>NC_134352.1:34673431-35338665 GCF_964195595.1 Calonectris borealis
GAGGAGCCAGCCTGGTGAGCAAGTGATTCATGGTGTCAAATATAGTTAGATATTTCCTCCCATGGCTTTTCCAGGTTTTTATTCTCTTGAGGAAAGGAGCTCTGACAGGAAAGAAAGCAGCATATGTGAGAGACAAACAGGCTGTTAAAATCCACTTTTCTGAAATTCTGTGCTAAACTTGCTCAGAGACGTGGAGCACATCAACTACATAAGCGGTCACCTTAATGCAGAGAAACCGGGAAACTCACTATGCCCAGTATTACCTGTCAGATACTAGTTTAGATTTAGAGCAAGTGTTTAAGATTTTTAATTTCACACTGATTCATAATTTCAACAAATTTTTTCCTCTACCTCTAAGGGGACAAGAATCTTTTGACTAAAACTGTGAGTTGTGATTAATCAGAGGAATTCATATGATTAGTCCTTGAAAACAAAACCCACAGTTTTATAAAACTAATGACAAAGTCACAGAAGTTGGCAACAATTGATGTATTCTCTAACCATACCCTTACAAAGCGAATCAGAGTTGTTCTGTCACCAGCTACAGCAAAGCACTCTCATGTACTAGTAGGGCTAATATCTCTGTGATTTCTTGGCAGTTCTTGTTTTGTTCTGCGTCTTGAAAGCACAGACCACAGCATTTACTCTGTTTGACAACTCTTTAGCAGACATTCCCCAGGTGGAAACAGACCGTATTTTCTGATACTCAGATTAGGTAACGTAAAGTTAAAAAATTTGCCCATTTCTTCTGTAGAAGAATCATATTTGAATCCCTGACGTAATCCCCAGAGTACTGACACATTTGCAGAACGTATTCATCGTGACTCTCGTCCACTTTAAAAGTAAATATGGTATAAGTACAAAAGATTATATATATTAAAAAATCTATTTTAACAATACAAAGTTGGCAACAGTAAAAATGGCTCATTTTCTAGGAATTACAGAATCTGTGCTAATCTCCCACAAACTTCTCCGGATTTTAGAAGTTTGTTTATTTAAATCAGTGTACAAAGAAAACCTTTGCTGTTAAATGGTGCATGTTGGAAGGCTTTTCTTTAAAAATGTCTCAGTCAGTAAAATACCTTCCACATTTAGGGGAGGCGAGTCTAAATGTAGCGTAGCCTGCTGTATCTGTAAGATGTGCCCGTGCCCAATACACGCAATTTATGCTGACAGTAAAGGTATTCAGTTGTAGCTGTGGTGATATTTTGACGCTGTGTTGAAGTACTTGCGATGTTTTTCAGAGATCAGCTCTAAGAGCGGTAAAGTGTATCACAGTCACAGTTAATAAGCTGAAAATGTTTTCAGTCAAGTTGTCAGCCACGCGGGTAAACATCACATTTCTTCGTTTTGTTTTGGTTTTCTGAGGTAGACGAAACACTCCTGGTTCCCTTGAGCAGCAGGCTGGAGGCACGGGAGTGTCAGTGCTCAGTCCGTCAGCGCTGCCTTGTGCCTCTGAGCAGTGACCCCTCTGGCTGGTTTAATAATGGCACTTACAGGCTTTTCCATACAAAGGAACTATATCACATATGCGCGCTGCATCAGGCCCAAGCTGCCAAGAGCAAAGAGGAACAATGTTGATACTCAGTTTCATAGCTAAAGCGTCTGACATCTGCCGACGCGCAGTTTGAAGGCCGATTTTTTCCTTACTTTCTTTTTCAGCCTAGTAGAGCAAGACGAATTCAATCACACAAGTAGCAGCAAGAAATCTCAGATTTAAGCAAATGGCAGAGAAAGCTGATGACATGATTACTGAAGATTAACTTGCTTCAATATGGAAGCTAATCTTGCCGTTGAAACCACACAAAAGATTATATTTTTTAATAATCAGATTTTAATAGATTCAACTACTATCTTTTTTTTTTTAATGTATATAAGAAATGCTACACCAATATTTATTTTTTAAATAGATGGAAGCAACAACCTAAAAACACAGCCTGGTGGAAAGTAAGCATGGAATTGGCAAGGTAAACATTTTGGTTTTCACTGGGTAATTACAGTAAGCAAACTGTTCTGGCAAGCCTCTACTACTACAATATTTGTTTTTCTCTGATTTTTACAGTATTAGCCAACCCAGTCTGCTAAGTAAGCCCCATCTAATTTCATTTCATGTGGTAGGCTGGGAAGCTAAAATGCAGTAGTTTCACAACAAAAAGTCAAATCTGGAGGCTTGTGAGGAGGCATCCTTACAAATAGTTTGGATTTTAAATACATCCTTTTAATTTGGAAGGTGAAATGAAACATGTCCCACCCATAACTCTTTTGGCAAAAAAAAGAGAAGTGCTTTGCTTCAGGCACACTAACTGCAAAACAAATACTGGGGGGAAGGGAGGGAATAATAATATATATTCTTATCATGAAATGAAAACTCAATGATTTAAAACCCAGCACTAAATTAAATCCTGGAAGTAGACAGAATCAAAGTCAGGACTAAACACCTGCAGAGGGCTCAGTTTGTACAACAATAAAATCTCCCAAACTTTGTTTCTTGCACTGCCTGTGAACACAGACCTTTTCACTCTAGTGCCAGCTGCAGTGTAAAATTACCCTGGGCTATAATCCTGCTTTGTTGACAATTTTATGTTGCAGCAGGTGCTATAGAGATTTTTTTTTCTACCCAGCTGCTATCACTCCTTCTAGCTAGCTTTGCTATTTTTCCAAAGGGCTGGAAAAGAGCAAATTCTAATAACAGGCAGAGAAGGAAAAAGGAGAAACAGATAATGGTTTGTGTCAACGAAGGCACCATGTGGAACAAAGTAGGAGCTCCCCACTACGGCTAAATTACCTTTAGTATATACTCCCCTGTGACTGGAATACTTTTTTTTTCCTTCAAAGGGGATGTCACTTAACAGTGGAAATTTGCAAAAATGGTTTTGCTACGCTAACTGAACTGAGAATGAATGTCCAGGAACTGAGAAGGTGCACGCAGGTTCCACAGGGGTGATTTCATGTCCGGTGGAAAACTACTGGGTTTCTGGAATCTCGTCATGGCTCGTTCTAGAAGGAACATTACTAAAAGACTTTGAGGAAATGTAAGTAGGGGGAAATCTTAAGCGTTTTCCTGCTGACAAGCTCTCTCTACAGGAATTTCTTTGAGAGGGACAGTTGGGTTTACAATCGAGACTTTGAACTGTTCACCGTGTTTCTCTTTCCAGCTTCTACTTTCTAACATCCAGCTGACAATGCCCAGTGGTCCTAATGTAAACCGACCTCCAGAAGATGCAGCCTACTTAATCACTTGTGAAGAGATAGTCCTAATTTAAAAGCCAGAAACCTGACCTGCAGCGCGCTCAGTTCTGAAGGATTCGTGCTTTTCCTGATGAATTCCCGTTCAGCTTGTAATTAAGGACACAACATCTCACTCGCAATAAACCTTCAGGAGCCACATTAACTCAGGTAAGGAATATTCAAATGCTAACACTGTAACCTGGGTTGAGCTGAATCTCAATCAGTAATTGCATCTGGAATACTGAAATCAGAGTACTCATCTGAGGCAACTTAAATCCGGGCACTCAGGCACCCACAGGATTTGGAGTCAAGCATCGTTTTCAAATTAGAGTGTGCAGCCTCCAGACGAGGGAAGAGTAAACTTGGGGTAGGAAATGTCTGGCGCAGCAAAGTTTTCTCATGTTTCCTCATAGGCAGAAGCTTCACTGCCAAGTGAGAGGATCTCTCCCGGGCCGAGCAGCCGCTGGCAGGCCGGCGGGGAGGTCGGTGGGGCGAGGGGCGTGGGCCCTTGGGGGCAAGGGGGGGCAGGCCGGCGGCGCTGGCGAACCCGTCTCGTACTGGAGGGGCGGTGGAGGGTCGCCCGAGGGAACAGCGCAACGGCTGAGACTCCCCCACCCTGCGGGGACCCACTGGGCGCGGAAGGGGGCGGTCAGGGCGCCCGCCCTGAGCCGGGGTCCGGCTCCCTTTGTCCGGAGCCAGAGACGGCAACGACGGACGGGGCGGCTGCGCCCGGGCGGCCTCAGCGCCTCAACCGCGCGGGGGGCAGGGGCGGGGCGGGGCGCGGCCTCCCTCCTTCCCTCGCGCGCCGGCTGACAGTTGCGGGCGGTGGCGGGTTTTGAATTTAGTCTCCAGCCGACGGCGGCGCGCGGCGCCCGGCCCGCCTCGCATCGCGATTGGCCGGCGGCCGGTCACGTGGGGGCCGTGTTGGGGGCGCGAGCTGGCGAGGTTGGGCGGGCACCGGCCATATTGGATCTCGGCGCGCAGCCCGCCGGTGCGGCGGCAAGCTCGCTGCCCGCCCGCCCGCCCGCGGCTGGGCCCCCGCCCCGCCGGTGTCGGCTTGGTTCTCCTGTTACTGCCGCGGCGCCTCGCCCGGTCTCCCTCCTTCCCGCTCCGCTTCCCCCCGTGGGTCGTGCGCGTCCCTCCCGCCGCTCCGCCATGGCGGCCGCCACGCCGGCCGTTACGCCGCTGGGGCCACGGAGCCGGGGCTTCGCGGCCGCCGCCGCGCTGAGCCCCACGCACATGTCCCGGCTGCGGGAGAAGGAGGAGCTGCGGGAGCTGAACGACCGCCTGGCCGTCTACATCGACAAGGTGCGGAGCCTGGAGACGGAGAACAGCGCGCTGCAGCTGCAGGTCACCGAGCGGGAGGAGGTGCGCGGCCGCGAGGTCACCGGCCTGAAGGCGATCTACGAGGCCGAGCTGGCCGACGCCCGCCGGACGCTGGACGACACGGCGCGGGAGCGGGCCAAGCTGCAGATCGAGCTGGGCAAGATCCGCGCCGAGCACGAGCAGCTGCTGGGCAGGTGAGCGGGGGTACGGGGGGGGGGGGGGCACGGGGGGGGGGATGGGGGGCGGGATGGGGAGCACGAGTGGGCCGGGGCTGGCGGCCGGGCTGAGCGGTGCCCGCTGTGGCGGCCGTTCCCGCCCGGCGGCGGCCGCCTGCGCTCTGAATGAATGAGCGAGAGGCAGCGGTGCCCCGCCCCGGCGGGAAGCGGCGGCCCGGCCCCCGCGGCGAGCCCGGCCCCGGCCCCCGGCGCGCCGCCCTGCGCCGCCGCGCCTGCCGCTGCGCCACCCTCAGCTGCGCCCGTGGGGAAGGCGGTGGCTGGCGCCCGGCTGCCAGGGAGCCGCCGCCGTGTGCCAGTCGGTGCAGAGAGCAAGGCCTCCGGCTGAAGCGGTGTTGGCGGCACCCTCGAAACTTGGCCCGAGTTCACCCTCACATCAGTGAGATTGGAGGGCTCCGGGTTTTGAGTCAGGATGAGCCTTCGCCGCCCCCCCGCCCCGTACAGATGGATGACTCTGTCCGTAAGGCTTAAGCTGCTTCAGGATGAAAAGCGCGGACTGGTGACAGTTTGTGCAGTGGCTGTTGCGGGTCTAGGCTTTCTAGATGTCCTTTTCGAAAGATGTTAAGTTCGTAATACAAAAATACACGAGTAAATAACAGGTAGGTGTTACCTAAACCAAGAAATAACTATGATTTCTGTTTCTTTTGCTGGGTATTCAGATGTTAGAAAAGATAGATTCGTGACCAGATACCCTCAAGAGTTCAAGCTTTATGGCACGGTGCCAAGATCTCCACTCTTGCAATTAATTGATTTGTGCTGCTAGGTTTTGCTTCTTACATATTTGACTTGATTCAGTTGTTTGTTTATTGGCTTCCTTGTTTGCGTTTACCTTAAATTTGATTTCTGTGGTTGCTGCAGTTTTCTACTAGCAAAAGAGAATCTTCTGTTTGGGCTTTTTTTCACTAGTTAGGCCCATTTGCCATTCTGACTTTAGACTTGGGATTTCAAAGTTTGTCAATGGATTAAGGTTGGGGAAGAAAAAAAAGAGCAGAATTGTTAATCCTGCTCTACCATCGTATAACCTGTTAATTTTGATTTTTAGTTAAATATACGCTCAGCCCTGATTTTTCATAACGAAGAAGATGCTTCATGTGTGAACCAGCATACTGATGTTTTCATGTGTCTGCAGACAGTTCCAATATCTTTTGGGCTCTTAAGTTGTTATTTAAAAAACAAACCATGAGCTTCTAATTAGTGAGTCTTGTGGTTGTGGTTACTTCTTGGTGCCCCATGAAGGTCTTACATCAAAGACATTATTGACAGTGACCGGGAAAGCAAGGTGTAGCTGCGGATAGGCACCAAAATAACTTGACTTGAAAGTCAAACCAGGAATTTCCATCTCTTAGTGACTTTATGGAGGAAGATACAATCTTCTGCCAGCTTCTCAGAAGAGTGTATGTGGAGGATTGGGCTCAAGATGCAATCTATAGTAAATTCCCTTTCTGTGGCTATAATGCGGGCACATGTGTGAACGTTCTTATTTGCATTTTCCTGTGATGGGATATTTAGCAAAAAGCTGATGATCGGGAGGGGCGGGCAAGGGAGCAGGGAATTGCTCTTGTGCTGTGGGTATGACCTCTTAGGAAGAGTGAAGTCTTACTGCTTGATAGTCTCTCAATACCCATCTCAAACAGATCATCTCTGTACAGCAGAGAATACAGATTATATAGTTCAGGACAAGAATGCCTGAATAGTTTAGGAAAACAAACACTTAATGCTATTTAAGGCTACTAGGTCCTACATAAACTTATATGTGGCTATTTGTTGTTGTTTGGTGGCAGACCTTACTATGGCATGCAGTTTCTTAAGTTGTCTGTGGGTATTTTTAAGATGGATATCTTGGGGATATCTAAGCTTATCTGTAATTCTATTTACAAAGTCTTAAAGAAGAGCAAAGGTTTTTTTCACCTGATTTGGAGCACAATCCCTGATGCCTTCTTTCTTAAAGCTGTTAAGTGATATTATACTGGTTATCATAAAGATCTCAGGTGGTAAGGTATGATGAGAATGTGTGTTCTCTTACCAGGATTTTCCTTGCCCTTTCAGAAAGCTGAAGTGCAGAGTGGTGTATGCCCTGGCTGTAGTTTAAATATGGGTAGAGTAACTACCGTAGTTTGGCTAACAGAGACACCTGGAAAAAAACGGGGAATTTTCTGGCATGTTTGGTGCTATTGTTAGACTCTTGCAGAATAAACTTTATTTTGCCCTTCTTTGCAAAATATGCATCCTGATCATCGGAGTGAGATTAATCTCATCTACCCTTGGTTGTGAAAGGTTGCTGGTGGATGCACCGCTGAGCCAATCTAGCAGTGTGCTGCCGCAGAAGCAAACAGTGCCATGTGTTCCCATCACTGTCCTACCTGTGGTTCTGACTGTTGTCTTGGTTGTTCAGCTAGCTAACTTAGATCATTAAAATGGCAGAAAGATGCTTACTTCTGCTAGTTTTCTGTCACTAGAGAAGTACCAGGACTTGCATATAGGAGGTGACTGAGAGCAAAGGGGAGAAGTAGGCTGAGTTGGGACTGTGGTGTTTGTTAAGCTGCAGACAGCTTGGCTTAGGCATACTAGTAGCCACATCATAAGAGTCAGAGTAGTGGTGGCTAGGTATTTGGTTCCCTTTAGAGTCAATGGAGATAAGTGGTAGAAGTTGCTCTCAAGATGTCCTGGGTCTGTGGAGGGAGCATAGATGATTCACTGCTTGGTTGGCTGAAGTTGGGCAAAATGATTCATGGTCTAGCCGGCCTTCCTGTGCTATTTGAATATTTTTGCAGATGTCAGTCTTGTTTCCCCAGACACATGTGCAATTCTGCTTTGTCTAGTTAGTATAACATTCGTCTGAAGTGCTTTATCCATTTGTTTTACTCCAGTCATCATCTTTCAGTCCCTTGCCTAATTAATGCATCAGACTGAAGCTTCTAGTTACTTTAGAAGTGCTGTAGGACTTTTCTTATTCTTTCTTTATCAAGATTAATTTTAAGGCCCAGTCACCTGTTTGTTTGATTCTCTGATTTTTCTGACTTTGGTCTCATATATATGGTGTGATTTCCTGAATTTAAGCGCCCAGAAGCTTACTCTGTTGACATTTTTAATTCCTCAAGAAAAACTGCATTTGTTTCTATAGTTGATACTACTATATAGATGGTGAACTTGTTGTATACTTTACTTCTAGAGTGCCTGCCATGCAGTGGGTACTGCTGTAGCTAAATAAATATGAAGGATTCTCTTGATATTTCAAATCTTGAAGAACTAGGGAAAAAAAAAGTGAGGTGGAAAAAAAGCTGTCGTCCCTATTTCTGTTTTGAGAAAGGGATGGGGAGATGATATGCATGATTGTGAAAGTAAAGGGAGGCTTGTGACAGGGAGAATTGAGATAAGCCCAAATAAATTTATTATCTCAAGAATGCATTGTGGAAAAAAATCCATGTACTTTTGAGTTCTCGCATATAGAACTCTTGGATAGCTCTTAGGAGGTAGAGAAGATGGAGATCTCGTCTCTTCCCCAATTTGTGAAAGAATTGGAGAACTTACTGATTTAACTGTATTTCCAGTTCATTTTCTCTCTCCTGATTAGGCAAGACTTCACTGTATGTTTTGCCACTGTGTAGAGACATCCCTGTATTTCCCTCCTTCCTTTAAATAGTATGCTCAATTGTGATTGCCATGTTTCTGCAGTCAAGGGCTGTAGAAGACATGAGCAGTAGTTCAACAACAGGAGCTCATGCTGCTAATTGAAACTGGTCTTGGGAACTTCAGGATCCTTGCTGTGGCTTCCATAACCACCCATTTTCTGTGTTGTGTGTCTGCACAGTGAACTGAATTGAGAAACTGATCTAGCTGGAAAACGAGCTGCGATCCCGTTCACCATGCTGTAGTACAGGCACTGTTGGCCTGAGAGGGTGGTGCAGGAGAATGACTGGGATTCATGAGAGTACAGTGTGCCTTCCTCACTGTTTATAGCAGGATAGCTGTGGCTGGTAGCTAGGTTACTATGGAGACAGTCCTTTCAAATAGGGGTACCAGGTTATCATTAGATTCAAATTGATGGTGGTGAGGTGAGGAATTATGGCTTCAATGAAGATGTGTCTGTGAGTGGAGGACTAAAGGCATTCTGGACATGTAAGCTTCAGTGTTACATGAAAAAAGTCCATGCAAATGGAATTCCAACTACTGGACTTGCTCATGAATAATGAAGGTGAAACCAGATAGTTGCCTGCAAATAGCTGGATCCTCAGCTAAAGTATCAAAGTCTGTGATGATGCAATTAGCACCAAACTCCTAGCTGTTGATTTTAGGTAGAGTGCCCTTCTTACAACAGAGCAGTGTGGCCTTGGCTGGGACTTCAGATCACTGCAGATTTCATGTTTCTTGAGAAAAGAGCTAAATAGACAATGCAGGCAAAGTAGTGAAAGACATGATCCTTAGGCATTTCCTAATGTCATCATGTAAGTGGCAGCTACAAGAGTAGAGCTCTGAATGTTCCATGACTCCAGCATCCTACAGACTGAATTAAGTGGCTGCTCTTGGGTGGAAATGTATCATGCTTTCACCGTTTGCAATAGCTGCAAACCAGGGGAAACTGTAGAGCCAAGATGGTGGAGGAAAAATCCTGATGTGTAACTTGAGCAATTAATGTAACAACGGTTCACATTGTAAGGTTTGACACAGCTGTGTTACCTAGTACTGTTGAACTAGGGGAGGTCAGTAACTCAGGCTTACTGTTACTATTGTGTTCCTCGCTCTGCTTATGGGTCAAGTTTCAGGATAGATTTCCATTGGTGAGGTGAATGTTCATTATGGGAACTTATTTAAGTGTACAGCAGGTCAAAATCCTGAGCTGGACTTGTCTGTATTCTGATCTGTCATGTGAGGTAACTGCGCTGTGTAGGAAGCATGAGCTGGTATTAATGCTAGTTCATTTAGGAAACTCCTTGTTTACATTTGTCTTTGGCAGGCTGAGGTTTCACTGTGGCAGTTTTCCAGTGCTGAAGTACAGCTGCTTTCCTGTAAGAGGAGACAATGGGAGAAAAGTAACTTTGAAAAAAATCATGTAGTTTACTGAAGGTATTGGTAAAGCATATAATGGTCATTGGTTATCAAATGTTTTATAGAGTGCAAGCATTTTTAGTAAAGGTAATTGTGGCAAGGAACTAGTTTTATACATTTTTAATATTTAAGAAGTTATTTCTCTGGCTCTTTTGCTTTGTATCTTCAGCTGGTCTTCCTGCTCATCCAGATTCTGGAATTAATTTCTCTGGTGGGGTTAGGCAGTAAAATAAACATCAGTAATAGCTTGGTATCAGCCTATGGCTTGAATTACTGTGTGAGTGTGTGGCACTCTGCAGCTGGTACCCTGAGCAGCTACTCAGAAGAACCATGTTGTGTTAATGCAAGCAAAGTTGTAACAGCTGTTCCAGGATTTCCCGTGGTGCATATGTGGTATGCTGTAATGAGCTAGAGGAACTGTTTTGAGGAAGCTGACTTGAAACTTTTCGAAGCATATTTTCATTATTGTAGGTGATCTAGGGAAGTGAGGTCAAGGTTGGTGGCTGGGGAACTGCTGAGCTTTAATCTGAAAGCTATCACGGTTCTGATGTGCACCGCAGAGAGAAGTAAGGAGGGGAGTAATGACCTTGTTGCACAATAATTTGAGCAACTGAAATGTAAGAATATAACCTAAGTTATCGAAGTGTCTTCCATGCAGTGTAAGACATAACAATGCAAGGAAAGATTTGCCTTAGGGTTAAAGGTGGTCTCAAATATGTGCACATGTAATGATAACATGGTAATGGGCAGTGACTTGATATGTATGTATTGCATGTGTAAAGGTTCTACCTAGGTTGCTGGTTAGAGTAGTGGGATTCACATCGATGACTGAGCCCTTCAAGAAGGGTCACTGTTGAGTAGTAAGTGGCTGGAGATGATGTATGTTTAGTGTTGATTTCAAACATTTAGCAGCTGTCTCCCGTTAAACAAAATGGGTGACATGAGACAAATTGAAACCAAGTTACATACATTTACTTACAGGAGAGGCAAGCTTGTCCAATTACTCTTATTGTCATGTTGATGTATATACAAAAACTTGAATGCCTTTAGACAAATGTTTCTTAGGTTATTGTAAATCAGTTCCTTGCAAAACATAACCTTACTCTTTTGTAGGGCAAAAAGCATGGAAAACTGACTGCTAGCTAAACAAAACATAAAGCATTAATGACTATAGTTTGTTTTTTGATTTTCATATTTCTCTACAACTGGAGTGGAAAACTAGCTCAATGTGCAGTACTGTGTACTTTTATATGGATGTAAATATAGGCTGCATTACCATGAATTACAACACTTGTGTAGCTATGTCATGAATTGGCTGAAAACCAATGTTTTTCAAGGAGGGTTTGGTTAATGTTGGTAATGCTTAGCTTTGTGAGCTGACTCTTAAGTACTGGCAGAAATGAGTGGGTGGGTGTGGGAGGTGAGAAACATCTGTAGGGTGGTGGCATCCTGCACTTGAGCAGTTTCAAAAGAACTTTAAATTACGCCTGAGATGTAGCTACTGACTGGAAGGAGCAGTCTTCCTGCTTATCTTGCATTATGTGTGTGGTTTGTCTGGCTCTGGAAGGCCAATTCAACTTCTCAAACTGGTAGAAAATTATTTTTATCTTTTTTCCTGTGTGGTTTTCTACTAAGTTAGCAAGAAATTTAAGGAGATTCCAGGAAATTCTAGGTTATTTTGTGAACCTCGGGGTTGAGGAAAGAAGAGTGATTGTGCAAGAGCGTGAAGAGGGAGCCTGCCTCTCTCCGTGAGCTATTCAGTGACTCGGCCACTTTACTGAACTGCAAACCAAGTGGTCCAGGTAATGTCACCAAAGCAGTGATTGCCCCTTGGTATCTGTGTTTGAGAGCTTTGAACTAGCTTTAAATGAGCTAGTGCAGGTAATGAGACACAACCACAGTACCTTATAGTTGTGTCTGGGTTGATTTACTCTGCTTTACAGGTTATTGAGTTTTGGGAATGCTGAGCAAATTAACTTGCTTAGAAATCTGTGCCTCAGCTTGACTGCCTCTGGTAGGAGAAATTAGCTTGCTTAATGGTGAGCTGGGCAGATGTATTGCAGCTATCAGGGTTATTTGTACTCCTGAGAGTGGCACTCTGGAACACTTACTGCTGGCAGGTTGCTTGAGTGGTTGAAGTGTATTGGGGAAAACAGTTTGCAATATTCTTGTTGTGGTGTGTGCTGAGCCATTTTTAAAGTATATGTGGCTGCAACTCTGTTAGTGAGACCTGTGCTGGTAATGCTAGGTAGGAGTGGGACTGACTTCTTTATATTCCGTAGTGTTTATGTGAATTAAATGTTGTGGGTTAAATTTCTGAAGTGCAAGTTTTCTCTGAAGTACAACGAAAATGAATGGGAACTGGCTCTTTTTCGGGCAGATCCTAGTTCTACACTATTTTAAAATAAATTACAACTCCATGGATAAGAAGATCCACACACTTTGAAGTCAAAAGAGAGAAAAACAAGCTGCTGCTTTGAAGAAGATGCAAGTCAGCAATTATTTGTTTACTTTTGTTTTTTGTTTGTGGGCCAAACTACTTGCTATCTCTCAGAAAGTATTAGTAATTACACTTTTTACCTCTTCCCTTCAGAGAGCCAGTCTACAGGGGAGATGCCTTTCTTCACCTTCCCTTCCCCAAGTGGGGTGTGGGGGGGACCCCACCATGGGGTGGGGGACCCTAAGTGGGTTGGTCACCAAAAAGGACTGTCCTGGTTTAACCTGGCAGGCAGCCGAACACCACACAGCTGCTTGCACACACCCTCACCCCCTCCCCCCCGCCCAGTGGGATGGGGGAAAGAATAGAAGGAAAAGTAAAATTTGTGGATTGAGATGAAGGCAGTTTAGTAGAAGAGAAAAGGAAGGGAAAATAATAAGAAGAAGAATGGTGAGAGGATATACAAAATGAGTGATGCACAGTGCAGTTGCTCACCACCCACTGACCGATGCCCAGCCAGTTTCCGAGCAGCGGTCACTGCTCCCTGGCCAACTTCCCACAGCTTATATACTGAGCATGACATCATATAGTATGGAATACCCCATTGGCCAGTTTGGGTCAGCTGTCCTGGCTGTGCTCCCTCTCAGCTTCTTGTGCACCTGGCAGAGCTTGGGAAGCTAAAAAGTCCTTGATTAGCGTAAACACTACTCAGCAGCAAGTAAAACATCAGTGTGTTATCAACATTATTCTCACACTAAATCCAAAACACAGCACTATACCAGCTACTAGGAAGAAAATTAACTCTATCCCAGCCGAAACCAGGACAAAGGACTACAGTTCTGGCTAATTTCCTAACACTACAACAGGAAGATGTTTGGGTTTTATTTGGTGTTTTGAGATGTAGCTTTGGCTTCCTGTGGAGGAAGAAGCTAGCTGTTGTCGAGAGGCTGAAGTTCTTCCTGGTAAAAATCACTAGGTGTAAGGGTGAAGTATATGTTGTATAATTTGGTGTTTGTTTTTATAATTCACAGAGGTTTTTTTGATCTTGTTTCATTTCTTTCCCATATTCCTTTAGGGCTGGGATGACACTGCTGAGATTTCATCTGGCTTTCAGCGTTTGAAGTGTTGAGCTCCAGTTTCTGTTTTCTTTCTGCGAATGTGTTCGGATGAGCTGTCTCATAGTTAGACAACTCATAACGCTAACAACTAATAGTGCTTAATTTTAATTCTTTTTTCTCCCTTCTGTAACTTCAGTTGCATTAAATCATAGGATGGCCTCACAGCCAATCTTGTTGCAAACAAGCAAGGAAGGTACTTTGGGCTGATAATAATGGTAGTTCCTAATTTAGTGGTATAGGTAATGTATTGGGTTTTAATTATGTTGTTGTTGCTAGTCCATACTAGACATCTTTTTCTCTGTTGTCGCAACTGCAAGAGCTCTCTTCTCAGCTGCCTACCAGTTTGTAATTGGTAGAGATATTTGCAGTAAAAAATTAAAAAACCAAAGTAACTTTAAGGTATGTGGGGAGTCTTCCTGTTTCGGGGTCCAGGATAATTTGGGGCGGAATGGGGAGAGGCACGCTATGGCCCTGTGTATGTGCGACTTTCTAGTTTCGGGATCCAACTTGATAGGCTTGGCTTCAGCATGAAGTCTCGTGAGAGAGCCTGCATGAAGCAGTTTCTCCATGTTTTAAATCAAGCTTTCTCCAGCAGTGATCAAACAACAAAGGCCTGATGTGGAGAGATTTTTATTACAGATATGCCATAGAGAGACACCGTTCCTTCCCTCTTTCTCCTCCTCTGCCGTACAGCTTTCTTGTGTGCTGAAGGTCCTGCAGGCCTGGGTGGAAGGGGAGGGACAGGACAGAGGCCTCCAGTGAATAATGCAAGTATTAGGAAGTAGGAGTCCACCTGGCCAAAGCCTAAATTCTGTGCTTTTGTCTGAGCTGTGGACCTAACTGCTCTGAACTGTTGGGCATAAGAGGTGGTATGTAAAATGCCACGGAGGGACTGGATAGCGTTGAGCAGCAGAAAGGAGAACAATAGTTGAGTATAGAAGAGTCTGCCTGTGTTGCAGGCTCTTGCTGCCTACCGCTTCGGTGAGTGTGGTGTTACTCAACAGGAGCGGGATTAGCTAGTGCTGCATCTGTTACGTAAAGCCTGCCATCTTGTGGCTGTAGTGCTAAAACAGCCAAACAATTTTATTTCTACAGATGTTTTTTGCAAGCCTTTGTGCACACACCTCTTGAGCACGACGTTAATTGCATATGCTTGCATGTAATCTTGGAAAAGCATCTTTTAAATTTAAGAGTCTCTCCTTTTAAAATTGCATTAGTCTCATTTTGCTGAGAAGCATTGCTGTTGTTTCTAATAAGGAGCACAGTGATTTAAAAAGTAGTGAATTAATTCTTTAACACTTTTGAATCTTGTTCTTATGAATCTTTATGCAATTTTCAGTCTCCTCAGTTTAGAGTTGTGAATTCTGATTTTTTTTCACTTCTGCAAATGTGCTAGCTGTTGTCTTACTGAACCTGAATCTGTCCATTCCTGTAAAATATTCATAGTTTGATTACAAACACCTAGAACTTCTACATGCTACTGCGCTTACTAGAGAAATGTGGGTATCCCAGAGGGAAGAAGAATCAACTTCAAGGTGGAAGAACATGTATTACACGTTTAAACAAAGCTGCTTGTGCCATCTGAAGGTCAACAGTCATTTTGATTCCTAAGTATGGTTTTCCTTTCCCCTGTTTTTGATGGTAGCTTGTTGTAGCGTTATTTGTGAATAATTAATTTAGGCTGAAGAGTGTGGGTTTGTGTTTATGCGGCATTACTTTACTTTTCTCATTTGACGACTTTGTTTGCATATACTGTTTTAGAGAACTGTCGTGGTTTAACCCTAGCCGGCAACTAAGCCCCACACAGCCGCTCACTCACTCCCCCGCAGTGGGATGGGGAGAGAATCAGAAGGGTAAAAGTGAGGAAACTCGTGGGTTGAGATAAAGACAGTTTAATAGGTAAAGCAAAAGCTGCACGCAAGCAAAGCAAAACAAGGAATTAATTCACTACTTCCCATCAGCAGGCGGGTGTTCCTGGAAACACTTCCAGGAAAGCAGGGCTCCATCATACATAAGGGTTACTTGGGAAGGCAAATGTCATCACTCTGAACGTCCCCCCTTCCTTCTTCTTCCCCCAGCTTTATACACTGAGCGTGACGTCATATGGTATGGAATACCCCATTGGCCAGTTGGGTCAGCTGTCCTGACTATGCTCCCTCCCAGCTTCTTGTGCACTTGGCAGAGCATGGGAAGCTGAAAAGTCCTTGACTATGTAAACACTATTCAGCAACAAGTAAAACATGAGTGTGTTACCAACATTGTTCTCCTACTAAATCCAAAACACAGCACTATACCAACTACTAGGAAGAAAATTAACTCTATCCCAGCCAAAACCAGGACAGCAATAAACCCATAGAAACTGTTTGACTGCTTGCATAGACACGAGAACTAATTTGAGTGGTAATTTGAAAAGCTTGTGTGTTCGCTTTCCTAAGGAAAAAGGCACCTGTACCTCTGCAGGAGTGCAGTTCCAGTGATGTCACAGACTATTGTATAGACAGGATTTGGGTATCTTTCCTCAGATGTATGGAACTTTGCCATTATGTATGATTAGAAGGGTGCTGCAAAGCAGTTCACTATGCTATAGCTTCTGCTTGTGGAGGACTGGCTTATAGATAATGAACATAAATTTTCATTGAGAATTTGGTCTGTTAATTGGAAATGAGGTATTTGCAGCCCAGACAGGGGATCTGCCCAAGTTCCTGCGTGGAAAAAAGGCAATGAAGATAATTTACTGGTTTCCATCCTATGGAAAGAGCCTTCTGATGGGAGAACTTATTTCTTCCTATTAAGATTCTGGTGAAGGTAGGACCTTTTTCCAGTGGCTGGCTAAAGAGAAAACAAGAGGTGCCTTTAAACACACAGTTTCGCCTTTCCGTATCTATGTCTCAGACTTGTTTGACACTGACTTTCCCCTACATTTAGATTTCTACATCTCAAGCAAAATATTAAGCTATTGTTATATCAGATGAGAAAGCCCAACTAAGGATTTGATTTAAATTAGGGTAACTTAAGCCAAGACAAAATGGTTTTGTTGGGTGTCTTGTAAGTTGAAGATTCAGATTGCACCTTGTTTTGTTAGTCAGCAGTCTACTTTGGGGGCATCTACTTTGGGTAGACTTTCCTACCACTTTCTCTGATTTATTCCAGCTATGCAAAAAAGGAATCTGATCTTAATGGAGCCCAAGTCAAACTTCGAGAGTTTGAAGCAGCCCTCAATTCTAAAGAAGCTGCACTGGCCACAGCCCTTGGTGATAAGAAAAGTCTGGAAGGGGAAAATGAGGATTTAAAAGACCAAATTGTACAGGTAAGAAGAAAAAACACTTAACCATCAAGCTTCTGTCAGCAAATGAGGTGTTTTTATATATAATACATCCATAGTAAGAGCTGTAATTCTTGTAAAATGCAACTTTGTAGCCGAAAAAATAAATACAAACCTCTCATCTAGTCTCAACTAGAAAAACCTGTGGTTCTGTATCAACGTTGGAAGCGGTATTGCGTAGGTGTCTGTGTCCAGTACTGTTCAGTTTATTAATAATGTGAATGGTGCAGTAGAGTGATTTTAAAATTGCAGTCTCTGAAGTTGCAAGGGATGGTACTTAGGTTGAAGAAAGCAGGTCAAGAGTCAAAATAAACGTGACAAATTGTAGAACTGTTTTGGGGGACGAGACTGACTTCACAAATACAGATAACGAATAACTGACAAGTAAGGGTTTGTGATTCTCTCTGCTCTCCTTTTAGTTCTGCCTGTGGTTCTCCGTCTTCTGGGCATCTGGTAGAACAAAGAGGGGGAAAAAAAGTCTTGGGCTAGTTTTGTTAACCCTTTGAAACCCATGATTTGTGATCTTAAGCAACAGCACCTCAAGAGGATGACTTGAGGAGACCGGGAAACTGGTATTTGCCATGTAGAAAAACTGAAGTTTTGTAAGGAAAATTTTTAAGTAGCATTTTAATGCTAGTTACCGGTGTGAAATACCTAGAACTCCCTTGTGCAAGCGAATAGCAAAAGGAGTGGAAAAAGACATTAATGGTGTAAATACTGGATTTGATTGTTAAGTTCAACCATAACATGAAGTTAGCTGTACTTCCAGGTAGCTGAGGTCCTTGTGTTCTGTGAGTTCTGCTGCATAATCAGTGTTGTGTTGATTCTTTTCTTTCTTTTCTTTTTTTTAAAGCTTGAGATTTCTTTAGCTGCTGCCAAGGAACAGCTTGCAAATGAAACTTTACTGAAGGTGGATCTTGAAAACCGTTGTCAGAGTCTCATTGAGGACTTGGAATTCCGTAAAACTATGTATGAGGAGGTAAATGCTTTAGTCTCGAGAATTCACATTTTTAAAGGGGAGAAGACAACTTGGGGGAGGGGGGGCATTCTAGAATACTAAAGTAGCTTAGGTTGGGAGGGACCTCAGGAAGTCATTTGGTCTGAACTCCCACTCGGAGCAGGGTTTACCTCTATTCCAGCTGGAAGATTTCCAACTTTTTTTCCCACAAAAATTATGTTACCGCAGAGCTCTTGTGACAAAATAGCTTCACGTATCATGTCGTTTCGTGTTAAATTCTGCCCATGGTATTGCAGTGTACATGTCTTTTCACAGTAATGAGAAAGTGGGTTAATTTCTCGCGTAATCCCTTTATGGGAAATAAAGTGGAGAGGGACACTCAAACAGATGCAATGAAATTGTACTGGCTTTTAATTTCCGAGCTTTCTAATAGGATGCTTTTGAATAATGGGAACAGAAGTTGATGAATATTTGTCTTTTAGAGCCTTTTCTTGCCACTCTCCCTTTGACTTGTAGTACTTGAGGCTTTCCGGGAGGAACCTTAGAGCAGTAACAAACGTAACCATAGTCTCTTTTGTTCTGTGTGCACATTTGCTTGCTCGTTGTATTTTCAGCTTTGTTCATGTAGTTGGAATCCTTTTTTCCAGAGACCGGGGGCAAGCATACAAATAAAATTTAATTTTGTGCAAGCATAGAAGAAACCTGAAGAAGGGGAGGATGTATTTCTAAAATCCAATCATACTGATGTGCATTTGTTGAAAGTGCAGGCAACTGTCAGAAGGGAATGGGACTTTACATGCCGACGGTATCCTAGCTCTAATTTCAATGACTGACTATTGCAAAATAATGTACTATGGGTATCAGACTGGGGAAGTGCTCCTGTGTTTCTACTGAAAGTTTCAATGTCGGACAAACTAATCTAACGCTGATCCACAAGGCTGGCTAAAATCTGCATCTCTATCTGCTCAGCGGATAGTCTTCTAAAACTTGTTTTGTCTCATTTACTGAATGGTATTTTATTTTTCTGTTTTTCTTAGGAAATCAATGAAACAAGAAGGAAACATGAAACTCGCTTAGTTGAGGTTGATTCTGGGCGTCAAATGGAATATGAACATAAACTGGCCCAAGCCCTTTGTGAAATAAGAGAGCAGCATGATGCACAAGTGAAGCTGTACAAAGAAGAGCTTGAACAGGCTTACCATGCCAAAGTGAGAAAATCTTCTCATACAGTTGTCTGACGTACTTTATTTTTGTTTTATTTAATATCAAGATACCCTGATTACTTGCATTTCAGAGGATTTTATTATGGAGCTTGGTTTAAAATTACCATGCTTTTGAATGTGAATTTGCATTTTCAGGTCTCATTTTTGGGAACAGGTTTAATCCTCAGGAAGTGCAATAATATAAGAGTAGGGAGCACCGTGTCAAGGTGAACTGCAGGGGAAAAAGGGATTAGGACTGGGATTACTATGAATTCAAGGAAAGTTCATGTGTTATTACCCGTCAGCTGTAACATAGTCTCGATGATCAATAAGGTGTCCCATATTTTGTACAAAACTTATTTCGTAAGAGGGCTTGCTGAGAAGACAGCATCCTGAATCCTCTGACCCCATACAAAACACGTGAAAGTTTTACCACACCCAATGATTTCTGCTTTTCACTCTTGTAGAGAGGAAGCATACTTAAGCTGATATCAGTTATACTTCCTAATTTCCTCCCTCTACTGTGATTCAGCATTTCTGCCAGGAAGGGATCCTTGTGTCTCAACTGAACCTGGTTTCTGTGGCTGTACTTGCTGCAGTTAATGTTTTTAAAAACCAGGTGGGATGTTGCAGCAGAAAACTGAATTTATTGGCATAGACTTCAGTCTTTACAGTCCTAAGAGTGTGCAGTTGCTTATCTTCAGGGCTTCGATCTGACTTGGAAAAACTGATTTAAAATAAGATCTATTTTTTTCTTTTTTTTTGAGTCTAAACGTGCTTTCATAATTGAGGCTTTCTTGTTCCCTCTCTTCAGGCGTACTGTTTCTGTATTTTTTGACTTTTAATTTAAAAAAGGTTTTTTAGATTCCATTTCGTCTGCAACTGCAAGTTCAATAGTAAGTCTGTGGTGCTGCTCAAGTGGATGTGGTAGGGTTCAGCAGGAAGGATTAAAAAAATAAAATTATTTGAGCTCGAAATTGTGATAGAATGAAGCAGTAGTAACTCATGGCACTGGTACTGTAATCTGAAGGCACGTTACCGATTTGCTTATGTTGGCTGAAAATTAACGTAAGTTTGCTTGGTTTTATAGAACTGGCAATTTCAGTTTAGCTTCTTCTATATAAGCATACTCAAAACCAGTGCTACAGTAATTAAATATATGAAGCTAAACATTGGCCAGCATGAAAACTGGATTTAGCAGTCCAACTTCAGTGATGTCTGCAAGGGAAACTTGTAAGTTTTTAATCCTAGAATAAATATTGAGAGGATTGTGATTTCAGGTAGGGCGATCCAGCATGGTAATTGAGCCACCGTATTCAACCCCTAAAGAAGGAGGCGTTTCGTTGTGTGAGAGCTGCAGAGAGCAACTTTGCGGCTTAGTGTTGCGTGTGGGCTTTAGTGACTCATTTTTCTTTTAATAAAAGTTGCTTTGAAAGTGATGTCCTCACTTGCTCCACTGCAGCTTGAGAATGCCAGACTGTCCTCTGAGATGAGCAATTCTGCAGCCAACACAATAAGAGAAGAACTGAATGAAAGTCGCGTACGAATTGATACTCTGTCTTCCCATATCGCCAGCCTTCAGAAAGAGGTAACAAGCTCTTTGTGACTCTTCAGTCTTGCCAATTACAGTTGTTGATATGTATATTAAAGGACTTTCTTTCCCTTAACTTGTAAGTGTGTTCAGCATCATGACTTGAATTTGTCTGCTGTTCTGTACTTTTTCAAATTTCTTCATGTCTCCTTTTGACAAAGTTGAGTTTTTTGTGCAGTATCCTGCTGCAGAGTGAGTATTTGAAAGGGAGTACTGTTAACTGGCTTGCGCGGAACCTTTTGCGGATAGATGGGACAATTTTAGACAAGAGCTCTGTATTAAAAGTTCTCGACATTCTAAGCAATTTAGTTCTGTTCTGTAGCAGCTGGAGAGCCTAGCGTGGGATTCCACAAAGCAACATTCAAAGCCAGAGCTGGAATATGCAGTCTCTGTCTGTTTGGTGTCTCTTTTCATCCTAGATCCAGTTTGCATCTAGAACTCTTAAAAAATAAAAAATAAAAAAAAAAAAACCCCACACAAAAAAAAGAGTGATTTTACCAGGATGAGGATGAAATATATGAGACACTGAAAATACACCAAATTACTGTACTTGAGCATTTGTAGAGCCGGGTCTTGAGCAGAAACTAATTATACTTAGTCAGATCACAGAGCACATAGATCACAGCCGAAGAAGTATGACACAACCTATGACAAGCCGTATGTTCAGTACTAGCTTATTTGACGGGAGTAACGTCATGTGCACTGCAGTGGAAAATCCAGAGTGAAAATGAGAAATGTTAGGAGTTGGTTCTGAAGTGGGCTTTTGTAACTTACTAATCAGTTGAAGACGCAACAAAACATTTGGTTTTTTGAAAATGTAACATATTAGTAACATTTGGCTTTGATCCTTTCTGCAATACAGTTTGGATTGTATTCCTCCTGTACAGTAGGCTCTTGTAGGACTTCAAAATTCTGTGTATTTTAAGTGAAGCATATAAATGCAGGGGATGTTATTTCATAATTTTCCAAATAACTTGGCAGATACTAGTATGAATCTTCTCAGTTTTCCTGTTACGTAGGCAAGTTAGTTTCTGGAAAAGATCAAGCGATGTCATGAATGTGCATGAGGTTACACAGGAATTGGATTGAGAGTTTTGTCTACTTAAATCTTATTTCTGCCTTTAGATTACTGTCATCTTCCTTGTGGTGGTTCAGCCAACAGGTGTTTCTGAGGGTTTTTTCCCTTCTTACTTTAGTTAATTACCTGTGTTCTGTTGCGTACTTGGGAGCGACAGCTAGCTTCAGAGAACTTGCTTCTGAATTTGCAGAGGGTGCTGGTTGTTAACTTCAGGGCTATCAGAACCAACTTCTGCCAGTTTGACTGCAACTGTCCCCCAGAAAAACCATTTTTGCTGCTGTGTTTTGTTTTTTTTTTTGGTAGTGCTAGTACTACAGCACTAAGTACTACAGCTAGCTACCAGTAGCTAGCACTAACTTTAGCTTTGTTCTCTTGGAGGAAGGCAACTCTCTCGTCACTGATGCTGGTCTGGTTTGAGTTACCAACACTGAGCTACGTGCAGTGGTATCCACTGGGATCTTCCATGTGACACTCAACTCCTTTTATTAAATTCCTTATCTGATTCTTAATACGGACAAGCGGTTACACGGGTCCTCTGCATCAGCCTTTTAGACGGCCTGCTTTCATTGTCTCTGGACTATGATGACTTCCTAAGTAGAGTGCCTGCGTAGCAAACTTGGTGACTTAACCAGACAAGGTGATCGTGGGGCAGTGGTTCCGGTGTCTGTCCTTTAATTAAAAAAAATCTCAAGAGACTGTCCAACAGAAGAAAGCACGCTCAGGGAAAGTAAATCTTAAAGCTGTCATCATTCGGCCTTTCTTTGATACGCGTTCCATTCTGTATGTAAAATACTAAGTTCCACTGGCTTGATGTGAGTTCTAAAGTATGTGACAAATTAGGTTTCTTAATGGGACACTTACCACTGTACTTCCAGGAAGGCTTGAGGGCTGCTGCTGACAGGCAGGCAGGCTTTCACTGAGAACAACCCCTATTCCTTTAGAGGAACTTTCTCCCAGAATTCAGAATTGGCAGCAGTAAACTGAAGCAGGAAGTAGACATCTGAAATCTAAAGGGCTCTTACTTGCCGCAGGGTCTGAACTGCACTGAGCTGCCCTTTAATTCTGTGTCGTGTCCTCTCCAGCACATCTTAAACAGTTTGACTCTTAAGCTCCATTTTTCTCGACTGAGAAAGCCCAGGTGTAGGAACATGTCTTCAGATCTCGGAAGAATGGAGCAGGTAGTTGTCTTTCAAAGTATGTTGTAAGTTTCACTGGAACTTAAGGTGTTATGTTCGTAGGAGATGAGGTGGAGAACAGCAAGTTGAATATGATCGAGTTTGAATTCAGAAAGTGGGCAGGATGTTTAACCTTAAGTTTTGAATGCCATGTCACCTGAATAGCAGAGTGCATGGAGGTTTGGGTGAGGTTTCCTTTGCACCGCTGGTGTTTTCAATGCTTTCTAGTCTAGAGCATGGCAAGATAGAGTGCAAGAGCTCGAGGACAACTTGGCCAAGGAACGGGAAAACTGTCGCAGAACACTGTCCGAGAAAGAGAAGGAAATGGCCGAGATAAGAAATCGGATGCAGGAGCAGCTGAGTGACTATGAACAACTTCTGGATGTTAAACTGGCACTTGATATGGAAATCAGCGCATACCGGAAATTGCTGGAGGGTGAAGAGGAGAGGTATGAAAGAATGTAGCAGCAAATGCTGGTGTCTGTGTGCTTCCTTTACTTGTCTCATTCTCTATTAAAAGGCGGGTCTTCCTGGGAATGCATTCATTAGGTGCTTTACTACAGTTTCCAAGGCACTGTTTGTTTTTGCCCCCTCCTGTCTGACACACTTACTTCTAAGTCTGCATGAGACCAAGCTGCTTGAGTATCAGACCAATAGCTCTCAAGAGAACAAATACCATTCTTCTGTTAAAAGTCAGCACTGAGAACGTCATGAATTGTCATTTGTAGGTCTGTTTGGTGCCATGGTTAATATACTTTTTCAGAGTTAATTACAGGGTTATTTAATTGTTAGCTAAACTTCTTTAAGTATAGAATAATTTTAATAAAGTAACAGCTGTTATGATTGCCCAACTTATTGGCTAGCTGCATTTCCCACATCTGACCCCAGAGTTCAGCAGTACTGAGAATTTTTGCCTGATAAGTCACAGCTGTCATTTAAAGTAGTTTGATACCTCAGTGGTCCTGGCTGACTCCTCTCAAGTGTGGGGATGAAACAGCAACAGCTCTTGTGCCATTGAGTTCTTGCATAAATTTCCTCCAATGACTTAAGTTCCCCTAAGAGTTTTTTCTTTTCTTTCTTTCTTTCTGCCCAGGAATGCAGTCTTTAGCAAATGCATAGAGATGCCTTTGTAATATTAATGTAGTTGTCCATCAGTATTCCATGCTCCAAAAGCATTAATCAGCTGTTTGACAACACTTTATTTGATTCTTCAAAAAGTACCTAAGGCTTCACTGTTTCATGTAACATGCTTTGTTTACTGTATGTACCTTTTGCTATATGTATAATTCTATGGGAAGAAGAGGAGAGACGAAGAAAGTTTATAAAAAAAAAAAAGGTGGGAAAAAGGAAAACCAAAGTGGGATGTATGCATGTTTCTTCCTTTCTTCAATGTAGGTTGAAACTTTCTCCAAGCCCATCTTCCCGAGTGACAGTTTCACGGGCTTCATCGAGCCGTAGTGTGCGTACAACCAGAGGGAAGAGGAAGAGGATTGATGTGGAGGAATCTGAAGCCAGCAGTAGTGTTAGCATTTCCCACTCAGCTTCTGCCACTGGAAATGTCTCTATTGAGGAGATAGATGTTGATGGAAAATTCATCCGCTTGAAGAACACCTCTGAACAGGTTTGAAAATGCACATGTATCATGACTTTACAATGGGCTGATTAGAGGTAGAAGGCATCCTCAGCACCCTTTCAGCCCTCAGGCTTCATGTTGACCCTAGAGCTAAAGCATGCTGCATAAGAGATGGCACTAAAACTAGTGTGTCACAAAATAAGTTTTCATACGGTATTCTGGATTGATGATGACTTCTTCCTAATGATTTGTAATGCTTTCCATAGCAATTGCTTTATTGCTAGGTTGCCCACCCACCAAGTGTTGTACCAGTCTTCAGAGTTCTGCCTTGCAAGTGATCTCCGTGTAAAACTTTATGGATAACACTGTCACTGATAGGAAATAGTGCAAGCAGACATTAGGCTCCTTTAGAAGCCTTTTAAGAACTTCCTCTGCCTTAAAAAGCCCCAAAAGAAATACATACTGATGTCTAATTAATTGCCCGTGTCCCTTGTTCTTCCTTGGCTGCATCTACAGTTTTTAGGAGCCCTCATTCCCATGCCAAAGCCACCTTTATGATGGCTACTCAGATTATTTCATTCTATTAATAGGTTGGAGTTTGTACTGGGGGGAACACACATACCTCTTTATCAAAGGGTACTTCATTTGAGTAATAATGAGAACTTTTCCTTATGTTGCTCTCAGAATGATGCTAACTGTTATATTCAGTGCATTTCCCCTGTGCCCTGCTCTCCCTGCCCCCTGCCCCCGACATTACTTGTAATTTCTGCTTAAAGAAAAAAAAATCCTATGCTATAATACAGTTCTGCGAGTCATCGCAGGAGGGGTTGGAGACTGGGGACTATAATTTCTTAAATCCTGTGTCTGGGAGAAGAGAGAATTGAGTGTTTTCTCATTAGGACACCAGAACTACAAGACCTAATTTTTTGCAGCCTTGATTTCAGAGAAGTAATTCTTGCCTTCTCCTGTGCTGTTTGTGCCTCAACTGGCTGTAGAAGTTAGCTGCATTCTTTGTTTTCAGTGACACATAGGCTTTGTCTAATGTCATCAGATACCTTCGCTAAAAGGCAGCTCATCTTGATGTTTTAGATGACAAAGATGGGTCTGGTTCCAAGTGTTTCAGTCCCCTCTAATAAGTGAAGAGACGGACAGACTCCTCCAGATGGTGATACATATGTACCTTAATTACCTGCTTGGGGTGTTGGCTGAGAGTGCCGACTTCATTTACTGAATGGAAGAAACCTTGACAACTGTTTTGGTCTAGACAGCTAAGCGTTTAGATGACTAAATTCAGACAAATCAAAGACTACTTCCAGTGAGTCAGGACCTGCTGTTTTTTTCCTTTTTGAGTTTTTCAAGCTTATGGGATTTCCCGTGCTCCGCCGCCCCCCCACTTTGTGTACCACATGGGTTTTTTATTTAATTTAACTACACATGCATTGTTCCATGGAAGGACCATCAGTTCTGTTACCAGTAGCCACGGATGGTTCATGGTTATAGCACTTTGACAGGGGTCTAGATCTGAGCAACTAACTGTAGTGCAGTGTAATAAGCTGTACTTGGGGAATTTTCACAAGTGTTTGAGTGTGTGTGTGTGTGTGTATATATATAAAAAAAAATAAATAGAAAATATATAAAGTCCTTTTTAAGTATGATGTATTTTGTTGCAATGACCTACTGAATGTCAGCGTCCATTAAGATAAATAAGATTGTTTATTTTAGAGGATCTTAACTGTCTGTTGTCAGACTCCAGTGGCAACTGTTTAATGTTTGGAAACTGTCTGTTGGTGGGAGAATTTAAAAAAGATCTACTCTTGCTTTGAAATAGTCATTCTGTATTGATGACTTGTATATGTTTTTCTATTAGATTTGCTAGTGCTTTTCAAGTAGTTGATAAGCAAAAAGTGATTGAAAGGAAAAAATAATGTAGGTCTTGCAAAGGAGTATGTAGTGGGAGGTGTGCATATGTAGAAACATATTTTAAGATGACTGACTGAGGAATGTTTTGTTTTCTAAGAAGTCTGCTTGTCATTCTGTGCTTCAAAAAATGTATTGTATATTTGTAAGGGGATTTCAATATTTATACAGAAAATGTAACGGAATGTTACAGAAATGTTACAGAAAATGACTGCTGATGGAAATTTTTTTTCTCCTTTTTATTAGGATCAACCTATGGGAGGCTGGGAGATGATCCGAAAGATAGGAGACACTTCTGCTAGTTACAGATATACCTCAAGATATATACTAAAGGCAGGCCAAACTGTGACAGTAAGTTATCAAGTTTCAGCTATTCAATTGAAATGGGCTTTTGGCCAACTTGTGTGTGTCAATAAGACGCAAGGGTTTTGTTGTGTCCTTTTGACGTACTTGTTCAGAAAACAATCACTATATTTGTATTGGGCATTAGTTGTATCCATTGCTAAGAAGCAGTTGGACAGAGCCACGTTTTTCAGGAACTTACTTTCTGTATGGAGCAATAATTTTGACCGTAAACGGGCCCATTTTCATACTCAAGTCTCTGCATTAAAAAATGTAGGGGTGCTTTATTGTAAGAAACTTTGGAAGTAGGTAGGCAGAGACTTGTGTTTTCCTAACTGGAGGAGATTCACCAGTGTCACTTAAATGGAATACATTAACTCAATAAATAACATGGAAACTTGTAAGACTGGCAAATAATGCTCGCATGTGACTTCTTTTAACAGGTCTGGGCTGCAAATGCTGGAGTAACTGCTAGCCCTCCCACTGACCTCATCTGGAAGAACCAGAATTCTTGGGGCACTGGTGAAGATGTGAAAGTTGTACTGAAAAATTCTCAGGGGGAGGTAGAGTACCTCAGATGTGTTTAAACTTGTCTTTCTGTGGTGCCATTCCCTGTAAAGATGCAGGCAGAACCCTTGTCAGGACTTTACATGTGAATGCACATGAGTGTTGAGTAAAGCTTTCTCCTTTTGCTTTCCAGCCAAGCATACTGTACCCCTGTCTATCTTAACTGCAATTTCGGAATGCAATCTATTGAAGCGTATGAAATTTTTTCCCTATATTGAGTATAAGTAGTAGAAGAATGACTTGTTCAGACACTGCCCTCATGCCAGGAGTTGGGCAGTGCCTTAGAATATGCTTTGAAAAGAAAAGGTTTTAGTAAACTCTTCAGTGATTTGTCTCTTAAATCAGTTTTCTTTAAAAATGTGTGTTTATGGGGGGTGGGGAATGTTTCTGTGAAACTCACTTTAAGCAGTGAGGCATTAATTCTGGTAAGGTGGGAGTTAAAACTTTGGGTAGGACAGTTGCTAGGACATCTGGCAATTGTAAGACAATATTTAAATATTAATATATATATTTTTATATATATTTAAATATTAAAAAAGCAAATTTTGGAGGAACTTGATGAGTGTCTTGTTAGAAAGACTTTTTAATCATTAAGAGATTTAGAACTAAGACGTTACGAATGCTGTTTATGCACAGCAGCACATTAAAAGTATACAGACAGAAGCAGTACAAGTAGTTTTGCCAACAGCTGGAACTCCCATTTCTCAAAATCTAAGTAGATTAGCACCAGATCTTTAGAGGAGTCAAGTCTTAAAAATAAAAATCTGTTGCAGGAGGTTGCTCAGAGGAGCACTGTCTTTAAAACAACTCTACGTGAAGGGGAAGAGGAGGAAATTGAGGAAGAATCAGCTGAAGCTGTGGAGGAAGAAGACCTTTACCGCCAGCAGGTATCTTGTTTTGGTTAACAAGGTTATTTAGGTTGAAAAACCAGATATATAAGCCATGAATTTTTGGAAGAATATCATACCTCTTTGGGTGTGGATGTTCTTTAATTTTTGTCTTGTTCAATCAGTAATTTAATGAAAGCATGAAGCTGTGTTATTAAGACGAGTGTAAAAAATATTATTTCACATATTCCTTTGATGGAGAGAAGTAGATTTTTCTTAAAAGAAGGTTTTAAAGCTTAAAGATTTGGGGATTTTTTTTTTTTCCCCTTGAACTCTGCTCCTGATAAGATTTCCCCTGGGCCAATTGTTTTATGATAAAGTTTGGCTTAAGCAGGTACACCTAAATTTACCTGAAGTTTTGAGAACTTAAATCTCTCATTTTCTCTGGCAGAGGAAATGAGAGATTTGAAGACACTATCAGAGAAAATGTCTCTTGCATTCTGAAGAATGGCAACTCTGAAGGCAGTGGAAAGGTGTGAACTTGCAGTGACAATATAGAATGTTTTGAAATAAAAGGGAAAATACTGAGAGAGAACATACTTGATTGTTCACATTCTGAGTCTTATCCGTTACCTTACTGTTTTGACCAGCTCTTCAAAAAAAAAAAAAAAAAAAAGAAAAAAAAAAAGGAAGTGCAACGAACGTAAGTTCCTGTAATGCAACGTTCAGGTTTGCTACTTCGCTAAAACTTTGCCACATTTCAGTTAGTATATATCTTAAAGCCAGTTAGAAAAGATAATGTAGAACAGGAATTAAGTGTGCATACGTAAACAGACGAAAAATGTTGGAAATCGTATTTTTTGGCAGTCATGGTTTTTGGCTTACAACTGAATTGTGACTTTGTGGCATTTAATACAGAGTCAGGTTTTTATTGCAGTTATGCAAAAGTACTGAAGTGCATCCATCTGTTTTTGTGGTTTCTGGGATGGTGTAGTTCAGCTGAAGTGTGTGTCTTTACTTACAGAGCCTTACTTACAAAAATGTTATAGAGAGATTAGATTTCTTTAGATAAAAACTCTCAAGGTACTTCTGTGTGCTCCCTGCAGGATTCACCACCTGTCTAAACTCAGTGATGCTTTTTGACTTGAGATTCAAATATGATCATTAGTTAAGTTGTTTTTCTGGTACCTGTCCTCCATTACCTCTCATAAGAAGGGGTATCTAGCATTCTTTTACTTACAGGGGATAACAGGTTGTACAGCTTTGCATGCTGACTCTTGCTTAGGCCATGCCAGGCTAATAATTCCATATATTAAAAATGTGCAGTATATTATTTTGAGGTTGCTAAGTCTTTTACTGCTGGGTTTTTTTTCAAAGTTGACTCTTTCTATTCGTAACAGGCAGGCCCAAGGACATCTAACAGAAACTGTGTGATCATGTAAACTTCCAGTCAGCCAGGTTCCTCAAGTGATGGCAATCCTTGCCCACAGAACAGAGCCTTCTCAGAAGCACAACGTATTTTTGTATTTTCTGTATGTGAATTTTTAAGCTGCAAGTCTGATGGCCTTAATTTCTTTTGCCACTGAAAAGGTGGTTTTGTGAAAGAAGTATCTGTAACTTTCTCGCAGGTTGTGAATTGTTGACTCTGGACAATGTACTGTTTGAAAAAAGATGTCCCTGTCTCTCAGATTTATATGCCAGTCTTTTTATTGAAAACTTGCTGGAATAGAAATATTCCACTGTGTTTTGGGGATCAATTTTTCTTAGATTACACCACTCTAGACTAGCTAGTTGCTGTTGACCTCTTTATATGTAGGTGCTGTTGGGGAAGGGGAAGGCATTTTCGATACTATGAACTCTTTTATACTGTAGACTTTTTTCCTACAGCGCAACCAAGGCTATAAAACTTTTTTAATAGAAAAGAACAGCTTTGTTAAAAAAAAAACTTTAAAAAAAACAACCAACAAAACCAAATGAAAACAAAAAAAACAACACACAAAAAAAGAACGTAGCCCAGCTTATCGTGTAAGAACTCAGAGGTTGAAGGATGTAGTAAAACTCCTTACTGGTACTCTTTTCCGTTGTTTAGATTTCTTATTCTGGAGGAGGATTCATGTTAAGTGTGTTAGTTGTGTTGTTAAGATAGTGTAACCAGCTTAAATTTTATTACATGATTTTTTAACAAATAGAAGGTTGTTTTAATATGGATTGTCTTGCTTGTTTACAATTTGTAGGAGCAAACCCAAGCCTTTAGGGGTCTAGTCTACATTTGTATGGAAAACAATTGTAACTTTGTCAATGTGGAAAGTTTTTCTGTCCTTTCTGCATTAACCTCATGTCTGAAAAAGCTTTGAATAAAATATCTCTGTTTAAGATGTTACCAATTAAAGCTTTTGGAATTTCTTTCTTCCTAGAACTGAGCTAAAAGTTGAGTAAGTGTTGAACACTTGGAACTGATAGGCTTTGAAGCTGGCGAAACCTCCATGTAAATGGAACAGTGGCAGTTGACTTGCAAAGATTTCTTCTAAATAATGGGTAACAACTTCACATCTGGAAAATTAATTCTTTAGAGCTTTATTCAAACTCTTTTGCATAACCGTTTCTGCATCGTCTTTGCCCATATGTTAATTCTTATTGCACTGGCTTTTACTACATCATACAAGTACCAGGCTGAGCAGTTTAAGCATGGCATGATAACATAAATAGCAATTCAGAAATACTGTAAATAGTTATCTTCATCTTAGTCTGAAAGTATTTTTAAATGCATGGCCAGAATTTTGGAAGCTGATTTGAGCTTTTTTCTAGCATTAGTCTCATGACAAATCTAAGACTTCTTAACATGTCTTTCGTCTTGGGTAAGTTCCCTTTTGTGGTGAACTGCGTGCTGGCATTTCAACCTTGTGCCAGCAGAGGGTGAGGGGGGATGGCCAAGGGTTATGCAGGTGGATGAGGATTAGGGGCACTGCTTCTTTTGACAGTAATGCTGGCTTAAACAGCTGCATTGAACCACAATGTCATACTTGATTTAATTTCCTGTTTATATTTGAATTTTTACATAGTTTAAATGTTTCATGTCTTTTAAGCATCACTCTGTATCCCATCACATTCTGAATACGCCTCAATTTGATCTATAGGAGTAATGGCTTTCTATTCGTTGCAGTCGCAGATACCTGCAGGCGTACACCATATAAATGTACACCTATGTTGTAGGAAGTAGTTAATGCCATTCCTCGTTTGGTGTTTTCAAAACTAGTAGCACGGGCTAGCAATGTATTCCAGTAAAGACTTGATTGGGCCAGTTAGATAAGGACTGTTAATCTCTCCAATCAGTAGTAAAGACAAATACTTTGCGTGTAGGCATTGGGTTCTTAATTCTTAATTCATAGTGGAAACCTGCCAGCATAATCAAGCATTCTTGGTTAAAGCTTGTGTACAGCCTGGTTTTTGTCACCAGGATGATGAACAGTGCTGTAAATCTCTTACCTGAACGTATAGCTAGGCGCTGCTACTTGAAACTGTAAAGAGAGCTTTTACATGAGTCTTGTGAGTATTCTGGTAAATCAGCCTCTTGTGATGGATGACAATGGGAGAAATGCTGATTTTAAAAAAAATAACTTTGCTGTTGTAAGTATTTCTGTAAACTAGCATAAAGAGTGTTGGGAAACACAAATGACCCTTCTGGGGAGCGTGTGCGCACGTGTGTTCACTCTAACCTTTAGAGTGAACATCCTACCACCAGGTGGAGATGTTGCTATTTAAAAAAAAAAAAACAAAAAACAAAACAAAAAACCAACCCCAAACTTCCTACACTTCCCTGGGAGTTCCATAATAACTTTTGAAAGCTTCTGCTTTCTTGAACAGACCAGCTTCTGTTCTCCTGCCTCTTCACCGTCTTCCCACACTGAAGGCCAGAAGTGCATTTTGACTACTGCAAGGTAGGGTGGACTTCTCATTGCTGTACTGAAAAACAGCAGCCTCAAGCTTGGGGAGGGGTATGCGTTGTGCCCCTGCGTTGCTAAAGGCACCTGACCACTGAAAAACGAGCTAATTGGCTATATGCAATGTCATGTGAAATGTGTTCATGTTTTCTGGAGGTTGTCAGTCAGGTAATGAGCCAGAGAAGAAGCAAACAGTATCCTCGTTAGCTCTGTAGATGTGTTCAACTTGTGATTAAAATGTTGGTAGGTCTTTTTATTATTACTGTTACAGTGTTAGGTAAAGATGATTTTTAGGTATATTCAGTCCTTTTGAGCGTTGGCAACTCTCCAGATAAGGATTATCATTTTCTGATACTGATCTGTTACACAGTTGACAAGAGTTACAAGTGGTATCATCCTGGCAGGCGAAAACTGTTTTAGTAACTCACTGCTTACATTTGTAGTAAAGTGTTTTTCTAGTTGCATCTGCTGGAATACCTTCATTCCTATGAAAACCAAGATCTATGCTACAGATTGTCTTATGCCTCTGACTTCTTTATCCCTGCTGCATATAGCTACATCTTACTTGCCGAAGCAGGCAGCAGAATACAGAAAGGGAAATGAATATATAAATAGCGTAAATACCTTTTCTGTTCCTGGATGCTAATTCTTCATTTGCCTGCTTCGGTAAAAGAAGCAATTTTAAATGCTGGTCTTAAATTTTCATGGAGAAATTTAACTGTCTTATCAGTGTACCATTTTGATACTAATTTGAGGGTTTCTGGAGTGAAAAGGGTCTTTCATGGGGAAACTCCAGATCTGTGAAACAGTGCCTTTTATATTCACGCTGCACTGTAAGCAGTATAGGTACTTCTAATAGGAAAAAAAAATGGCTGCTGCTTTTGCAGAAATGGCTGCATGGTAATCGACTATGAAGTATTTTCCTGCAGGCAAAGAAAGTAACTAGTTGATGGGGAATAAAAGCCTTTAAAGCTCTTGTCCAAACAGGACAGCTAGTACTAACTGGAGATTTTTATAAAGGGAATGGAGGCTGTGTATGATGGATGTGAATGCTTATTTAGCCTTTCCTGGTATATGCTGGTTAGCCTCAAGGAAACACTGGGACACTTTATTATTTATAATATGCAGTTAGATCCATCATAGGATTATGGCAGTTAGCTATTTTATCTCAGGTTTTGCTTAGTGTGCATTTATGTACTGCTCTGAGTCCTTTGCTGCTCTGCTCTCGTTTCCTTCTATGGGTTTGCATAAATACAGGACTTGTTCTCTGTGTGATTAACCCTGAAGAAAGAAAAGTTACATTTGGTGGCATCAATAAAGGCACATTTCAGCTAAAGCTGATTGATAGGATTTTCCTACAGTTATCAGTTAACTCTTGGATGTAAATTTTCATAGCTGCTTTGACTGTTGCATTTTACGAACAGAAGAGAGTATTGGCAAGCAAGTCTGACCTTCTCCATAGTGTGGGTCATGGAATGAAATTGGAATGTTGGTTTTCTCTGCAACTGTAGCATTTTGTTCCTGAAGGTGGTGTGTTCTGTTGTTGTTTATAAGGGGATGTTGTAGATAGAATGTCAACACTGACTCTGTATTTTAACAAGTTTTATTGGGAAGGCATTGTGTACACTTGGAGTTGAAAAAAAATCACAATCAGTTCTACAACCTGTCAGCATCAAAGGAAGGAAAAAATGTTCTGTAGCATTGGCACAATGAGGTGTGAGAGGCTGTCAGTGAAAAATGTAGGAACTGAAAGCAATCACGAGTACTAACAAACCTGGCAGCTGTTGAGAGATGCCACTCTTGATTTTTTTGAAAAAGCTTTCTTGTGTGGAAATGCATGTGGAAATTAAATTCGAAATGTGGAATAACAGCAATGAATTAGTATGCAGTGTGGTGTCATAATCAGTTACGTTACATGCTATATACCCATACTGTAGGCTTGCTTGTTTTATGGGCCTGCTAGGAATTTACAAAGCTAGGGGCCTCTGTTGTACCTTTTGCATTGTCTTAATAGTTTTTAAAGATGCTTTTGAATACCCCAAACCAGTATTTGGCAGTAAATAGGCAATACTCAATTCTGCTTGCAAAGAAAATGCTTGTTTAATCAACCAGCTGTGTGTTAAATGGAGCTTGCTCTCATAAACAATAACAGATGAAGAGCTTAATTATTAACAGTTATTTATTTAAATGTACCTTCATTCAAAAGGGAGAGCTTTTTTAGCTCTCTTTAAGTGCATAAGTGTTTCTCCCAGTAGCTTTTCCTCTCTCTTTCTGATGGTATCCATCGCTTCAAAGGCCGGTGGCATATATTGGCCCTGATTCCCTTTATGTACTGAGTTGTCACATTGCCTGTGTGACTTCCTGATGCAAAGCTGTTTTTAATAAATGAAATGTAAATGACAGTCTGAAGCCTCAGTCTGGCAGAACTATACAGTTGACTAAAGAAAAAAAAAAAACACAACCCACAGACAAACCAAAACTGAAAAACCTGGAGTATCTTTAATCCTGCTTATGCCGTGACTTCCTTCCAGCTGAACGGAAAGCTGTGGTATTTCTAAATCTTCAGTTACGTCCCTCTGTATCAGTTTCTTCTATCCACTGAACGTGCTCCCCCCCCGTCTTCCTAAGTGGTTTATACTGCTGCTTCCTCCACTTCATTCTCTGCACTACAGTAGGAAGTGAGGAGTCGCACAGCTTCCTGGTGTTGACGCTCGTACCTCTTCGGCATCGTCATTTTGTCAAATACCACTGCTTAACCCGATTTTAATTTTGTCTTGGTTGCTGTTTTATGTAGTGTGACAGACTAGTCTTGCAGGGAAAAGGCTATGTAGAAGGAGTAAAACTTCCTCACCTTGCATTGCACTCATCATTAATACTGAATTGTGGTGGACTCTGTGCAGGTTCAAGTCTGTACGCTCCGGATGGCAATCTCTATCGTCAGCAAGCAGGACAGGAAAGGAAGGAACAAAACTGTATTAGGTCTGCAGCTTCTAAGGCGGCTTTTTTGGGTGGCTTAAGATGCAGAGATGCTGCTGCTTTTATCACTTGCAGCTTAAAAAACTGATCTGAATACTGCTCCTTCTGTGTAACTTCTTACGTGGAAAAGGAATGTAAATGGCAAGGCCAGCTGCATGAGGAGAAAGCATAATGTTGCTGAGAAGGAAATTAAGGGATGTAATTTAAAAAAAAGACGGAGGGGGGGAAGACCTCCCCCATCCTTTCATTCGTTAACTTTTATTTTTGCTTAACTGGGAACTCTTTAAGGGTAGCATAACAAAGGGGTCATTCTACTGCCAGGAGCTTTGCTAGCTGTAGCTACTGCTGCAGTTAATTTTGTCTTTCACTTCTATTCAGACGAAAATGAGTGTTGCTGCTGTTGTACAATATTTGCTGTAATGATCCAGTTTTAAAACTGTCAGTTGAAATTTGGACTCGGTGTGGCAACAACAGCCTCGACTAGTGGAAGAAAAAGCAATACTCGTCAGGAGGAGTCTTCTGCCTGCAAGCCCTTAGTTCAGAGCAGAAGTGGGAATAAGAGTTAGTATCGCCCACCTTCCTGTTCTTATGTTTTAGGAAAAACAAGGAACAATATAAAGCATGCTTTTTTCCCATGGGTTTAATGCAAAAGGGTAAGTGTGGGACTGGATCTTTTCTGGCATTTTTTTCTCCTCAGGAAAATGCATGGGAGACTATTGCTAGTGACTTCACCCGTCAGTTTTGCTGTACCCGTGCATCAAGCAGAGAAACTAGAGTGATAATGTACTTGCTAAACTGGACCATACTTTCCCTCTGGCTGCTTCAGTATGCCTTCTTCAGATTAAATAAGCTGTCTTTAAACAAAAAATGAAGCTTGAAATAACACAGACGAGCTGGGCCGAGTCACTGTGCTGACCTGTGTGCATATACCTTGCAGCTTGATTTGAATAATTATTTTCCTAATTGCTACTTAATTCCGTATGATCCTCACTTTTTGTTTCATAAAACAAAAGCAAGACTAGCACTTGAGAATGGCACTTCTTTCGTGGGCCAACCTTCTGGGGTATCTCCCAAAGAAGCAACAGTAGTAACAGAATTCTGAAGAAAGCTTACCTAAGCAAATGCGTAGGCATTAAAACGCTGTCTGACAGTGTCCTGACCCGGCTGGGGCTGCTTTATTTCTGCGCCCCTGGCTAGCAGGTTTCCTTCTAGCCTGAATTCTCCGCTTATGGGCATGTTCAGTCTTCTATCCAGATAGTTAGTTGCCTTTGGGAAGAGGGTTTAAAAAAAAAGCACTACAGGTTTTAGGCCCTCGCGCGTTGTGATATCCACGTCTTCAGAATCTTGTACAGTTTTCTCTGGAAGAGAAGCAGCTGTTCACTGCCAAACATATGACCAACCCTGACCTTACTGTCAGACTAATGAGTATAGATCTGCAGGTTCATGATTTTCTTACACATCTTGGCTTGCTGTGAAACTAGCTTTATGTCTGAATGAGGCTGTTATTGCTTTACGTAGGTAGTTGATTCTTACATCCCCATGAAATCGACAGTTACAAAGAATATTGTTAAACAACATGACTACAGCTCGACTGGTCCAAGGACAGAATAAAGAGGCTGACAGGGTTTGTGTACTAAGCTTTTTCTCCCAAGAGCACACACAACATCAAATCAGCTCTCGTCTGATGGTAAGCACCCGTAATACCTTGGACTATATGAACTATAAATTATTAGCCGCCTTGCTACGTGTTCCTTTTTACTTTCAGTTCCTGCAGAGTCTGAAAACAAAGCACATGGTGGCATTGCCATCTACGCACATTTCTAGAAAATTAATCTATTCAAAGGGGCTGTGTATCCCTTTCTAATTCTAGCAGCATTTGTTAATGAAATTTTGTGTGGTTCTGTAAAGTAAGTCTCTCTACATAAGCGTGCGTGAAGAACTACTGAACGAATCGGGCATAAAACCAAGGCGAAACAGATAACGCCGCCCAGGAGCAAAGTCTAGTCCTCACACTCCAAATTCAGTTTGGTCACCACAGTAGGCTGTGTGTCACATTTTTAGAAAAGAGCTTCTGTCTCAGCGCTACAAGGAGAGGTCAGGGTCGACAGACATGCTGCTAAATCTTCCTGTCAAGCTGAAAATTCTGCAGCTTTAAAATAATGCTAATTTTTATGTGAGACAGGTTCCTGCTTCCTAAAACATGTCTAATGAGCTCACTCACTACATATGCAGAGTCTGCCTTACAAAAATAAGTCTTACAATTAGGGTTAAATTCAGCTTGGTGTAAATGCGGAGTAAATTGGCTAAGTTTGAATTCACACCAGCAGAAGGTGCACTTCTGTGCAGAATGTGGTGCCTAGTTTGTTGCTTCTGAGTGGAAAAAGTACAATTATTTTTTTTCCTGGGTGCTATGTACTAGAATACTTTTGAGTAGGAATATTATTGCAATTTGTGTCATTTCTTTCTTTTGCACACGAATTTACTACTGCACATAAATTTGTTACTGAAGAATTTTCCTGTCGGAACTTCCCTGCCAAATAGGAAACAGAGGAGATGATTTTCTGGTCACTTCAAGGCATTTAAATAATACGCCAATTTGTAGAACTCATTACACACAAATTGTAATAGTCCAAAATACTGGTATAAAGGACCTTCAACCAAAGTCCACTGGGGGAATGCTATCGCTGTGCTCTAGGAGAGAAAAACCAGCACTGGTTACTGTCTAGCTACCTAAAGAAATAATGCTGTAGGAACAGGAAATGATAAAAACAAAGCACTTTTAAAACCTGTTTTGCATTGTTGATTATCATCGTTTAATATTTTAAACAATAAAAAAGCTTGCATCACTTGGTGATGCAAGTATTAACACGAGTTTGTAGAATTCCATACAGTATCTGCTAAATAAGCAAGTTTGGCAGGTTAGCAAATACCATGATTGCAGCATCCACGATTTGAACTCAAACAGTGATTTATTCCTCTGCAGAGAGTTTGTAAATCAGAATGGCACACTCCTGGGTTCTGGACGGTGTCTGACCCCAGTGAGTTTGAGGAACGTATTTTTAGTGCAGGGCCCCTGTGCAGAACTGCCCAAATCAAACGATTGTCTCCTTTGAGTTGCTTCTGAGGGACTGCAGGGCCAGCAGGGACTGCTGGCTGGAGGGGACGTTGGCAGACTTTGGGATGAGGAGAATCACCCGCTGGTTGGTCCGACGCCATTCGTTGTATAATCTACAGTGGTACCTAAAGGATACCTGGGGAGAGATGAGAGACGCACTGTGTTTAGAGTCTCCAAGAAATCAGCTGGGGTTTGGGTGGAAACACCTTCAAGTGGAACAAAAAGCGGACAAGCAGCCTAACTGGGCGGGATAAAAATGAGCAAAAAGTGGTGGGCAAAGACCTACCACGTAGATGGCTTGTTCCCCAAGTTGCCACAGCAGAGAAGAGGAGCTGCCTGTGCCCGACTTTCTGCTGTTGCCTGCTTCTCATTCCCTCTTTTATAACACGAAAAATCAGACACCCTGCCTCTGCCTTTCCCAAGAACTAGAATTATTGGCAGCTACCTACAAGGAGAATGAGTTTGGGGTACCACCGTGCTTCAAGCTGTTAAACTGACAACTAAGGTAGTGGGCTGCATGGGGAAGGCTTGCAGGTAGCTAAGCTGTGTGCAAACACGGACAGGGTTGCACGTTCTGCCTGGTAATGCTTTATCGCTGAATGCATCAAATTCAAGATTGCACTGATTGCACTGATGGTGTGAGCCATCTGCCAACGTGTGTGTACCTCAATTTAGATTGTCTTTGCGTTTTTTTTTATTGTTACCAGCTAACTGATTTCAACCTTAGTGTGGCTCTGCTAATAGTGGAAGAGGAATGACTGACCGCTATGGATATACAGGATAGCTTGGCCCTGTATTTTTTTAAAACAGTTTACTGCTTATTTTAGTGACAGCCAAGTGTAGTGAGAGTTATGTCTGTGTAAGATGATGTACCTGTGCACTTCTTAAAAAAGCAAAACCCCCTGTAGACTGGCGTGGGACCTTCTGGGTGAAATGTGCCACGTGACAATTGCCGTGTTCTTGAGCTGTGGGCAGGAGGGACCCACGCAGCGAGCACAGGAGGAACCTTGCCTTGTTCGCTGTTCTGTCTTCGCGTGCAGTCGCTGGTCGTTTGTCGCTGGTCTGTATGCACCTGTGCCACTGCTGTAGGTCAGAGGGTGCCATAAAGGCTGGAGGCAACATGCTTGTTTGCGCAGGCGGGTGGAAGGTGCTGCTGACTCTGTTTGCAGAGAAGCGGCTGCGTGCCGCTGTCAAAAGGGGCTGCGCTGCTGCTCTCCTACCCCTACAGCAGTGACAGGCTGGCTGCCAGTGAGGGATGTTAAGTAATGTGCACGCCTATGAATGTATCCTTCAAAACCCCTTTCGTTACTGCAAAAAGGGTGCTTCTAACTAAATAAATTACTTACCTTCCTATAAAATCCTACTAGGGGCAAAAAAAGACTTTGGGGGGGATTTTTGTTAGATCTTTATACAGCTGTCTGCTGTTAACGAGGGAAACCTCGTTACAGAGCTTTTGTTCTCTAAGCAGTTGCCCAAAGATGGCTCTTCCAACAGATTAATTGATTCCCCACCTTTCAATCTCCTCTGCTCCCCCTGAAGGTAAAGCAGTCTGCATCTTCGTTTTGTGGAACCTTGTGTATGAAAGCACACGAGAACTCCCTCTCTAAAAAGGCACTGGGTACCCGCAGAAATCAGGTGGCAGAGGGAGCGGCGGGGGGGAACCACCTGCAAAGCTGAATGCCATGCAGAGTGCAGCGACTGCTTCGGAGGACTGAGCTAGAGTTTAAGTTGAGGTTTCAAGTAGCAACACCTGAGATTCTTTGAGGAAGGGCTGCATTGTTAAGCCAGGCTTTAACTGCTTGTTTGTTTAAGGCTTTGTCACAGGATCTCCCAGTTAATTTTGACAGCTTGTTTACACTGGGTTCTTGCCTGAAGGCAGCTTCCAGGTGACGTCAGCTACTGAATTTCAGCAGAGCCATGGTTGCTCACCCTAAGCTGCTGCACTGGATGCAAAACTCTTGAGATGCTGAACAAAGGCCAGATTTACATCGGTCCCTGGCACACTAAACTCCTTTGTTCACCTCTTCAATGGGATAGCAAGGGGGGTGTCTATCTTTCTAACTTAATCTGAATTGACTTGGGCTAGCCTTTGTTTTAAACCAGCCGTTATGTTATGCTGGAAGCTACAGGGCCAAATCCTGTTGTACTCCAACCCGCCACTTGATCTTACAGGCGATTACCTGCAGGCAAGAGAAAGCAGAGTGTGGCCCTGAATTCTGGGTTTAAATAGCAATCTCTGTTTTGTGTCTGAAGGTTTCTGCTTGGGAGCAGCAGGCGCTTTGTGTGTGTGTACATCAGTTAGAGTGATTAAATGCAGAGAAAAAGCAACAGCATTTTATGGAGAACTTGGCTGTTTTAGGGGAAAGGATAAAATAGCTTCTTGGATGCTAAAAATAGCATTTCTCCTGTTCTCTGCTCACGGGGACAACTGCGGTGTGTAAATAATCTATAAGCCAGCTTTTGCCTCCAGAGAAAGTAAGCTGATTTATTGGAAGTAAAATGAAGTTTTAGTCGTCTTAATTTTCCCAGGACCCCAAGGAGCATTATATCATTGTGTGTAACGGGGGTTGTGTGTAATTTACCCCACAGCACTCAATGTATTCCCTGCACAGCCAAAACTATCATGGGAGTCTCCCGTTTCTGAAAATGAAAGGGCAGGCGCTCCTGAAGCGCTTGACGGGGTTAGCGCTTCTGCGTGGGGGTCCATTCCTTGCTGCATGGCAAGGGGAGCGTGGAGCCTCCCCAAGGCCAGTGCAGGCTGGGGCTTTCCTGCATGGCTGATGGGTCGCAGGCTGCTGAGCAGAGAGCGGGCGTGTCTTCCGTGTATAGGGTGCTCAGGGCCATTTGTGAAGTAGTTGCTTTAAATCTCGACCTTGACTTTGCAAACCTGCCCTCTGAGAAAGCCTGTGAAAACACTGTCGCTCAAGCCTGCTGACTCAGTCTGCAGACACACTTAAACCTCCTCAAAACTTTTCCATCCAGTACTAATGCTGTGAGGGCAACGCGGGCACCTTCTGTACTGCGAAGAGAGCCCGAGAGCCCTTCCCACCATCTCTCTCTGCTCTGCCCGCTGAATTAACCCCAGGCTGAACAGGAGGGTTACCCTGCCCTGAAAGGCTTCCTGCCTCGCCCTTCCCTGAGGAACGCAGGGCTTCATCAGCCCCTCCACCTCCCGCTGCTCTGAATAATAGACTGCAGTGGAATTACATCTTCTACCACGCAGTGGACATTAAAGGTACTGTATTTCAATTAAATCAACCCAGGTATGCATTTACAGCCGGCTTACTATCGCCGAATTCTCCAGGTGCCACGAACGCATTTCTCTCTATGCTTTTGAAGAGGTAAAGTGAACAGAAGGGATTTTTGCCACTAACAACGCAAATGCAATAGACAGTGTTAGGGACTGCAGCTGAGATGCTGCAGAAGTCTTAATGAGCAAGGTCAGATATGCCCATGTGTCATGGTTAATTAAATCCAAGTACTTAGCCAGACTACCCTTTCCAACTTCCAGCCATTGTGGTGCTTGTGAATTACGTGTATTAGGTAAATTGGACAGCGTTTGGGTTCCTAAGGCAGTCATACACAAAGGAAATTGGAACAACCTTTGCTTGAACACCTGACAGACATGTCTGCACACAGTACTGCAGGAAATAACAAGTGCCACCTCGCTGCTGGAGTAAATGGCCATCGTGTCAAAGGGGAGTGCTGCTACTGCTGCTTCACAGAAAATGGAAGCAGAAACAGCAAAAAGAGAAACTGCAGGAGGCTGAGGCAAAACCCTCAGCTTTCTGTACTCTTGTGCGCTGCTAAAATTAGCCTGCGGCCCTCTCTGGGTGAAACGTGGTGTCACTGTTGGGAATGAAGTAAATGTGATGTTTCCTTTCACAGCTTGCCTGGAGCCAGTTGTTAGGCAGTGTGGGGTTTTTGCGTTTCCCCCCACCTCCCTTTTTCCAAGCTTACTCTGGGCTCAGCACAGGGGTTGCTTGCTGTGGGCTAGCTCTACTAACGCAGTTCTTCAGTTGCCGCCTCCTCAGCGGCTTACGCTGACCAAAACCTGATCAGTTTTTGAAAAAAACTGGTCAGCCCTGCAGCGTGTGGCCATACCCACTGAGGGGGCGAGCTGGGCGCTGGCCCTGCGGGATTAGTGCTGTGCCAGCACCACAGGCAGGGTGGTCTTGCCCCCACGCAGGGCAGCGCAGGCTCAGATGAGCTTTGCCTCTCACGGCAGCCCAGCCACGCACCGTCGCACAAGCATTACCCTGCTAGCGTGAATGCTCCCTGTCTGCGTCCGCTCTTCCGCTCTCCTTCCCCTACCAGAGCCAGAGCTGTGAGACGTCAAACTCGACAGCAACCTGGGGTTTTCCGTGAACTGCTGGACCATGGCTTGATAAACACTTATTTTGGCAGATGTCCTCCGGGTTCCCTTCATTTCTGCTGGGCCAGCTGTTTGCTGGTGTGCTGGGGCCAGGAACCGTTCTCAGTTTAACAACTTGGGGCAAAACAAGGGGCGTTTAGGATGGATGGGCGCGCAAGTGACGGCACACCTGGCTTCAGGATGGGAATAAGGCAGCAATTTAATCTGCACTGCAAAGGCAGCGACATTTCTACGGACCTGGTGTAAGGTGTGTTCTGCCGTGGACTTCCTACAGCGCCACGAGCACGAGGAATGGGGAAAGCACGGGATGCACCCACATCCAAGGCTTTTGAATTGTAAGGTTGGCCAGATGCTGGATTAGAATAAAATCTGAATTTTCTGTGGCAGCAAGGTTGTTCACCTAAAGCTTTTTTGTGCACTGTGCCTTCACCCTTTGCACGTTATTTTTGATGAAACTCACTCCTTTGTAGCATCTGTCTTGAACTCCTCCATGTTACTTCCTTGTCTCCCTCTTGCTATCCCCTCTGGTTCTTGGGAATTACTGACCCCAAAGGCAAACTGTCTTTCTGGTTTCCCAGAGGACTTGAGCAGTGTGGAACCAAGGGGTTTCTTGCAGATGTAACTTAAGTTTGTCAGTACAGAAGGTAAATGTAAGCAATGCTTTGTACAATGGTCCACCTGCTCTACAGCACTCTAATTCATTTTCTGATTTGTTGTTTCCCTTATTCCTGTGGGTTGAACAGAAAACCACTACTTACCAGGGTCCAAAAGAGGTAAATAGTGAAGAGTGCGACAGTGAGTGCAATGAGGCCAGCAGCTTCCAGCCTACTACTAAAGTGCAGGTGGTCCACTGCTCCTCGTAGACACAACCAGCCAGAGATGGTCGCCAGCGGAGTGATAAACAAGAAGCACACCATGTCTCCAAAGAGAGTCCGTTTCTCGTGCTGGGGGCCCGGGTTCCTCAGCCACTGCAGGCAAAACGCAGACAAAGGACGTGTCAGCACAGGGAGGGTGTTTTACCCGAGACGAGCTGCTCGCTTGCAAAACGCAGGCCTGCCCCTTCGAGGAGGGAACATGGACCACACGCAGGACGTGGCTTTGGCTGTCCCTAGGGAGCTCCCACCCGAACTGCTCCCCCTCGCTGCCTGCTGAGGCGCACCTCTAGCCATGCGTACCTCCCGCATCGTTTATTCACCTGTAGTAAAAGCTGTCTTCAGAAGGGAAAGTGTTTCCATAGCACGGCCCCTGGCATTCGGCAGCTGAACTGTGTGAGAACTCCCGTCTTAACACGGAAAGAATCACACGCTCTCCTGACAACTCCAGAGTGCAGAAAAAGTTTGTTACTATTCTGTATGCTATTTTAAGATTTTTATTTTTTTACATTCTGCTTGTAATATTGGCAAAGCCATTTGCAGCTTGCTTTCAGATATCTGCATGCAAGCAGAGTTGAACGCACACAAGGTTACTTTTATAAGAGGGTATTAATCTTGCAAAACAGAGTGCCTGAAAGTCAACTGCTGAAGCGAAGCTGGGTTGAACAGCTGTCAAGCCCACTCACCCATGTTCCTACAAACAGGATTTTGAGATAGCAGAGGTGAAAGAAGTTCAGCCTACAACAGTACACTGAGACCTTTCAATAAAAAAACCTCATCACTCAAGTCAATACTTGAACAGGAAGACTACCAAGCCCTACAATTTTTGCCAACGGAAGCCGCAGGATTTCGTCAAAACGACTCTGCGGCATCCTTTCATTTTTTTTGTTCTTCGAGCATGTAACCGCATGCACGGTGCCACCAGGAATAGCAGGTATTTCTTGCTGTGGCACCTGGGAACCCCAGCCCACCTGGGAGCTGTACGTATTACCCTAGCCACCCGAGCAAACACACCACGTGCCGCACCGGACTTGTCTGCCCCAGAGAGTCCACGATCTAAGCAGAGGAGTCAAAGCCGGGAACGGGCAGAAGAGGTGCAGTGAGCCTCATCGCCCCAGCTGCCTGCGCGGCCGGAGCTGGGCGCAGGGCAGGCCATCGATTCCCGGTCTGGCACGTCCCTCCCAGGCCGCGGCTCCGACTGCCATGCTGAAGGCAAGGCGAGTCATGCTCCCCCAGGGAGCTGTTGCGTCATCTGTCAGCATCGATAGATACTGCATTATCTATCAGCGCAACAAGAAACCAAAGCCACTGCAGCTCTGTGCCAGCGGACGTGGATGAGGCTCGTGCACCCTTAAACTGTTGGGCCCTCTCATTCCTCCCAGCCTCTTACACGTGGCAGCAGAAGTCCTCTTTCTTTAGCTCCAGAAACCAAGGCTGGGGAGGCAACTTCACCCCTTCACCAGTTAATGCCCTTCATTCCCAGCCACCTCGGGTTTTTTTCTTCTTCCCCATCACAGTGCTACAGCAATGACCCAGAGGAACAGCAGGACTCCAGGGTTTTGACAAGAGAGGGCAAGGCTAGGAGCGTTGTGCAAGCTAATGAGTATTTCTCGTCTAGCTATCCTACCCCTCTATTATTTTCAGACCCTGCTTCATCTTTTCCCGCTCTGCCCACACCATGAAAAGACATACAGCATTTCTCTCTCCATCTTCACCTGGGGTAAAACAACAGTCAAGAAAAAATTGCGTGCAACCAGGAACAGGTAGTCACTAATCTGGCACCAGCAGAAAGACACGAATCAGTAGACAAGTTTGCCTCAGCCTCACCATCTCTCAGATGGAAATAATAATTTTTCTACTTCACGGGATTTTGGTGAGGTTTAACTGCAACACAGTAACTTAGCAGCCTAAGATCAATTTGCCTGTCTGACTCAGGAATTTAGGAGAACACAAAAATGTAGGATGTAGGCTTTTAATTTGCTTGAATACTTTTAAAATCCTAAGGAAGTGGGAAGTGCTTCATAACTGCTATGTACTGCTACAAGCCAGAAGTAAGGGACGACACTAGTGAACGAGGGAGGCTCCATATTGTTTTTTTCCTTTTCAAGCAGTGTCTTAAACTCAAGGGTATTTAAAATACCAGAATACTGCGTGTGGTGGGTTCACCCCAATCAGCAGCTACGCACCCACGCAGCCGCTTGCTCACCCCCTCACCCCATCGGTATGGGGGAGAGAACAGGACAAGGCTGCAAGCAGAGCTTGCTTCAGTAGAGCTTGTACAAAATAAGGAGACCTTTGAACGTTTACCTTTGAACAGCTTTTTATTTTATTGCAACTTTATAGAGAATGGTATAAAGTCACGTGTGAAAGGCTCACACCGCTTTCCTTGGAGCTTTCATTCCATTTACTTAACCCCCCCCAAGGGTGCGTGCACATCAGTTCCAGGTTATATTTGTTTGCTTCTAGTCAGGACTGATTGCAACCTTCACCTTGCTCAACTTCCACGAATCCCTGTCATGCAGAACTGCCCGGAGACTGAGAGGAACTGAAAGTGCCTGGCAGTGGAGATTCTGCTTTTAAAGGTGACTGTGAAAGGGTTTTGTGGAAAGTATTTGTTTAAACGGTGGCCTGCAAGAGAATCGCTGAGCACCTGCACTTCCCCTTGATCTCAGTGGGAACTGCAGGTGTTCACCACTTTCCCAGGGCAGACCTCAAAGTGCCAGTGTCTCCTTATCTCAGCGCTATGTGAGACCGTCCCCCCTGTAACTGGGCGGTGAAGGACGCAGCGCAACATTTCAGAGTCCATTTAGTGGAGACTGCATCCTCAAATCGCAGTTTGAGGCACCCGTGCAGCTCAGCTAGTGCAAGAAATACCGTTTCTTGATCTGAGCGAGAAGGAAGAACAGCAAGAATCCACACATGCGAGGAAGCACATGCGTTAAGGGACGTGTTGTCATCTCTGCCCTTCGACTTTCACGAGACACAGTACAATGCACTTGAATTAAGACAGCATTTTACGGTGTGCCATCTAACTTGATGGAAAGTTTGGGCAGACAAAAATGGAGTGAGGCTGCTTCACAGGCTGATGGCTCCCTGCACTCCTTATGTCTTGTCTGACCCATCTGAACAAAGAATCAAACCCAAGCAATTCAAATATTAGATGAGGCCAGGACAGACAAGAGTAGTATTAAGTAATAAATAAACGCCCCACCATTCTACATCCTAACCTTAAAAGCTGGAGAAATTTCATGAGCTGGTTCTGAAGTGGAAGTCAAAAGCAATGAATAAGTAATTTCAATGGCTCTATGGATTTCAATCACAGCACGTATTTTCCTCCTGAAGTAGTGCACACGTGTTTCTAAATCTGCTTCTGTTTACATTCTAGGTTTCAGTCTTTTGTTTTGGAAATGTGCACTGTCAAGTTACTTTATAGCTAAAAAGCCAAGTCAGCAAATCCTTTTGTGAAACGGAAACCCACACAACGATCCCAACAAAGTGCTGAGCTGATTAATTAGCGTGGCAGTACAGGAGGGACTGCCCTGCTGGCAAAGAATGAGACGTAAGGCCAGATGCAACTGTCAGATCTGCACTATGATTCTCTGGAATCTGTCCTGTTAAAATGTGTCAATGTGCTCAATTATTTCTGCAATAAATTGAGACTCTCACAGTAGTAATTTCCATTTTTTGGGGGGAAGAAAAAAAGGTCATAAAAAGGGTCATGTTTGAAGCAAAATGCTGGCCTGCCTGGCAAAGCACTGTTTTATCAAGTGCTATCTTAAAGCGAACAGTGATTCCTGTTCCCGATGCACAGGTGGAGAGTCAGAGTAACAAGACACGAGTTGACTTTAGCAATGGCAGCAAGCATGAATTCAAGGACAGGTGAGCGCAGCGCCTGTTGCACAACCCAATATTGGCTCATGACTGACACAAGCAAAGAAACCCTGTGCCTGAGGACCAATATGCACTTGATGACAATCCAGCCCCTCGAAGAAACGCGGGGTCCCACCTCGTCCCTCGCAGTGACACATACCAAACGGGATCTGCTCAGAAGCACAACACCCCCCCACCCTGAGCTAACGGCTGTGCCTGCGTGGTATCTCTCTGCTCCCCCAGCTGCCCGTGCCGTCCCTTCGGCAGCAGCGGCTGCTGCCGCGGTCGCGTGGACCCCGCACGGGGGCTCTCCGCTCAGCCAAACTCAGCTAAACGGCGCAGGTGTTGCTGAAATGGCCCAGGCCGGCCGGCCGCCGAGGAACCGGCACGCGCCAAAGGGCAGCCGCAGCCATCGGTCTGGGCAGGGCAACATCTTGCGCCTCTTTGCCCAGCAAACGTGTGCCTAAGCCTGCAGGCAGCAGCAAAAGCTTCGCTGAGACACGCTGGTGACCTCCTCCTCTGCTCGGACAGGATCGCCTCAACTGGCAAACAGAACGGGCATCAAGAAAGCGGAAAGCCCGCGCCACAAGAGGGGACTTTAAAAGTTTGACTCATTTATCCCAGCAAAGTCACGCTCTAAATGCACCTTGGGGATGGCCAAAAGAAGGGAGAACTGACGGGGGACATCGGTGAAGGAGAAGGGCTACTTAAGCTAATGGAGAATGTTGGCTGAGGAACAGATGGGTAATAGCTGCCCATAAATAAATTCAGGGTAAGAATCAGAAAAAAATTCTGAGCCGTCAGAGGATCCAGCTCTGCAACAGCCTCCCGAGAGAGCGGTGTAGGCTAAAACCCCCAAAGCTGACACAGTTCTATGAAGGAACTTGCTTACGTTTCGAACAGGATTTTTGATGTACTGCATTTGACGTGAGAAAACACTGTTAACACACCTGAGGCTCCTTCACGTCACACGCTGACAAGTGTAATACGCATACCGGGCATTTGTTGCAGTTACTTCACAAAGCAGAGTTGAATTTAAATTAGAATCTGCCCTAGAAAGATGGAATTGAGCTCTTGACCTTCATCAGAGGGTCTCCACGCTTCCTTCAACTGAATGCAGGCTCTAGTGCTCAGGAACTTAGTGCGGATTTGCAACAGTCCCTGGGAGACTTCTGGCCTATGAGCCCACTACTGGCTTCCAAAATTTTACCTGAATCTTAAAACTGCAGGCAAAACCAGATCTATGAAACTGTCCAAAATCCCCTTTCAGTGCAAAGGTACAGAGTTGCTTATCTGACGCTGTCAAATAATCTGAAACTTCAGACTCCTGAGGTGGGCGAATGGGCTCGGTTTCCTTTTAACTGGTTTACTCCATCCAGCCTAAGCAAACTGTAGGCTGGAGAACTGCTCCTCCGAAAGGGGAGACAGGCTGAGGCATCCGCGCCACACGCCAGCGAAGGGGAGCCTTACATTTGGAGAAGGAAATCATCAGAGCAAGCAGCAACCCAGGACCAGAACACCCTGGAGAGGCTCGGACTGGCAACTGGCCTAACCTAACCAAAACGAGCTGCCAGCAGAAAACTGCTGTAAAACACCTCCACAAGTCTGAGCTGCTTCGCCAGCGCCAAAGGCCGAATCCTGGAAGCACTCACCCCCATAGGCCCAGCTCCAATTAGGTGACTCACAAATGCGAAGTGAAGTCCGTGCATAGTGTTTTCCAGATCAGATCCTACGGCCACCACCTGTTCCTGCTGAGAAGCCCTTTTTAGTTCACTACCTTTTCCTTGGCAAATTGATTTTACATAAATGTTGCTGGAGTTACACCAGCAGCAAAGAAGATTCCACAGCGGACGAAGAAAAATCCATCACGCTGCTTTTTAGTTAAAGGTATTTAAAGAGTTACCACACGTGAAGCTGGGGGGAGAAGGCAGGAAGGAATTGTCTTCCCTAAATGTGTTTCCCTTTGAACTAAAAATAGCTTATCACACATCAAACGCATCAGTTCATTTCCTTCTTTTCACGCTGATAGCTCTGCCGTGAATCTTGACGAAAGCAGTCCCTACACCAGCAAAACTGCTCGCAATTATTGTCATTTCTGGTTTCATGCCAGCGGTGACCAAGGGGAGCATTTTGCCTGGGCTTCGAGCAAAGACAGACTGATACTGCCTGTGGTTTTAGAGTGTTTCTCTCGAATGAAGGCCATTTTTAAAGACCAGGAGGACCATTTATTAGCCAAAAAAAGAAAAACTACATCTGAACAGTTTTGTTCAAACACTTTTTTACTTGAAAAATTTGTTTTAACCTGTTTCAGTGAAATGTTTTGAAACTAAGCTTAACTACATGTAACTCAAAATAGTCTCCCAGACCAGAACGGTATGTATGTTTGTTTTCAGTGCAATGAAACATTTTGGGAGACTCGAAACTTTTCTAGGTAATGTTTTGCCAAGGAAAGCAAATATTTGACAATTACTTTCAGCTGAAAAAATACTTCAGTTTTTGCATTTCCTGCTTAGACCAAACATTCAGTTACTGGCACAGTGTTATTGTCTTCAGTGGGTGCTTTTAGAAAGGCCCTGGTGACAGCTCACAGAGATATTCCTGTGGTCCCAGAGAGAGAGGCCTGTCTATTTGACAGCTAGAAACTAAACGATTTGATTTCTGTAACTGTATTATGCTAACGTTATGTCTCTTCGTAACTGAGTCTGCTCTTATTTAAGTTTTAATGCAAGTTCCAGGGAATATTTTAATTGTGGATGTCTGAATCAGCCAAAGCTACATTTTGACATCGCAAATGAATTTCATTTGCATGTTTTTGTAAGTGGGAGGAACACGTTATTCATTGTAAGGGTGGTGTATTATACACCTCTAATTTTTTTTTTTTTTGTAAAAAGAGTAAACCCAGTGCAGATAGATAGGAACCAACCCTAGGTGTAGCTAAGTGTAAGGAGAGTACTGCAGGCTGTTGCTATCATACCATAACTGAATTTGCGATCTAGACCTTGGGTAGTTTGCCAGCTGAAAAACGGGAGTTTGCTATACAATGCTCCACCAAGTAGCAAGAATGCAGCGGCCAAAATGATGGGTTTGTTGGGTTTCTAGATTATACAACTATGTTGGGTTTCTAGATTATACAACATGATGGGTAGATGTTGGGTTTCTAGATTATACAACTTCAATGTCTAAAAACAGGATTAGTAATTCTCTGATAATGAAAACAAACAACAGAGCTTGCTAAGTTGCGCTATAGAAATCTATGAAATTCCTTGCAGGTCCAATTAAACAATATTGTATTCTTTAACATTAGTCTGGCTTACTGCTCTTTTGTTTCCCTACTACCCACTTTTAGTTTATATTTCAGCTGGTGCTTGTATCAGGTAAAGGATTTCAAGATCCGTCAAGAAAAAAGATTATGTGGAACTCTGGGAGAAGCAGTATTTCCTTTTACCTGTGTGTTTCTCAAAGTTCCCGTTCTATATTGGAGGAATGTATTCCCAATCAGGCAGACAAATGTATGCATTCAAGGAAATCAATCAACAAAAATCACACATTTTGCATTTTAAATCAAAAGCAAAGCAGATTTCCTATTAGCTTATATTTCAACACGTTGCAAATGTCCTGATCTACAAGCTCAAATATATGGAAACTAAAGACATGATAGATAATAAATGCTTGGTAGCTCTCCAAAAAGACAGATGCAATAAAACTTTTCTTCAAGAGCAAACTTTGACTGGCTCCTATTGGTGGTAGGAGATGCTCCCAGCAGGACAGAGATGATAACCAGGCCGTTTAGAACTGTATTACAGAACCATGATGTCCAAAGAAAAGTCACCAAAACCACTGTCTAAAACAAAAATAGCTGTACTTTTGAAAACCCTCAGCACCTTCCCTCATCTTCCTCGTCCTTAAAGAACAGCATTTGGCCTTTTCCAAAGCAGCTATTTCCTCTCCGATTGTTCAGTTACTTTTGCCTGGGCACTTCCCTCAACATTTGTTGCCCTCAATCGCTAGTCCTTTAAATTTAAGAAAGAGCAGGTACAGGTGTGATGGTTTGAAGGCACAGTCTGTTCACTGACAAGTAATTTTTGCTTTTCTTCTTTTTTTTTTGCAGGGGGTGGGTTGCTCTTGTTTGCATTCTTGCTGTCAGTACTATGAGAAAGATTAGTGCTTGGGAAAAGTCAAGCACTGTAGCAAAACTTTTCTGTAAAGAACAGAAAACAACTATTTCTCTTCTCTTTAACGGAGGGAGAACAGCTTGTTTTGGTCCCTGGATTCCTCCCCATTAGGAATGAAGAGAGTATGGTATTCAAGGTGTAAAAAGTGCGTCTTGAAAGAAGTTATGTTTTTAAAACTGTATGTGTTGGGGAGTTTATTATTTATTTTTGTAATACTTTCTTTAACTCAGACATAGTTCTACTGGAAATCTACATGGCTGCTTCAAATTGTCCCTGTGTGAGTTGGGTCTCGGGGGGGGGGCATTTTCACACCTGAAGACAACCAGGTACAAAAGCATCTCTATCACCTTGCCCTTCTTATTTTGTCCTTTTTGGGTCAAGAAGGGAGGGAGGATGTACATTCTTAAGTTATCTGCTCCCAGCCCTAACGTGCTGTATTGACAGCTGCAGTTCCTCCAAACTTCGATTCATAAAAATTTTCCTTGCTGGTGACCACGCTGAGTCACCATTTTCCTTCTGGCTTTAAGAGTGATCCTTCTCCAAACTACGTGCAGCGAACCTGGTGTCTCATCATTACAGTAATTTAATGCTAATGACTTGCTTCACTGAGCAGTGGGGAGGAAAAAGAAGTAAAAGGAATCCCGACAGCATGACTCAGAAGTCTTGCACAAAAAGTAAATTCATATTTCAGTGTAAGGCTTCTGGAAGTTTTAAATTACAATGTAAGCTCATCTTAACTACTTCATGCATAGATGTAGGTTGTGGGGTTTTTTAGAATTTATTTTTCTTTCCTACCATAAGCTCTGCAGCCAGCAATAGACTGGGGAAAACCGAAGTTAATTCAGTTGTCACCACAATAATCCAGTAGTGTGATGATTATGCTGACTTTATTTTTTCTCCTAGTCATGCTGTTCTGCTTATGAGTTTTATATTGTTAATTAAGTGCTTTCTGTTTGTTTGTTTGTTTGTTTGCAAAAAATGAACCAATAGTTACCAAATCCTGGTTGGTTTAAAACATGTAAATAACTTACAAGCAATACAAGCCTGACTTACATGGTCACATAATGTTCTTATACCATATTTATGTTGTAGCTGGTTGTTTTCCAACAACATTGTATTGCACATAAATACATTTGTCCTGCCATGTTTTGTGTCTGTTTCTGTACTAAGCCAAGTGGAAGCAACACAGATGCAATATGGAAATTGGAATGAAGATGATGTACAATACTCATATAAAGCTTGCCTAATCTTTATGCTGAAACATAGCAAAAGCATCTACGTGAATAACGTCACACCCTTCTAGAGTGGATTTCTTTCTGTGGATTGGCGGCATTAAAAAAGCAGCTTATATAAAAGTGGAAGGTCTGTAAAAGTCACTGACTGAAACTACTGCAGTTTGACTTCCCTGTGTTCGTTTTGAGACCCTTCCAGGTTTGTCACAAGGAACATCAGGTCTATGCATTATCAACCACCATATTATAGACTTTTCTTTCCTCCGGTGTCTAGAGTTTCTGCTGCTTCAGCCTGGGTCCTTTATGTCAAACGTAGCCAGGCTCTCACTGGCAGTGGGGTGACCAAGACACGGATGAGAGAAGTTGGGCTGCTCAGCAGTGGCTGCTTTTTTCTTTGAGATGCATCATCCCTAGGCACATTCGTAATGAGATATCCATGTGCCCAAGCACACGTCCCCCACACCTCTAATTTCTAGCAGACAAGGGTGCTGCGCATCTAGCACGCGGTAGAAGAGGGGTTTCAGACCTTGCCTGTGCTTTTTAAATTGAATTTTGCAGCATCATGAGCCCTGGGACCACTGAGGGGAACTCGCAGGTACTGGTAATGGATAACACCGTTTGGATTACTGGCAAATAGCTCCTTTTAACTGACTGTAGGGCTGTGGATGTCTCCAAACAATCCCCTCAACTGAAGGAGGAGCTCTGAAATCAAGCGGAATGGCTAGACTTGCTCTGCTGATGCCTGCCAAGTGCCTCAATAGCAACATGTTGTCTAGCAAAAAAGTGACTCCAAATGGCAGCTCCAAAGACGCTACAGAAAGCTTATGCTCCACTAGTCTATGTCTGACGGATGTTGGTGTTTTCAATTTTCTATGCCAGAGCTTGTCGGGTGCCCTCCAGAAGGGAGAGGAACAGAAGGACTCAGTGATCTTCAGTATGAAAAAACCCTCTTTTTCTATCATAATCCATCTCTTGCTCCTTTACAACAACGTATCACGTTGTCTCCAGTGCAGCTGTTGTGAACAAGTTGACGAGTGACGGAGAAATAAGGAAGTCCCAGGTCCCGATGGGGAGCTGAGGAGCATCAGCCCAGCCTCCGAGCAGAATTCCCACCAGAAGCAGGGTCATCTGGCGGGAGTGCAACAGTCCAGGAGCAAGGCAGTTCAAGTGCTGAAAGTCAGGCAGAGCATGAGGGGGCTCTGCACTTACCTGCAGCGCATTAGCCACCCATTTACCAAAATCTGTGAAGGCTCAACAGAAAGCAATTCTTGCCGACAACTGTAAAATCATACAGGGCACATCTGACACATGTAGGCCAACAATATGGAGACAAGGAACTGTAAAGGAGACCGCTCCTTTTGGCTGACCAACCGTTGACAAACACCTATGGAGGGGGTGAAATGTGCGCATTCCCTGGAGTGTGCTTCTTTGACTTGGCGAAGGGCAAGTCACAGAGCTCCCCCACCCAATGTAGCAGGAGGCAAAGGACATACATGATGGATGGCAAGGAACAATTCACTTTCCTGGGATGCTGAAGGAGGGGTTAGTGCCCGATTCATGGTTCAGAAACACAACTCTTCTGGGGAAAATAATCTGAGTTAGAAGAAGTGGACCAAGAATGTCTGAGGCTTCAAAAATGCAATGTTGAGAGGATGGATCTGCCTGACAGACTGTACTACTGTTTCCTGCCTCTCTGGTTGGGTTTTGGGTGTCAAACAGTTAGCAGATTGTACATTTCTTAGGAGATGTTTCTCCCCCAGACAACAAAAACATGTCCTGTGGCATAGATAAAGGAATGTCTCCCTTGAGAAGTACATAGTTTGAAACTCAGTTGACCAGAGAGAAGCTTATGATGGAGAAGATACGAAGGATAAAAGAGGAAATGAAGGTCAAAATGAATGTGATTTTTCCTTTGTTTTTCCTTGCAAAAGAAATCCAGGAAGAAACAGGCTGCTGTGCATAACACAAGTTGGGGAGAGAAAGCAAGGTCAGTTCCCTGCATTTTTGCATCCTACGCATGATGTACGCAGGAGGCAGGATATAGTTGTAGGTATCTCCCTTGTATCTGAGCTAAAGATCTCCTGTTTGAGCGCATGGGCCCACATCCTTAGTGTGAACATGGGCAACTGCTTAAAAGAAGGCAAAAAGCCTTCTTGCAACAAATTTTTATGCAGCACTTGCTTTCATTTCATAATGAACTAATGCCAAACTAGCAACATGGCGGGGGGGAGGGGGGTGGGGAGAAATGCTATAGGTTCACGAGCCTGTTCTGATCAAATCATGAAGCGCAGCAAGAAATCCTCTGCTGCCCCCATAATAATGTACACAGGGGAGGAAGGAATGTGGCTGAACAACCAGCCACGCCACTTACTACTCACTTCATTTCAAGCCCACTACTGCTGCAGCCTCTCCTGGGTGCTAACAGCAGGAATGAAGTCAGATATGGCATTTCTAGATAAAGCAAGTGACGTATCTCAATTTGTTTCCGTTGAGGTTTCCTTCACACCCATGGCTAAGCTGCTAAGCAGCAGTCATCAATCCAGTGAAGGGATGACGAGAAAACAATACCGTGTTCTCTTCTTTTTTTTGGCCCCTTTAAGAAAGTGAATAATATGTCTTTGAATAGTTAGAAATACCATTTTTTTCCCTGATGGAAAACCTCTAGGAGAAAAGATGAATATGATGATTGATTGCTTCAAGCATTTTTATACTACCTGTCGCTGGCCAATGGAGGGGATACATTCTCTGCTGAGGAGTTACTGGATAAGCTTCTATAGACTATGCTCTACAAATGACTTTATGAGTACAATAGTCCCTCTTGACCTCCTAAAATGCATTGGGAAACTCATCGTTCACCTCCACTGAGAGGACCACTTACCATTTCCATTACCTAGTTCAGAGGAATCTTTGGAGAACTAATTATTTTACTAAACGAAGAGAACTTTGACTCCCCACCCCAAACGCACTCACACACACACACACACACAAAGGAGTTAAAAGCAGGTGACCACCTACCACCGAACATTACAGCAGGTTTTTGAGAAAGATGGTCCTACTATACCTGATACACCTCCCTCCATGCCCTCATATTCTAGGTAATACAGGGAGACAGACAGGACAGAGCTTTTAGGACACAGAAGATGGGAGAATCTGGCAACTTACATCTGCTTTTGTCATGCTTTAGGAACTTTCACATTTGCTGTAATTATTTGCATAGGGAGGTCGCTGGATTTCAAAGCACTGTGTGTTAAGTAAGTACAAACTTTAAGGACAAACTTAAATCATACTGACAGAAGTCAAGAAGTTTGACTCATTATCTTTCGTCCCCTTGCATACAACTCATCTTAGTTACTCTTCGTCTCTGCTGCTTTCAACTTCGAAAGTACAGCTTCAACTCCCTTCTAAACTGAAAACATACTCCTTGTATAAGATCACAAAGGCCTGCCAAAAAGTCTGTTGCTTTTTTTCATGACCTTTTCTGCAACTGCACGTAATTGTTGATTACTGCACTAAAATACTGTGGGGATGGTGGCTGAGAAGCAAGAAAAGATTAGGTAGGAAAGAGAAAAACATCAATTAACAATGCGTACTACATTTCAGGAATGTTCTTGCACCTGGTTCTCATCTGTCCTCAGCTGAGAAACAAAAGACAGCTTTATCATTATTATTGTTATCATTGTTACTGTTGATGCTATTATTTATTACTGCTTTTGCCAAAAAGAAGCCTCACTTCATCAGGGAATGATCAAGCAACCACACTCCCCCAGCCTGGGCAGGGTTAGCTTCGCTTTCCCCTTCTTCAGTCATCGTTAGCTCTCAACAATGTCACGTCCCATTTGTGCCAAGCAAGCCTCACGAGCCGCTGTCGCAAGGGAACAGCTTGAAGAAGCTGGGCTTAAAATCAAACTGTTTACTTTGCACTGCCTCAGCATCACTGGTCTTTCTTTTCAGAAAGCAAATTCTGAGTGGCATCGTCCTCGCGCCAAAACCGCACCCGGAAACTGCTTGGTGCAGGCTCAGAGCAGGTGGCTGGAAGATGTCACCATCTTCCCTGGAGAATGCTCAGTCATAAAGATTCTGCTGCTCAGTCACTGACAGCCTGAGAACACTCAACAGCAGCACTTCTCAAACTGGGACCAGCTTCCTGGGAGAGGCTGGGGTCCTGCTAGAAGCACCAAGCAATAAGCCAGAGGCAATCAAACACAGCTGGCCTAGGCTTGCTCTGGTTAAGGCTTGACAAGACTACAGGTCTTGTGCTAAATACCGTGTCATGTATCTCTTTTTTGCTGATCCTAAGGAAGAGTGAAGATATCCTTAGGCTTAGACACAAAACGTGCATGCCTAACTTAATCCAGCGTAAAGCAGTTTTGGTAGTCTTCAACGAGAACTGCTCACCCCCGCTCTGCACGGGCCCCTGACCCGCTTCCCAGCAGTCAGTTTTATCCTGTATCCTCTCATCTGTGAATAAGAGCAAAATAAGATGCCCCCTCTCCCCCTTATTTTTAATACCGTATCTCCTTCAGCCAGTTCTGCCACAGTTTACAGGAACAAGGAAGACGCACAGGAAGGACCTGTTGTCCTGAACCCAAGCTTAGCGTGTAAGCACCTGTGTCACCAACTGCTACAAAAAGATGATTCTCATTACTTTTGTAAAATGTTATTGTTTGTAACCCACTTTTAATTCCAACACAAACCATAATTTTTACTTTCTTCTCCCAAATTAAAATAGGGGAGGAGAAAGATCATTAACTGTGTAAAGATAGTGATCTTGGCTTTTTTCCTTTTTCTTTTTTTTTCTTTTCCTGAGGACAAAAAAATAACCTGGCAAACTTCATGCAGCCACTAAAGCACATGTAATTAGCAAAAACTGAATTTTGATTGATAAGGGAGAACCAACTGTCCAGTTCACTGTGGAGTCTGGAACGCAGGCAAGAGGAGGCCAAAAGGTCTCTCACAAACGGCTAAACATGCCAGACACTGAGCAAGAACAATTCCTTCTTGCGGGCTTGACATGGAAACTAGGTTTCTAAGGCTCCTCGGTTTGTTACCCCGCTCTCAAAAGCAAGAAAAAAAAATATTCCTGACCTATATTTAATATGCTGAATCCTGACGCCTGTCTCGCGTTCCACAGAAACTGTTACTTACCTCTCTTCCACCCCCTACCAAGCTGGCTGGTACACTAGGAATTCTCTGCACACTGTTCCCCAGACCTTCACTCACGTTTACAGTGAAGCAAACCCATCGATCCCGTTCTTCTCGCTTGTTTTGGTTTGGTTCAAAATAAGGGTTTTGTTAGTCCTGCCCTTTCCCTGAGCTCCTGCCCTCGTCTTGCCAAGCCCAAAACCCTCAGCTTGCTTTGGCTTCGGCAGAGCTGCAAAGGCTTTGCGATGCCTATATAAACACAAACACGACTTGCTCGTTGAAGCTAAGCTTTCGGGGACGTGCCTCAGGTACTCACCTCCACCAATGGCCTGGGTTTGCGCTCCACTGCAAACCTGAAGTGGCAGAGTTCACAGTAGCTGGTGTTTGAAGACGACAGCCAGTGCTCCAGGCAGCTGCGGTGAATAGTCCCCAGGGTCCCCGTACATTCGCAGGGGGAAAGCAGGTCTTCCTGACTGCTGCCCTCGTGGCAGATCCTGCACATTGGCCGGTCGTTGAAGGGGCTGCTGGAGGAGGAGAGGAAATTGCTGGTCAGTACACCGGGCTCTGACCTCTCTTTCTCTCTTACACAGGGCTCTCTCCCGTTCTCTCTGTATGTCACGAATTAACAACGTGGGAAACAGTTGCAGCTTGCGTACTTTGCTCTGTAGTTAGTACTCCAAGCTGCTGGGCTAATGGCTGCTTTGGTATTCTTGTTTAAAATATCTCTTCTGGGAGGCGGGGGGAAGTGGAGAGTGAAAAACACGTCAGAGTGGCAGATGAGAGACAGACGACCAAGTGCTTCTGTACCTTTGTGCCTGCCACCTCTTCACGGTGCAGCGGAGCAGCCACTTCGAGAAATCTCTGAATGCATCAGGGAAGCTTTAAACCTGCCTCAGCTGGGCACCTCTTACGCTAGTGATGATCTGTGCGATCACTCCTGACCTACAGGGTAGCATCTCCTATGCTAGTGATGATTCCCTGACCTATAGGGCAATCTGTTTTCAGAGATCAACAACAAAGGGCTACTGGACCTGAAACAACAGCACCTTGCCCTGTAGCGGTGTGAAGGCAGGGACACAACTTCAGGCAGGCGTGTGCAGGCTCCTGTCCCTGGGGAGGGTTTCCCTCTCTTTGGGACACCACCTCACGGGCAGCTCAAGGAGTGATATTAACAGCACTGAAAAGGGGGACTGTGCCAAACACATACCTCTCGCGCTGCTGCCTGTGGCTCTTTCTCCTGCATTGCCTCCCCCAAAGCACCCACCTTCCTGGTGGCGGGGTGCTAACGTGCAAAGGGGGACGAGTGCTCCTCCTGCCTGTGAAAACCTAAAGACTCTGATTTTAACTGTTGAGATCCTCTGTTTTACAGAGGAATCTTTCGGGAAGGAGGAAGGCAGTCGCGTGGCTTCCCGGGGCGCTCGGGCTTGGCGCAGCGGGAGGAAAGCAGGAGCAGGCTGCGAGCACCAGTGCTGCTGAACCATAGATTCACTTCACTGCAGCTTCAACTCAGCCCCCCTGGCTGCCAAGGCTGAGAAGGTCGATCTCGTGCCTGAGGTCTTGGAAAGAAAAACTCTCCCTGCTACATACACCACCTCAGGTGATCTCCTCAGAAAAGCAGGTTTTGTCACTGTTGCTGACAAAACCGTGTTAGCAGATAGCGTATGGTGGCACACAGCTGTTCCCTCTGTCCCTCTTCTGGCTCTTTGCAGGCTGCCCCAGGTGGACCTCACTCAAGTGCAACTGCAGGGACATGTAAAGAAGCCAGCCTGCTCCTTTCCGTCTGCCTGGTAAAACAGTATGAAGTTGTGCTCGACGCTCTGCACACACATCTGAGCTGGGCAAATGCACAGTGTTTAAAAAAGTTGCTCCACGTAAAGGGGAAAAGGCGCTTTCGGGCTGTCACGTCACACATGCAGCAGCAGTTAATAATTTCACTCTTCACACGAGTGCAGAGGATTGGATTATGTTTGCTGTCTTGTGAAAATCCAGGGCTACTTCAAGACCCGTGCAGTCTTGCCAGCTTCACACCAGTGAAGTGGAACTTAATTTTGACCCAAGTATCAAGTCTGGATATGGCCAAACCCTTAAGCATCCTCTTTCTTGCTTCCTATGAAAACAAAGCCAACCCAAAGCAGGCTAGTGCTTCGCACGGTATAGTTTAAATGTGTATTTCACCACTAATCTGCCATTCTAAACCGACAGCAGAAAGAGCCGCTCTCAATCACGTGGACGATGACTGAAGCAGCAACACTTGTGTGTGCACCTCTGCTAGAAATAGCTTGCCTGGCCGCTCAGCGCGCTGGCTTGGGGAACGTGAAGGAAACGTGCCGCAGAAGCGCTGGCGGCAGCACGCAGGCTAAACACAGCACCCCGTGCCAGCCAGCGCCCGCCAAAGCCTCCCACTACGTATCAGGGCAAGTTATCGCAGCTAGCGCGCTGGAGCAGCAGCATCCCCAGACAGCTTGCTTCCCCCTTCTTCTCCGAGTATGATGGTGAGGGCTTAATTACGTATGTAGCGTAGTCATTATAAAGTTAGGGCGAGGGCTTAATTACACCTGCACCGTGGCAAGCCTTCACGAAGCACGCCACCACATCTTCCCTTCAAGCGCCCGCGGGACTTGCGGGTGGCAACTGGGGAGGGGGCACTCGAGCCCACGCAGAGAAGGGGCCCGGCCCGGCGCTCCACCCCCCACGTACCTCTGCGTGGCGAGCGTCCGCACGACGGAGGAGAGCAGCTGCCCATCTTTGGCCAACACCTGCATGACATATTGCGGGTAGCTGCCGGCTGGGCCGCCGCCGCTGCCACCGGGCAGGGTCTTGCCATCGGGCAGGGTCTTGCCATCAGGTGCCGGCGGGCGCGGGCGCTCCGGCGGGACTCCCGGCAGGTGACTGCAGCGGTTCGTCCTCATGGCAGTGGGCTGCGGGTCCCCATCTAGGGAGGAGGGAGGACAGGGCCGTGGGGCGGGGGGGAAGGGGCACAGCCCTCCCTGTCTGCGACTCCGCTGCACCGATCAATACCAGGCGTGAGAAAAAACATCCCCCCCCACCCAGCCCCCCAAAACCCACTCAGCAGGGAGAGGAAGCTTACGACGTTATATGTCGCGGAAAAACAGTCTGTACGTCTCAGAAACAGCAAGCCGGGGCTCTGCGCTGCTTTTTTCTCTCTGCAGACTCCTAAAGTCACGAGTGATAAATGGAAAGACGGAACCTTTTTGTCTCTCCCCCCTGGATGCTGCAAAGGAATATACAGTCTTGCCCTTGTGTGCTTTTAAACTTAAAGGCTGCCCCTGTCCACTGGCAGGGAAAGTTACGTATCGGAGGAGAAAGTGGCCGATCAGCTCCAAATCCCCTGTGAAAACACTCCACTGCTGCTAAGTGCCTTCCATCACCAACCCGTGGCAGAGCACGGACCCGGCAAATAATCCTGTACGGGGCTTTGGTCACACAGACCTGCTTAATAACAGCCTGCGTGCAGTAATAATTTATGCCACAGGGTGAAATCACAGCTTGCCTGTGTCTTTCTTCTCCTCTTTGCTCTTTCTCCCATCACTTAGAGAGTATTTTGTATGATGCTTTCAACCGTGGTAGCTGGAAAGCAAGGGTTATGCTGGCAACAAAGAGCCTGGGAACGTAAATTCCTGATACCTTCGTACGATGCTCCTTGCTGGTGTGCTTCGGTGACAGGAGGCTGTGCGGTTCAACAGCCGGAACACCAGGCTACGCGCCTGCAGGCTTGCTCTGCTCTCCAGGGTGGTCACAGGGGGTGGATCAATCCCTCTGCAAAAGCGGGGAAAGACTTCCGAGCATGCCTTGAGACACTTGGCTACAGGCCATGTAAATGCTGCGGGTTACTACTCTGACATTCACATGTTGAAAACAGGCACGTTTGTCTGCACTGCATTTAACCCTCAAAAAAAAACCGCTTTGCATCGGACACCACTATTTGTGTAGCACCAGTACCGCAGCAGGAAAGAGAGTCTTTAAAAATTAAACATTAATCCACCCTTTTAAACAGAGGTATTTCTCTGGGGTTTAAAAGAAATCTTGTAATTTGTTCTCATTGGATTTGAGCAAATGGCAGCGCTAACTTTCTGAAGTCTCCTGCATGGATGTCTTTGGCAGGAAGACTCTGTAGCCTGTGAGGATGTGGTGGGGGTGCTGGACCACTTGTACCATGCAAGTTTTCACACAGGGACTTGTATTCTTAGAAAGGCATCTAAAATAGGAAAGCGCTTGGCAAAGTATTTGTTTCACAGGATTATTTCAGCTATTTTGAGACCACGCATACCCTAGGGAGCGAACTGGACACTCATGAGGCAGCTTACAGGGGATATAGTGTTCAGAGAATGGGGAAGGAAATCAGACTCTGGCCCTCAGTTACAATGAAAATGAAACAAGTGGCGGATTTCAAAACCATTAACACATAAAAAATGCAGACTTCTTAAGACAGTAAGAGCCATGGACTCTCCAAGGAGTCCATGGTATCAGTAACATTTTCGTTTTAAAATCCATGCTGAGACTGTTTAACAAGAATATTCAGCAGCTTCATTAAACTTAAAAAGCCTAGGCCGTACCATGCTTATGGATCCATGCTACAGAATTGTATCTTTTTTTTCTGGTTGCTTCACTGACCTCGTTAAGTACAACAGCGGGTTTATCGTTGCATATAAAATGACCAGCCAAGCCTTTACAAACACATCCATCAGCCACTTGATGAGTTCAGAGCATTTGCTGAAGCTGAAGCATCTGATGATGCAACTAAATGCAAAGCTTTAAAGCACACCAGAAATAATGTAGCTGTATCCCAGCAGTGAGGTTACTTCAAATTTCTGCCTACAGTACTGCATTGATATCCCACTTTGGCACAGTAAATACATGTAACCCTTTTCTACCTAACTCTTTTCTTTAAAGAAAGTTGGAAGTTACAACATATTTTCCTGATTTCAGAAGAATCATTTTTACAAAAATCCGGGCATGTGCATGAAAGTAATACAATTAGAGAATTAAATAATATGTGCTTTAATACTGAACCCTGTGGTAAATAATGAAGATTAACTGTCCTGAGAAGCACAGAGTTCCTAAGCAAATCTGAAGTCAAAGCTGATATTAAGGAATTGTAAATCTTAATATCCACAAAACCCCAAAGTCAGTATTTACCCATATGGATGTATTATGTTCTGTCAGACTGTTTTTAACCTGAAAGAGGTAGAAATCTGTCACAAATATCTTAACAGAAGAGGAAAAATGAAGAACAAAGGCAGGAAGATGTTTTTAGATGGTATTTAGGAAGAGATGAATATTAAATGGCAGAGGCCAGAATAGCAACATGTATTTCAGACACCAGAAGAAGATTTTCCTCATGTCCAATCGAAACCTCCCTTGGCGCAACTTGAGGCCATTTCCTCTCGTCCTATCGCTAGTTACTTGGCAGAAGAGACCAACACCCACCTCACTACAACCTCCTTTCAGGTAGCTGTAGAGCGCGATGAGGTCTCCCCTCAGCCTCCTCTTCTCCAGGCTAAACAACCCCAGTTCCCTCAGCCGCTCCTCATAAGACTTGTGCTCCAGGCCCTTCACCAGCTTCGTTGCCCTCCTCTGGACACGCTCCAGCACCTCCATGTCCTTCTTGTAGTGAGGGGCCCAAAACTGAACACAGTATTCGAGGTGTGGCCTCACCAGTGCCGAGTACAGGGGCACGATCACCTCCCTATTCCTGCTGGCCACACTAGTTCTGATACAGGCCAGGATGCCGTTGGCCTTCTTGGTCACCTGGGCACACTGCCGGCTCATGTTCAGCCGGCTGTCAACCAGCACCCCCAGGTCCTTTTCCTCTGGGCAGCTTTCCAGCCACTCTTCCCCAAGGCTGTAGCGTTGCCTGGGGTTGTTGTGACCCAAGTGCAGGACCCGGTGCTTGGCCTTGTTGAACCTCATACAGTTGGCCTCGGCCCATCGATCCAGCCTGTCCAGGTCCCTCTGCAGAGCCTTCCTACCCTCCAGCAGATCAACACTCCCGCCCAGCTTGCTGTCGTCTGCAAACTTACTGAGGGAGCACTCGATCCCCTCGTCCAGATCGTTGATAAAGATATTGAACAGGACCGGCCCCAAAACTGAGCCCTGGGGAACACAGCTCGTGACCGGCCACCAACTCCCTTTAACTCAACTCTCTGGGATTTAACTCCCTTCACCACCACTCTCTGGGCTCGGCCATCCAGCCATTTTTTTACCCAGCGAAGAGTGCACCTGTCTAAGCCTTGAGCCGCCAGCTTCTCTAGGAGAATGCTGTGGGAGACAGTGTCAAAGGCTTTACTGAAGTCCAGGTAGACCACACCCACAGCCTTTCCCTCATCCACTAGGCGGGTCACCTGGTCATAGAAGGAGATCAGGTTGGTCAAGCAGGACCTGCGTTCCATGAACCCGTGCTGGCTGGGCCTGATCCCCTGGTTGTCCCCCGGGTGGCTCGTGAGCACCCTCAAGACGAACCGCTCCATAATCTTCTCCGCCACTGAAGCCAGGCTGAGCGGCCTGTAGTTGCCCGGATACTCCTTCTGGCCCTTCTTGTAGATGGGCGTCACATTGGCAAGCCTCCAGTCGTCCGGACCTCCCCAGTTAACCAGGACTGCTGGTAAATGATGGAGAGTGGCTTGGCAAGCTCCTCCACCAGCTCCCTCAGCACCCTCGGGTGGATCCCATCCGGCCCCATAGACTTGTGAACATCCAGCTGGCGTAGCAGGTTGTTAACTGCTTCCTCGTGGATTATGGGGGGTTTATCCTGCTTGCCGTCCCCATCTTCCAGCTCAGGGGGCTGAGTACCCTGACGATAACTGCTCTGACTATTAAAGACTGAGGCAAAGAAGGCATTAAGTACCTCAGCCTTTTCCTCATCCTCGGTGGCAATGCTCCCCCCCGTATCCAATAAAGGATGGAGATTCTCCTTGGCTCTCCTTTTGTCATTAATATACTGGTAAAAACATTTTTTGCTGTCTCTCACGACAGTGGCCAGGTTGAGTTCTAGCTGGGCTTTTGCCTTTCTAATTTTCTCCCTGCATGACCTAACGAGATCCCTGTACTCTTCCTGAGTTGCCTGCCCCTTCTTCCACAAGTGATAAATTCTCCTTTTTTTCCTAAGTCCCAGCCAGAGCTCCCCGTTCAGCCAGGCCGGTCGTCTTCCCCGCCCGTTCTTCTTGCAGCACATGGGGACAGCCCGCTCCTGCGCCTTTAAGACTTCCTTCTTGAAGAACGTCCCGCCTTCCTGGACCCCTTTGCCCTTCAGGACTGTCTCCCAAGGGACCCTCTCGACCAGTGTCCTGAGCAGGCCAAAGGCCACCCTCCAGAAGTCCATGGTAGCGGTTTTGCTGGGCCCCTTCCTTACTCCAGCAAGTAACGAGAATTCTATTATTTCATGGTCGCTAAGCCCAAGCCAGCCTCCGACCACCACATCTCCCACCAGTCCTTCTCTGTTTGTGAACAGGTAGGCTCGCTTACCAGCTGCGTCAGGAAGTTATCTCCCACACAATCCAGGAACCTCCTTGACTGTTTCCTCTCTGCCGTGTGGTATTTCCAGCAGACGTCCGGAAAGTTGAAGTCCCCCACGAGAACAAGGGCTAGCGATTGTGAGACTTCTGCAAGTCTCTGGTAGAATATTTCGTCTGCCTCCTCGTCCTGGCTAGATGGTCTATAACAGACCCCCAGCAGGATACCTGCCTTGTTGGCCTTCCCCCTCATCCTTACCCACAAGCACTCAACCACATCATCACTACCATTGAGCTCTAGACAGTCGAAGCATTCCCTAACATACAGGGCTACCCCACCGCCTCTCCTGCCTCGCCTGTCCCTTCTGAAGAGCTTATAGCCATCCATTGCAGCACTCCAATCGTGAGACTCATCCCACCATGTTTCTGTGATGGCGACTAAGTCGTAGCTATCCCGCATTATCTGATTACCTTGCCTCTCTCTGCCCTCTCCCCGCTGCTTCATTTTTTAAAACATTCCAAAGTCCAGACTGCTGTCTAAGGCTTCAGTAGTTATTAAGAGGTATCTGGAAGTATTTTTCTTCTTGACATTTTATGCATGAATGCAAATATTTTGGAAAAGTGGCTTAGCACTACAAACAAATGCCACCAAACACTTGCAATATTTCTTTCAGAGGCAAGCTACTTCTGGGCTTAGTCAACTGCTGATTATTGCTAACAGTACGTCCCCACTGAGCTCAACAAACATTTCTTTATATGCTGCGAGGTATTTATAGCATATCATCTTTCCCATGCTTACATTTCCTTTTAAGAGACTTACAAGTTTTGTATCAAGAAAAAACAGAGATTCAACAAATGCCAGTGAGCAAGGCACTGCTCCTCTTACTGAATTACACTCAAGTACGAGATGTTAAAAACTAGCATTACTGCTCTGAAAAGGAATTTAAAGAAGAAACCATCTGCATTTACAATAAGTACCTACAACTGGAATCCTTGTGGCACTCTTTCCTACTGTGCGTGATCTGACCTCATTTCTTAACCCCATAAAGCATTATCATGCTGATGAGTTAAATTATCATAGTAGACTTTTTTAAGCAGTGCTGCTTTTCTGCTGAAGCTGTGAGTGTCTTAGGTTTGCATGAGACAAAAAAATCTTACACTTCAAGCACTGCGTTGCAAAAGTTGAACAAATATCCATGTGTTGTGTGGCTCATGAGATTGTCTGTGAATTGCTTACTTTTCCTTTCTTCCAGAATCTTTGCTAAGATTAGCACATACAGCATCTCTCATAGGCATGCAGTTTCAAACTTGGAAATCCATTCACCTTCTTATTCCGTATTCCCATGAGTCACCCTACTAGTTTCAAGAAATGCAACTCAAGTATGTATCAATCAGCTTCAAGACTTAAAACCATGCATGAAAAACCACTGCCTTCCTATCTGAAGACATTTTCCCAAGAAATACTGCATTATTAAAAAAACACAGCCATTATTAAAAAAAACAGCTTTCGGAGATGTATTTTTGTTTTCTATTTATGTACTTTCACGTGCCAGAAGAATATTTCTCTTTCCACTCTACCCACAGCCCAGCGTTCAAGATTAAAATTACAATCCAGTATCAAGCAGAAAAAGCAAACTAGTTGTCCTGAAGGCCAGGAGTGAAACCTAGCCACATACGGACACTGTGTGACTTGATAGGGCCGTGTCTCCTACATGGGCCCACGACTGCCTCACTCTGCCCAACAGATTCTGCAGGTACAAACCAATCTCCTTTGCACAGATTACTCTAGCAGTTTGGCCCCCAGCGACTTGTGTTCATGGACAGATTTTTACTCCAGGACAGGTCAGCAGATTTGGAGCACAGATACAATTCCGCATTGTACTGCAATCTGGAAGAACGGTGCACCTCGTGGAGAAACGTCTTCTGCCTTTATTTCTCCTATCAATCCCAGTTCATTACTCAGAATGCAAATTGTTGCATTCTAAGTAATGAACAAATGACCGGCTTCAAAAGTCGTCTGTAATATAGTTATCAGAGGCTGTGTGAAAAAGGTGTTCTTCACTGGCTTCAAACCTATCAAACAAGTACTACAGTGTATACCATGCTTTGTTTTTGGAAATGGAGAACAGGAACTCATCTTTCCCTCACTGAGGTTTAGACAATATTTTTATGCCATCCTGCCTCTTAAGTCAGCCATTTTGTTTAGTAGTTTCTCAATATAGAACATGTCCATCTTCCACTTATCCTGACTTTGCATGATCCCTATAGAGATAAACCACTATGCACAAAAGACCTCTGCTTTAATTAAACTACTATTAGGGGTTTACTTACAGAAGGACAGAAGTCAGGACTGGTTGGCAAACCTCTGTGAGAAGCTAAAAACTTAGGCGGTTAAGCTAGCTGGGACTAAGCCCCATCCCGCTGCAGCTACGTTAAGATGCTCCAGAGACTAAAACAGGTATTGCAGTGACTGGATGGCTTGCTGCTTTGTCTCTCAGATGCACCTTCCCACTGAAAAATGCAAAAGAAGGACCAAAATTCTCAACTCCAGAGTACTGTGAAACTTCCTAATTTTTTACCTATTAAGAACCGATACAGTGTACTGTGAAGATGGCAAGGTCAGAACCTTTCTAAAAGAGCAGAAGCCCCTGGGCCACCTGAAACTCTTATTTTAGTAACTCTGACACTCGCGAAGGGGTTTTCCCTACATCATTTCCAAGGCATTCATAGCTGGAATTGTTTTAAATGTTTCTTGACTCTTCCCTCCACGCTCCACCACACAGAGCTGCATGGATCCCCTCCTGGTTTCAATCCCACTGAGGCTACTGAGTAAAGAAACTAATGGAGCAGCCGCCTCTTCCAGTTGTAGCCCTAGTGCTGTCCGCCAACACGGGGGTTAGATCCGTACTTCTTTCAGTATGTTTCTCAGAAATCAGCTGGCAACTGTCAGCTGATAATGACAGCTGAGGAACCCTGTGCCATGGGAGATGCCTGAAGGGCAGGCACGGCCTGGGCTCCCAACCTGCCGCTCCTGTCGCCTGTGGCATGCACCTGGCCATGCCCTGTCCCTTCTGCGTTTGCCTCCCCAAGACCCCAGCTCATCAGCCACCCTTACTTTTTTCTCCGGACTCGGTTCCTGTCCTGTTGCATGATCCTGTGTGTGCACCAGGGTTGTTCTTTGAAGTAAGACTTCACAGCAGCTAAGCCCAGAACTCATAAGGGGAAATGCCAGCTCTCCTACAGCCTTAGCAGACCTGAGGATCAGTACAATCGGTACGCTTGCTCTGTTTGTTTAAAAATAAAGACAATAAAGAGGTACAGAAACTTTCAGCAAAAACATCTTAACTCCATAGGAGGTGCACATAAGACCCTTGAGTGCTCCAGAGTAAAAAATTAATTTCTGCAACTTGAGAAGATGAAATAACTCCTACATCTGATAGTCACATGTGGCTTAGTATACAGGAGGACATATAAGATGCTGCCTAACCTGTTCACTACGGAGGTGCAAACCACTCACTGGCATCAAGCCACCAGTGAGAAAGGCAGAGGGGAACCAGCACTGGGCACAGCAGTTCTGGGACACGATGACAGGAGAAGGATGTTGGAGAACATTTTTGTCAAGAATCCATACCACCTGGTCAACAGCATTCGGTTTGTAACAACTACACCACCACCACCAAACCCTGCCGAGGAGCTATGAGAGACAACTGAATGCTGCAAGAGGAAGATGTAATACTTGTTTACCAGTTGAGGCGGGCGGTAAGCTTTACACTCCTTGCAAGATTTCACTTTAAAGCATGTCAACATGTAGAAAGTAGTGCAATACTGAACCCCACTGATACTAGGCAATTTTAGTTTGGCTGTTTCCGCCCACAGTTTACTAATTTTTCATGCCGTAGATAGCATTTTCTGCTCAGCTCGTCTGACTGCAGAGAGCCCCAGGGCCTCTTAAAAACCACCATGCAGCAGGCTGCACGTAAAGTGTAATTTTATAAAGAAGCGCATCAAAGAACCGAGCGGTAGTCTGAGGCAGTAACACAAAGCAGTTCCGCATGAATAGTCCCTAAGAGCCTTCCCACGCATTTAAAAAAATCACTGCCCACCCATAGATCAATGTTTTTTTGTTATGTACTGAACCTTGAACCACTTTTCATGAGAGCAATGGACTACATTTTTGGCCCTGTGGACTTTAACAAATTGCTTTTTAAGTCTGCACAGCCACTAACTTTAGTCTTTTGCTTAGATGTTTCTTCTTTTATTGGTTGTCAAAATGGAAGATGTCACATGATAATACATTCCATAAGTACTTCTGTTGGTGGCCTTTTAGTCCTGCATCAATAATAAAAATCAGAAGATACAAATACAGTTTACAACTGATCTGGAAATAGTAATGATAATTTGTTTCAAAGTATAAAGACAGGCATAATTTTTCTTTTCTAGTATTAGTCTTTTCTACTGGAAATGTCTTTCCTCACAGGAGTTGGAATGCAAGACCCGTCTGTCTCATTTTTCCTAGAAGACATTTTGGATTACTAGACAAATAGGACTTATGATTCAGCATTCTGAACGGTGCTGCCAACAGATTTTCCCTCCTGAGCTGAACAAGCTGCCTCCAGGTTCTCTGGAGCAACGTGGCTTGCAGAAAACCAGTATTTCCACAGCTGTCCTTTGTGTGAATGGGCTCCCTGTGCCTGCAGAAGCTGGTAGAACACAGGCACGAATAAAACAGCCTAATGCGCTTAACTGCACCCTTACTAAGCATAATCCGGGAAATAAACCCGTGTTTCTGTATATGCTGCCAATTTTGCATTTGTAAATTCTGGGCAACGGGTTGATATTGCGAGCCAGATCCCTGAACAGCCACTTAATCTACACTTGCCTGTTGCACGCACCGGCCGTATCCACAAGCTCTGCTGAATCCTTCTTTCTCTCTGCCTACCCGGCGCTCCTTGCAACTCTGTTCCAGTTACCCCAGCCCACACAACCGGCTGTTGTGGCTTCAAGTCCAGACGCCACTTGCTAGCACGGGTTCTTCTGGTCCCCCAAGTGCTCAGCTCCCTGGAGCGGGACACACGCTAGCTTCCGAACACTGGGCGACATCCTGTGCCCGTGCATTGTGCCTGAGGCGTTAGGGAAAGAGGACAGGAGCGTGAGTGGTAAAGGTTACTCTGGAAGGGGGTACTAAAGACGCGCTGCGCCGAGATAAGCATTCTCAGTGAGGAAGGATGTAGTAGTTTTGCTGACAATCTTGAGCGGAGGAGTCAAAACGATTTTTTTCCAGCTTCTTTCCCCAACCTCCTCTACGCTGCTTGCCACTATAAAAACCTTCCTGCTAGGCTTCCTTAACTGGGAAAGCTAAGAACACTTGCAACTGGAGGCTAAGACTTGCCTGCACCTATTTCTGGGTGACTACACTCGGACTGAATCCCTGCAAACAGAGGAAGTCGCTCACCCTCACGCGTTCCTAAATGCCTTTTTTTTCATTGCCACATTGCACTGTAAAAATTTCAGAAATCCCTTTCTCTGCAAGTATCTAGGATTTCATCAGAAAACCTGTCTTTTGCAATTTCCAACAGCAGCAGTTCTAACCAGACCAGTCAGCACCTCTGGGCTCTGTTTGGCCTCGCTTCTTGTTTTATCAGAAAAAGTGCAAACCGAGAGCGCGGGATGCTCCTTCTACACAGCACATCTCATCGCGCCCTCTGGGATTCACACTACGCCTGCACTTCGGGGCAGCTAAGTGCACCAAAGAAATGTAACAGAAATTACACCCACTACACCCTATTTTTTCCGCAGGCAGTGAGGACCAAGACAGTGTGAGGACCAATGTCTCTGTCAAATACAAAGTCTTTGTTAAATACAAAGTCTTAAGAGAACAAGACAAGTCAGACCCGATCCAAAGGTGCTGCATTTGATGGAAATATTACGATTGACTTCCCCCAGCTTTACTTTGGACTCAAAGTTACTGCTCAGCAGCTGTAGGATGAAGTTCGGGGGGAATGCTCAAAGTTAAACCTTTATGTACTCCCAAGGCCATGTTTTCCCCAGGGAACATTCAAAAATACCTCTCACCATTCCCACTGCAAGGCTAAAAGGAGGGCTGCTAACATCACAGGAATTATACATAATTCCTGTCCCACACAATAAAACCCTAACTGTGCTTCATTTTCTACTCGCACAGGTAAACACTAGCTGAATTCAACTGACTATTCCTGACCAGGTAAGGTCAGGCTAAAATGGCTTGCTTAAACTGCAAATGGTGTAAATATTGCTTAACTTCATGCCCGGGGTTTAGTAATGAATTCCTGTTTGTGTAAAGCTTGTGTAAATGAATTCTTTGACAAATGGGAGCAGTTTGTAAACCTGTGGTTTTACATGGCTCACAGTGGTCTAGTCCGCATAAATCTTGAGCGGGACTATGACCGGGCAACTTCCCTGCACAAGAGCTTGCACGACAGAGAACACAGGCAGCGTGGCTGGCGATGGAGGCGAGAGTCTGAAAACTGCAGGGCAAACAGAGCCAGGGATGAAAAGCAAAATGTTTTTAGTTATTAAAGGGAAATACGTGGAGGAATATGGTCACAGTATTTCTACAGATAGCTTAACTAAAATGCTCATTCTTTGGTTCATTGTTGCTAAGTCAGTTATTTCCCCACTTTTAGTATATTTGATTCTTCCAGCTCTTGCAGTCGAGACTACACTCAAATATGATCTCATCGAAAAGATAACATTTATAGTCCTCACCGTGGATGGAAAAACAGTTGAATGTATGAAAGTTAAAAAAACATACCAAAACCACTTTCAAATTAAAATAAGTAGCAAATGAAAAACATTTCTCTTTTTAATAGCTTTATATTTTAATTCTAGAGTTTAGCAATATTGGCTATGTCAGTCTTACCCTTGCTAACAAAAACTTCATTAGAAGCTCAATGAATATGACTTCTCTTTAAGATTTCAGTTTTGAAATAGAGAAACAAAGATTATTGTCCTACCCTGAACACCTCTGTTTTGATGCATTGTAATTTAACCTGACATCATTCAGACACCTTTGTATTAATTTCTTTTTTTCTTAGTCTTTAGCTGCATAAATATTTAATATTAACATTTACTTCCTGTACAGAGCACCTCTCTCCTTCCTACGTGATGCATCCCAAACATCTTACCCCGTGGTTCAGTAATGCCTATGCAAGATATCTGCATTAGTAAGAGCATCGTCTGGTACTCTGTATTGAAGCCTACGTGCATTAAGCACAATGGAAACTTAAGCTGAAGGAAGGGAAGGCTGCTGCCTCTTCTCCCCTAGATACCGTGTTTGTCAGTACTACAATGAGACTGCAAACTCCTTGGCGTAGATTCAAGTCTTCTAAAGTTTTATTCAGCAATGAATCAGCTGATGACAATTTGTAAATACAGGAAACTTAGCTTGTATGTGATGCTTTGCAAAGCATGCCCCAAACAAACATATTTATGTATAAAATATGTGCTTTCTCGTATTCTAAGACTCTGTGATCACCCCATGTGTTTCTGAAGGTGCCATCTAACAAGCCCTTCTCCTCCACTAATGAGTACTTACTTTATATTACTTTATCTTGCAGTGTTTTAGTTGGCAGTAGTTGAGCTTTTGATGTTTACTGATGAGGGAATTAGTCTTCCAAAAATACTGTTTAAAAAAAAAGAAAACATTCTTTAAAGAAAAATTACCTCAAAATTCAGCTCTTTTCCTTTTCCCTTTTCTCTTTTTACCCTTCAGACAAAAGCAGCTAAAAATACTCTCACTGCATTTTCCTCCACACAGGAAAGTACACTAATATGAGAACAAAAAGAACTTATTTTTCTCAGCAGGAGCAAAATGTAGACTCCGTGGTTTTCTACAATGTTTACATAAAGATTTCCCTCTGAATTTGAATTCTGGGGGGAAAGAGTCTTTCATCAAACTCCAAGACCTGCACTCTAGAGATCACTCCAGATGTGACAAGCACATGGGAATACGGCAAGTTAATTAAAACCAGTGATAGTTCCCTACACCAACTAATTATACACGCATATGTGTTGTGCTGTGTAAAACTATATGCTGCAGGGACCGTCAGTCCCATTCCTTTTCCAGCATCAAGCACACCAAGAATGCTTTTAGTCATTGTCAGATGAACTTGGCAGTGCTCAACCAAATCAGACCTGACACGCAGACCTGGGAATGAAACATAATTGATGTAAACAAAGCATATAAAATCCAATTTCTATTCAGTAATTTTCAAGCAAATTATTGGAATGCTGCACTAGTGAATCAAAATCACAAGACAGAACTAAATCAAAATGGCAGAGGTAAGATTTGACTGGACAACATTACTCCCCTTATCCAAATCCAAGAGAAAAACCAACAAGAAAAATAATAAGAACAAGAGTTAGAAGTGAACTAGGTGTTAGCCTTAAAACTATGAAAAATAAAGGCAATGGAAGTTTGGAGTAGGTGCTGATCTCTGTTGGGATTTTAATCTCTGTGTTATCATGACTTCTGCACTGAAATCAACCCTGAGATGCAGGTTTTCTTGCGCGCCCATGGTAAGCTTGGTACAGGACTGTGGTAGTGGAACAGCTTGATGACGACATCTCAGCTTGCGCCAGTGCTGTTAGAGCTTCGCAGCAGTCTAATAACTGTTGTGTAAGTTGTACCATCGCCATCTATTTTTTTAGGGGCTACATGTACAGTGTGGTTTACCTGATTTATACCACTATATAGCTCTCTCAACTAGTGAAATCCCTAGCTAGCCATCGTAGCCAGATTCTGGCCCCCTATCACTAAGACAACACCAGTTGTGATCTTCATCTCATGTCTTCTACAGCTGCAGGAATTTTGAGTGTGGTCTTACTGGTCTAGGAAACTGCATCCAGCAGTAGCAAGTCCCAGATCCTTGAGAAAAATATCTTTCTTACTTGCATCGCGGACAATTCTAAAGAACAAAATAAGAAACATGCAGTTGTCCATTTTGAATGGCCTTGAAACAACTCTTTCAATGCCTCTGAGATCAGGCTTCACGCTCATACTTCACAGGAACACATCCCAGTTTACAATCATGAAACAATTCCCTTACGTTACTTTGGCCAAAACAAGTTCAAAAAATCAACACATACCCGTATGTAAAGGGATACCATTCATCAACTCACAGCAAATATTCAGTCCCATAACCAGTGTGTACTGAACGTGAATTCTTTTGAAGTTTATTTATCGCTTGAAAGGTAACTTCCCCCTTCTCGAAGATGAAGCAGGTCTGTCAAGCCCAATATGCGTAGGGACAGAGAACAGTATTAGAGAGAAGTGGGCCATTACCTCGCCGCCAACGTGCTCTGGTTTGGAGTTCATCCTACGTGTGTGGATATGATGAAGGGACTCTGGCCAAATTCCAGAAGGCGGCCCAGTCCCATTAGGTCTGAGGATGTGGTGATTATGATGTTCCTCCAGCCACCCTTTTAAAGCGGTATCTTATTATGGATTCACTTATGTCTCATCAAAATGTATGCTCACATACCACTTTGCATATCATAAAGCATCACTGATGGCACAGGAAGCATCCAGGAGCATCTAGTGGAAACGCTAGAACTTGGCTGAGCACATTGGCTCTGTTGCAAGCGAACCTACATGAAGTTAATTGTTGCCAAAGGGCAAAATAACTAAAGAGCTCAAATTTTTGCCTCAGGGATTGCAAAATTCTGGGGTTTCTGGAGAAGCTGTGAACAGCCAGAAGTAAAAGCTAAGATAAAATCATTATCTGCCGTCAGCAATGCCTTATGCCAACGTACTTCACCCTCCAAAACATTATCCATTCTTAGAAAACGGGTGAGTAAAGATTCTCGTCTGTAGCTCCCGAGTGGGACAAGACTTGCTCTCCTGTCGTTGCTTGCTGGGGAGGTAGGTAAGGAGGAACACTCTGACGGAGGTTTAGGATGTAGGATTTCCATAACCTGTTGATTAACTTTCATCTTCCACAAGGCACGATTTTGTGGATCTCTGTCTCCTCCACTATTCCAAACAACTTCTTTTCAGCCAGCCCCACCCCACATTTAGACTGTGGATATTTCTGTTCAGTGACTGTCTTCTATTGTGACACCTATGGTCCAGTGACTATACACAGCAGTTGAGGAGAGTATAGTTAGAGATGATTTCCAACGAAACCTAAAAATGGAAACCTTAGAAGTCCTAAACAATAGCCCTAGAGAGGTACTCTAGTTCTGCCTCTTAATCGAGACCCATTTATAGTTACATAGCCCATGCAATGTGAAGTTTGAGGATCTGGCTTCAAAGGGGTTGCATAAAACGGGACACTATTTAAAAGAATAAACAAGCATACCACATTTTCTATGAAGAGCACTTCCCTTGGTTCAATCAATGCTCAGGCTTAAGCTTTTAAAGCACATTTAACGATAATCCAAACATGAGGAGCAAACAAACAGCATCAAATGACTCATTTCCAACTCTGTCTGCTTATTTGGTACAGAATGAGCACGGAACTCTGAGCGACAGAGAGGAAAGATGACACTTCTCGTCCCAGGAGGCTTCCACGCAGAGATGTCTCAAACTCAATAGTAAATTGATTACACAGATGATTCTGCTGGTTCTGGCAACCAGAAGAAAAGCAGACAGACTATTTTTAGCATGGCGCTTCATTATCAGTTTAATGGCATCCCAAGGTTTATCAGCCTGTCAGGTCAGAAAGAAAGTACACCTTGTTAGAGGGAAGCACTGAAACAAATTTCCTCATTAAGTACCGTGTCTCCTAGTTTTTCCCTATTGCTAGAAGGATCATTTTTCACCCTGTAAGTAGGACAACTAAGAGTCAATCATTTTCTGTTTTACGTTAGGCTATTCCCATCACTTTTACCTCTCTTGTCTTTGGCTACTGTGTTTTTAAGTGGTTGCTTCTGGGTCTTGATATATTTCCCATACGTATTTTGTAATAACATTGATACTGACGTAGAAAAACCGATCACTTTGTGTATGAACATCTCAGTAGACTAGTGAATCTTAGTGAATTTTTGTCTCACCGTTTTGAGACTGCTGCATTGCCAAAGGTTAATTACATTTCCCATGCCATCTGGGCATTGTTCTCAGTCATACTTGTCCTTAAATTTGTTCAATTTTCCGTCAAAAGCATCCCCAGTGTTTTTGTTAGGAAGCTTACATCCTCCAACAACTCTCCGTCCTTCCTACCTCCTAGCCTGTCTCTTATCACAGCTGCGGATGCAGAATGAATTCCTGCTATCACATCATTCTGTAAAATACAGCTTAATGCTCTTGACATACTTGCCTATGTAATATCCTCCAGGCATAAAATTTATTTGTAACCCTAATGAAGAAATTGATTCAAGAGAGTGACAAAAATTAGTTGAAAGTAAGCCAAATTCTTGTTCAACCCCTCCTCAGCACAGCTCTTCTCCAAAGGTGAACAGTCCTTTGGTGGAACAGAATTCCAAAGGTGAATTATCCTTGCAATAATTAAAACACATATGTGCATCTAATGTTTGTGAAACCCGTCCTTTCTGACAGTATCTGCTTCACACACATGACATTCCCGGCTGCTGATACAGCCAGTGGATGGACTAATTATGGACAGGTATTTGTGACCAAGTGTTCCCAGAAACCAAACTGAGATTATCTGTCTCATTGCATACAGCCATCAGCTCATAACTGCCAAGCAGAGCTGAAAAAAGCAAAACAGAGGTAGAAAATTCCCTGTCTCAGCCCCAAGACACTGAACAACCTTGGCCCCCGCCAGAGCTCAGGTCTCTTGTCGAAAGCAAAACAACAGGAGCCTTACGCTCAATGAAAGCAACAAATTGCACCAGGCCAGTGCGGGAGGAGGTGCGGGAGTCCAGATGGTGGCAAATTTCACCTGTTTCCTTTTTTTTGTGCAAATGGAAGGCAGTAACTGACTCATCGCCATTTGAGTCTTCAGGGAGGGGAAAAAAGCGTACCTGCTCATACTCCTGAACAGGTTGTGCTCCTAACCAAGTGTGAACAAGCAAATGGTGAAGGTCTGTCAGCCGCTCCCCAAATGAGCTTGGATGAAGACGTCCTTGTATCATCTGGCTTTAACACATAGACATATACAAAACATCACTTCCTGTGGCAAAACTTGAGCCATAGTCACTTCAGTTTGTAATTTTTCATTACTCCACTTTGATTTAGTTAATAGAAGCTAACTAACCAGATCAAACTCCGTCTGAAACTTGTAAAATGAGCTAGAATATGAACAAGTGGGTGCGAGAGCGAGAGCAAGCAAGCAAGCAAGAGCAACGCGCACATGTGTAAAATATCTCAAAGGACTGAGAGAGTTGCCTGTTAGTTTCTAATGGCAGCAGAGCATGATTACAACAGTGAAGTACTTCCAGTTCTTCTTCCCTGCTGCACTTTTTGTGGTTTCTGTAAAATGCTGGCTGTTCATATGGGCAGCACCTGAATGACAGGCAGTCAAACAGCAATGAGGAATTAACTCTATGTTGTTGTACAGCTGAAAGCCCCCACTAGCCTTGCAGCTGCCGATTACTTGCAGCCCAAGATGTGTCCTTAAAAGCAGGATTATCACACCTCTGCAACACAACCCTATAGTCACAGTCAGTGACCATTCCTGCGCAACGAAGTCAGCTAACAGCTACGAAGTTAGCTTTAAGGGCTTTATTATGGATGAGTTCCTCCTGTGCTATTGAAAATACTTTGACCTCTCGGGGGTTAGCACAGCCTAAATTTAAAATAAGCTGCTATAACAGAAACCACCCTTTTATGCTGCAGTTGGGCTGCATGGATTGCAAGGTTACAGGCACAAGTAGCAGGAAAGTAGGAATGGGAGAGTTAGCTACCACATTCATCTTCCTGCCTGCCTTGGCACAGACCTATGCACTAAGTCAGAGAAACTACAACTTCAGCGTCTTGGAAAAGTGGCTCTGCATTTTGCTGGGAGGGGAAAAGAAAGAGCTAGGATTCAATTTCCAACTCCTTAAGATTTGATCCTCTTCAGGGGCCGGTCCTAGAAAACAAAGCTTATTCTCTGTCTTATTAATACTCCCATTCACACTAAGTAATTCTCCTCCCCCTGCTGCACCAGTCTCCCTCAGAAATGATTTAAGCTGTCATACCACAAACTGTTATTTTTGTGCATGCTTTAGAAAGGGAGTATCATAAACAACGTGCTAGGTGATGGCCACAAGTCTGTCTCAAAGTCAAGCTCTCCGTGCATGCCTGAGCTGACTCCTTAGCTCTGGGCAGCAGCCTGTGCAGAGGTCTGGGGTCCAGTCAATGCCCAGCACGGCTCCTCGTGAAGCATCCAGGAAGATAACGCCCTGCAAGCTTCGCAGTCCAACCACCCGCTCAGCTGGCCACATTCAGCTGCCGCTGCCCACCAGATTTCCACGACCTGCAGTACCCAGCTAAACGCCTCATGCAGGATGGCCTCCATCAGCCGAGGAGCCGCAGCAGCAGCTTCTTCAGCCCCCACGGCCCTTGCACCGTTCACCTTAGGAAGAGTCTGTCTGAGGATCTCCGTAACAGTTCATAAGGTCTCCAGTGGCATCCACAGAAGGTATTTTACTCTGTTTCACAGAGACTGAGCTCAAAGGGAATCAGACCTTAAAGATTAATTTGATGGTTCAAACAGCCCAAAGGACAAGGCTGTAAGGCTGTCCTCGTGTGAAGACACTATGATGACTTTGTCAATACCGAAAGCTTAAACAAGCCCTGTGTATTTACTAATTCCAGCTACAAACATGAACTGCTACAGCGTTTTATTTCCAAACCTTTTAGAGAGAAATGCATTTGATGCTTCTCACGAACAGCCTAGAGCAGATAAGCAAACAACTAACACTGACTTTGTATCAGATTTACAATTTTATTTTATTTTTTAAGCTCTCAGAAAACCAATTCCCTAAACCCTAAGCTAGTTAGGAAAAAACTAATCTTCCAGTCTTCAGCCCAGGGAGGCTTGTAAAGCATCTGGCTGAGGGGGACACAAGGCTGCCCTTGAGTAGGATGATGTGCCAGCCACAGAACAAGCTCGCTCTGGTTTTGGCACTCCAGCCCTGGCAAAAGTCAACTGCCAAAGTCCACCGACAAAATCTCCACCAGTCAATCCGAGCTGCCAATGGAGTATTATGGAAGAGCAGAAACACGCAGCAGTTACGCTACAGTTTACATTTTCAAAGTATGACGCAAATGCTAATAAACGATGGGCCAGATCCCTGATTTACACGATCATCATTACTCAACTTCAGCCGAGGGCCATTTTCTCTGACTAAGGAAATAATGCGAAAAAAAACTTCAAAAAGGCCTCAAAATGATGCCAAAGCAAAGCCAAGGCAAGTTCTCATGCAACTCACACACTGATAGGAAGAACCACATGGATAAGAAAGGATCGTAGACTATTGCAGCTTTGACCTCGCCTCATGCTGCTGTCTCTCCTGAGATAAAGCAGTGGTCACCTACAATGGGATACCAGCGCTCAGCTTTGCTGACAAAAGAAGAGGAAGGTCTGTTGCACTTCAACTGCAATCCAAACGTCTTGGATTGCAAAGATCATTTCCTCTTCCCTCACATCACTGATAGGGGCTTAACGGAAGAATTAAGTGAGGAACACCAAGCGACGGGTAGGCATCACACACTGACCATCCCAAAGCAGCGGTCACCATTTTGGAGTGTGCAACTTTAAACCCGTATTAGGTGCTAACTCTCTGAACTGCACATTGACCTGTAAGAATCCCTGGTTAGACGTCTACTAAAATAATGGAAAGGAGAGCTGAACAACCGCATCTGTCTCTGCAGCCGCATCATACCTCCTGACTATCCTCAGACTTTATCCCCAGCTGCTGCTCTCCCCAGAAGTTTCCACCCCACTGCCCATGCAAATGCTTGGTTCCGCAGCACCAACAGCGTTAGCTGTTAGTATTGCCCTTCCAGAGGGACTTAGGGAGCAGTAAAAGGAACAACGAAGACCGTCCCAATGAAGACTGGCAGTCACTACACAGTGCTACAACCTGGTCATTGGATAGAAGTTAAAACGTAGGATGAAATCCCATTGCAGGGCTGGAATATGGTACACTTTTTGCTATACTAGCTTTTTATGAAGTACCAAAACTAAAATGCTTCAGGCTGCCTGGGCTGTAACAGCTTCACAACAGTATTTATTCATTTGTGTTTACTGTCACATCCTAATAAATATCACAGTCAATAAAAGTTTTATGCCAGTTGCCTGTATGCTTTGGCTCACCTTCTGCGAAGCTTGCCTATTCATCATGATTGTCGTCGTTAAGCCAGAAAGTCTCTTTTGCTTAATTTTTCACCACGGGAATTTCTATGCAGAGACCACATTTACAATTTTTATGCGTTAATTTTTTAATACATGCCCAGTGGTCTTATGACAGTTGTTGCAAAGTTTGGGCAGATTGATATAAATGTAAAAGAATATTAAAAAAAGCATTGGTCAACACTATCTAACGGAGCTCTTCTCCCAACTCCCAAAGGAGGATCTGCGCAAGGCCATTTATAAGGTCATGAGCTTGAAAGCTGGGCCAAGTGACACCAGTGGCCATCTCCACTCCCACCTTCCACCAGGAAGGAAAGCACGACTTCTACTTTTTTAAACTGTTCCTTCTAAAAAGATACACATCATTTGAGCAGCAGCTTATCAAGGTCCTCTGGCAAGCCGCATGACCCACCGATTTATTTCACGGCTTTCATTATTTTTCCACATTCTAGCAATCGCCAATCTTGCAGGGATTGCCCCAGGGCATGACATGTCTCCACCTCTCCCCCACAACAGCCAACATAAAAAAAATCAGTAAAGTTGAATAGGAGTAAAAGAGCCCATCAGAGTCCGTGTGCTCTATCCAAGCCATTGTGCTTCTCTACATGTAGCCATGATAGTTAGACAAGGATATTTGGTTCTCAAAACTCAGCAGTTCTGTGTAACAAATCAAACCAGATTCATACAATCTTAAAAAGAAAAATAAATTTCAAAAAGGGGGAAAAAAAAGATGCTCGCTCCGCTTCCACAGCTTAGTCCAAATATGTGAACACAGAAAAAATACGAAAGTTTCACATGACTACCCCGAAAGTGGATTGTGGGTTTGAGAGTCATTCAGTCTGGAGCAGAAATAACTACAGCAACGTTAAGTAGCTGGCAATTCCATGGGACAAGCTGTGAGTATTCATGGCAGAAGCTGTGGGAAACAGCACGTGAACATGCCACAGCCGGGAAGATCATTACATAAATCATTCAGTGCGTTATTTTGAAAAACAAATACGATAGTGAAAGGTTATGGATGAGGATAATACATAATGACAGGATAATATCACAGCTGATTTCTCTTGTGCACAAGTGGTTGAGTTTCTGACTTTGTTAGGAATGTTGATTGGTAAGACAAAACTTAGTAAAGATCTGCAAGAGTCAAAGAAAAAGGATCCAAGATCCAAGGATCCAGGATCCAAGCATTTACAGATTTTTTTACAAAGTGTTAAACTAAATACTTTGTCTTTGCTTTGGTAATGTCAGCAGTGATTAATCACCACTAAATACTGTTGAATAATTAAAACCAGATGATACTTCTGTTCTTTTTTAACAACACTATTTTCTCTTCCTCATTTTTTTTCTTTTTAAAACAAATGTCTACCAGTCAGTTAATTAACATTCATTCTTCTAGGATCTGTTCAGAACAGGAATACACTAACTCTTCAGGTGAAAGTAATTTATAGACTACATTATCCTAAGTCATTTTCTATTATTTTGTCCTTGGCAGAGCAGTGTTGCAATGACAACCAATAACTTAGAGCTGGACATGTTTGCAAGATTGTTCATTTCCTGAGTTCTGCTAAAAAAAAACCCTCACCACTATATTAAATAAAAATGAATGGCAATTATTACCAATTTTATTGTTCTTCCACAAAGAACAGACACTACTGATAACCAAATCCTCAGTACAGTGAGCTGAAGAATAAATCTCCAGATCCATGAAACCTCTTATTCTCTATGTTGTGTTTCTTCTACTGATGTTGCTGTGAAAAGAACTCGATTCCGAGTAAGCCTAAGAGGGCATCTCGGACATTCTTTGCCACGTAACCATGAAGAAGCATCTACAGAGGAAAGGTTGGGCCCGGCCCATAAAACTTAACGTTTGGGCATAAATGATAGAGTCTTTTACCCATTTCATGGGTGAGTCTGGGCATCAGTACACTTTGTCCAAGTTGCACGTGCGCATTATCCCACTGCCTATAGGGATGCTGTGTGCAATGACCTGCAGCTAGGACTTCCCTATAGCCAGGGGGATTTTCACACAGACCCCCTGAACCCGTTTTTACAACCATTAACATTTGCTTCCTTAGGTACTAATTGGTGGAAATTAACATTGTATTTCAATTGAAGGAGTAACAGAGGAAGAAAGGCAGCTTGCTCAAGCCAAATTGAGTTTTATGCTTCATTTTCAGTACTTTTTAGAAGCACTTACAGTTAAATTGCAAGGAAAAATGTGACACAAAGCTAGGGCTTTTGGTCACATTGAAGCGATGCCTGTATTAATGCAATCTTTCTAGAAGACAGGCTTTCCTGGAAAACTTGGGATAATCTAGCGAGCTGGAGATGTGACTGTTGCATCAAGTTACTAATTCACTTCAATTTTAGAAGACCTTCCTGGAATTTCTGTATGCTAAGTTTTATGAAACCATAAAGCATTTCATGTTTGCATACCTCTATGCATGCTTAAAAAGCAGACAAAACCAGTTAATTTAACTTGGACCGTAACATCACATACAGCTTGCCCTTTAATATCGGATGAGGAGGTATAAGCTTCATTCCATCACTGGTAAGCATTGTAGCTTAGTGCTTAACTTATTAAGAAGAATTATGTACTTTCAGAGAGAAATTTGCTTCCTCCCGTTTTGGGAGGCTTTCAATATTCTGTATGAGAAGTTTTGTGTTTGTTAGAGAGCGCTGGAAGTAACCTGAGCTTTGGCTGTGTGGGCAGAGGCTGGGTGTTGTGCATGATTTTTGATCTCTTTCCCCTAAATGCTTGCTATGGTTTTGTGGGGGGCTAGTCTTAATACTGCATCTACTAGTATTTTGTTCTTAAACCTGTGTCTGGTGTAATCCAATGTTTCTGTCCTTCTGCCAAGCAGAAATTTTTAATGTCTTCTACTTTATTTTATTCTCTTTAAAAAAAAACAGATCTATGTATTCTCAGGAACAGTATTTGACCTGATTGCATATGTAAGTATTTACTTATTTTCCACAAGGGCTGAAGTTAACAAAAAGAATGCTATTTTTAATTTCAGACTTTAGATTTTTAAATAATTGCATCCCTAGGTGCCATACAATAAAATGTGATACAGAACAACAGACTTGTTTGCTTCCAAAGTTTATTGCAACCAAATGGGGCCCAGCAGCCTGGTCCTGGGACATGCTGATGGACTGGCCCAAGAACAGCGTGAGCCACGTAACACCTGAAAACAAAGCTTTTTTTAAAGCTCCAGACTGGGAAAACCCCAGATTCCTGTAAAGAGTGTGACAGCAACAAAGCACAGCAGCAGTCAGTGAGGCATGCTCAGCAGGAGAGAGTTTAGTCAGGCGCAAATCCAATAAAGCAACATAGGCAGAAGAAAGAAACAAAGAAAACCGTCCTTTCCTGGTGACCGGCTCAGCATATGAAGTCTAGATATTTCACCAGGAGCTTTCCATCTACTTCCAGCAACTCTCTGGGCTGTTTTTTCCTGTAGGGATGAGGTCTGAGCACCACGGCAGGAAACTCTCAGCCATTTGCTTTCCTAATTTAAGAAGTATTAACTCTTCGGCACATCTGCCATCATGAGCATTTGAAGTAAGTCTCCCAGCAAACACATTTGCTGTCACTAAGGCCTATAATTAAGGTGATGGATTCGGCACTGCCCCTACTCTGGACCAGATGTGAGGGACCCAGTGAGACATTCAGGTATCTTTGGTGCACCAAACATTAACATGTACCTTAAACGTTCTCCAAAAGTAACCAAAAAAATAAAAAGGTTTCACCTTTACTGTGCTAATTCAGTTTCCACACGCCGATATGGCTCTGCCCCATAGGACATGAAGCTGTGTCCAGATTGCAGGTGGTCGGCTCCCCACCTATCCTCTAGAGCCAACCACCCAGTGGTATCTAATTTTCACTGCCTTTTTCTGCGCGACATCTCTTTTTCCCAAAACTCTTGCCGAGGCCTCACCATCTTAAGTCATTAACTTCCCTTCTCTTGGAACAGGTAGAAAATACCAGCTCTGACCCAGCACCTACAGCTGACCTCCGAACCTACGGACTTTAAGGAGAGGTCTGCTACGGACTTCATAGGGCCAAGATTTCCTTGCTGTTAAGCGAGGCCCCGTTGCATTGGCCATCATCACCTTATTGCTTCCTAACAGGGCCATCTCTGTAGGCTCTTGGCAAGATCAAACATTCTGCATGCTTGCAGAATAGACTTGGAAACCCAGTTTACAAAATTGCTAACTAGAAATGCTAATAATCCTAACAAATAGAATTTATACCGACTAAACTTAGTTCCTTTGTGCCAGCTGACAAAATTAATATCAAGCTATTTCTCTCCGATTCTTCACTTGGTATTCAGCTATTTTGCGTCAAATATTTACGTTCACTATCTCAAACCTTAGAAATTCCAAGTCAGCCTGAAACGGCTCATACCAGTCTTGAGGCAGAATGAGCAGGTTTTTTCACAGTTCAAATGAGATTATAGAATGCCAAAATTAAAGTGTATGCTGTACCTACACTATAGATTAGTTGCCACAGCTCTACAGCAGGACAGAGAATTGCAACAATGAAAATTCAGCTAACCATCCAGTCAATGATACAAAAAATTAATTAAATTCAGCTTTCTGTTCTTTTTTGGCTCTGTGATTGTTTCAGTGGCATTTGCATACAATAAGGACAAGTGCTTCAGAGACAGTGGAAGTGCTGCAAATGCATCTGATCAGTGATGTAATCAAGAAACACCTGGAAGGCCAGGAATGTAAATGCTGTTTGCAAGCAACCTGCCAGGCAGGAAGTCAGCACTTACGACACGGATATTTCTACACCTGGTAATGAACAGGAACTTACCACTGCTTCAACTGTACACCCACACAAATACAGAACTGCCCGTGCTCCCAAAATGCTGGCAGTAATTAATCATAAATGCCTCTAAGACTGATAAAGCTGAAACTTATTACGTAGAAAGTATGTCTGTGACGTCCTCCTAGCCGTGGAATGGATAAGCATCCAGGCCACCCATTTCAAGGTTAGGCACCATAGACAGAGATCAATGCAAGTGAACCAAGTGCTGTTACTCAGCATTTCTGGCAGTACTCCACCCTCAGTGATGCTTTCTTGCATCTCTGTGAGCTTAAAATGAGAACATCTGCTTTGTGTGCCCAGTCATCTTCATCCTCCCAGCAGACGTTGTCTCTGCTTGGGACAGAACAAGTAGAAAAGCTCTTGCTGGAGTCAGAGCAGCCTGCAGAGAGGCACAATGCCCCATGACGAGAGATGGCAAAGGTCTGGTCACTCTTTGAGGAACACCAAAGTGGGTTTCGCTAGGCTGTTGTCAAGAGCAGTTGTCAAGAAACAAAACTGCTGAGGAAAAGATGGGCTGCATTATTGCAGCGGTGGACGAAGAACTTCCCTGTAGTGAGACTTGTTTCTGACCCTGGTGTTGCTTGGAGGGGGTTAAGTCTTTGCAGGGAGGAAAGAAAGCCTTCTGCAGCAAATGCCGAGATACGGAGGGAAAAACAATGCTTACAGAGAGTTACCTGCAGTTAGGAGCTCTTCAGCAGTTCAGACGAGGACATTGCAAGACGTACTGACGCCTAGCTAAAGAAAGAAAATGCTCAAACTCAAGATGAGAGGCGTTTTAAAGAGCAAGGACTACCAGTGGCTTATTATCAAGAGGTTTTATTTGCCTCCATCACTTTGAGGATCCAAAAGAGAAATCTGCTTTAGTGTAACGTCTTGACATTCACTTACATAGTTGGGGAAAAAGAATTTCTTCCACTGGCTAAGGCTTTATGGCATGAACTTCTACAGGTACTTAAATGGAACCAAATCTCCATTCTCAGAAGACCAATTCCGCACCCTTTGCTCTGTAATACTGAAAGGAAGGAAAAGGAAAGGAAGGAAATGAAACGAAGAAAAGCCTGAAAAAAAACCACAGGGAAAAACCCTTAAACATCACAGTCTTGCAGCCATTTTACAAAGTTACAGATTGATAAGAGAGCTCTGACTGAATGCATGAGGGAAATGGATCTTGATGCCAGTGACACAAGGCACAAGATTTCAAGGCCTCGGGAATGAATGGTTTGTTATAACTTAACGTATCACTAGACCAGCAGATGGAAGAACACACTTCCGTGTGATGCATTACCTAGCACGCTCAAAGTCACTGTTTAAACATGAAGCCGTGGAGACAGATTTTTTGATCAGCTGGCTACCCTTTTTCTATTAAAGTTTTAATACAAGAAAAGCTGACATACAGTTTTATGATACCTGGTTTTGTTTAGAAATTATAAGGTAGTTCCAGAATAGCATTGGAAACTATGAACGGCACTGTTGCTTGACCATAGCTTGTTTAAAAGGACAGAGGTGACTTTTACTTACCAGTATCTCTCTTTCTGAATGCCTTGCTTTACTAGAACATCCCAAGTCAATTCCGCAGAAGCAGAAGTGCATTCGGTTGTGTGATGCAAAAGAAAGCACCGACTACCGGCAACCCGTTTGCTTACTCCCATCCTTGATAAACGGCTTCTCTGAACTCATGGTAGTAAAATCAAAAGATTATTCGTTTAGCACTTCCCACAAAACTGCAGAGAGATCTTGTTGGCTAAACACAGTCAAGTTACTTGAGAAATCCCTGTGGACAAGGGCTGCCTTCTGGGGGCTGCTTCTTCCACTCACTGAATTCCAAGCACTCACACAAAGCTTTAAGTAGTTCAGTATTACAGCACGTACCTGTTAACAAAACCAAGTACAGTGTATCCAGAAGACTTTTCTGATGATCCCAAACAAACTCAGAAGCACTGAGTACACAGCCGTACACCCACGCTAACATTGCACAAAACCCTCCTTCACTTACTTTTGTACAACTTTCCACCCCCAAAATATTGTTTTCTCAAGATCATTATAGGGCCAAATAAAGACTTCCTATTTATGTTGTGAACACATAGGTAACTGCTCACTGCACAAAATTCAAACCCATCCTCTCCTACCTAGAGGTACCATTTTCTCCTGGGAGAGGATCTAATACTCTCATCTCTCTGATACTTCGGACATGTGTCTTCTCCAGTCTTTTCACATGAGCTTCAGGAATGTACCCAAGTGGGAGCTCCTTATAATTCTGAGCAGGTGAGGTGATTACCAAATACCAAATGACAAAGGACACCTCAAAACTGGAAAAGCATCCACTCCCAGAAACAGCTTCCTGTTCTCTCCCAGATATCTTGGTAAACTGCGTATAACCCATTTTCTTTCATATAGTGAAGGTTTAAAAGAACAAATACAAATCCTGCGCACAGACCCTTTGCCCTCCAAACCACAGTCACATACTTAAATATTGGAAAAGCCATGCATGCAAAGCAAAACCAGGAAGCAGGCATCACCCTGGATTTATTTCCCTTCCTTTCCTCTAAACCCAAAACGACAATTCCTGTGCTATAGCTCCCTGTGTACCTTGGGATGCTAGCAGTTCAAAAACAAACACATGCTTCTCTGGTAACTTTATTCTTTTTTTTTTTTTTTTAACTTTCTCCATGCTGCTTTATAAATTAAGTACCTTAAAAACTTGGGAAAACGTACCTGTGAATCCTCTGCAATGACTAATTGTGCATACAAACCGTACAGCATGCAAACTTATTCCCATAGAGGTATTCAAATGGAGAAAATTTAATTCATTGTGAACTGTGTCACTCTTCCAAATAACACAGGATGTTGAAACAGCTTAGTATGATACAACTTTTTCTACCACTTCTAGCTCACACATGTCTTAACTAACACCTCAGTGAGTTTGGTTATAAGATGACCCAGAAAGGACAGAATTGATGAAACAATGGAGCGTTGTGGTGCATTCACACCCTCCCCTCTTCTTCCCTGGGCCGCTTGTTGATCTCAGAAATTTCCATGAAACCTCGGCCTTGGTGTATTGAAGTCTGGCAGTGGAGCGCTCCTTGACTGTATCAGAAACTCTGCACAGCTGAGGCTGGGAACATCCTCCTACTGCCTGCCCAGGTGCCCAGTAGAACAACACCGAAACCCTGAGAATTTTGTAGTAATTACCACCTGGGACTGTGGCCGGGATGGAAATTTACGGCTCACTAAAGCCAACCACCTTGCGAACCTATAAACAGTGGTCCTAAGTGAGACCCTTTGAGCTCTCCTGGACCGCAGCGGCTGCGCCCAGCATCTCCCTCTGAGTGGGAGCCTCTCAGAGCTTGCGATCTTTCGGGACTGCGATATTCGGAGGACCGCTGGGTCCTGGGCAGAGTCCCCTCGGAAGCTCAACCCTTTTGCCCGTTGAGAGGGAATGCCTAGACATTCAACGTGAATATTTCTTCACTGAAATCGAGGGGAATTTTTAACCCTTCTGTATACCTTCTGTATATTTTTTTATATGTATATATATGTTTGTCTCTATGTGTGAACTGATAGTAAGCATAATCTGTAATTAAGTTGTGATTGTAGTAGACTTACTAACTCACTTTGCAAATACTGAATTAGTTAATGATTAAGCGTTACTAAAGTTTGTTAATGATTAGTTGATAATTAAGTGTTGCTAAATTGTGAATGAAACCTAGACTGTCCCTGAAATATAAACCCTCAGATGATTTTCCTTTATATGTTTTCATCCGTGTAATAAGTAATAGAGTGAACCTTGCCATCGAATTCGGTGGTAGGAATGATGGGAATTTAAACAGAAGAATTCACTTTGCCAGGTCACTTAACAACAAACACACAAGGCAGTGAGTTGTTACTACTGATGGCCAAAGACTTTTTCATAACAATAGGTTGTTAACCTTCATGTTATTTCTAATTTGTAATTCAGATAGCAGTTTTCACTTGCCATAATCTACCTTTAGGACTACAGCAGGGATAGCACTCTTACTCCTTTCCTACCCTGCAATGTTAAGCAGGGCAAAAGCTACTGCACAGCACGTAGCAATGGTTTACCCTGAGGTGGCTGATTACTTAAAAAAAAAAAAGTTCAGATGAAAAGTTGCTATGCATACTTATGAGAAGACTATACCGTAAAACAAGCTGTAATCCTCATCAGTGTCATTCTTTGCCTTTCACTTCTCTGAAAGCAGGAGTGAAAAATCCCAGACACAAGGTAAAAAAATTTGTTCCTCTAAAGTATACTAAGCACGCGCACATTATTTCCCCTGGTTTTGACAGGCCAGCACCTGGTAAATGTCAGCACCTAATCCAAAGGGACAGTGAAACACAGCTGGTCTGTGCAACATCCCTACCCAGCAGATGAGCAAAAATGAAGCGAGGAATTTTCATCCCTTGTGGAGAGGAGCACTGAGCACTGCCACACTTGAGCTTTCCCCTACACACACACAAAGCGGAAGGCACTTGAAAACAACACAAAGTACTATCAACAATGCAATACTCCGGACTAGTGGGACCAATGAACAGGAAGACTAGGACTAGTGAGTGACTTGGGGACTCACGACCCCAGTTCCTATGCGCCTGGAAAGCAAGCTCACGAAGCAGCTAGAATCGTCTCTGCTGCCATTGCTATCGACATCTTCCCTGCTCTTCATTTAATGGTCAAAAACCCTTCAAAGAATTTCAAGTTCAAAGGCTTCTTTGTAACTTGCTGAACAACACAGTGTAAATCACTCCTTCTTTAAATCAGAAAGAGGTAAGTAATTTACTTTATCACTTTGGCATTTGTCACTCCTCCTCCTGGCTTTACTTCTTTTTTGGGGGGGTTGGGTGGCTTTCCCCCAGTTGAATTCAGTATGCTTCATTTTTCCTTTTAGACATGCACAATTTTTGTACCCTCTCTCTTCCCTGTTCACTCCTGCATCTCAAGCTTAAACTTTGTCTCCGTGTGCTATAATTCTCTTTTGCAGGGTATCTTCTCTTCCCGTCTTATCTTCAACCAGCTATTCTCTCCTCCCATTTCCCATACGTGCTGTACAGAGAAGGGCTACAAATGGTGGCTTCAAAGAATGAGGGAGCTCAATCAACTCAACTAATGAGAAAACAGAGGTTTGCAAGCGTTTGTAAAGCTAAGTCTCTTTCCCACCACCTAGTTCTAGGAAAAGAGCAAGATACGAGGTTTTCAGTTCACATTGCATCCACGGGGTTTTTTGCTGTAGAAATCTCTTTCCCATAAGCCTCCAGCTAGGAAGGAAAATTCCTAGGAAAAATTAGACCTCTGACATTGCAACACAGACCATTTCTTTCCTTCTCCCGCCTCCCTCTTCCATCATGAAACCTTCTGGTCGCCACAGGAGGGGGAGGACAGGTCTCCACCGTGCTGCCTTTTCCCAGGCTGGTTTTAATCATTCTCCCTGTGAATGATTAAAAACAACCAGAAACTTCCAGCTTCTGCATCTTCCACTGATGTTATTTCAGCTTAATGGTAGCTCCACACTGGTCATGTTAGGGGAGGACACAATTAGCTGGAGGGACAGGCAGGGGAACGACTGGCCTCTTGTCAGTCTTTCTAACTGTCCTCATGTTTCTGACATGAAACTCCTGTACATCTTTATTGCTGCCTAGTTAACATCTTACAGAGATGTTGGGAAGGAATGAGCTGCGCTCGGAAAGGCGTAACTGCCTAACCTCATCACGTAAGAAAAGCAGTCTCTGCAAACACAGAAAGCAGTCTGACAAATCTTTCTACGTTAAAAAGTTATCCCCCCTCTTTTCTTTTTCCAAAGCTACACCTGAAAGTCAGAGGACTTTTAACACAACTGAAAGATTCTACCCCTTGTTACAGTCATGACAAATGTTAATGCTCCCAGGGAAAACAGAGTTAAGGCAAGACTGAAATTATCCAGACTTCGGGCTGACACGCAAGGCTGCCAGTATGGATTTCAGCCCCTTAAAAAGATGCACAAATGACTGAAAAATATGTTGATGCACTCAGTCTCTCCTTTCACATAGAAAGACCAAGCTTTATCACCATGAAAGCATTTATCTCTGCTTTTAGAAATATTAGGGGTTTGACTTCTCTGTTTCTGGATCAGCAAACCTCAGCAAGCTAAAAAAAACCTACTTTGACTGTAACTTCCTAAAGATGAAACCCAAACAAATAAGAGGGGAAGGATTTTAAACACTGGGTTTGGACTCCTTAAATCTAACTAGCTTCTAATAAAAAATAAAGGGCACTCCTAATAAAAAATAAAGACACTCTTCCCTGTTCTTGCGAGCAGAGGCTGACCAAACTCTTACTCCCATTTATGAATATTTCAATGAACCCTCAGTGAGAATAAAAAATACAAGAGGAGACTGAAAAGAAATACCACATCTACACTCCAGATGCTTAATAAAAACATTTTCAGGCACAGAAGGTGAGGAGACACAAAATGCATCCTTTTTTCTCCTTTAAGCACTGTGTCTGCATGTAGAGAGAATTCCACTTTTTTTTGGTAGTGTGTACTAAAAATCTGCTGCTATCTCCTGCCAAGCTACTCTCCCCCTCCACTCCCCCCCAAAAAAAAGCTGAATGAGGACCAGGACTTCATGGGAAATCAAGAATGTTCCCACGTCTGTTGCACAGTTCTGTTTTTTCAATACACTGAGACATCCTGTAAATCAGCTTGAAGTATTTTGATGTACGGTCTAAAGATAAATACGTGTATGTATGTGTGTGTGTGTGTATACACCCCACAGCTTCTGGTGGGACCCTAGAAAACTGGGAAGAAATCAGGCTACTGACTCTTCCTTCAATCTAGTGAAAATAAAGGCAAGCCTTCCAAAAGATGCACCTAAAAATCAACTATCCCTTCCGACAAAATTAGTCCTCCAGGCTTGGTTTCACTCCACCTACAGTCCTGTCCTAGGATGCAGGAATATGACATCACTTCCAGATTTAAGATAAACTATTTTACAAACAGCGTAAAAAGATGAAGCATTGAACACTGTTGGCTTTGATTAGTTATTTTGTTCTTTACCTAAGGTTACATGCTTAAAAAAAAAGGGGGTGAAGAAACAACAAGGAAAATCAGCATCATTTACAATTTTAATATTGAGTAGTGGTTAAAAAGAAAATTAATTCACACTGCTTGAAGGTGGAGTTTTTAATTATTCATATCCGTATTGCTACTTTCTTCATGAACAAATACTGGACTAGAGCCACCGTTGATACTTCTCTGCATAATCCCTTATGTGAAAAGTAGGTATAACACACTGCCATTTAGCACTTGTCAGAGTGATTACAAAGACACAGGCAGTCTGTGAATTAAGTGTCATACTTTCAGTTAGAGGCACTTTTTTCAATTTCATGTATCTGGTTTTAGCATGTTTCCTCCCTTCCTCCAATTAGATCAAACAGCTTTGTATAAATAAAATACGATAATCCTCAGATGCTAAATGCTCAAATGTGAAAGTACAAATATTGTGATTAGTTTCTCAAACTCTGACAAAAGCTGTCAGTGTGTTTCTTCAAGAAATATTTTTCTTATTAAAAATAACAAGAAGAATTTACTATATGCTGCCTTTGATCTACAGTCCTACCCTACTGATTTTTTGACAGCAGCAGGGGGATGGAGACATGGAGGGGAACACAAGAAGGGAGCAATATCAATATTTTTTTCGCCCAAGATTACAAGTGACACCATCTTACCAAACACAAGAAAAATGAGCTTTTGAAAGGAGTTTGGTCAAAAAAAAATTTCCAAAATCTCTCTTCCCTGGCAAAAGCAGAACAGACTCAAAATCATGGAGTAGATTCAGGTTCAGATCATATCTAAGACACATGTAGTACTAAGGTCCAAGACATTGCTTTGACCCTTTCCTGCCTTTTTTTTTCCCCCCAGCATATATCTTGAGAAACTCAGCCACTGCTGTGAATGTTCCTGAATGACTACTTGCTAAATACTGTAAACTGTACCTGTAAGAAAACCGAACAAATCAACACTGCATTAGTTGTGGTTTGGCACAGCTTCACTTTGGCTGCTGCTTCTGCATGGAGAGATGCCAGTAGCGCTGATAAAGTGAACCAAACCATAAAAAGTAACACACAGGGGAAGAAAAACATTTTTTTGCCAAGAAAATGCTGTTGGCAACAGCACAGCATCCTCACGTACACTTTTAAACACCCCTATATTATTGCGTAACACTTCAAAAATCTTTAATATGGTATAAACTTGTCTTCCTTAAATAACAAAAATTAACAGCTGACAGTTACTTCCATTACTGCTTTCCCCCACATTCATTAGTGCTGTCTTATGTTCCTTGTTAAATACATTCCCCAGAGTGACAAATGTGCCTAGCAGAGTGCAGGCTTAACACACCAAGCTAACATAACTCTCCTTAGATTTTTCCGTGTACTAATGCCTGTTCAGAACTGATTTATAGCTTCTGCCCGTGGTATTTTATTCACGCCATGTGGAATATGGAAAAGTCATGTACTTAACCTCCCGTGAAAACACTAACAGTTCTAGAAAAACTGTTTACTCAGCATAGAAGAGGAGCACTGGTTCCTCATCCAACACCTACAGTGTAATGAAATGGCTCTATTCCTGCTACCGAGCCAGAACGGTCAATACAAGCGTGCAATTATTTTCACCTCTGCATATCGTGCAAGGCTAATTACTCCACCTTTGGCTCTTTACAGATGTACTACAAACTTCCAGTCAGAGATTCATAATCAGACGTAACCAAACACCATCACATGCATGCTATGCCTATTTACAATTCTAAAGCCCAGGGTTTACAAGTGTTATTCTTGTTTCTGTAAATAACTCAAAACAACTCAAGACCCCTTCCAAATAGCATTCTTATCTCCCTTTTGGTCATCGGTCATATACTTCAACAGTTTGTGCTGAATGACCATCAGCCAAGCTGCATCCGAGCAGAGTTGAACCCAAAATACTTTCAGTCACAGCTGCTAGAGCAGGAGATTCTGCTCTCGTGCCCTCTGTACTGGAGTATGCATCATGACGGTGACACAGACAAGAGGGGAGGCATACCAGGCTGAGATTCAGGAATCGGTTCACTACTCAAAAAGCCATCTTTTAAAAATTTATATTCAAAATGCAGCAAGAAAATAATTGGCCTTGAAAACATGCCAAATACTGCACCAACCCTTCCATTTGCTCGCTGCAATGGGATAATGAATTTAATAGCATGTCCATCTGGAGTTCGCCCTGCACATGTGCTGAGAAGAAATAATTAAACCTACAAACCAAAAGTCTAACCCTTCCATATAAGGATTCAGTATATGCTCACGACAGCCTTAGAGGAGAGAATATCATTGCTTCCTTACCTGCAACGTTCCTCCCTCCAAGTAAAAAGGCCCAAATGTCTAACTATAGTTCTGGAGCCCACCAGCAGTTCGGGGCAGAGGTAGTGTATCAAGCAGCTGTCCAGGAACATGTCCCTCTTGACAAAAAACAGGTCTGCCGGGAGAGCTTTCTTTTATCTACAGCTTCCCCTCTAGCTGTCCAAATCTCTACTCCGTGATGACACAGTCTTATCTGTTGTCACCGTGAACAGACCGACTGCAGATGGCTGGAGTTTTACAGACATAACAGTGAATTCTCTACAGAGGGTAGCCTGGATCCATGACCACATTAAAGGAAGCAGACATTGTGGTTACATTTCTACTCCTCAGTCTGGAAAGGTCCACAGATCCATAACTGGATTTCATCAGAAGCAGACAGCTATAGAGGACAATTTTTCTCCCCAATGGATAATGAAATAAATTCTGCTTACTGCACAGTTTCTGACAGGACGAGGCGCTAGCATATACTACAAAAAAGGTTTACTCATCAGCCTTGAAATGTTCCAGAGTAAGTCTCCATCCTTCCAGTCTGTTCTCGCAGAGTGTGCACGTCGAACCCAAAAAACACATCAATACCTTTTGGGAGCATCTTGAGTTCTTGAAGAGGCAGACCGTTAGCGTCAGCTACCTTGGATATTCTCCGTCAGATTTTTCTCAACCTTCAAAGACTTTTTGTCTCAGTTCAGCTAAACAACAGAGAAAAATGATAAGCTCTTTCAACTTTTGTTTATTTATTTTTCAGGGTGTAATCGAACAGCTTTTGTATACTGCTGCAGAGCTCTGCTTACGAGAGTCCAAGACGTTATGACCCCACTGTTATTTACCGTATATGCAGTTGACTTTACAGGTGAGCGCCGTGTTCATCTGAAGAACCTCTTTGTCAGCTTGAAAAACGCAGTGCGAAGGCTCTGCAGACAGCCTTTCATTCTAGTGCTCGCCTAGCCAACACGAATTGCTGCAGTTAGAAGTGAGAGACGCAGGTGGCAGCTGATGCTAAGAAGCCCTGAGGGGTGTGGATGGGGAGACCACCAAGGACAGAAGAGAAGAGGAAGATAAGGGGAAGCAGTAGAGAAAGCAGGTAACACAGCAAGGCAGATACAGAGAGAAAAGGAAGACAATGAAATGGTAATCAACCAGCAGTAACTCATCAATTACAAAGGCCAAACCAGAATTCAGCGGGAAAAAAAAAGCAAAGCTTTTTCTGGAAGCAAGAATACATTTATAAGACTATGAAAACAAACCGAGGGCTCGCAAAGTTTAAAAATCCAGAAACATTTTTTTGTCCTTGTTAACGACCTTTTCAAACTCCCTTCTCAAGTGAAGCTTTGATCACAATCATTTTACGTAGAAGACTGAAGCAACCTTGAAGCGGAATGAACTGCGCAACTGCTTCAGCATAGGAAAGTAAAATGCAAAGCTAGAGAAAAGACAAATCGCTATTCTCTTTGGCTATCATTAAGGAAAATCTAGTGATTGGTGATCACTGCCGAAAGGGATAATAATCTACCAACAGATGTGTCATGCAGGCTACCTGAAGTAAATCAGCATACCTGGCACGACTTTAGGAGATACCCTGAAGGAATCTGCTCCTTCAACCATCACAGACAACCACCACTGCTATTGTCAGCTCGCTTAAGCTATATGTAGCATGCAAACCTACCACGCCTTTCCAGCAAAGGATATCAGTACTAAAACATTACTCAAATCATCATTTTAAGGCAGTCCTTTTCATTTTACAAGTAATAAAACCGAGGTGGAAAGAAGTACTGCCGGGCTTCCTCCTGCTTGCACACAGAATGAACGGCAGTGGCAGGAATAGGAAGCCCTGGCTGCCGTCTCCCCTTTTAACTGCTCGGCTGATCTTGCTCTCTCCAGAGGCTATGCCACCGCAGCAGCAATACTCAGTACAACGGAAGTGTAAAAGTAAGTCAGTTTATTCAGTAGCAGGGCTCTGCCAGCTTACAAGGACGATTTGGCATCACTTTCATCGGCTGCACCTCAGAGCACCACGTACCACACACACGTCCTGCACTGTGCTCCAAACACCATAACCAAATGTTAGCATATATATGAAGTACTTTCCAAATGGGAAAAATAGGTAAACTCCTTGGCCTAAAGCATTTATAATCCAAATTCAAAAAGGCAAGAGTGTAAACTAGAGGAGAATAAGAAACGTTATTTAGGTAAAAGGTGCTCACATCTAGATAATTCACCTTTTGCAGTGCTACAGGGATTATTTACATGGTAGGGTTGTTGCTTAACTAAAATGGAGCTCAGCTCTAATTATGTATGGCTAACGTTGAAAACTACTGGACAAGTGGTCGAGGATAGCTCTTCCAAGTGGAATCACAGAATCACAGAAGGGCTGAGGTTGGAAGGGACCTCTGGAGGTCCCTTGTCCATCCCCCCTGCTCCAGCAGGAATATAGAAACTATTTGCAATTACCCTTCATCTGTCATTATCAGCACTTGTAGGCATTGTCAGGCATTTAGCTTCCAGAAGGGTCTGGAGGAGGAGAGACAAGAATCTTCTGAGGACAAAGTCATGAACAGCTTCCCACATATGGGAGCACAAATGAAAACGCAGACGTAATTACAAGAGACTCAGTCAAACGATGTCATGAGGCAGGCCTAAATGATCAAACAGATGACAGAAGTGCCTATAACATACTACGGAAGACAGGTACCAAGGAGGTAAAGTTATGTGGGACTTTGAAGAGGATTTTAATTTGGTTCCGTGGAAGCATCCAAAGAGTCCGTGTCAAGGACTGCTGTGGCCATTGGGAAGAACAAGGTTAGAGCAATCTACAGTTAATTGCCTGCAGGACAGGGTCAGAAAGAAAATGAACAGCCACAGGTAACACAGAAGAAGAACTGAAAACATTGTTCTCGGTACGCAGTACAATTGAGCAGCAGATTACAGTACAACTGAGCAGGAGATTACGGGTCTTGGTTATGAGTCTAGGCTGAGAACAAGGAGAAGCAAAAACAATAGCCAAATTCACATACAAGGGAAAAGACAAGCGGCCTGATTTTTTCTGCTCAAGTTTTTGGAGACCCTCCCTCATTCAGAAAGCCTCAGAGGGATGGCTAATAAGGAGATAACAGAGGGATAAATGCTAAGAAAGGAGAGACAGGTTAAATTCTTCTCGTTACTGACAACTGCAGGCGTCATCGAAAATAAGATGGTGGAGGGCAAGGGATGGGACCACAAAGGACTCAAAACAGACTGTGTCTCAGAGCAGGGCAGAACTGCTCTTCCCTGTGCTCTGCAGTTTTAGTCTCTGTGCACGCACCAGCGCATCCTGATGCCGAAACAGGTACTACCCATAGTCCAGCCGCGTTGGCCAGCCACCCCGGGGCATCTCTAGGAGCTCACTGCAGTACCCCTCTTGCCTGCAGACCAAGTTTTCTTTCAAAGGAAACCAGGTCTGTCCTTGAGTGCCGACAAATACACAGAGCCGAGGGAAAAAGAAAGATGACGGTCTGTTGAAAGAGAAGACACTGGGATGTCCAGAGAGGACCCAAGAGACTCCTATCACTATGATGAGGAAGATAAATATTCAATGAAGCAGGAAGAACCAGTGGGTAATTACCAAGTCGCCTAGAAAATGCATTTAAGACCTTGGTTTAAAATGGAGTGATCTCCATCAGCCTTTGGTGACACCAACGTCAGAAAGTCAAGTTTGGGGACTCCTTCCATGTGATCTAACCAAACTGTTATCTCTTGGTTCAGTATATTCCTCAAGGAAAAAGCGCACAAGGCTTCAACTTCTAAGTCTTCCCTTCTCTGAGGAAGCAGAGCCTATTCAATCATTTTTAACTCGTTTTCCTACTTTGCCATCTTCACCTACTGTGGCACAAATTTTTCAGCCTGAAATGCCTCTGGCTAACAATAGGGACACTCTGTTTTTAGGACTAGGGACAATGTCAAATGCTTTAGGAGGTCAAAACAACCAAACCAGCTAAGGCAAAATTTCCCATTGAAAAACTGGGGAAAAATGAAGGCACTGATGTAGCTTCAAGAGATCACTAATGCAGCACAAGCCACAGATCCACTCAGTCACTCTTTCATTGCAGCCTCATTTAGGTTCGTGAGTTAAGGCTCTGGTTTTTGCCTTCTGAGCAAATTCGTAACAGGGAAATTAAAAAAATGAGTTGATTAAATAGCCACAGTTACTCAAAATTGCTGCACCATTTGTAAATAGTAAGTGTGACTGCAGTATACACAAAAGGGAGAACTTAGTTATTTCTCATTAGGAAACACATATCTACACTATGTAGGACAGCATTCAAATTAACTCATCTATTTAACTACTTGCCATCCGTTACCTCACTTCACAGAAAAGAAACAGGTTTTCGCTTGTGTTTACTGGTAGCACGTACAGCTACCAGTCTCAACTCAAAGAAAATCAAAGCTTTGGTTTGCCTCCATGTTCCCAGGGTGACTCCCAGGTGCTGCTGAGGCCAGCAAGATCCTAGACTGCACTGGATCACAGGACAGGACTCAAAAAATCCCCACGTGCTTCCTATCCTCCAACTAATGACTTCCACGTCTGCATTCAAGGAGGAATTATGAGCCTTCTACCTTACACAAATTAAATGACCATCCATACCGCTTTCCGTCCCGTTGAGAAAAAAATGTCAGCAAAGAGAGTAGCATCCTCCTGGGAGACCAATCCTATTACCTGCCCAATGCTCCTGTTCTCAATTCCTTTGTACAGCGTTGTGGTGGGCTGACCCAGCCAAGCAGCCAAGTGCCCGTACAGTGCCCCACTCCACCTGCCCCCAGCGGGACAAGAGAGAGGACACGAACAGCAAAAGCAAGAAAACTCACGGGTAGATGTAAAGACAGTTTAATAGGTGAAAGAAAAAGGAAAAGGAAGAAGTGATGCAAAGGCAGTCAGTCGCCACTTCCCACAGGCAGGCAGATGCCCAGCAATGGGCACCTTGGAGGACAACACCCTCATTCCATCCTCCCCTACCCCAGGTTTTATTGCTGGGCGTGACACTATATGCTATGGAAAATCCCTTTGGCCAGCTCAGGTCAGCCATCCCCCAAAACCCTACAACCTACTCACTGGGGGCGTGGGGCAGGGACAGGGAAGAGAGCGAAGGCCTTGACAACACTGTTCTAGCTACAAACCCGAAACAGAGGACCTTACGGGCTGCTATGAAGAAAGCTATCTCCAGCCCAGCCAGACCAGTACAAGGTAGCGTACAACCTCACTGCAGCTGACTGGCCAGCCACAGGCACGCGTACAGCAGCCCCATCCCAGTCAGGATGACTTTTTCCAGAGAGCGCTGCTGTACCACACACCGCAGCTCTGCACCGCACAGGCAGCGGTGCGATGCAGTGGCAGCCCATGCACGCGTTCCATGGGCCGAGCACCACCGACCCGCTTCCTATTTTCTCCGAGAGAAGCCTGATTGCTACAGACACGCAGCAAAATCCCACCGCTGCTCAATGACCTGCACCAGCATCTTGCACAACACTGGCTTCTGTCGGACCTCAAACTTCCTCTAACAATCCTAAAACAAATCTGTTGCTCGGGGAGGGAGGGAATTCCAGGTCACGCCTATAGACCTGACAAAGATTATGGATCTGAAACTTAACTAAAGGGTCACACGCTGTGGGAAGCTCCCCAATAAGAAAAATGTCCCCTGAAAGGACTGCTCCTTTCAAAAGGCCATAGAGACTGATTTGAATCCTGTTGCCTAAGTTAAAAGTCTTTAATCCAGAGAACTGTACGTGGAAATGTGAGCCTAGAAGTTTCTGCACGTTACTGCAGCAGCCATCGGCCTGGTGTACCCTGCATTTATAAGCTTAGACTATTTCTGCTCAGGACTTGCAGTGAGTGGCTGAACACTTGCTCTCATAACAATGAAGCAATGGGGCCCAATGAAGATTCTGCTGCAGAGAGTTGGTCAGCAGCGCACAAACCTACACAACTCTTACTTTTTCTCACCATAGAACTGAGCTGTCTGGAGACAACGGGGAACGACCCCAAAAAAAGGTCTTCCTAAAACTGTTCCTAAAGATCCTCCTAAGCTGAGAAATTCAGATACGCACAATGGACAACAGCAAGGGTGGCAAGATACATTGGTTCGGCTTCTAAAAGCCGAGATGTTCCCATCTCATGTTACACAAGAGAGTCACCTCCGTGCTCAATTTTTACATGGGATTTTCAAAGCTTAAAGCTCAGATCTGAAATTTGAAAACTGTATCTTTACATCTTCTCTACTTCTTGGCCAGAAACCCACTATGACTAATATCAGCAAAATCTTCATCTGAGATACTGGAAGTGCTCTTGTAATTTGCTTTTGCATCATCGAAACTTTGGGGACATAAATGATGCTCAACAATCACATCGCTTCTTATTTCCACATTTACAGTTTTTTAAAAACATATAATGAATGATCTTTGCCACTATGAAAAGTGTTATAGAATGGGAGAGGACAATAACTTTTGTGACAAACTTTTTCAACAGAAGGGAAAAAAACTTACAAAAAGACAATTTCTTCGACTTATTACTCAGATTTTTACAGTGGCTTACACAGAAACCAATTAGTTTTAATCTCCATTCCATTTTATGGAATGCCTGCACAAGAGCTCTTAACACAAAGCTAAGACTCCAGCAAGCATAGTGTAAAGATGATGAGAACTCTGCTGATATTATCCTCACAGAGATAGCAGAATTGCAATTTTCATGTGTTTTTGATAAAACGTATTACGGGCACAATGTTCAAAGCTGTCTTAAAATTGCTCCTTGGGTTTACATTAGCCATGGCTGCACAAAAGCAAACTTCCTTGTGCAATCACTGGAAGTACAGACAGCAAAATTCAATCCAAAGGGGCAGAAGTACAAAGAAAACGAACAGTTACAACTCTGGAAAGCAAAATGAAAAGATTAAAAACTAATTTTAATTAATCACTGGGATTAAAAGACTGCATTAAATGCTAATACTTTTTATCAGATATTTGAAGAACTGTAGTTTAGAAATCTCCCTCCCTTTCTTTTAAATACCTGGTTGAATGCAAATTACCTTTCTGAACACTTGCTGAAGTTATATTGATTACTCACCTGGCAAAGCCTACTCAAAACTTGCTTTTTTTGCTAGCTTTGATCCTTAGGCAGACCCTAAGCGAGCTGAGAAAGGGCTACTTCACTACGAATGCGTAACGACACTGTACCTCCCATGCCACTGCTGCCAGCGCACAAACGCATTCCCAAACTCTCCCAAACCTTTAAAACAAGACGGAAGCGGCGTGCAATACACCTGTTTAAATGTATTTCAGAAACTCTAGGGCCACTTCTGCCATGAAGCAGCTGCCTTTGCAGATCACAAAAGAGCTTTCAAAGCACACCAGCACACCCAGAAAAGCACATGCCAAGCTCTGGCTCCAGCAGAGCAGACTCACTCCTGTTACTTCAGCTATGTGTGTGTAACCACCACGGATTCCTTCTCAACTGCTTCTGCTACACATTTTCTATAAGCCCCTGCTTATAGAAAATAAGCACCCACGCAGGCTGCAAAGTAAAAACACCTGCCCGACAAATTTACAGGGCCATCTCACCAGGTACGGAAACGCAGACATGTACGTAGAGGCTGGAGTCGTCTTCAGGAAAACATTTTTTTCTTACCAGTGCTCTAGATCTATCTTTTATAACAAAGCTCATTAGGAAATGCTGTTTTAAAACTGTTTACATAATACATTTAATGACTGGAAATTCTGATTGGAAACCTACACAAATTAAACCAAGTTCTAATACCCTTTGGTTAAACTGGCTCTGATGTGATAGCTGGATATAAAATAAATCATGGTAGGCAAGAAATTTTCCTTACACGGATCACAAAATATATGTGCTCTAACTCCTCCTCCCATCTTCCGTCTTCCCAGAATTATGACTTTAATGAAGAGAGGACGTTCCCTAAACTGCTCTGACAGACACGGTACGAAACGCATACAATAATTTTTGGCAGCACGCTCAAGAACCTGGAGAGAAGTGAAAATACTCCGCTTGTCAAGATCTGAAAAAATGCATTTGCTATTCTCTGTCACAAAAAATGGTTTCAGTCCGCTAGATACTGTGGAACAACAGGGTAAAAAACTAAATCTGCGTGCCTAGAAGAACAATGTTCCCAGAAGAATAATTTCCACTTGCAAAAAATAGTGTGTTAAAATGAATGGAAATATTCTTAAAATTAATACAGATACCTTATGCTGACAGCTTCAGTGTTCAGGCCTGAAGATGGTTTTACCAAAAAAGAGAAGAACATTACAAATGAGCCAAAACACTTACAGGTATTATAGAATAGAATCATAGAATAGTTTGGGTTGGAAGGGACCTTTAAAGGTCATCTAATCCAACCCACTGCCATGGGCAGGGACGTCTTCAACTAGAACAGGCTGCTCAGAGCCCCGTCCAACCTGACCTTGAATGTTTCCAGAGATGGGGCATCTACCACCTCTCTGGGCAACCTGTGCCTCTGTCTCACCACCCTCATTGTAAAAAATTTCTTCCTTCTATCTAGTCCAAATCTACCCTCTTTTAGTTTAAAACCATTCCCCCTTGTCCTGTCGCAACAGGCCCTGCTAAAATGTTTGACGCCTTCTTTCTGATAAGACTCCTTTAGGTACTGAAAGGCTGCAATAAGGTCTCCCCGAAGCCTTCTCTCCTCCAGGCTGAATAACCCCAAATCTCTCAGCCTTCCCTCATAGGAGAGGCGCTCCATCCCCCTGATCATTTCCGTGGCCCTCCTCTCGACCTGCTCCAACAGGTCCATGTCTTTCCTGTGCTGAGGACCCCAGAGCTGGACGCAGTACTCAGGCGGGGTCTCACCTGAGCAGAGTAGAGGGGCAGAATCTCCTCCCTCGACCTGCTGGCCAGGCTATTCATGCATATTACCACATGGCAGCTATCAGGGACAGATTTGTTCATCACCTCCATTTATGGAAAAACTGAATTTAAAGACCGATAAACTGTACACACTTTTGCCATCGCTTCTTTCAAGTATGCCTTGTTTTCTTTGTCAGTCCATAGTGGTTACAAATTTTTTGGCTATAATCTATTTTATAAATAGACCCCTCATCCTTTCTGTTTATTTTGAGATATCATGATGCCAAGCACCGCCTTCTGCCAGCAGGAATAAGTCGTATATTGTTAATGATTATCTGCGCTATAAGGAAATCAAACTGAGTAACAACTAGAAGAGAAAGCTGGCTGTTCAGGAAACAAGCATGCTAGCAATCAGCACTTCTCAGAAGAAAACATAACAAATGCATTGCTGCTAGATGGGAATTTGTTACAACACCCATATATCAAATAACATTTATACAATTGTGGCCTGTTTTTAAAAAATCAGCTCATAAGAACCTGGCTGGCAGCAGCAAACCAACAATAACAGAGTGAAATAACCCAAGGAAAAGGGCAACAACAGAACAACTTACGTGCATGGCAGCAGGCCCAGAAAAGTGCTTCAGACTGGCTTACAGCTTTGTCCAGTCTTGCTGTCCCAGGTGCAGAGATACACCAACTTGTGCGCCCATGCAGGGGAACCCTCTCCCAAATACTTTGATGGCTGCTGTGACAACTGTAAAACTCTGGCTACATATTTCAGTGTTGTGTCCATATGCACACGTTGCTCGGCATGCCACGCATCTTGTTTTATAGATCCGGGATGTGAAGATTACATTTTGGTTACCGTTAAAATGGTCTCTTCTCCTGCCTATGGCCAGGGCCATCCCTTTACTGTATGTTTATTAGACCAGCCAGATGCGACAACACATGTTAGCAGGGTAAGCAGGGCTTCAAGCTCTCCAAAGGGTAAATGCCCTACACCTTGCAACTGTACACTGGTCTTCACGGGCATATGCATACCTGCTTGTCACACTGCTGCTGCCGGAGCCTGGAAAAGCTCCAGTCCGGGCTCAGCGTGGGACACCGCAGCAGGGATGATGCCAAAGGAGGGTATGTTTACGCAAGCTTTTGCAGGCAAAGATGAACCTCGATCTACCTAATGCTCCCAGCCAAGCCAGTACTGTCTGACTGGTTTTTGGCACGTGGGCGAACAGGAGGTAATAACTCTACTGCAGCCTGGAGAAGAGGCAGAACAATTTTGTCCCCACCTGCAAAAGACTCCTTAAATGTACCTTGAGGACCCATTAGATGGGGCTGGGTTGCGTGCTAGCACAGCTATACAGCTTCTGAAATAGAGCTGGCTTCTCTCTGCAGCTCGAGCACGGGGAGAGCGAGCAGATGCCTGCCTGCACCCGAGGATGTACCCATACCCACCGGTGTTACAGGCACACCGTACTTGCAGAAGACCCTAGGCAAGCTGTGGTTTCCACCAGCAAATAAACACTATTTCCACTCCTATTTAGATAAAATCTAACTGGCCTGAGAAGTAATTCAGGAGCTCATGTACACACCACAGTTGCTTCCAGCCTAGCCTTGTTCAACTTTGGCAAATAGCTGCTGTTCACAGAGCTCAGCAATGTCTACATAGGAGCTATGACGCTGTCACCTCTCATCAGTCTTGCTTTCTGTAGCTAATTGGCAATGGCAAGGCTCGTTAAGCTTCAGCAGCCAGATTGTTACTTGCCTTGTCCATGAATACCATACGGATGATGTTTTTAGCCCTTACTTTGCATTGGGCAATATAAATTTGCGACCAGACTTTCCATTTGTCGGCATGCGCCGACTCAACTCTAAATAACATCACTGCTGAGAGGAAAAAAATAACAGGAAGGTGCAGCTAGTCATTAAAGTGCCATGGTCCCAGGAGACAGAAATTTTCTAGGTGACATTCAGCAACCCACGTGGGCTACAGTTCCCCAATTTAAGCCACATTATGGCAGTGTTAGGGCTACATTCCCTCCCCTTCCCCCTTCAACCCTGGTATTGATTCTTGTTCCCTCCCTTTCATTGGTAGCTTACAGAGATCCAACTCTGTGTGCTGAATTATCCCCAAATTAGTCCTACTAGAAAATAAACAAGCAGTTTTCTGCTGGCGTACCTCTCCGAGCCAGCTCACCGCTGAGCCGGCTGAGCACCAGCCCTGGCCCATTTCTCCAGATCATCTCCTTTGAAAAGGCTCCTTCCACTCACAAGGGACCAGCTTGCTTCTTGCAAGCAATGCTGTGAGCCCTCTGGCCTCTGCAAAGCCTCAGGCACAGCAGGTTTCTTTCAGCTCCACTGAGCACCCGACGGAAAGGAAGGAGGGTCTCCTTCTAGCAGCTGCGGTGGAGCTGTCCTGCGGCAGGAGGATGTCTGAAGGCTCCCTCAGCTCACAGGGAGAGGAGACAAACTCTGAGCATGGAGCTGAACTTTGGCATACACCCCCATCCAAATTCCCACAAAGCTTCAGGACTGGCTCCGGCACAGCAAGACAAGGGAATTTGTGGGGAACAGATTAAGGAACAGCCCTAGCCTGCTCTCGGGGTATAAGTATCTTCCATCAGTTTCTCCATCAGCTTATATCCTCTGTATGTTTCCCTGCAACAGGGGAAGACGTTCCCCGTGTAGGCAGCTCAGGAAGCCTGTTTCCCACCCCCAGAAGCCCACCTCTGTTGCGATGTAGAAAGCACATCAGCCAGTTCATGACGCTTAGCCAAACTGTTTCATTCCCACTTCGTATCTTGCCAGTACAAATTTCTTGGGCATTGAAAAGCTCTCGGTATGATTCAGTACTCCCAAGCATAGCACGATCTGTGTTTGCCATTTTCCCCACATAATAAAAGCTTTTGTTTGTTTGTTTGTTCTTCATGTAAAACACACTGCTGAGAAGGGGACACAATTCAAAACACATTGTAAATGAGGGCAAGTATAGAAACCACACATGGAACATGGAAGTTTATCTCCTGTACTGATCTCCCTGACATAATCAGAGATATCAGCATGATTATTACAGTAGTGCATGCTGATGTCCAAGCATGGGGACCTACACCCTGCACCAGGCACTGCACAAACACAGAAGGGTGGTTGAAATCCTTGCCCCGAATTGTTTAGAGTGCGCAGGCTGACACTGAGCAGAGGAAAGCAAAACACAAAAGCAGAATGATGATGTTGGCAAATATACTAGCTCTACCACCTACGTTTAGAAGAGGAAGGCTGGCAAGGAAACAAAAAGTGTGAGGCAAGTACCAGTGAAATGGAAAAACAGGAAAGCGCAAGAGCTCAAGGCAGAAAAAAGGTGAAGACAAGGAAGTGTGGAAGGATGCTAAAGCGCCAGGACTGGGGATGTAGACATACTCCAGGTCAGAAACAGACATGCCTGAGACAACTGTAACGAAACCACATACTAAATTTAAGTATTGTGTGGATGTTACGATTTTAAATTCCATTTTAAAATGTTGTTCCTCAGATTTTTCAATGGGCATGAACAAGGCCTGGTAAAGCTATTTTGACTGAATGAGTCTCACGTCCAAAACGAAGGTTTTTCAGCATGAAGTCCACAGGATACCACGAGGAGCATCCCGTTGGGCTGAGACGGACTTGTGCTGGGATTAGGGCTGACCTCAAACACGAGCTTTGGAAATCATAGAATCATAGAATCATAGAATCATAGAATCATACAGGTTGGAAAAGACCTCTAAGATCATCGTGTCCAACCGTCAACCCAACACCACCATGCCCACTACACCATGTCCCTAAGGGCCTCATCTACACGTCTTTTAAATACCTCCAGGGATGGTGACTCCACCACTTCCCTGGGCAGCCTGTTCCAAGGCCTGACCACTCTTTCAGTAAGGAAATTTCTCCTAATGTTCAATCTAAACCTCCCTTGGCACAACTTGAGGCCATTTCCTCTTGTCCTATCGCTAGTTACTTGGGAGAAGAGACCAACACCCACCTCGCTACAACCTCCTTTCAGGTAGTTGTAGAGTGCGATGAGGTCTCCCCTCAGCCTCCTCTTCTCCAGGCTAAACAACCCCAGTTCCCTCAGCCGCTCCTCATAAGACTTGTGCTCCAGGCCCTTCACCAGCTTCGTTGCCCTCCTCTGGACGCGCTCCAGCACCTCCATGTCCTTCTTGTAGTGAGGGGCCCAAAACTGAACACAGTATTCGAGGTGCGGCCTCACCAGTGCCGAGTACAGGGGCACGATCACCTCCCTATTCCTGCTGGCCACACTATTTCTGATACAGGCCAGGATGCCGTTGGCCTTCTTGGCCACCTGAGCACACTGCTGGCTCATGTTCAGCCGGCTGTCAACCAGTACCCCCAGGTCCTTTTCCTCTGGGCAGCTTTCCAGCCACTCTTCCCCAAGCCTGTAGCGTTGCCTGGGGTTGTTGTGGCCGAAGTGCAGGACCCGGCACTTGGCCTTGTTGAATCTCATACAGTTGGCCTCGGCCCATCGATCCAGCCTGTCCAGGTCCCTCTGCAGAGCCTTCCTACCCTCCAGCAGATCAACACGCCCACTCAACTTGGTGTCGTCTGCAAACTTACTGAGGGAGCACTCGATCCCCTCGTCCAGATCATTGATGAAGATATTGAACAGGACCGGCCCCAAAACTGAGCCCTGGGGAACACTGCTTGTGACCGGCCGCCAACTGGATTTAACTCCGTTCACCACAACTCTCTGGGCTCGGCTGTCCAGCCAGTTTTTTACCCAGCGAAGAGTGCACCTGTCTAGGCCGTGAGCCGCCAGCTTCTCTAGGAGAATGCTGTGGGAGACAGTGTCAAAGGCCTTACTGAAGTCCAGGTAGACCACATCCACTGCCTTTCCCTCATCCACTAGGCGGGTCACCTGGTCATAGAAGGAGATCAGGTTGGTCAAGCAGGACCTGCCTTCCATGAACCCGTGCTGGCTGGGCCTGATCCCCTGGTTGTCCCGGACATGGCTCGTGAGCACCCTCAAAACCAACCGCTCCATGATCTTCCCCGGCACCGAGGTCAGGCTGACCAGCCTGTAGTTCCCCGGATCCTCCTTCCGGCCCTTCTTGTAGATGGGAGTCACATTGGCGAGCCTCCAGTCGTCCGGGACTTCCCCAGTTAACCAGGACTGCTGGTAAATGATGGAGAGCGGCTCGGCAAGCTCCTCCGCCAGCTCCCTCAGAACCCTCGGGTGGATCCCATCCGGCCCCATAGACTTGTGAACATCCAGGTGGCATAGCAGGTCATGAACTTCATCCTCTTGAATTATGGGGGGTTTATCCTGCTTGTCGTCCCTGTCTTCCAGCTCAGGGGGCTGAGTACCCTGAGGATAACCATTCTGACTACTAAAGACTGAGGCAAAGAAGGCGTTGAGTACCTCAGCCTTTTCCTCATCCTTGGTGGCAACGTTCCCCCCCGCATCCAATAGAGGATGGAGATTCTCCTTGGCTCTCCTTTTGTCATTAACATACTTATAAAAGCATTTTTTGTTGTCTCTCACGACAGTGGCCAGGTGGAGTTCTAGCTGGGCTTTAGCCTTTCTAATTTCCTCTCTGCACGACCTAACGCGATCCCTGTACTCTTCCTGAGTTGCCTGACCCTTCCTCCACAAGTGATAAACTCTCCTTTTTTCCCTGAGTCCCAGCCAGAGCTCCCCGTTCAGCCAGGCCGGTCGCCTTCCCCGCCCGTACTTCTTGCGGCACATGGGGACAGCCCGCTCCTGCGCCTTTAAGACTTCCTTCTTGAAGAACGTCCAGCCTTCCTGGACCCCTTTGCCCTTCAGGACCGTCTCCCAAGGGATCCTCTCGACTAGTGTCCTGAGCAGGCCAAAGTCCGCTCGCCGGAAGTCCATGGTAGCGGTTTTGCTGGCAAATTAAACATTTCACCTTAGATACGCCAAAACAAAATGTTCTCACAATTCCAAGGGGAAATTTTTTGAATTTTCCACTAAAGACTTTAATGTCAGGATGGAAGCAAATACCAAGATACCAGAATTTTTAACATAACAAGAATCCCCATTTTGGGAGCTTACCCAGCAGAGCTGTGGCAGAGTCGTGCTAGTCTTCAGGAAGAAACAGCTCCTCCCTCTCTCCCACCCTCCTTCTCCCTCAAAACCCCAACAGCTTAGACTGCCATCAGGCCAGCGAGCATTTTATATTAAATGATTGCCCTCGGCCACCCTGGGCCACTCAGCTGAATTAAGTCAAAGGGACTGCTGGCAGGCTGAGAAATAGGCGTGTGTTTAAGAGCTTTGCTGGCTTTGTTGCTGCAATGAAAAAAAGGAAGTTGGAGCGGCGTCAGTCTGGAACTGAAAATATCATCAATATCTCCAAGACACAAAATATAATTGGAATTAATAATTAATTCTGGTCTACAGTGCCTTGCATGAAGCTTAACTGAGAGCAAAGTGAGAGATACTAGCTCTTTTTCCCTTCCTGTGATTTTATATTCATGAGAAAACAGGTTCAGTAATCAGAAGAGAGAGAGACACTGTGCTGCAGGAAGGGCTGTATCATAGTAAGGGAACTGAGAAATAAATACAGCACAGCACCGAGCGGACTGACACAGCGAGGATGATATACGGATAAGGCGAGAATTCCTTGAGAAGTGTTCTCCTTGGTATTACCACTTTGGTGATTTTCAGTACTTCGATTTTGTGACAAGCCCTTCTGCACGGTGTCATTAATATTCTTCCTCCCTTTAAGACTGTGGCTGTAAGCAGCAGCACTATTGGGGAAGAGTGGCTGGAAAGCTGCCCAGAGGAAAAGGACCTGGGGGTGCTGGTTGACAGCCGGCTGAACATGAGCCAGCAGTGTGCTCAGGCGGCCAAGAAGGCCAACGGCATCCTGGCCTGTATCAGAAATAGTGTGGCCAGCAGGAATAGGGAGGTGATCGTGCCCCTGTACTCGGCACTGGTGAGGCCGCACCTCGAATACTGTGTTCAGTTTTGGGCCCCTCACTACAAGAAAGACATGGAGGTGCTGGAGCGCGTCCAGAGGAGGGCAACGGAGCTGGTGAAGGGCCTGGAGCACGAGTCTTATGAGGAGCGGCTGAGGGAACTGGGGTTGTTTAGCCTGGAGAAGAGGAGGCTGAGGGGAGACCTCATCGCGCTCTACAACTACCTGAAAGGAGGTTGTAGCGAGGTGGGTGTTGGTCTCTTCTCCCAAGTAACTAGCGATAGGACAAGAGGAAATGGCTTCAAGTTGCGCCAAGGGAGGTTTAGATTGGACATTAGGAAAAATTTCTTTACTGAAAGAGTGGTTAGGCCTTGGAACAGGCTGCCCAGGGAAGTGGTGGAGTCACCATCCCTGGACGTATTTAAAAGACGTGTAGATGAGGCCCTTAGGGACATGGTGTAGTGGGCATGGTGGTGTTGGGTTGACGGTTGGACATGATGATCTTAGAGGTCTTTTCCAACCTGTATGATTCTATGATTCTATGATTCTATTTCTTCCTGCCAGCTCCGAGAAGGAAAGGAAGACACCCCCCTCAGCAGTGGAAATCTGCTGTGCCTACCTTTGCAACGCTCTCACATACTTTTCCTCGGTCTGTAATCTACGTTCTATTTTAAACGAAGGATGCCCACAACGGCTTTTCTGGGCTTGCTCTAGCTAGCCAGAGTCATCTTTAGGGTGATATGTCATTCGATCAATGACGGTCTGAGGATGAATCCATTCAGAAGGTTGGCAAAAACAACCCCTCTAAAATTTGTATCAAGGGACCCGGAGAAAAAACTAATTGCAAAGAACAAGTTATGCAGATGCTAGCTGTGTTTTCAAATGTAGATGAAGTTTCTGATACGACGCACATCTCTGAAAGAGTTTGTATCTACTGCAGAGAAGGAACAAATAATACTCTATACAAATTCAGGAAGGTGTTGGAAGACAGAGAGCAGACACATCTCGATTTTCCTTTTAGATAAGCCGCATTATTTCAGCAGCAACATGACAGATTTCCTCTCTTCCCCACTGTCTTTGTTGTTTTCTCTTTCTCTCCTACTTTTCCTTCCGACGTTCTCCAACCCTGCAGGCTGTGAACATCGACATTACAACTAGTGTTACAGGAGTCAGCTGAGGCACCAAAAACAGTGTAGGCAGGTTAATACAGAAGATAAATTAGCATGTGTGAAGACCATGGTAAAATTCTGTTTCTTTGCAAATTTTTTCTTTAAAACTTGTTAGTTTATCTTCCTCACCTGAAATTCATCATATTTTTAAGTTCCAGTTCTGAATTACCACTGTTCATTGCTGAAAGAAAAACTAGTTCATGTCTTGCGTTATGGGGGTTATTCTCTCTTTCCAGCTGCTGTACTGTTAGTCCAAATTGTGCATACTTCTCTTTTGCTATTTTTGCTATATGAAGCTCGGTTTGTATTTAATTGGTAAATGCTTGAACTACTAAAATAATTCATCTGAATTAGACGTGCTGTAATTTTTCCAGATTTTTTAATAACATTATTGTTCATGAGAAGATGGTTCTTGTTCCAGTTTTGAACTGTGTTAATTTCAGAAAGCCAGCCTGCTTAGAAAGATCAGAACTTATTTTTTGTGGCACCTGACATGGTTTTCCCACTAGGACAAAGTAATACATAATTCAAAACCTATAGCTTGTAAAAAAAGCAAAAAAAAATGGCAGCTCATCAGCTTAACAAAACTGGTCTTCATGAACACATTTCTCAGTTTCATCCTCTGTGTCCTCTAGTGACTGCAAGACCTAAACCAAGGATAGTGTTGGAAACTACTCATAGTAACTGTTCATGTTTACCTTGAGTTATTTATTTATTATGAAGCTCAGATCTTCTACTCACATGTATTTTCTTACAGTTCTCCATCAGAACATGGAGTGCACTACGTTAGGAAATGCCATCAAGAATGCTGAAAAGCATTAAAAAGAGAGCTATTACCACCAATATTACCACCAATTTGGCTGTGTTCTTCGCTGGTACTTTTGCCTTCCTGCGCACATCCAAATCCAAAACAGAGATTGGCTTACATTCCCTCTTTCTGGGTGCCACAGATTCATCCAACTCTTTCCAGTTAAGCTAAAGCCTGGAAAAGTGACAATCCCTTTGATTCAGAGAATTTGAGAAACTTAAATACCATGGGAATGGGAAATATGAGTGCATGAATGAATCATTTTGTTTCTCTGTTCTCCCCGCTACCCCGTCAGTGTGCTGTACAAACAGCTGTGGGCCATAACTGACCAGGTTTTTGTCACTCTTCAGCATTTAGGACCAGAAGACAGTTGTGTTTTGAGGCAAGTTTAGAGACTGTGCCCTATGTCTACTGAGGACTTCAATTCTGAAGCAATCAAGAATTAGAAATCCCGAAACTGTGCTGTGAAATGCCTTTAGGAACAGTGGCTCTTTACTTCAGCTCTCTCCTCTGTCTCAAGTCTTTGATGGAAGTAACAAAAATTTAACAAGAACCGGGCACATTAAATGGAGTAGTACAAGTTTTCCCGCTCTCCCATAAGTGAACAGATGTATTTCTATCCTAATAATCAAGCTCTGGATGGCCCAGCAGATCATGTGAAGACATTATCTTGCTTGACATGGAAATGTTCTTATTTCTCACTCAGACATTTGAGGAAATTATGCTGTTGTGCTCGTAAAACTGGCAGTGTAATGGGACAGCCTTGTCCAGCTCATTTATCAAAGCTCTCGTTGCTCTCATTTCAAGGCCAGCTTCAAGCAATATTCAGTTCTGCAATCACGCATAATACCTGAGAGATCCAAGACCTTGACACGAACAAAGCTGTGTCTTTTTTTTTTTCAGTCCTGGTACACAGCATTCTGTACAGCAGGCCTTTTCTTCCAGAGGTCACCAAGACGAGGAAAGCCAAAATAAATAGCTGTATGCACGGGAACAGCCTTTCACCCCAAGGTGCTAGAGAGATCAGAGCAGGGGAGCTGAATGCTAACTGCAGATGCGGTTTCCTCAAAGTGCTTTGCCTTCTAGCTTATTCCAGGCAATGAAGAAAACACGTGGTGGAAAAAGTGCAGAAAATACAGCCATTAGGCCAAATGCTGGCTGGCAGATAACCTCTTAAGGCCAACGTCTGAGGTGCAGCCATTAAAACTGCAACAGGAAAAAGGCAGGACTGGGTATACGTCTTAGTGTCCAGGGTGTAACGCAAGTCAAGAGCAGTCGGCTCCAAATTTCTTCCAAGGCTTCACACCATGAACCTGGAGAGCTTCCCTTGGCGAACTGCAGGCTTTCTAAAGCCAGACTATGGCTTTCATTTATGTATCACTACCTACAGTGTGGTTGAAACACCTGAGATACCCAAGGGCCCCTCGCAGCAGCAGAAACCTCAACCTGAAGGGGTCTGGTGAACTGTTTCCTTCCCCCAAAATGTGGCCATTCCTTTCCAATGTAACTTGTGCAGGTATAGTTGGGAGAAAGAGAAGTCCAAGTCTGAACTTTGTCTTTTCTCTTCAGCATGTGTCCATTTTCCTTTGCTTGACCTTCACTTCTTCATCTGTTGGTTTGTCTGTACGCACTGCAAAAACTTTTGCTGTTGTTTCCTGTCACATCAGATCAGCAGTGCATGCATGATTTACCCTTGTAGGGTTTACCAAAAGGAGTCTGCACGGAGATCTCAGTAGCGGGAATCGTTTAATTTAGATAACAAAAACTTCACTTCTGGATATCTTTGACCAGCCGGGCTGGTTTTGTTAGTGAATATACAATGAAGTAGATTTGATTCTCAGTAGCTAGGATGGAAAAAAAATCTTCTTCTGTTTGGGCCAATATATTGTATTTAGAACTCACCTCAGCTTAGTAGACAAACGTATTTTTTTATTACTATTATTAAAAGGAATATTCCAGTATAAAGTAAGATGTGTATCTGGAATACCAAGAACAACTCCCCCCGCCCCCCCAATTCACTGGAAAAGCATTTTCTGGAAAAAATGTGTTGCAGGGGAACAGAAGGAAGTAAATTCTGCAAATTTCTCAGTGTCTCTAATAATCCTACTTCAAGATGTTAGAATGCCCTGTTATCCCAGACAGTATTTTCTATATGCACTGTAATATCAGCTGTGAAATTATTATTTCTCAATGACAAAGTCTCAGGAGACCATTTATTTTTCATAATTATGTATTTCACTGACAAAATTTAAACCTTTCCATTCATTCTTCCATGGCACTGGAGCAGAAAATAAATATGGACATAATATTTTACCTCCAAGGGACATAGTATTTTACCTTCAAGAATTTGTTTATATTTCTATCCCAGAAAGAAAGGAGAGGCAACTCCAGGTTCTTCTCAGAGACTCATCTCGTCATGGAATCACTGGATATGATCTAATAAAATTATAAAAATGCAATCATTTATAGTCAAAGGTTTGATGTGCAATGGGAAGCTGGACTATCAAAAGAAGTTATACTACCAGGAAAAGTAAGTTCAAAGGAACTCAAGAGCCTGACAGACTATTTGTTGAAAATATCCAGAACTGTGGAGTATCTAGGAATATACCGACTACTTTCTTACCCAAAGGATACTATTTTGATACTGGTGGTGTAAGAATAATAAAACCAGAAGCATTGCAAATCCATAGGTCTTCGGTTAGCAGCTTAGGGAGTATACCATCCTGAACGTTACAACTCAGTGTCATCTCCTGAGTCAGGAGACTGGACTCTGTGACTTGGACAGTCTGAAATATTCATAACAGCACAGCACCAGAAGTTCAAGTCAGCACTTACTTTATCAGGACCAATCTACACAAACCATAACAAAAACCTCCAAACTTTTCAAGTTCACATATTTGTTTTACAAGTACTGGAATGCATTGGAAAAAAATGAAATAATTTGGCAATTTTCAATTGGTTTTCTGTTGGACCTGTTCCATCTATCTGTGGCACTTCTGTACTATTGACAGATGACTTAACCTCAGTAAGCATTGTTACAAGGCCTGTTTAATGAATTAATAATTGTCTATTTATTTCCAAGAGCAAATGTTAAATCCATAGTTTTAATATGTTATAATGATTTTAATATTTTATTGTCTGTGTAACCAGACAATAGAGTAACCAGGCTCGTTTTTCCGTCCTGCTCATCTATTTTATCAGCTAGCAATTAACCTTTAGTAGCTGCTTTATTGAAACCAAACACTTATTTGTGACAGTTCATTTGAAGTGCAAATGTATTTCTAGAACGCCTTTCTGTTCACAGAACTTTTCAGTTAAACTCTTCACTATGCAGCCTTTCAGGCTGCAGTCACAAAGGACAGCAATGCTGTGAGTAATAATAAAGGAAGTACTAGAAACAAAATATTGAATTGAAATAGAAAGCTGCCAATTGCTCTATTGGCAATAGATAGATTAAACAAGAGTTCTCAGTGAGATCAGGATTGAGATTTATTTTTGTGCTGGGTTGACCCCGGCTGGCCACCAGGTGCCTACAAAGCCGCTCTATCACTCCCCCTCCATCAACAGGACAGGGGGAGAAAAAAACGATGAAACGCTCATGGGTCGAGATAAGGACAGGGAGGTTACTTACCAATCACCGTCACAGGCAAAACAGACTCGACTTGGAGGAATTAATTTAATTTATTGCCAATTAACTGTAACAGAGTAGGTTAGTAGGATAGTGAGAAATAAATAAATAAATAAATAAAACCACAACAAAAATCCCCCTGTGCCTAAAAACCTGAAAACTTGCCTTATGAAGACCTAGAGATGGCTTCACATTTCTTTCTTTAAAAGGTTGTTTCAGCATGGTCTCAGTTAAGAGCCATGCACTTCTTGTGCCTGTGTGCATATTCATCTCTTTCAGTTTATGACTACTGGAAAGGATTTCATTTTCACCAGGATTTCACAGTTGCATATTGCAAATGCATTGGAAGAGTTTAAGACAATACTCATATTCACTAAGTGGCATCATAAATGTTCTTTCTTAATGCAGCTATTTATGTTACCGATATTTGTCTGTTTGTGTATTTGTACGTTTTTGAAGTGTTTTGGTTAGTTTTATCAACCAAGAAGTACCTAATGGAACAAATCCTGCTGAAAAAGAAAACATTGTAGACGTTTTTGCTGTTCAGCACATGGAGGATGTAACACCCTGGCACACCGCCTCCCTTTGAAGCAATGTACTTGCCGCCTTTTCTGTAGTGGGAGCACCTTAATTTACAAGTTCAGCACTGCCACTTATGATTCTATTATAAGCCTCACAATGTTTTGCTAACATCACAGTTTCTGGGATTATAAGTGCTGGAATTTTTTTTTTTGAAGTTAAATCCATAAGCTCTCAGTATTTCAGGGGTAAAAAAGGAAAAATTAAGCAAGTGCATCCCAGATATGCACCAAGCAAGTCACAACTCATTGCTCAAGCTGCTTTCCTTTAGTAATATTATAGGAATTCATGATTTTTAAACAGGTATTTGCAATGTTGGATTTACAGTTGGATGATGAATACTTACGACATATTGCTGCAATTAACTGAAAAGTTTTGGAACTTCTTCAGCTAAATTAAACCTGGTTTAGAAACATCAGATCATCTTCCATCCAGTGGAAGCACAGATGAAAAGCATCAGGTTACTACAACTCCTCCAAGAGGTTCAATTCCATCCTAAGGAGCAAAAGAGTTTCTGAATAATGCCTTTTCCAAATGAACACCCTGTTAGACTGGGATATACTCTGCTGGTGAACAGGTTGTTTAGCCTTATCTCTACACATTGAATTCTTTCCAAAAAATCCTGGAGGAGTTAAGTGTCTTTTCTATCGTGAATTCAACTCGTGATGAGGTGGAGAAACCATGACAATCTCAGTTGCTTTATTTGAAGTATGTCTCAAAATAAATTTTGTCCATCTCTTTGACTTGCTTATTAGGACAAGAAAAACAGAATGGATTTCACAAACAAATTAGCTAATTAGGTAACATTTTCTGGAATTTGTGCACACTATCTACGCAGCCAGTCAATGGTAAACAGCAGGCTGCAAAGAGGGATGGCCACGAGGATTCCTAAACAAAGTCACTTATTGCTGCAAGAAGTATAGAACCATAGAGCATGGGAGGCGTAATTTCCCACAATTTACTCAACTTGGTTTAAATAATACTGCACATTTTCTTTTCGTATATACAAAAAAGTATTGTCTACAAATTTGGTGGGGCTCTGATTTCACAGAATAAACCTTCTGTAATCAGAGATGGATCTTCTTTTGAGCCTCTGCTGGACCTACAGTGCTGAGGTTCCTGTCTCACGAGACTGCAGCAATACAAACAACAGAGAGGAGCTGCAGTTTGCGGAAAGCAGGATTGTGCTTTGTTCCACTTGATTATATGAGTTTTGAGCATACTTGGAGGCAATATTTTGAAGGTGATATTATGCTGATTCAAAGAGGTTTTTTCAAAGCTTTTTTTTGTCAGTTCAGTTGGTTTTGGTAAGGGGAAGGCAAAAAAAAGACATCAAAGAGACCATGACTGAGATCAGTGTTTAACCAAGAACTTCTCTTTTGAACCTCTACCAGGGTCTTGCCTACAGTCCCTACTATGTCTGCGGTGGGAAAACAAAATGTCCTTTATAGCTAAGCCTGCATTAAAGTTGGAGATGGGGAGACAAGTCTCCATACAGAAAATCCATACAGGAAACCCATGTTGGTGTTGTGAATAAACTGGTTTTTCATTCTTTTGACTCTCGTAAACTCTACTGTTGTCTGGTTTATCTTCTCGGGCCTGCTTCTGGAAGTTTTATGAAGTGCCTAAATCAACTATTCTTGTCAAGCTAGCCTGAAAGTTGTGGGGGTTTTTTGCAATATCATGTAAGGGTTATGCTGACAGAGAGAACTCCTTCATGTGAATTACTGGAGGGTTAAATCTCCCCTCTGCCACAGTTTGAGACTCCACTTCAGCCCAGGAACTCCCTGTAACTCAGCAAAATCCCACAGATACGATTTAATTGCAAATACGATGGAAAAGGGCTTTTTGCAAAACAGAATGTTATTACCAAGTACCACGTCTCATTAGACTTAACAGGATACGAGGAGAGAACAACACAGAAAGAAGCGCACTATGATTTGTCTCATCTTCACTGCATTTCTTGAATAATTCTGAAGCACTGCAATAGGAGTGGTATGAGGTACCAGGCTGAATAATGATGGCAATACAGGGAAGGAACTTTAACTGTTCCTGATCTTTCTTCAACTTTGTGCCTACTTCTCTTCCAAGTCTAGACAACATGAAAATTAAGGCCAGGAGCCAAATTTTTAAGGGAAGTAGCTATCCAAAGGTGCAGAAAAATGTCAGGTAGGGTTTTCAAAGGCCCGACTGGGTAGTTGATGATGGCTAGTTGATAACGAGAACTAGCTTTAATGGTTTTTATTGGAGCCAAGTGTCCAAGCACTGAAAATCCAATCAGACCACAAAGGGGATTTAAAATGAGGCACTACAGCCCTGGTACTTAGCAGTCCTCAGGTAAGATGACCTAAAATGCATAAAGGAAGAAAAGTGTCCTTGAACCGGCTTGTTAAAAGCAAGAGTGGAAAACTGCTTCGCCTAAATATGTTGGGTCTTCAGGCCCATGCCACTAAGAGCTTAAATGCTTAGCTTTATCTTCTCCTCCATCCAGATAAAGATGTATCTCTTCTCAGGGAAATCACAGCTGTTTGTTTTCCTGGAGTCAAATGCATAAAGATGTTCCCAGTGGAAGTGACTTGTCAACTATGCTGTTTTATTTTTTAGTAAAATGTCCCTATCCAGCAGCTGATATGTGCTGAAGAATTATGAGATATCTGCTTGGATTTTTTTTTTCCAAGCTGTAATTAATATTAAGGATGTATGTGTCTGTGTGTGTGTCTCCCTTGTGATTGCACTGACGATGCCTGCAGCTGACTTCTGGCAGACTTGGGGCTAGGAGTGCAAGTGTCCTTGTTCCTCTCATGTTGTTACTGACTCTAAAATTTAACTTTGTAGGGAAAAATGATTGCCCATTTGATCAAATCTGGCAAAAGGGTACCTTCAGTAAAATGTGTTTATCTGCACTGCAAAAGGTAGTATGATTTCATTTGGCTCTGTATTAGGAACCATTTGCTTGCCACCCTTTGTCCTGCGTTCAGTTTTGGTTTTTACTGGTCCAACGTGACTTCAGCACATCTTTTCTAAGAATCTGCCTACATGTGTTTGTTAGGATTGTTTTATGAAGAACTCCGTATACTACCAGCCTGAGCTGCTGCTGCTGAGGCTTCAAGTGGCCTGTAATATTTATCTTCCAAGTCCATCCCTGTGCTTCTGAGTGAGCTGCTTTATCTCAGCATGGAAACTGTTCCTTTTAAGATATTTCTAATCTCACAAAGCATGGGGAAGTTCTTCCAGTGAAAGGATCCTAAAAAAAGTTGCTTGCAACAATGTTCTGTCTCTCAGTACAAGCAAAATAAAGTAGAAATGCACAGTTGCTGGGTTTTTTATGACCTAAGGTGGTTGTACTGCTGTGATAATGTCTGGGTTTCTCAGCAGCACAGCAGTAGTCAAAGGCCTGAGACACATCTCCAATAGAGAAAGCCTGCCCAGAGATTCTTCATCTGATTAGGGCTAACTTCTGTATGGTAGCACACGTAATTCCTTCAGTTTATTGTCCTGAGACTTCTCTTTCTGACTGAGCTTTTAATTCTGCCTTTAACTGCTCTGTGTTGCTATAATAGCACTAATTTGCATCCCAGCTGCTCCAGGAGGGAAATGGAACCAACAAATAAATCAACATTTATTCACTGAAATTTGTGCACTGAAAATAGTCCCTGCACTAACCCTGTTGCTTGCTCCCTCTGAAATTTTGAGAGAGAATCTCTCCATCCCTCCCACAGTAACAAGAGTAAGAATTTGCCTCTGAACTCAGCCTCTCTCTGCTCTTCTTCTAGAAAGCTTGTCCTGTTCTCAGGCTTTCACCCAATGGTGAGAAAGCTGGATTTGCCTCTTCAGCTGACAAAACTTGAGCTGGCTGTATTTTGCAGTATGCTTGGAGCATTTTCCATACACCTTCCAAGGAATCTTAATGCTGACCATTGCTTGCTTAGGTGTTCCCCCTTTCTGTTTAGTAGGTGTTGGCCAGAAAACATGTTTCTGATAATTGAAACCTTTAGCAGCAAGGCTAAATAGTCAAAATTCTCAAAACATGTTGAGTAACCATTAGCGTTAAAGTATCTCACAGCATAAAGAAAGAATCAGTTTCACGCTAAAGAAATGTCAGTTGGTCAGTTCAAGGTAATAAGACTGACTTCAGCAAGGCTTCAGAAACAACTGTGTTGAAAAGGTTATTTCTTTGTAACTTTACTTCAGATACGTGTATTACTATGGATTCCCTTCATAACATTTCTACCAGTGTACAGCAATATACATGAACAAGAGATCTTTAAAACCAGGCAGAAATCGCTGTAGCATTTGCAAGCTTCCTGTCAGTCACGATGATTGTTCCTTAGTATTATCTTCTGCTTATCAAGGATGCTCAGCTTGCTCTTTGCTTCTACAGCTCCAGAAGTTGACCGTTAGTCCACGAAACACTGAACTCGACAAGTGGTTTTATTTCTGAAAATGCCTTCAGAGGCAAAAATGTCATTGACCCTTTGCAATATGATCTCTGTCCATTGAAAAAGAACGTAAATGCAAAGAACTGCTATAGAATTAGGGAAGAAAAATGAAGACCCCATCTCCTTTTCAAATAGTGCTGGTTGCCAATTGAGATCAGAAAAATAATCCCCTATATTTTTTATGTGCTGTCATTCATAATAGCAAGCAAATGTTTAAAAGAAGTGGTGGATCATATGTGAAGTACTGGAACCCTATAAAGCATTATCATGAGATGCAAAGAACAGCACGGATTCGCCACTAGATGCTTTTCCTTCCTTCTTGGTTCATTCCATTTGCTGCGGCAAGCACACATCAGAAAGCTCTTCGGACAAAGGTGAATACCTGCGTACACTGCAGGGTTGACTGCCATTGCAGCAATTGTTACAGAAACGCCATGTCCATATACCTCTGTCAGAACCAATACTGAAATACTCACTGTCTTAAGGAGCAATTTAGCAACCATTCTTCAGAATAGGCAGGTGAAGGTTAGTGTACACTGGGTGGACCTTTGTGCTAGAACAATTTTTAAATAATGAATGGCTATCTGAGGTTCAGTGGTTTTGCTCTTGTAAGCCTGATTTCACATTTGCACTTAAAAGCTCTTGCCAAAATCCCTTCTCTATTGCATGTAAATGTGCAGGAAGTGGGAGGAAATATTCCTTGAAAGGGACATAGTCTTTAATTGTTCAACTCTTGTCTCATCCTTTCATCTTTCTATAGGTGATATACACACTTGCTTACCACCTAGGTATTTAAAATTACTGTGGTTGAACTCCCTGCTACATGATGGATTGATCATTAAGGTCTTGCTCCAGGAAAAGGAAAGCTTGGTTGTAGTACTCTTTTTGACCCAGGCTCCCCGTTAAGATTTATCTTTCTCACGTTTCATTTGCAAAATGAAGTTACTCTTTCCTGATATTACAGAGGTGACGTGGACGATACATTGCTAGGTGGCACTGGCTTTTCGTTACTAGAGGAACGTGTAGCAAGCACTTTGATTGGAGACGCAGTTGTGTTCAATCGACAAACTGCTGGCCGATCATCTCTGTAAAGCTGATCCATTTCTGTATCACAGTGCCAAAAGGCTAAGGATCATATATTAATATACGTGTGTGTGTGTGTGTGTGTGTACAGTGTGTTTATGCATGTATGTATATGCATGTGTGCATAGGTATACATATTTATATGTAAATTTACATAGGCACATATGCTTCTTATAAACAAGGATGAGGAGAGAATGAGTATCATTAAAGACTGTGCTTTGCATTTGGAACACCCTGCAGGAATGAGGAAGTATCTGAGTATGTGACGGTGCTGCTACTGATCGCAGAGGAGCTCAGCTTTCTAGGCTGATGATGCACAGGTGACCAGGACTTTTCCTCCTCTGACTCTAGAAAATCTGAATTATGGTTGTTCTTTATAAATTTGCATGTAACTGAGCTTAGGCAGGCAAGTGGGAGATTAATCTCAAGGGAAGTGAAACTCTGGCTGGTGATGCTCTTGTCTCCAAGGGGCTATCTTATTTCTAGGTAGCGGTTCAGTAACTTTCTGCCAGAGGGGAATCTGGTACTGCTATTTTTGGCTGGAATTTTTAAAAGGAATGTTTTACACTCTGTCATCTAGGAAACCAACTCCTTAACGGTCATGAGCAGATTTCTCAGGATTTCCTGGCCAAATTGGCTTTAATCTGCTCTAGTACTTTCTGTTCTTGCATATTCATTCTTCATGTGAGTGTCTGCCTTTCAAACCTCCCCATATGCTCTGAAAGGCTGCACCCAGCCTACCTCCAGGCTGTGGTCTAATGGTGGCAGTTCACTACAAGGAAACACTTGAGATAACCAAGTTACCAGCCTATTCCTGCGTGCAGGAAGCGAAAGTGGACAGAAAATGTGAGGAGAGCTCTGGCTTCAGGCAGTCTCTTTTTACTAAGCAGAGATACAATTTTCTGCCAGAATCACTGAATCAAGCAAATCAGCCCGGAGCAGCAGCGCAGCCCCCTGCTCTGACCTGGAGAACACCTCCTTTGGAGCAGGCTAAGGGGTGGTGGCAGGGTTATGGAGGGGAACATCAGGAGTTTGGGGGCAGGCAGCAGTATTTCAGTGTAACTGCAGTGAAAGTAGCCAACAAGGGTAGAGAAGGGGTGATTATTTAACACGTGCCAGCATCAGTGTTTAGTGGATCCGCAGGACTCAAGCTCCTAGTCTGAACCACCCGTGTATGCCTGTATGCAATGTGCCGACTTCCAACTCCCTGGCTTTAGTTTATGTCAGGCTTTCACTCCTTATCTAGCATCCTTTTGGCTAGTCTGAATTATGTGTATATAAGGACTCTAGTGTGCCAGGTCACACTCAGGAGAAACCATGACTGTTTTAATAAAGACGTGAAAAAATGACAATTTTCCTATGCTAAGGAACCATGTGTAACTTAGGCACTGTCCAGATTTCCTTCAACGTCCTTGGCTAGAACTGAAAGAGGGTTTGTGAACATGACTTACTGCACGTTACAGCGGTACTGGCCTACAGCATGGTCTTTTTGAACAGATTTAGGGTGCACCAGGCTTTGTCCAAAGTTTTTCTACAAAAGAGAGACTCTCCACAGGTCAGGGTATTCAGAATGAAAAATGGGATGGCATAATAGCGAGCATGGCTTTGTAATACCTTTACTGCAGAATTTCAGCTGTGAATTTCTGCAATTCATTGCAAGCGGTCTCTTGGCCTGGACAAAAACTTTGGATTAAAAAATCCCAGCATTTGGGTTCTGACTTAGTTTCTGCATTCTGGCATTTGAGTAGAATATCACAGTAATTTCTGCGTTCTTGAACTGGGAGTAATTCTGAGGCTTACTTGTTGCCTGCTATTGGAGAACAGCTTTTCATACTCAGTAGATTTAAAATACCCTTTTTCTGTTGCAAAGGCCTGGTAAGACCTTGGTTTTCTGTTTCAGACTTGGATAACCAGTATCCATGATGCTGCACTGAACTTTGAAATGTGAGATTTTAGGAAAAAATGAGAGTATAGAGTGAACCTAAACTACACACTGTGCAAGTTTACCAAAGATCATTATGGACAGTAGATACAGTATCATAAGAAATATTTTCCTTTGGAAATTCTTATTTTTATTTTCTCTCCTTTAAGTGGTTTTTACATTACCATGCCAAAGGATCTGGGAGGCCTCTATTAGACAACTTATTATCAGTGTCATGCTGTCAACTCTCACAGTTTGCGCCCACAACAATCCTACTTGGACTATATAAAGTTAATTTCAGGCTTGAACAGTTATTAAACAAAAATGTAATCTTTGTTTACTTGCATGCCTGAAAAGACATGAATGGCAATGTTTTGACCATCCAGAGACATCAACAGACCAAAGAGGGAGAATCAGTTTTCAACAAAATATTAAATTACAAATAATTAGGAGCTCTCTAATTCCTTGGGGCTCAAACTGTCTAGTACAACTACTCTTGCTCAGAAATGACAACTCAGGCGTTGTGTGGGAGGCTGGTTTTCTTGTTTGTTTGCTTCAATGCTACCTTCAGTGAAAACAAAGAGGTCTCAGAATGTGCATAAAATTATTTTTACAGCTGCCAAACAATGTGGAGTACAAATGCAGATTGGACTCAGAAGGATTTTCTCACGTGGCAGGATGAGGATGGCTATTGCTCTACTGTGCAGGTAACAATAACAAATGGTTCTACCCAAGACCTTTTCTCTTGTTATCAGCTAATAACCAGAGCTTATCAGGAACTTCCTAGTGAAACCAGATTTAGTAAAAAAATGGTAATTTATAGCATATCCTGTCCCTGTTCTTTGCATTCTCTAAGCTCCCTGAAGCTGCTTGATTAAACTGATGTCTCATTTGACAGCAACTGCTGGTATTAATTGTGGGAAAAAGGATATCACTTTCTCTGAACATCGCTGCTTTGAGGAGGTTTGATGGAAATGAGAAAAACAGTTAAAGAAACCAAAGGAAACCTGTTTTGAGATAATTTTTGGCCAATTCTGTTAAAATTTGACACATAGTTAATTAATAGTTTCCAAAGACAGTCAGAGCATGTGAAATGTTGTTTGTTCTCTGCCATGTGTGACTTGGGTGGAAAACTGAGGTTCTGAGACCCGATTCAAATTAACATCAAAATTTCAACACATAAAGCTTAGGCTGGACTGTGCAGCTGTGAGGTTATTACAATCAGACTGCAACCAGGTTGTGTATGCACATTTCTCAGGGAAGGCACCTACATGTTGCTGCATACTTTCATGTATTTCTAAATAGCTATGCACCATGTCATATAAGCTTCTTTAAAGATTCCATCCTCCATAAGATGGTTCTTTGCCTGGAGAGGTGACAGGTTTGGTACAATCTCCTTCTGTTCCCTTTTTGCTCTCTTTCACTAGAAGTTCTTCAGCTTCAGCTCTTGTTCAGCCTCACATGTCTTCTCCATCTCTCTTGCAGCCAGTTATTCTACGTGGCCAGTATTCTAGTAACAACCATCTCACTGTCTAAAATGCCACTCTTCTCTGTTACAGCCAGAATACTTTTCTCATCCATGTAGCCCTCTATACCCTTACTATCCTTTGACCTTTTGCTGGATAACAACTTCCCCTATGTAAATATGCTAAGTCAGTTGGTATCCATGATTACTCATGCTCGAGCTTAATTTTCTCTTTCAATTAAAGCCAATTGATTAGCAAGGGAACCTCTTAATTATTGCTCAAAAACTCCAGCCTAGCTAGAAAGGACTTTTGAATACCAGTCAATATGCTATGAATAGCAGAAAACATCTGAGTGTGCTGAGAGTTTATCTATCTTGTGATGTTAGCAGATATGTGATGTGATATCACTGTTTCTAGAATTAATATCAAATTTAACCTAATACAGAAAGCTGGTCATGAAGTTTGGTTCTGTGTTTCTAGGAATTTCTAACACCAAGGACCACGTGACATTTGTGTAACTGTGAGCGTAACTTCATTTCAATCTGGAGAAAGTTTATTCTAGGCCTCTGAATAAAACAAAGAAAAATGAAAATGGTATGTGAACAAGATGAACAGAAGTGTGACGCAAAGCAGAAAAGATTGTCCTGGAAGATGCAAGGTGCTTGGCAATTTGGGTCACCAAAGTCAGACGTCAAAGCATTAGAGAATGGGAGCTGGGCATTTTTTAGTATTGGTAGAGATTTGGTCACCCAATAAATTTGAATCTGACCTCCTAGAATGAGACTGTTTACAAAATTGCCATAGAGAGAGTACTCCAGGTACATATGACAGTGCCGTGCCAGCTGGCAAAAACCACCATGGTGTTCCAAGGCCCACAGTCTGTCTAGAGTACCGAAGAAGCAGGACATCACTATCTGATGTAATCTAACTGTCTCAGCACAAATGCAGAAGGGATTAGATTTAAGTGATATATGCAGTCATAACTGTACAATTTATTTTGAATCCCAGCCTTTGCATCCCTAATTGAACCACTGAACATAATTTCTTTTTGGACGGGAGGAAGTATATGAGGAACTTCCTTCCAGAAGTATATCGTCCATAATATATACCAGAAAAATAAATATCGTCTGTACCAAATGCGTTCTTACCAGCCCATACAACTGGCCGTGGTATGTTATTATTTCTAATAATGGAAGTAGAGATGTGTGATTTTGTTGCTCTTGTTGTTCCCTTGTGAATAATGTATTTCAAGGGGGTTTTTTTTTTATCCTCGAAGGCAAGGACAACACTGGGAAGTACTCACAAAGTAAGGTCAAGAAGACTGAACAGTTTCAGCTGAAATAAAAATTACAAGATCAGCAGACGACAGAAAAAATATTTATCCTATAGCATAATGGTTACGGGTCTTTCCTAGCAGTGCTAGATTTCAGTCCATTTAGGCAGTAGCAGAAACTGCACCTGTGCCAGACAACCTGGTATGTGTCCTGAGGGTGGCTAATAAGTATAAGCAGAGCAGAATTGTACTACTTTCCTTTCTTTATTTATTTTATACAACCCAAATGCAGTTATTAGAATAGATTCTTTACACAACTCAAATACTTTCACAGAATCAAAGAAAGGTGGAGGTTGGAAGGGACCTCTGGCTGTCATCTTGTCAAGGCTACCTGCTCCAGCAGAGACAGCTAGAGCCGCTTACCCAGGACCACGTCCAGACTGCTCTTCAGTATCTCCTCTCACTGGGCACCACCAGGAGGAGCCTGGCTCCACCTTCATTGCAGCCTCCCTTCAGGCCTTTTTATACATTGATCAGATCGCCTCTGAGCCTTCTCTTCACCAGGCTAAACAGTCCCAGCTCGCTCAGCCTTTCCTCAGAGCAGAGATGCTCCAGTGCCTTAATCATCTTCATGGCCCTTTGCTGGACTCTCTCCAGTATGTGCATCTCTCTCCTCTACTGGGAGCCCAGAACCGGACGCGGTGCTCCCGGTGTGGCATCGCCAGTGCCGAGCAGAGAGGAAGGATCACCTCCCTGGACCTGCTGGCAGAACTCCTCCTAATGCAGCCCAGGACACCGTTAAGTGTTCCTTATGGCAAGGGCGCGTTGCTGGCTCACGATCAGCTTGGTGCCCGCCAGGACGTCCAGGCTTTTTCTGCAAAGCTGCTTTCCAGCCGGGCAGCCCGCCGCACGTGCTGGTGCCTGGCGTTGTCCCTCCCCAGGAGCAGGACTTTGCGCTTCCCCTGGTTGAACGTCGTGGGGCTCCTGCCTGGGCAGGGTACGGCCCCAGGGCGATGCAGAGAGCAGCACCAAGTCATGACTCCGTGCAGGAGGAGGGATTTGGGCACCGCCGTAGCGAGGCTGGGCCGGGCAGTGCAGGCTGGTAGGAGAGCAGAGCCCCGGGACGCGGGGGCAGAGGGTGCGGCGAGGAGGAGGCCGGGCCCGGGCTGATGGGCGGTGGGGCACGGGCTGGCCCTGGAGACCCCTGGCTGGAAACATCTGCCCCGGGACCAGCTGCAGAGACGCAGGCCTGGCGCTGGGCAGCGCTTGCCTTCGGGCAATCCATCTTCTTTGCTGGGTCTGGGCTCCTGAGAGCCTTCTGGTTGACTTGCGGGCCAGCACGTGCCCCAGCTGCTGGCGCGGCCCCGGTTTTGGCAGCTCCTGAGGCCTGGTTCTAGTCCTGCCGGCGGGGTGGCCTCTTGGGGGGCTGGGAGGAGCAGTGGGAGCTGCCGGCCCTCCTCTTCGGGGGTCGCCGGGGCCCCCCAGGGGAGCGGTCCCTGCCGCGGCTGGGAGTGGAGGGACCTGCCACAGCCTCCCCCGGACCCTCGTGCGGCTCTTCCTGCTCCCCGCGGGTGGGAACTGGGGCGTCGGGGGGAGTGCTGGGACCCCCACGAAGAGCCGCGGTTGAGGTGCTAGAGCGGTCCTGTTCGTCAGCTCCAGCGCGGCTGCCGGAGGGGGCTGGGCCAGGGGCAGGAGACCCCCTTCGGGAGGCAGCCAGATGGGCAGCAGCTGCAGGGCTGCGCTCCCGCTCCGCGGCAGCATGGCCGTCCCCCAGGCCCAGCAGACGGCGGGCCTCCCCGCTGCAGCGTCGCACGGCGACGTTGATAAGCTGCCGCACAAATGTCGCCGCGCGATTCTGGAGGCTCGCCTGCAGCAGCCGGACCAGGACCTCTTCGTCCAGCCCAAAGAGGCCCAGGACGGACAGGATGAGGTCCTCCAGCACGGCTGCCGTTGAAGGCTCCTCCGCAAAGATCAGCCCCAGCTGCTGTTGCAGCCAGGGCAGAAAGCGCTGCAGGAGAGCTGGGTGGTCATCAAAGAGGGACGCCCAGGTGTCGGGCTGGAGGCCGCCCACGGGAGCCCTGGGCACCGACTCCACCGCCAGCGGCTGGGGTGTTACAGGCCGCGGCGGGCTGGGGGTGGCTGGGTGCCTGGGCGCTCCTCCTGCCAATGCTGACGCCACCCCCGATGGACTGACAACGACCTCTTCGAAGTCGTTGTCAGCCCGCACCGAGTGCAGGATGGATTGCACTCTCCTCTTGCAGAGGGGGCACTCGGGCTTGCTGTCAGCCCACCGCAGGATGCACCGGTAACAGAACTGGTGGAGGCATGGCATCACGTAGGCAGCATCGTCCCAGCCGTCCAGGCAGATGGGACAGCGGCTGCCTACCTCCATGGCCATGCTCTCCAGTCTCTGCGGTGGGCTGGGGGGAGCTGGGGATGATGAACTGCTCCCTCTTTCTGGCGCTGCAGCAGCCGGTGTTGCGCTAGAAAAGGAAGAGAGGCCGCAGTCATTGGCTGGCTCGGGGAGGGATGGCAGAAATGCCCAGGTCCCTCAAGAAGGAAACCCTCCCAGCTCCCCAGGGTGAGGTTTCCCCTCCCAGCTCACCTCTGCGGCTGCGAGCACAGCTCCTGGGTGCCCCGGCTGCCTGAAGCTGGCAGGGCCGGGGAAAATCCTGCGACGGCTCTGGGGTCGGGCGCGGAGAGCTGCAAGGAGCAACTCCCGAGTCAGGACACCAGCACCAAGGCTTTGCTCAACACTCCAGCCTCACGAACCGCTCAGCTGGAGCGCAGACACGAGCCAACTGGGTGGGGCTCGGCGCCTGGATATAAGCGGCGAGGGACGCCTGGTCACAATCCATCGCTAGGTGACATCACCGCCCACCCTTCGGTGTCAACAGAACCCATCACTTGGGGACTCGGTGACAACAGAACCCATCACTCAAGGACTCGGTGACATCAGAACACATCGCTTTGTGACACCACTGTCCATCACTCGGGGACATCACAGCGGGCCATCCTCGCCCAAGGCGCTCGCCCCGGCAGTGCTGCGGCCCCCAGCACACGCGTCTGGGGTTACCGCAGTGCCAGTGCCCACTCCATCCCCCATCTCTTGTCTTGTGCTCAGCATCGGTGTTTCTCCCCTGTCACCGAGGCCTTGGCCGTGTCTTCCCAGGGCGCCGTCAGGTCGCTCGGGCCCAGGCAGAGGTCTCCAGGCCCATGTGGCAAGCGGGTTCACTCGGTGACACCTCGTGCCTCCCGGGGAGGCTGCAGGACAAAGTGCCACAGGCTCTGCCCACACCCCAGCACTGCTGGCCAGCCCTCTGGGCTCCCCTGCTGCCTCCCACGGGGGTCACAGGCAGCACTTGGCTCGCTCTGGGGGGTTTTCTCCTATCTTTCCCGCCGAGCCAATCCCACACCAATCTGTAACAGTTAGACAGAAAAGTAGGGTTTTGCCAGTTTCTTCCTTGAGATTTGGTTTTGAAGTGGAAACACAGAGAGGCCGAGATTGTAGTCATGAAGAGTGAAGGTCAGGGGAAAATACTTTCCTCTCCAGTTCCTCTCTTCTCTACCAGGAAGGGCGCAGAGCCATGGAGTAGTCCCTGCATGTCCACAAGTGCCTGGCCCAGCACGGGGCATGCTCTTCACAAGGAGATGCCTCCAAAATGCAGCGGGACTCAGAGTCATCCCAGGCCCACCTCTCACTGAAGTTACGCCTGGCCCCCAAGCTGCAGCCTCTCTGGAGCCAAGGGGACTGACAAAGAAAGAAGACCACATGAACTGAGATGTCCTTCTTCAGAGACGTTTGGAGAAACAGAAGAGCTCAGAGGAGGGCACTGTGGCATTTGTTGTTGGCAACTTGCAGGTGAAGGGCCTTTAATGGGGTCCCTCGTTTCTGCCACTTCCTCGGAGCAGCAGGAAGCTGGAGATCCAGCAACATGAAACGAGTCCAATTCAATCCCTTCGCGATGCTGGGTGGCACTCCTCTTGGCAGCCGCGTCACCCCCACGGGCACCAGAGGCCAGAGGGCAACGTGTTGTGCCCTGTGGGGAAGCAGGGGTCAGCCAAGAGAGCCACAACCGCAAAGAGAAGAAAAAGTCCAAATAAATGCTGTAATCAGGCAGGACATGCTCTCGACCTGACTCAAAGTGCCCTTCAAATCCTACTAGAAAGCATAGTGCACTACTGGTAATACACATCACCATTAGATGATATGAAGTAGTACATATGAGGCAACACATCACTAAATTTTGCCGTTTGTATTGCGAATATAAATATGCATACATGCATGTATACATATAGATAGATAACATTACTTTCAGTCAGATGTCCATCTTAAAAGTCGCTATTTCTGCTAGGGCAATTTTTTTGCATCGGTCATTTTCATTGCACCAAAAAGCACAGGCTACTACCTGCATTCCCTGGCACAGTGGTCAGAGGATGGTGATTAAGCTCAGCAAGTGTTCAGTTGGTTCACAAGAAACCACTACCAGCTGCGTCCAAAAAGCTTGAGCCAATGCCAGGACAGGGGATTGGGCCAAGGCAAACAGAGAAAGGGGAGATGTCCTCCCCCTTCTCTGCTGTACAGAACAAATCTTGGTCATTGCAGAGACTCTCACAGACTTCCTGGAACATACCTGTGTACGCAGGAGCTCAGATAATACTCTTTTTTTTCAAGCATTTTTTAATTTTGTCTCCTGCCAAGTACATCCATTGCAACCAAGAAATTCCAGTTTTTCATCCATCACCAATTTTGTTTCTAAGGAAAAACCTTCCTTTCTTTTATTTTTCTGTAGGTAAAAATCTTTTTGTACCTGAGTACAGATCAATATCTCCATAATGAAGGAAACAGAAAGAGAGAATTAAAATAATCTTATGAATCAGAACCTATGTAAACCTCCTAGAAACTGACAAAAACTAAGAAGAAAAGCAGCTTCACATACCTTTTTTTTCCCCCAGAAATTCACCTTTACTAGAGGTTTAGTTGTGCTCTGTATTTAATAATAGCAAGCCCAAGTCTAAGCTCCCATGGCATGCAAAATATACCATTTGGCATACCCATTTTCTAAATGTCTTATGGTCATTTTCAAGCTTATTTCCATAGTGGTATTTTGAGGAGAAAATAAAAGCCAAAATCAAACTCATTAGTGTAAGTGAAAGCTGACAGTCATCTGTACTGACTATTATCCTCCTAGTCTTGAGATTTCAGAAGGACATTGAATTTTATGAGAGCTGAGATAAAAATTTTGAGTCTTTTCAAAACCATCGTCATTTTTGCATGGTTGTTCATGGTGGATACAATCTCACATAACATTAATGACTGCAATTTTCTGTCTCTTAATGTCCTAAACTCTCTTTCAGTGGAAAGAAATGTGGGTCTCTCTGCATCGCGTCAAAATATATTAACACAGATGTCTGAAGTCACTGGAATCGTATCAAAGAAATCCTATTTCTGCCCACTGATTAGGAGGGGAGGCAGATAATTAACTCAGACATCGGGGTTTGCAGTGCACCCAGCTAAACAAGGCTTCAGATCACCTCACTGTTTGGTGTAATTGCTCTTCCAAACAGAAACAATCATCTGCTAATAACAAATAAGCATTTATACTAGCACAGATAGCCTCAGCTGTCCCGAGCTGGCCTCGTCCTTTCAAAACCTTTCCATAATCACAGGGAATATTTTAAAATAAACCAATACAAATATGTTGGCAACAAACATCTGTGCCTCTTCAGCTGTTTCCAGTGGCTCCTGTGTGCCCAGGAGAAGAGCAGACACGTATCGGCCCCAGCTCCCCTCCCCGCGGCCGGAGGAGCGAGCTCCTGACGAGCGGCAGCTCTGACTCAGCGCGGGCGGGGACAGGAGGGACGGCGGCCAAACCCCCCTCAGATACAAGAGCAGCCCCCAGAGAGCGCGAACGACCTGGGGCGAGGCGAACAGGGCGGGCAAACAGGGCGTGGCGCGGCAGTTCGCGCCGGCACGGCGCGCGAGCAGGGCGCAGGCGCCCCCCTCCAGGCTCTAGAGGCGAGCTCAACTCGTGGTCGTCGCCCTCCTAGAAGAGGACTTGGCCATGGTATCCACTCGGCTGAAGGCCGTCGCCAGAAGAAACGTGGCGACCCAGATCGAGCCCCTACGCAAACATACATTTGTCCAGGTCTCTGGCTGCAGGGAGTGCCTGAGCCTGTCCCTTGCACAGGAGGGCAGCAGAGACGACGCCTGTGTGCGCTGTGACCAGGTGGATGATCTGCTCAGCCTGGTGGCAGAGCTGAAGGAGGAAGTGGAGTGCTTAAGGAGTATCAGGGAGTGTGAGAGGGAGATAGATTGGTGGAGCTGCACCCTACCATCCCTGAGGCAAGGGCAGCACATGGAGGCTCCACAAGAAGCAAAGGATCCCCTGCCCTCTTGCCACCAGGCAGAAGGAGGGGACCCAGGTGCCAGGCGAACCCCTGCCCGGCCTCCCTCACCTCAACCTTCCCAGTTGCCCTTACAGAACAGATACTGGGCTCTGGATCTTGAGGGCCAGACAAACGAGGACGCACATGAAGGCCCATCCAGGGGGTTTCCCGAGGCGAGTCAGTCTGCCCCACGCATTACGACTGCCTCTGCTAAGAAAAAAAGGAGGGTAATTGTCATAGGTGATTCCCTTCTAAGGGGGACGGAGGGCCCAATTTGCCAGCCAGACCTATCCCCCAGGGAAGTCTGCTGCCTCCCTGGGGCCCGGGTGAAGGACATCACTGGGAAACTCAGCCTGGCCACTGTCGTGAGAGACAACAAAAAATGCTTTTACAAGTATATTAATGACAAAAGGAGAGCCAAGGAGAATCTCCGTCCTTTATTGGATGTGAGGGGGGAACATTGACACCAAGGACGAGGATAAGGCTGAGGTACTCAGTGCCACCTTTGCCTCAGTCTTTAATAGTCAGAGCAGTTCTCCTCAGGCCACTCAGCCCCCTGAGCTGGAAGACAAGGACGGCAAGCAGGATAAACCTCCCATAATCCAAGAGGAAGATGTTAATGACCTGCTATGCCACCTGGATGTTCACAAGTCTATGGGACCAGATGGGATCCACCCGAGGGTACTGAGGGAGCTGGTGGAGGAGCTTGCCGAGCCACTCTCCATCATTTACCAGCAGTCCTGGTTAACTGGGGAGGTCCCGGACAACTGGAGGCTTGCCAATGTGATGCCCATCTACAAGAAGGGCCGGAAGGAGGATCCGGGGAACTACAGGCTGGTCAGCCTGACCTTGATGCCGGGGAAGATCATGGAGCGGTTCGTTTTGAGGGCACTCACGAGCCATCCGGAGGACAACCAGGGGATCAGGCCCAGCCAGCACGGGTTCATGGAAGGCAGGTCCTGCTTGACCAACCTGATCTCCTTCTATGACCAGGTGACCCACCCAGTGGATGAGGGGAAGGCAGTGGATGTGGTCTACTTGGACTTCGGTAAGGCCTTTGACATTGTCTCCCACAGCATTCTCCTAGAGAAGCTGGCGGCTCACAGCCTAGACAGGTGCACTCTTCGCTGGGTAAAAAACTGGCTGGACAGCCGAGCCCAGAGAGTTGTGGTCAACGTAGTTAAATCCAGTTGGCGGCTGGAAAAAAAGCAGAAGAGGAGACAGTAAGAACAGTATCTTGGTGTCAGTGGAGCTAGCTGGAGGACTGTACTTCAGCTTGTGCCCGTGGCCTCTTGTCCTTTCGCTGGGCACCACTGAGAAGAGTCTGGCTCTGTCATCGTTACTGTCCCCGTCGGTACTTCTTGGTAAGATCCCCTGAGCTCTCCTTTCTCCAGGCTGAAGGGGCCCAGCTCTCCCAGTTTGTCCTCATACAGGAGATGCTCCCATCCCTTACCATCCTCATTGCCCTCGGCTGAACTCACTCCACTGTGTCCAAAATTTCTGTAAGTGTAAAGCACAGGCACTTTGCTGTTGGTCGTGACAGCAGCGCAGGTTTTAATGTGAACAACCCCGCGGCCTTTAGCGGGGCAGCGGCTGCAGCAGCCAGGTCTGCTCGAGAGCTGCGCCTCCGCTTGCTGAGACTCCTGCTTCAGGGTGCGTCCTGCCACGGTCGTGCTCCAGCTGATCCCAGCGCCAGGAGGTTCCCGCTGCGGCCGTGCGGAGCCTGCGCCAGAGCAGGGGAAGGTGCGAGAGGGACGGAGTGGCCAAGGGAAACTGGTGAGTGCTGCCCGACCCCCGTCCCCCTGCGGCGCTCGGCGGGGCTGGAGGGGCCTGTGGGGAAAGGGGTGCTGGGCTCGGCAGAGCAGGAGGAAAGGTGCTGCTTCAATGTCCGCCTCGGTTTCTCACCCCCCAAATCTATTTTCTTTGGCAGTGAATGCCATTAATTTTTCCCAAGTGGAGCCTGTCTTGCCCACCACAGTAGTTGGTAAGCAACCTCCCTGACATTATCTCGACCCACGAGCTTTCTCATCCTATTTCCTCCCCCCGTCCTGCTGAGGAGGCCCTGAGTGAGAGTTTGGCCCTTCACCATGGTTAACCCTCCACAATCTTAACTTTGCTGTCAGCCATCGATAGAGCATATTTTGTAGAGGATGTTCCATGAGACCTTCTGCAGCACTACTGATTTGGAAGAACTGAAACTGGTGGCCCAAATGAGTCCCCTTCACGCCTGTCTTCCTTGTGGTCTGGGACGTGACAATGTTTGAATACCTTGCAGCAGAAGATAGTCCCTTTTTGGTATATTACCTTGGTACTAGCTGTTTCCCTAGTTAACACTGGCACCGCATGAGTGACACAGCTCAGATTCAGGAGAAGGTGTACCAAACTAGGGTCAGAATTTAGCCCTAACTTCCCACCAGGAGAAGAGAGGAAATAGCAGACTGGAAACCCTACAGCTGAGATCTGCAGAGAGGGGCCAACAGCAATAGTATCTGTGACAGAAGAGTTGTCATTGCAAGCTCATTAGGCAGCTGGATTTTATATCAACCTATAAATGAAAGCATTTCCAGTAAGTGGTGGTAGATACTTCATAAATACTTCACAAATTGAGGGCACCCTTTGATGACCCTAAGCCCAAATATACTTTTCAGCATTTAAATCCCTATTTAATCACCTTAGCAATAGAGAAGTGAAATTATCCTGATTCAGTTGCTTGATTTAATCATTATGTGTAAAATCACTTTGGGAAGATGCTTGCTCCGAGTCCTTCAAAGATGTATGCAGTTACAAGACTAACAGCTTGCAACAGCTTGGATGAGAAGCAACGCATGTGTTTCCTCTCTCTTACTTATAGGCAGTGTGCACAGGACAGGGTTTTATGGGCAGAGCTGTCACACAGCCGAAAAAGACAAGGAATGAAATCACGTTTTAATATTGCCTGTGTTTGTGCCAGAGCGCTTACAAAGAACAGGTCCGGTTCACTTGAACTGTCCCGAAGGGAAGAAAGTCCTTTCCTGCTAGGAGCAAAGGAGACACAAGGTAGTTTTGAGAACATCAGGTGTCGCAATCACTTTAAGCAAAAGCAGGTTGTAACAGAACTACTTTGTGCCATCCAGAGGCTTGCAGTTTTTACTTTACTTGAGAGTAATTGTTCTGAGAGTTATTTGCATTTAACTATACTCTAATTTGTCATTCAAAACTAGTCATTCAAAACTAGTAAATCTCCTTTACAGCAGGTTCCTTTTACATACACTGCTTGGACTTGAGTAATGTTAAGGACATGTCACAAAAATTAAATATCTTCTGTAGCAATACATCTCTGAATGCTATTTTTGTTCGTAGTGCTTTGTATTCAGCAAATACAGGTTAAAAAGTGCACTGCAGTTGCATGGTAATTTGTTGCAGGGCCTCCTGAATTTGTGTTATGTTATTATACTGTAGAATCTGGAGAAAAGGAGGTTTATTCAAATACCACACTTCTGCATTGTGCTTTGTTCAAAACAGCAGCCTGCGGTTTGGGGAGCTTCAGTGCTGAAGACTATAGAGGGGTCTTCCTTGCCATGCTAAATATGTCAAATAGGGAGTCTTCCTTGCTGTGCTAAATTTGTTGTCCTGTGTAGCTCGAACTGAGTTCAGGAATTGTGCCTGCACACGGGGACTGTCGCCAAATGCAGAGAGATGTATTACACAGCTGCAGGGGAGAAGGCATTGATCTCTGTCAATATGTAGTCCTGGGGTTTGTCACAACTGACAAACATCTTGCAATTTATAATCAAAACTCACAGTGCTTTTTCCCCCCCTCCCCACCTTGAAATAAATCAACAGAGGTAGAATACACTGGACATGGGCCCACGGTTGTACTCAGGTTGAATGCCCTTTCAAATCAACCAACTCTTCACTTATGTGAAACACTGGTAACTTTGTCCCCAGTGCTTGCAAATTATATTCTTTCAGCCTCTTCCCTGCTTCATTTTCCTGAGTTGTACTTGCCATCGAAACCACAGAAAAGATTATATTTTTTAATAATGAGATTTTAATAGATTCAACTATGATGGTTTTTTTTTAATGTATATAGGAAATGCCACATCAATATTTATTTTTTAAATAGATGGAAGCAACAACCTAAAAACACAGCCTAGTGGAAAGTAGGCATGGAATTGGCAAGATAAACATTTTGGTTTTCACTGGGTAATTACAGTAAGCAAACTGATCTGGCAAGCCTCTACTACTACAATGTTTGTTTCTCTCTGATTTTTACAGTATTAGCCAACCCAGCCTGCTAAGTAAGCCCCATCTAATTTCATTTCATGTGGTAGGCTGGGAAGCTACAATGCAATAGTTTCAACAACAAAAAGTCAAAGCTTGAGGCTTCTGAGGAGGCCTCTTTACAAATAGTTTGGATTTTAAATACATCCTTTTAATTTGGAAGGTGAAATGAAACACGTCCCACCCATAACTCTTCTGGCAAAAAAAAAAAAAAAAAGCTTTGCTTCAGGGACGCTAACTGCAAAACAAATACTGGGGGGCAGGGAGGGAATAATAATATATATTCTTATAATGAAATGAAAACTCAATGATTTAAAACCCAGCACTAAATTAAATCCTGGAAATAGACAGAATCAAAGTCAGGACTAAACACCTGCAGAGGGCTCAGTTTGTACAACAATAAAATCTCCCGAACTTTTGTCTCTTGCACTGCCTGTGAACACAGATTTTTGCACTCTAGTGCCAGCTGCAGTGTAAAATTACCTTGGGCTATAATCCTGCTTTGTTGACAATTTTGTGTTGCAGCAGGTGCTATAGAGATTTCCCGCTGCCGCCCCCAGCTGCTACCACTCTTTTTAGCCAGCTTTGCTCTTTTTCCAAGAGGCTAGGAAAGAGCAAATTGTAATAACAGGCAGAGAAGGAAAAAGGAAAAACAAATAATGGTTTGTGTCAACGAAGGCACCATGTGGGACAAAGTAGGAGCTCCCCACTATGGCTAAATTACCTTTAGTATATACTCCCCTGTGACTGGAATACCTTTTTTTTCCTTCAAAGGGGATGTCACTTAACAGTGGAAATTTGCAAAAATGGTTTTGCTACACTAACTGAACTGAGAATGAATGTCCAGGTACTGAGAAGGTGCACGCAGGTTCCACAGGGGTGATTTCATGTCCGGTGGAAAACTACTGGGTTTCTGGAATCTCGTCATGGCTCGTTCTAGAAGGAACATTACTAAAAGACTTTGAGGAAATGTAAGTAGGGGGAAATCTTAAGCGTTTTCCTGCTGACAAGCTCTCTCTACAGGAATTTCTTTGAGAAGGACAGTTGGGTTTACAATCGAGACTTTGAACTGTTCACCGTGTTTCTCTTTCCAGCTTCTACTTTCTAACATCCAGCTGACAGTGCCCAGTGGTCCTAATGTAAACCGACCTCCAGAAGATGCAGCCTACTTAATCACTTGTGAAGGGATAGTCCTGATTTAAAAGCCATAAACCTGACCTGCAACGCGCTCAGTTCCACACAGATAAATGTGACTTTTTCATCTGTTGCACTTGCAGCACTGAAGGATTCATGCTTTTCCTGACGAATTCCCGTTCAGCTTGTAATTAAGGACACAACATCTCACTCGCAATAAACCTTCAGGAGCCAGATTAACTCAGGTAAGGAATATTCAAATGCTAACACTGTAACCTGGGTTGAGCTGAATCTCAATCAGTAATTGCATCTGGAATACTGAAATCAGAGTACTCATCTGAGGCAACTTACATCCAGGCACTCAGGCACCCACAGGATTTGGAGTTAAGCATCGTTTTCAAATTAGAGTGTGCAGCCTCCAGACGAGGGAAGAGTAAATTTGGGGTAGGAAATGTCTGGCGCAGCAAAGTTTTCTCATGTTTCCTCATAGGCAGAAGCTTCATTGCCAAGTGAGAGGATCTCTCCCGGGCCGAGCAGCCGCTGGCAGGCCGGCGGGGAGGTCGGTGGGGCGAGGGGCGTGGGCCCTTGGGGGCAAGGGGGCGCAGGCGGGCGGCCCTGGTGAAACCGTCTCGTATTGGGAGTTTTCTGGCATGTTTGGTGCTATTGTTAGATTCTTGCAGAATAAACTTTATTTTGCTCTTCTTTGCAAAATATGCATCCTGATCATCGGAGTGAGATTCATCTCATCTACCCTTGGTTGTGAAAGGTTGCTGGTGTATGCACCGCTGAGCCAATCTGTGAGCCACAGTGCAATGTGTTCCCATCACTACCTACCTATGGTTCTGACTGTTGTCTTGGTTGTTCAGCTAGCTAACGTAGATCGTTAAAATGGCAGAAAGGTGCTAACTACTTCTGCTAATTTTCTGTCACCAGAGAAGTACCAGGACTTGCATATAAGAGGTGACTGAGAGCAAGGGAGAGTTGGGACTGTGTTGTCAGAGGAACTTTGCGGCTTAGTGTTGCGTGTGGGCTTTAGTGACTCCTTTTTCTTTTAATAAAAGTTGCTTTGAAAGTGATGTCCTCACTTGCTCTACTGCAGCTTGCGGATGCTAGACTGTCCTCTGAGATGAGCAGTTCTGCAGCCAACACAGTAAGAGAAGAACTGAATGGAAGTCGCATACGAATTGATACTCTGTCTTCCCGTATCGCCAGCCTTCAGAAAGAGGTAGCAAGCTCTTTGTGACTCTTCAGTCTTGCCAATTACAGTTGTTGATATGTATATTAAAGGACTTTCTTTCCCTTAACTTGTAAGTGTGTTCAGCATCATGACTTGAATTTGTCTTCTGTTCTGCTGTTCTGTACTTTTTCAAATTTCTTCATGTCTCCTTTTGACAAAGTTGAGTTTTTTGTGCAGTATCCTGCTGCAGAGTGAGTATTTGAAAGGGGGTACTGTTAACTGGCTTGCGCGGAACCTTTTGCGGATAGATGGGACAATTTTAGACAAGAGCTCTGTATTAAAAGTTCTCGACATTCTAAGCAATTTAGTTCTGTTCTGTAGCAGCTGGAGAGCCTAGCGTGGGATTCCACAAAGCAACATTCAAAGCCAGAGCTGGAATATGCAGTCTCTGTCTGTTTGGTGTCTCTTTTCATCCTAGATCCAGTTTGCATCTAGAACTCTTAAAAAATAAAAAATAAAAAAAAAAAAAACCACAAAAAAAAGAGTGATTTTACCAGGATGAGGATGAAATATATGAGACTGTGAAACTACACCAAATTACTGTACTTGAGCATTTGTAGAGCCGGGTCTTGAGCAGAAACTAATTATACTTAGTCAGATCACAGAGCACATAGATCACAGCCGAAGAAGTATGACACAACCTGTGACAAGCCGTATGTTCGGTACTAGCTTATTTGACGGGAGTAACGTCATGTGCACTGCAGTGGAAAATCCAGAGTGAAAATGAGAAATGTTAGGAGTTGGTTCTGAAGTGGGCTTTTGTAACTTACTAATCAGTTGAAGATGCAACAAACCATTTGGTTTTTTGAAAAATGTAACATATTAGTAACATTTGGCTTTGATCCTTTCTGCAATACAGTTTGGATTGTATTCCTCCTGTACAGTAGGCTCTTGTAGGACTTCAAAATTCTGTGTATTTTAAGTGAAGCATATAAATGCAGGGGACGTTATTTCATAATTTTCCAAATAACTTGGCAGATACTAGTATGAATCTTCTCAGTTTTCCTGTTATGTAGGCAAGTTAGTTTCTGGAAAAGATCAAGCGATGTCATGAATGTGCATGAGGTTACACAGGAATTGGATTGAGAGTTTTGTCTACTTAAATCTTATTTCTGCCTTTAGATTACCGTCATCTTCCTTGTGGTGGTTCAGCCAACAGGTGTTTCTGAGGGTTTTTTCCCTTCTTACTTTAGTTAATTACCTGTGTTCTGTTGCGTACTTGGGAGCGACAGCTAGCTTCAGAGAACTTGCTTCTGAATTTGCAGAGGGTGCTGGTTGTTAATTTCAGGGCTATCAGAACCAACTTCTGCCAGTTTGACTGCAACTGTCCCCCAGAAAAACCATTTTTGCTGCTGTGTTTTGTTTTTTTTTTTGGTAGTGCTAGTACTACAGCACTAAGTACTACAGCTAGCTACCAGTAGCTAGCACTAACTTTAGCTTTGTTCTCTTGGAAGAAGGCAACTCTCTCGTCACTGATGCTGGTCTGGTTTGAGTTACCAACACTGAGCTACGTGCAGTGGTATCCACTGGGATCTTCCATGTGACACTCAACTCCTTTTATTAAATTCCTTATCTGATTCTTAACACGGACAAGCGGTTACACGGGTCCTCTGCATCAACCTTTTAGACGGCCTGCTTTCATTGTCTCTGGACTATGATGACTTCCTAAGTAGAGTGCCTGCGTAGCAAACTTGGTGACTTAACCAGACAAGGTGATCGTGGGGCAGTGGTTCCGGTGTCTGTCCTTTAATTAAAAAAAATCTCAAGAGACTGTCCAACAGAAGAAAGCACGCTCAGGGAAAGTAAATCTTAAAGCTGTCATCATTCGGCCTTTCTTTGATACACGTTCCATTCTGTATGTAAAATACTAAGTTCCACTGGCTTGATGTGAGTTCTAAAGTATGTGACAAAGCAGTATTGCGCAGGTGTGTGTGTCCAGTACTGTTCAGTTTATTAATAACGTGAATGGTGCAGTAGAGTGCTTTTGAAATTGCAGACTCTGAAATTGCAAGGGATGGTACTTAGGTTGAAGAAAGCAGGTCAAGAGTCAAAATAAACGTGACAAATTGTAGAACTGTTTCGGGGGACGAGACTGACTTCACAAATACAGATAACGAATAACTGACAAGTAAGGGTTTGTGATTCTCTCTGCCCTCCTTTTAGTTCTGCCTGTGGTTCTCCGACTTCTGGGCATCTGGTAGAACAAAGAGGGAAAAAAAGTCTTGGGCTAGTTTTGTTAACCCTTTGAAACCCATGATGTGTGATCTTAAGCAACAGCACCTCAAGAGGATGACTTGAGGAGACCGGGAAACTGGTATTTGCCATGTAGAAAAACTGAAGTTTTGTAAGGAAAATTGGTAAGTAGCATTTTAATGCTAGTTACCGGTGTGAAATACCTAGAACTCCCTTGTGCAAGCGGTTGCAAAAGGGGTGGAAAAAGACATTAGTGGTGTAAATACTGGATTTGATTGTTAAGTTCAACCATAACATGGAGTTAGCTGTACTTCTAGGTAGCTGAGGTCCTTGTGAGTTCTGCTGCATAATCAGTGTTGTGTTGATTCTTTTCTTTCTTTTTTTTTTTTTTAAAGCTTGAGATTTCTTTAGCGGCTGCCAAGGAACAGCTTGCAAATGAAACCTTGCTGAAGGCGGATCTTGAAAACCGTTGTCAGAGTCCCACTGAGGACTTGGAATCCCGTAAAACTATGTATGAGGAGGTAAATGCTTTAGTCTCAAGAATTCACATTTTTAAAGGGGAGAAGACAACTTGGGGGAGGGGGGGCATTCTAGAATACTAAAGTAGCTTAGGTTGGGAGGGACCTCAGGAAGTCATTTGGTCTGAACTCCCACTCGGAGCAGGGTTTACCTCTATTCCAGCTGGAAGATTTCCAACTTTTTTTCCCACAAAAATTATGTTAACGCAGAGCTCTTGTGACAAAATAGCTTCACGTATCATGTCGTTTCGTGTTAAATTCTGCCCATGGTATTGCAATGTACATGTCTTTTCTCAGTAATGAGAAAGTGGGTTAATTTCTCGCGTAATCCCTTTATGGGAAATAAAGTGGAGAGGGACACTCAAACAGATGCAATGAAATTGTACTGGCTTTTAATTTCCGAGCTTTCTAATAGGATGCTTTTGAATAATGGGAACAGAAGTTGATGAATATTTGTCTTTTAGAGCCTTTTCTTGCCTCTCCCTTTCACTTGTAGTACTTGAGGCTTTCCGGGAGGAACCTTAGAGCAGTAACGAACGTAACCATAGTCGCTTTTGTTCTGTGTGCACATTTGCTTGCTCGTTGTATTTTCAGCTTTGTTCATGTTGTTGGAATCCTTTTTTCCAGAGACCGGGGGCAAGCATACAAATAAAATTTAATTTTGTGCAAGCATAGAAGAAACCTGAAGAAGGGGAGGATGTATTTCTAAAATCCAATCATACTGATGTGCATTTGTTGAAAGTGCAGGCAACTGTCAGAAGGGAATGGGACTTTACATGCCGACGGTATCCTAGCTCTAATTTCAATGACTGGCTATTGCAAAAAAAGACAAACTAATCTAACGCTGATCCACAAGGCTGGCTAAAATCTGCATCGCTATCTGCTCAGCGGATAGTCTTCTAAAACTTGTTTTGTCTCATTTACTGAATGTTATTTTATTTTTCTGTTTTTCGTAGGAAATCAGTGAAACAAGAAGGAAACATGAAACTCGCTTAGCTGAGGTTGATTCTGGGCATCAAATGGAATATGAACATAAACTGGCCCAAGCCCTTTGTGACATAGGAGAGCAGCATGATGCACAAGTGGAGCTGTACAAAGAAGAGCTTGAACAGACTTACCATGCCCAAGTGAGAAAATCTTCTCATACAGTTGTCTGACGTACTTTATTTTTGTTTTATTTAATATCAAGATACCCTAATTACTTGCATTTCAGAGGATTTTATTATGGAGCTTGGTTTAAAATTACCATGCTTTTGAATGTGAATTTGCATTTTCAGGTCTCATTTTTGGGAGCAGGTTTAATCCTCAGGAAGTGTAATAATATAAGAGTAGGGAGCACCGTGTCAAGGTGAACTGTGGGGGAAAAAGGGATTAGTACTGGGATTACTATGAATTCAAGGAAAGTTCATGTGTTATTACCCGTCAGCTGTAACATAGTCTCGATGATCAATAAGGTGTCCCATATTTTGTACAAAACTTATTTCGTAAGAGGGCTTGCTGAGAAGACAGCATCCTGAATCCTCTGACCCCATACAAAACACGTGGAAGTTTTACCACACCCAATGATTTCTGCTTTTCACTCTTGTAGAGAGGAAGCATACTTAAGCTGATATCAGTTATACTTCCTAATTTCCTCCCTCTACTGTGATTCAGCATTTCTGTCAGGAGGGGATACTTGTGTCTCAACTGAACCTGGTTTCTGTGGCTGTACTTGCTGCAGTTAATGTTTTTAAAAACCAGGTGGGATGTTGCAGCAGAAAACTGAATTTAGTGGCATAGACTTCAGTCTTTACAGTCCTAAGAGTGTGCAGTTGCTTATCTTCAGGGCTTCGATCTGACTTGGAAAAACTGATTTAAAATAAGATCTAGCCAAAAATATTTTTTTCTTTTTTTTTGAGTCTAAACGTGCTTTCATAATTGAGGCTTTCTTGTTCCCTCTCTTCAGGCGTACTGTTTCTGTATTTTTTGACTTTTAATTTAAAAAAGGTTTTTTAGATTCCATTTCGTCTGCAACTGCAAGTTCAATAGTAAGTCTGTGGTGCTGCTCAAGTGGATGTGGTAGGGTTCAGCAGGAAGGATTAAAAAAATAAAATTATTTGAGCTCGAAATTGTGATAGAATGAAGCAGTAGTAACTCATGGCACTGGTACTGTAATCTGAAGGCACATTACCGATTTGCTTATGTTGGCTGAAAATTAACGTAAGTTTGCTTGGTTTTAGAGACCTGGTAGAATCATAGAATCATAGAACCATTAAGGTTGGAAAAGACCTCTAAGATCCTCGAGTCCAACCGTCAAGCCAACACCGCCATGCCCACTAAACCATGTCCCTAAGCGCCTCATCTACACGTCTTTTAAATACTTCCAGGGATGGTGACTCAACCACTTCCCTGGGCAGCCTGTTCCAAGGCCTGACCACTCTTTCAGTAAAGAAGATTTTCCTCATGTCCAGTCGAAACCTCCCTTGGCGCAACTTGAGGCCATTTCCTCTCGTCCTATCGCTAGTTACTTGGGAGAAGAGAGCAACACCCACGTCACTACAACCTCCTTTCAGGTAGTTGTAGAGCACGATAAGGTCTCCCCCGAGCCTCCTCTTCTCCAGACTAAACAGTCCTGCTTCCCTCAGCTGCTCCTCATAAGACTTGTTCTCCAGACCCTTCACCAGCTTCGTTGGCCTTCTAAACCGGTAATTTCAGTTTAGCTGCTTCTATTTAAGCATACTCAAAACCAGTGCTACAGTAATTAAATATATGAAGCTAAACATTGGCCAGCATGAAAACTGGATTTAGCAGTCCAACTTCAGTGATGTCTGCAAGGGAAACTTGTAAGTTTTTAATCCTAGAATAAATATTGAGAGGATTGTGATTTCAGGTAGGGCGATCCAGCATGGTAATTGAGCCACCGTATTCAACCCCTAAAGAAGGAGGCGTTTCGTTGTGTTAGAGCTGCAGAGAGGAACTTTGCGGCTTAGTGTTGCGTGTGGGCTTTAGTGACTCCTTTTTCTTTTAATAAAAGTTGCTTTGAAAGTGATGTCCTCACTTGCTCTGCTGCAGCTTGCGGATGCTAGACTGTCCTCTGAGATGAGCAGTTCTGCAGCCAACACAGTAAGAGAAGAACTGAATGGAAGTCGCATACGAATTGATACTCTGTCTTCCCGTATCGCCAGCCTTCAGAAAGAGGTAGCAAGCTCTTTGTGACTCTTCAGTCTTGCCAATTACAGTTGTTGATATGTATATTAAAGGACTTTCTTTCCCTTAACTTGTAAGTGTGTTCAGCATCATGACTTGAATTTGTCTTCTGTTCTGCTGTTCTGTACTTTTTCAAATTTCTTCATGTCTCCTTTTGACAAAGTTGAGTTTTTTGTGCAGTATCCTGCTGCAGAGTGAGTATTTGAAAGGGGGTACTGTTAACTGGCTTGCGCGGAACCTTTTGCGGATAGATGGGACAATTTTAGACAAGAGCTCTGTATTAAAAGTTCTCGACATTCTAAGCAATTTAGTTCTGTTCTGTAGCAGCTGGAGAGCCTAGCGTGGGATTCCACAAAGCAACATTCAAAGCCAGAGCTGGAATATGCAGTCTCTGTCTGTTTGGTGTCTCTTTTCATCCTAGATCCAGTTTGCATCTAGAACTCTTAAAAAATAAAAAATAAATAAAAAAAAAAACCACAAAAAAAAGAGTGATTTTACCAGGATGAGGATGAAATATATGAGACTGTGAAACTACACCAAATTACTGTACTTGAGCATTTGTAGAGCCGGGTCTTGAGCAGAAACTAATTATACTTAGTCAGATCACAGAGCACATAGATCACAGCCGAAGAAGTATGACACAACCTATGACAAGCCGTATGTTCGGTACTAGCTTATTTGACGGGAGTAACGTCATGTGCACTGCAGTGGAAAATCCAGAGTGAAAATGAGAAATGTTAGGAGTTGGTTCTGAAGTGGGCTTTTGTAACTTACTAATCAGTTGAAGATGCAACAAACCATTTGGTTTTTTGAAAAATGTAACATATTAGTAACATTTGGCTTTGATCCTTTCTGCAATACAGTTTGGATTGTATTCCTCCTGTACAGTAGGCTCTTGTAGGACTTCAAAATTCTGTGTATTTTAAGTGAAGCATATAAATGCAGGGGACGTTATTTCATAATTTTCCAAATAACTTGGCAGATACTAGTATGAATCTTCTCAGTTTTCCTGTTATGTAGGCAAGTTAGTTTCTGGAAAAGATCAAGCGATGTCATGAATGTGCATGAGGTTACACAGGAATTGGATTGAGAGTTTTGTCTACTTAAATCTTATTTCTGCCTTTAGATTACCGTCATCTTCCTTGTGGTGGTTCAGCCAACAGGTGTTTCTGAGGGTTTTTTCCCTTCTTACTTTAGTTAATTACCTGTGTTCTGTTGCGTACTTGGGAGCGACAGCTAGCTTCAGAGAACTTGCTTCTGAATTTGCAGAGGGTGCTGGTTGTTAATTTCAGGGCTATCAGAACCAACTTCTGCCAGTTTGACTGCAACTGTCCCCCAGAAAAACCATTTTTGCTGCTGTGTTTTGTTTTTTTTTTTGGTAGTGCTAGTACTACAGCACTAAGTACTACAGCTAGCTACCAGTAGCTAGCACTAACTTTAGCTTTGTTCTCTTGGAAGAAGGCAACTCTCTCGTCACTGATGCTGGTCTGGTTTGAGTTACCAACACTGAGCTACATGCAGTGGTATCCACTGGGATCTTCCATGTGACACTCAACTCCTTTTATTAAATTCCTTATCTGATTCTTAACACGGACAAGCGGTTACACGGGTCCTCTGCATCAACCTTTTAGACGGCCTGCTTTCATTGTCTCTGGACTATGATGACTATGATGACTTCCTAAGTAGAGTGCCTGCGTAGCAAACTTGGTGACTTAACCAGACAAGGTGATCGTGGGGCAGTGGTTCCGGTGTCTGTCCTTTAATTAAAAAAAATCTCAAGAGACTGTCCAACAGAAGAAAGCACGCTCAGGGAAAGTAAATCTTAAAGCTGTCATCATTCGGCCTTTCTTTGATACGCGTTCCATTCTGTATGTAAAATACTAAGTTCCACTGGCTTGATGTGAGTTCTAAAGTATGTGACAAAGCAGTATTGCGCAGGTGTGTGTGTCCAGTACTGTTCAGTTTATTAATAACGTGAATGGTGCAGTAGAGTGCTTTTGAAATTGCAGACTCTGAAATTGCAAGGGATGGTACTTAGGTTGAAGAAAGCAGGTCAAGAGTCAAAATAAACGTGACAAATTGTAGAACTGTTTCGGGGGACGAGGCTGACTTCACAAATACAGATAACGAATAACTGACAAGTAAGGGTTTGTGATTCTCTCTGCCCTCCTTTTAGTTCTGCCTGTGGTTCTCCGTCTTCTGGGCATCTGGTAGAACAAAGAGGGAAAAACAGTCGTGGGCTAGTTTTGTTAACCCTTTGAAACCCATGATGTGTGATCTTAAGCAACAGCACCTCAAGAGGATGACTTGAGGAGACCGGGAAACTGGTATTTGCCATGTAGAAAAACTGAAGTTTTGTAAGGAAAATTGGTAAGTAGCATTTTAATGCTAGTTACCGGTGTGAAATACCTAGAACTCCCTTGTGCAAGCGGTTGCAAAAGGGATGGAAAAAGACATTAGTGGTGTAAATACTGGATTTGATTGTTAAGTTCAACCATAACATGGAGTTAGCTGTACTTCTAGGTAGCTGAGGTCCTTGTGAGTTCTGCTGCATAATCAGTGTTGTGTTGATTCTTTTCTTTCTTTTTTTTTTTTTTAAAGCTTGAGATTTCTTTAGCGGCTGCCAAGGAACAGCTTGCAAATGAAACCTTGCTGAAGGCGGATCTTGAAAACCGTTGTCAGAGTCCCACTGAGGACTTGGAATTCCGTAAAACTATGTATGAGGAGGTAAATGCTTTAGTCTCAAGAATTCACATTTTTAAAGGGGAGAAGACAACTTGGGGGAGGGGGGGCATTCTAGAATACTAAAGTAGCTTAGGTTGGGAGGGACCTCAGGAAGTCATTTGGTCTGAACTCCCACTCGGAGCAGGGTTTACCTCTATTCCAGCTGGAAGATTTCCAACTTTTTTTCCCACAAAAATTATGTTAACGCAGAGCTCTTGTGACAAAATAGCTTCACGTATCATGTCGTTTCGTGTTAAATTCTGCCCATGGTATTGCAATGTACATGTCTTTTCACAGTAATGAGAAAGTGGGTTAATTTCTCGCGTAATCCCTTTATGGGAAATAAAGTGGAGAGGGACACTCAAACAGATGCAATGAAATTGTACTGGCTTTTAATTTCCGAGCTTTCTAATAGGATGCTTTTGAATAATGGGAACAGAAGTTGATGAATATTTGTCTTTTAGAGCCTTTTCTTGCCTCTCCCTTTCACTTGTAGTACTTGAGGCTTTCCGGGAGGAACCTTAGAGCAGTAACGAACGTAACCATAGTCGCTTTTGTTCTGTGTGCACATTTGCTTGCTCGTTGTATTTTCAGCTTTGTTCATGTTGTTGGAATCCTTTTTTCCAGAGACCGGGGGCAAGCATACAAATAAAATTTAATTTTGTGCAAGCATAGAAGAAACCTGAAGAAGGGGAGGATGTATTTCTAAAATCCAATCATACTGATGTGCATTTGTTGAAAGTGCAGGCAACTGTCAGAAGGGAATGGGACTTTACATGCCGACGGTATCCTAGCTCTAATTTCAATGACTGGCTATTGCAAAAAAAGACAAACTAATCTAATGCTGATCCACAAGGCTAGCTAAAATCTGCATCGCTCTCTGCTCAGCGGATAGTCTTCTAAAACTTGTTTTGTCTCATTTACTGAATGTTATTTTATTTTTCTGTTTTTCGTAGGAAATCAGTGAAACAAGAAGGAAACATGAAACTCGCTTAGCTGAGGTTGATTCTGGGCGTCAAATGGAATATGAACATAAACTGGCCCAAGCCCTTTGTGACATAGGAGAGCAGCATGATGCACAAGTGGAGCTGTACAAAGAAGAGCTTGAACAGACTTACCATGCCCAAGTGAGAAAATCTTCTCATACAGTTGTCTGACGTACTTTATTTTTGTTTTATTTAATATCAAGATACCCTAATTACTTGCATTTCAGAGGATTTTATTATGGAGCTTGGTTTAAAATTACCATGCTTTTGAATGTGAATTTGCATTTTCAGGTCTCATTTTTGGGAGCAGGTTTAATCCTCAGGAAGTGTAATAATATAAGAGTAGGGAGCACCATGTCAAGGTGAACTGTGGGGGAAAAAGGGATTAGTACTGGGATTACTATGAATTCAAGGAAAGTTCATGTGTTATTACCCGTCAGCTGTAACATAGTCTCGATGATCAATAAGGTGTCCCATATTTTGTACAAAACTTATTTCGTAAGAGGGCTTGCTGAGAAGACAGCATCCTGAATCCTCTGACCCCATACAAAACACGTGGAAGTTTTACCACACCCAATGATTTCTGCTTTTCACTCTTGTAGAGAGGAAGCATACTTAAGCTGAGATCAGTTATACTTCCTAATTTCCTCCCTCTACTGTGATTCAGCATTTCTGTCAGGAGGGGATCCTTGTGTCTCAACTGAACCTGGTTTCTGTGGCTGTACTTGCTGCAGTTAATGTTTTTAAAAACCAGGTGGGATGTTGCAGCAGAAAACTGAATTTAGTGGCATAGACTTCAGTCTTTACAGTCCTAAGAGTGTGCAAATGCTTATCTTCAGGGCTTCGATCTGACTTGGAAAAACTGATTTAAAATAAGATCTAGCCAAAAATATTTTTTTCTTTTTTTTTGAGTCTAAACGTGCTTTCATAACTGAGGCTTTCTTGTTCCCTCTCTTCAGGCGTACTGTTTCTGTATTTTTTGACTTTTAATTTAAAAAAGGTTTTTTAGATTCCATTTCGTCTGCAACTGCAAGTTCAATAGTAAGTCTGTGGTGCTGCTCAAGTGGATGTGGTAGGGTTCAGCAGGAAGGATTAAAAAAATAAAATTATTTGAGCTCGAAATTGTGATAGAATGAAGCAGTAGTAACTCATGGCACTGGTACTGTAATCTGAAGGCACATTACCGATTTGCTTATGTTGGCTGAAAATTAACGTAAGTTTGCTTGGTTTTAGAGACCTGGTAGAATCATAGAATCATAGAACCATTAAGGTTGGAAAAGACCTCTAAGATCCTCGAGTCCAACCGTCAAGCCAACACCGCCATGCCCACTAAACCATGTCCCTAAGCGCCTCATCTACACGTCTTTTAAATACTTCCAGGGATGGTACTCAACCACTTCCCTGGGCAGCCTGTTCCAAGGCCTGACCACTCTTTCAGTAAAGAAGATTTTCCTCATGTCCAGTCGAAACCTCCCTTGGCGCAACTTGAGGCCATTTCCTCTCGTCCTATCGCTAGTTACTTGGGAGAAGAGAGCAACACCCACGTCACTACAACCTCCTTTCAGGTAGTTGTAGAGCACGATAAGGTCTCCCCCGAGCCTCCTCTTCTCCAGACTAAACAGTCCTGCTTCCCTCAGCCGCTCCTCATAAGACTTGTTCTCCAGACCCTTCACCAGCTTCGTTGGCCTTCTGAACCGGTAATTTCAGTTTAGCTGCTTCTATTTAAGCATACTCAAAACCAGTGCTACAGTAATTAAATATATGAAGCTAAACATTGGCCAGCATGAAAACTGGATTTAGCAGTCCAACTTCAGTGATGTCTGCAAGGGAAACTTGTAAGTTTTTAATCCTAGAATAAATATTGAGAGGATTGTGATTTCAGGTAGGGCGATCCAGCATGGTAATTGAGCCACCGTATTCAACCCCTAAAGAAGGAGGCGTTTCGTTGTGTGAGAGCTGCAGAGAGCAACTTTGCGGCTTAGTTTTGCATGTGGGCTTTAGTGACTCCTTTTTCTTTTAATAAAAGTTGCTTTGAAAGTGATGTCCTCACTTGCTCTGCTGCAGCTTGCGGATGCTAGACTGTCCTCTGAGATGAGCAGTTCTGCAGCCAACACAGTAAGAGAAGAACTGAATGGAAGTCGCATACGAATTGATACTCTGTCTTCCCGTATCGCCAGCCTTCAGAAAGAGGTAGCAAGCTCTTTGTGACTCTTCAGTCTTGCCAATTACAGTTGTTGATATGTATATTAAAGGACTTTCTTTCCCTTAACTTGTAAGTGTGTTCAGCATCATGACTTGAATTTGTCTTCTGTTCTGCTGTTCTGTACTTTTTCAAATTTCTTCATGTCTCCTTTTGACAAAGTTGAGTTTTTTGTGCAGTATCCTGCTGCAGAGTGAGTATTTGAAAGGGGGTACTGTTAACTGGCTTGTGCGGAACCTTTTGCGGATAGATGGGACAATTTTAGACAAGAGCTCTGTATTAAAAGTTCTCGACATTCTAAGCAATTTAGTTCTGTTCTGTAGCAGCTGGAGAGCCTAGCGTGGGATTCCACAAAGCAACATTCAAAGCCAGAGCTGGAATATGCAGTCTCTGTCTGTTTGGTGTCTCTTTTCATCCTAGATCCAGTTTGCATCTAGAACTCTTAAAAAATAAAAAATAAATAAAAAAAAAAACCACAAAAAAAAGAGTGATTTTACCAGGATGAGGATGAAATATATGAGACTGTGAAACTACACCAAATTACTGTACTTGAGCATTTGTAGAGCCAGGTCTTGAGCAGAAACTAATTATACTTAGTCAGATCACAGAGCACATAGATCACAGCCGAAGAAGTATGACACAACCTATGACAAGCCGTATGTTCAGTACTAGCTTATTTGACGGGAGTAACGTCATGTGCACTGCAGTGGAAAATCCAGAGTGAAAATGAGAAATGTTAGGAGTTGGTTCTGAAGTGGGCTTTTGTAACTTACTAATCAGTTGAAGACGCAACAAACCATTTGGTTTTTTGAAAAATGTAAAATATTAGTAACATTTGGCTTTGATCCTTTCTGCAATACAGTTTGGATTGTATTCCTGCTGTACAGTAGGCTCTTGTAGGACTTCAAAATTCTGTGTATTTTAAGTGAAGCATATAAATGCAGGGGACGTTATTTCATAATTTTCCAAATAACTTGGCAGATACTAGTATGAATCTTCTCAGTTTTCCTGTTACGTAGGCAAGTTAGTTTCTGGAAAAGATCAAGCGATGTCATGAATGTGCATGAGGTTACACAGGAATTGGATTGAGAGTTTTGTCTACTTAAATCTTATTTCTGCCTTTAGATTACTGTCATCTTCCTTGTGGTGGTTCAGCCAACAGGTGTTTCTGAGGGTTTTTTCCCTTCTTACTTTAGTTAATTACCTGTGTTCTGTTGCGTACTTGGGAGCGACAGCTAGCTTCAGAGAACTTGCTTCTGAATTTGCAGAGGGTGCTGGTTGTTAACTTCAGGGCTATCAGAACCAACTTCTGCCAGTTTGACTGCAACTGTCCCCCAGAAAAACCATTTTTCCTGCTGTGGGTTTTTTTTTTTTTGGTAGTGCTAGTACTACAGCACTAAGTACTACAGCTAGCTACCAGTAGCTAGCACTAACTTTAGCTTTGTTCTCTTGGAAGAAGGCAACCCTCTCGTCACTGATGCTGGTCTGGTTTGAGTTACCAACACTGAGCTACGGGCAGTGGTATCCACTGGGATCTTCCATGTGACACTCAACTCCTTTTATTAAATTCCTTATCTGATTCTTAACACGGACAAGCGGTTACACGGGTCCTCTGCATCAGCCTTTTAGACGGCCTGCTTTCATTGTCTCTGGACTATGATGACTTCCTAAGTAGAGTGCCTGCGTAGCAAACTTGGTGACTTAACCAGACAAGGTGATCGTGGGGCAGTGGTTCCGGTGTCTGTCCTTTAATTAAAAAAAATCTCAAGAGACTGTCCAACAGAAGAAAGCACGCTCAGGGAAAGTAAATCTTAAAGCTGTCATCATTCGGCCTTTCTTTGATACACGTTCCATTCTGTATGTAAAATACTAAGTTCCACTGGCTTGATGTGAGTTCTAAAGTATGTGACAAATTAGGTTTCTTAATGGGACACTTACCACTGTACTTCCAGGAAGGCTTGAGGGCTGCTGCTGACAGGCAGGCAGGCTTTCACTGAGAACAACCCCTATTCCTTTAGAGGAACTTTCTCCCAGAATTCAGAATTGGCAGCAGTAAACTGAAGCAGGAAGTAGACATCTGAAATCTAAAGGGCACTTACTTGCCGCAGGGTCTGAACTGCACTGAGCTGCCCTTTAATTCTGTGTCGTGTCCTCTCCAGCACATCTTAAACAGTTTGACTCTTAAGCTCCATTTTTCTCGACTGAGAAAGCCCAGGTGTAGGAACATGTCTTCAGATCTCGGAAGAATGGAGCAGGTAGTTGTCTTTCAAAGTATGTTGTAAGTTTCACTGGAACTTAAGGTGTTATGTTCGTAGGAGATGAGGTGGAGAACAGCAAGTTGAATATGATCGAGTTTGAATTCAGAAAGTGGGGGAGGATGCTTAACCTAAAGTTTTGAATGCCATGTCACCTGAATAGCAGAGTGCATGGAGGTTTGGGTGAGGTTTCCTTTGCACCGCTGGTGTTTTCAATGCTTTCTAGTCTAGAGCATGGCAAGATAGAGTGCAAGAGCTTGAGGACAACTTGGCCAAGGAACGGGAAAACTGTCGCAGAACACTGTCCGAGAAAGAGAAGGAAATGGCCGAGATAAGAAATCGGATGCAGGAGCAGCTGAGTGACTATGAACAACTTCTGGATGTTAAACTGGCACTTGATATGGAAATCAGCGCATACCGGAAATTGCTGGAGGGTGAAGAGGAGAGGTATGAAAGAATGTAGCAGCAAATGCTGGTGTCTGTGTGCTTCCTTTACTTGTCTCATTCTCTATTAAAAGGCGGGTCTTCCTGGGAATGCATTCATTAGGTGCTTTACTACAGTTTCCAAGGCACTGTTTGTTTTTGCCCCCTCCTGTCTGACACACTTACTTCTAAGTCTGCATGAGACCAAGCTGCTTGAGTATCAGACCAATAGCTCTCAAGAGAACAAATACCATTCTTCTGTTAAAAGTCAGCACTGAGAACGTCATGAATTGTCATTTGTAGGTCTGTTTGGTGCCATGGTTAATATACTTTTTCAGAGTTAATTACAGGGTTATTTAATTGTTAGCTAAACTTCTTTAAGTATGGAATAATTTTAATAAAGTAACAGCTGTTATGATTGCCCAGCTTATTGGCTAGCTGCATTTCCCACATCTGACCCCAGAGTTCAGCAGTACTGAGAATTTTTGCCTGATAAGTCTCAGCTGTCATTTAAAGTAGTTTGATACTTCAGTGGTCCTGGCTGACTCCTCTCAAGCGTGGGGATGAAATATCAACAGCTCATGTGCCATTGAGTTTTTGCATAAATTTCCTCCAATGGCTTAAGTCCCCCTAAGAATTTTTTCTTTACTTGTTTTATCTGCCCAGGAATTTCTGAGAAGGACATTTGGGTTCACAGTCGAGACTTTCAACAGTTCACAGTGTTCCTCTTTCCAGTTTCTAGTTTCTAACACCCAGCTGACAGTGCCCAGTGGTCCTAATTGTAAACTGACCTCCAGAAGATGCAGCCTACTTAATCGCTTGAGAAGGGCTAGTGTGATGTAAAAGCCATAAACCTGACCTGCAGTGGGTTCAGTTCCACACAGATTAATGTGACTTTTTCATCTGTTGTACTTGCAGCACTGAAGGATTCTTGCTTTTCCTGAAGAATTCATGTTCAGCTTGTAATTAAGGACATGACATTTCACTCGCAATAAACCTTCAGGAGCCACATTAACATCAGATAAGGAATATTGAAATGCTAACACTGAAACCTGGGTTGAGCTGAATCTCAATCAGTAATTGCATCTGGAATACTGAAATCAGAGTACTCATCTGAGGCAACTTAAATCCGGGCACTCAGGCACCCACAGGATTTGGAGTCAAGCATCGTTTTCAAATTAGAGCGTGCAGCCTCCAGACGAGGGAAGAGTAAACTTGGGGTAGGAAATGTCTGGCGCAGCAAAGTTTTCTCATGTTTCCTCATAGGCAGAAGCTTCACTGCCAAGTGAGAGCATCTCTCCCGGGCCGAGCAGCCGCTGGCAGGCCGGCGGGGAGGTCGGTGGGGCGAGGGGCGTCGGCCCTTGGGGGCAAGGGGGGGCAGGCCGGCGGCGCTGGCGAACCCGTCTCGTACTGGAGGGGCGGTGGAGGGTCGCCCGAGGGAACAGCGCAACGGCTGAGACTCCCCCACCCTGCGGGGACCCACTGGGCGCGGAAGGGGGCGGTCAGGGCGCCCGCCCTGAGCCGTGTTCCGGCTCCCTTTGTCCAGAACCAGAGGCGGCAACGACGGACGGGGCGGCTGCGCCCGGGCGGCCTCAGCGCCTCAACCGCGCGGGGGGCAGGGGCGGGGCGGGGCGCGGCCTCCCTCCTTCCCTCGCGCGCCGGCTGACAGTTGCGGGCGGTGGCGGGTTTTGAATTTAGTCTCCAGCCGACGGCGGCGCGCGGCGCCCGGCCCGCCTCGCATCGCGATTGGCCGGCGGCCGGTCACGTGGGGGGCCGCGGCGGAGTGTTGGGGGCGCGAGCTGGCGAGGTTGGGCGGGCACCGGCCATATTGGATCTCGGCGCGCAGCCCGCCGGTGCGGCGGCAAGCTCGCTGCCCGCCCGCCCGCCCGCCCGCCCGCGGCTGGGCCCCCGCCCCGCCGGTGTCGGCTTGGTTCTCCTGTTACTGCCGCGGCGCCTCGCCCGGTCTCCCTCCTTCCCGCTCCGCTTCCCCCCGTGGGTCGTGCGCGTCCCTCCCGCCGCTCCGCCATGGCGGCCGCCACGCCGGCCGTTACGCCGCTGGGGCCACGGAGCCGGGGCTTCGCGGCCGCCGCCGCGCTGAGCCCCACGCACATGTCCCGCGGGAGAAGGAGGAGCTGCGGGAGCTGAACGACCGCCTGGCCGTCTACATCGACAAGGTGCGGAGCCTGGAGACGGAGAACAGCGCCCTGCAGCTGCAGGTCACCGAGCGGGAGGAGGTGCGCGGCCGCGAGGTCACCGGCCTGAAGGCGATCTACGAGGCCGAGCTGGCCGACGCCCGCCGGACGCTGGACGACACGGCGCGGGAGCGGGCCAAGCTGCAGATCGAGCTGGGCAAGATCCGCGCCGAGCACGAGCAGCTGCTGGGCAGGTGAGCGGGGGCACGGGGGGGGGGTGGGGAGGGGCACGGGGAGGGGGATGGGGAGCACGGGTGGGCCGGAGCTGGCGGCCGGGCTGAGTGGTGCCCGCTGTGGCGGCCATTCCTGCCCGGCGGCGGCCGCCTGCCCTCTGAATGAATGAGCGAGAGGCAGCGGTGCCCCGCCCCGGCGGGAAGCGGCGGCCCGGCCCCCGCGGCGAGCCCGGCCCCGGCCCCCGGCGCGCCGCCCTGCGCCGCCGCGCCTGCCGCTGCGCCACCCTCAGCTGCGCCCGTGGGGAAGGCGGTGGCTGGCGCCCGGCTGCCAGGGAGCCGCCGCCGTGTGCCAGTCGGTGCAGAGAGCAAGGCCTCCGGCTGAAGCGGTGTTGGCGGCACCCTCGAAACTTGGCCCGAGTTCACCCTCACATCAGTGAGATTGGAGGGCTCCGGGGTTTGAGTCAGGATGAGCCTTCGCCGCCCCCCCGCCCCGTACAGATGGATGACTCTGTCCGTAAGGCTTAAGCTGCTTCAGGATGAAAAGCGCGGACTGGTGACAGTTTGTGCAGTGGCTGTTGCGGGTCTAGGCTTTCTAGATGTCCTTTTCGAAAGATGTTAAGTTCGTAATACAAAAATACACGAGTAAATAACAGGTAGGTGTTACCTAAACCAAGAAATAACTATGATTTCTGTTTCTTTTGCTGGGTATTCAGATGTTAGAAAAGATAGATTCGTGACCAGATACCCTCAAGAGTTCAAGCTTTATGGCACGGTGCCAAGATCTCCACTCTTGCAATTAATTGATTTGTGCTGCTAGGTTTTGCTTCTTACATATTTGACTTGATTCAGTTGTTTGTTTATTGGCTTCCTTGTTTGCGTTTACCTTAAATTTGATTTCTGTGGTTGCTGCAGTTTTCTACTAGCAAAAGAGAATCTTCTGTTTGGGCTTTTTTTCACTAGTTAGGCCCATTTGCCATTCTGACTTTAGACTTGGGATTTCAAAGTTTGTCAATGGATTAAGGTTGGGGAAGAAAAAAAAGAGCAGAATTGTTAATCCTGCTCTACCATCGTATAACCTGTTAATTTTGATTTTTAGTTAAATATACGCTCAGCCCTGATTTTTCATAACGAAGAAGATGCTTCATGTGTGAACCAGCATACTGATGTTTTCATGTGTCTGCAGACAGTTCCAATATCTTTTGGGCTCTTAAGTTGTTATTTAAAAAACAAACCATGAGCTTCTAATTAGTGAGTCTTGTGGTTGTGGTTACTTCTTGGTGCCCCATGAAGGTCTTACATCAAAGACATTATTGACAGTGACCGGGAAAGCAAGGTGTAGCTGCGGATAGGCACCAAAATAACTTGACTTGAAAGTCAAACCAGGAATTTCCATCTCTTAGTGACTTTATGGAGGAAGATACAATCTTCTGCCAGCTTCTCAGAAGAGTGTATGTGGAGGATTGGGCTCAAGATGCAATCTATAGTAAATTCCCTTTCTGTGGCTATAATGCGGGCACATGTGTGAACGTTCTTATTTGCATTTTCCTGTGATGGGATATTTAGCAAAAAGCTGATGATCGGGAGGGGCGGGCAAGGGAGCAGGGAATTGCTCTTGTGCTGTGGGTATGACCTCTTAGGAAGAGTGAAGTCTTACTGCTTGATAGTCTCTCAATACCCATCTCAAACAGATCATCTCTGTACAGCAGAGAATACAGATTATATAGTTCAGGACAAGAATGCCTGAATAGTTTAGGAAAACAAACACTTAATGCTATTTAAGGCTACTAGGTCCTACATAAACTTATATGTGGCTATTTGTTGTTGTTTGGTGGCAGACCTTACTATGGCATGCAGTTTCTTAAGTTGTCTGTGGGTATTTTTAAGATGGATATCTTGGGGATATCTAAGCTTATCTGTAATTCTATTTACAAAGTCTTAAAGAAGAGCAAAGGTTTTTTTCACCTGATTTGGAGCACAATCCCTGATGCCTTCTTTCTTAAAGCTGTTAAGTGATATTATACTGGTTATCATAAAGATCTCAGGTGGTAAGGTATGATGAGAATGTGTGTTCTCTTACCAGGATTTTCCTTGCCCTTTCAGAAAGCTGAAGTGCAGAGTGGTGTATGCCCTGGCTGTAGTTTAAATATGAGTAGAGTAACTACCGTAGTTTGGCTAACAGAGACACCTGAAAAAAAACGGGGAATTTTCTGGCATGTTTGGTGCTATTGTTAGACTCTTGCAGAATAAACTTTATTTTGCCCTTCTTTGCAAAATATGCATCCTGATCATCGGAGTGAGATTAATCTCATCTACCCTTGGTTGTGAAAGGTTGCTGGTGGATGCACCGCTGAGCCAATCTAGCAGTGTGCTGCCGCAGAAGCAAACAGTGCCATGTGTTCCCATCACTGTCCTACCTGTGGTTCTGACTGTTGTCTTGGTTGTTCAGCTAGCTAACTTAGATCATTAAAATGGCAGAAAGATGCTTACTTCTGCTAGTTTTCTGTCACTAGAGAAGTACCAGGACTTGCATATAGGAGGTGACTGAGAGCAAAGGGGAGAAGTAGGCTGAGTTGGGACTGTGGTGTTTGTTAAGCTGCAAACTGCTTGGCTTAGGCATACTGGTAGCCACATCATAAGAGTCAGATTAGTGGTGGCTAGGTATTTGGTTCCCTTTAGAGTCAATGGAGATAAGTGGTAGAAGTTGCTCTCAAGATGTCCTGGGTCTGTGGAGGGAGCATAGATGATTCACTGCTTGGTTGGCTGAAGTTGGGCAAAATGATTCATGGTCTAGCTGGCCTTCCTGTGCTATTTGAATATTTTTGCAAATGTCAGTCTTGTTTCCCCAGACACATGTGCAATTCTGCTTTGTCTAGTTAGTATAACATTCGTCTGAAGTGCTTTATCCATTTGTTTTACTCCAGTCATCATCTTTCAGTCCCTTGCCTGATTAATGCATCAGACTGAAGCTTCTAGTTACTTTAGAAGTGCTGTAGGACTTTTCTTATTCTTTCTTTATCAAGATTTTTTACTTACAGGAGAGGCAAGCTTGTCCAATTACTCTTATTGTCATGTCGATGTATATACAAAAACTTGAATGCCTTTAGACAAATGTTTCTTAGGTTATTGTAAATCAGTTCCTTGCAAAACATAACCTTACTCTTTTGTAGGGCAAAAAGCATGGAAAACTGACTGCTAGCTAGACAAAACATAAAGCATTAATGACTATAGTTTGTTTTTTGATTTTCATATTTCTCTACAACTGGAGTGGAAAACTAGCTCAATGTGCAGTACCATATACTTTTATATGGATGTAAATATAGGCTGCATTACCATGAATTACAACACTTGTGTAGCTATGTCATGAATTGGCTGAAAACCAATGTTTTTCAAGGAGGGTTTGGTTAATGTTGGTAATGCTTAGCTTTGTGAGCTGACTCTTAAGTACTGGCAGAAATGAGTGGGTGGGTGTGGGAGGTGAGAAACATCTGTAGGGTGGTGGCATCCTGCACTTGAGCAGTTTCAAAAGAACTTTAAATTACGCCTGAGATGTAGCTACTGACTGGAAGGAGCAGTCTGCCTGCTTATCTTGCATTATGTGTGTGGTTTGTCTGGCTCTAGAAGGCCAATTCAACTTCTCAAACTGGTAGAAAATTATTTTTATCTTTTTTCCTGTGTGGCTTTTCTACTAAGTTAGCAAGAAATTTAAGGAGATTCCAGGAAATTCTAGGTTATTTTGTGAACCTCGGGGTTGAGGAAAGAAGAGTGATTGTGCAAGAGCGTGAAGGGGGAGCCTGCCTCTCTCTGTGAGCTATTCAGTGACTCGGCCACTTTACTGAACTGCAAACCAAGTGGTCCAGGTAATGTCACCAAAGCAGTGATTGCCCCTTGGTATCTGTGTTTGAGAGCTTTGAACTAGCTTTAAATGAGCTAGTACAGGTAATGAGACACAACTTAACCACAATACCTTATAGTTGTGTCTGGGTTGATTTACTCTGCTTTACAGGTTATTGAGTTTTGGGAATGCTGAGCAAATTAACTTGCTTAGAAATCTGTGCCTCAGCTTGACTGCCTCTGGTAGGAGAAATTAGCTTGCTTAATGGTGAGCTGGGCAGATGTATTGCAGCTATCAGGGTTATTTGTACTCCTGAGAGTAGCGCTCTGGAACGCTTACTGCTGGCAGGTTGCTTGAGTGGTTGAAGTGCATTGGGGAAAACAGTTTGCAATATTCTTGTTGTGGTGTGTGCTGAGCCGTTTTTAAAGTATATGTGGCTGCAACTCTGTTAGTGAGACCTGTGCTGGTAATGCTAGGTAGGAGTGGGACTGACTTCTTTATATTCCGTAGTGTTTATGTGAGTTAAATGTTGTGGGTTAAATTTCTGAAGTGCAAGTTTTCTCTGAAGTACAACGAAAATGAATGGGAACTGGCTCTTTTTCGGGCAGATCCTAGTTCTACACTATTTTAAAATAAATTACAACTCCATGGATAAGAAGATCCACACACTTTGAAGTCAAAAGAGAGAAAAACAAGCTGCTGCTTTGAAGAAGATGCAAGTCAGCAATTATTTGTTTACTTTTGTTTTTTGTTTGTGGGCCAAACTACTTGCTATCTCTCAGAAAGTATTAGTAATTACACTTTTTACCTCTTCCCTTCAGAGAGCCAGTCTACAGGGGAGATGCCTTTCTTCACCTTCCCTTCCCCAAGTGGGGTGCGGGGGGGACCCCACCATGGGGTGGGGGACCCTAAGTGGGTTGGTCACCAAAAAGGACTGTCCTGGTTTGACCTGGCAGGCAGCCGAACACCACACAGCTGCTCACACACACCCTCACCCCCTCCCCCCCGCCCAGTGGGATGGGGGAAAGAATAGAAGGAAAAGTAAAATTTGTGGATTGAGATGAAGGCAGTTTAGTAGAAGAGAAAAGGAAGGGAAAATAATAAGAAGAAGAATGGTGAGAGGATATACAAAATGAGTGATGCACAGTGCAGTTGCTCACCACCCGCTGACCGATGCCCAGCCAGTTTCCGAGCAGCGGTCACTGCTCCCTGGCCAACTTCCCACAGCTTATATACTGAGCATGACATCATATAGTATGGAATACCCCATTGGCCAGTTTGGCTCAGCTGTCCTGGCTGTGCTCCCTCTCAGCTTCTTGTGCACCTGGCAGAGCTTGGGAAGCTAAAAAGTCCTTGATTAGCGTAAACACTACTCAGCAGCAAGTAAAACATCAGTGTGTTATCAACATTATTCTCACACTAAATCCAAAACACAGCACTATACCAGCTACTAGGAAGAAAATTAACTCTATCCCAGCCGAAACCAGGACAAAGGACTACAGTTCTGGCTAATTTCCTAACACTACAACAGGAAGATGTTTGGGTTTTATTTGGTGTTTTGAGATGTAGCTTTGGCTTCCTGTGGAGGAAGAAGCTAGCTGTTGTCGAGAGGCTGAAGTTCTTCCTGGTAAAAATCACTAGGTGTAAGGGTGAAGTATATGTTGTATAATTTGGTGTTTGTTTTTATAATTCACAGAGGTTTTTTTGATCTTGTTTCATTTCTTTCCCATATTCCTTTAGGGCTGGGATGACACTGCTGAGACTTCATCTGGCTTTCAGCATTTGAAGTGTTGAGCTCCAGTTTCTGTTTTCTTTCTGCGAATGTGTTCGGATGAGCTGTCTCATAGTTAGACAACTCATAATGCTAAGAACTAATAGTGCTTAATTTTAATTCTTTTTTCTCCCTTCTGTAACTTCAGTTGCATTAAATCATAGGATGGCTTCACAGCCAATCTTGTTGCAAACAAGCAAGGAAGGTACTTTGGGCTGATAATAATGGTAGTTCCTAATTTAGTGGTATAGGTAATGTATTGGGTTTTAATTATGTTGTTGTTGCTAGTCCATACTAGACATCTTTTTCTCTGTTGTCGCAACTGCAAGAGCTCTCTTCTCAGCTGCCTACCAGTTTGTAATTGGTAGAGATATTTGCAGTAAAAAATTAAAAAACCAAAGTATGTGGGGAGTCTTCCTGTTTCGGGGTCCAGGATAATTTGGGGCGGAATGGGGAGAGGCACGCTATGGCCCTGTGTATGTGCGACTTTCTAGTTTCGGGATCCAACTTGATAGGCTTGGCTTCAGCATGAAGTCTCGTGAGAGAGCCTGCATGAAGCAGTTTCTCCATGTTTTAAATCAAGCTTTCTCCAGCAGTGATCAAACAACAAAGGCCTGATGTGGAGAGATTTTTATTACAGATATGCCATAGAGAGACACCGTTCCTTCCCTCTTTCTCCTCCTCTGCCGTACAGCTTTCTTGTGTGCTGAAGGTCCTGCAGGCCTGGGTGGAAGGGGAGGGACAGGACAGAGGCCTCCAGTGAATAATGCAAGTATTAGGAAGTAGGAGTCCACCTGGCCAAAGCCTAAATTCTGTGCTTTTGTCTGAGCTGTGGACCTAACTGCTCTGAACTGTTGGGCATAAGAGGTGGTATGTAAAATGCCACGGAGGGACTGGATAGCGTTGAGCAGCAGAAAGGAGAACAATAGTTGAGTATAGAGGAGTCTGCCTGTGTCGCAGGCTCTTGCAGCCTACCGCTTCGGTGAGTGTGGTGTTACTCAACAGGAGCGGGATTAGCTAGTGCTGCATCTGTTACGTAAAGCCTGCCATCTTGTGGCTGTAGTGCTAAAACAGCCAAACAATTTTATTTCTACAGATGTTTTTTGCAAGCCTTTGTGCACACACCTCTTGAGCACGACGTTAATTGCATATGCTTGCATGTAATCTTGGAAAAGCATCTTTTAAATTTAAGAGTCTCTCCTTTTAAAATTGCATTAGTCTCATTTTGCTGAGAAGCATTGCTGTTGTTTCTAATAAGGAGCACAGTGATTTAAAAAGTAGTGAATTAATTCTTTAACACTTTTGAATCTTGTTCTTATGAATCTTTATGCAATTTTCAGTCTCCTCAGTTTAGAGTTGTGAATTCTGATTTTTTTTCACTTCTGCAAATGTGCTAGCTGTTGTCTTACTGAACCTGAATCTGTCCATTTCTGTAAAATATTCATAGTTTGATTACAAACACCTAGAACTTCTACATGCTACTGCGCTTACTAGAGAAATGTGGGTATCCCAGAGGGAAGAAGAATCAACTTCAAGGTGGAAGAACATGTATTACACGTTTAAACAAAGCTGCTTGTGCCATCTGAAGGTCAACAGTCATTTTGATTCCTAAGTATGGTTTTCCTTTCCCCTGTTTTTGATGGTAGCTTGTTGTAGCGTTATTTGTGAATAATTAATTTAGGCTGAAGAGTGTGGGTTTGTGTTTATGCGGCATTACTTTACTTTTCTCATTTGACGACTTTGTTTGCATATGCTGTTTTAGAGAACTGTCGTGGTTTAACCCTAGCCGGCAACTAAGCCCCACACAGCCGCTCACTCACTCCCCCGCAGTGGGATGGGGAGAGAATCAGAAGGGTAAAAGTGAGGAAACTCGTGGGTTGAGATAAAGACAGTTTAATAGGTAAAGCAAAAGCTGCACGCAAGCAAAGCAAAACAAGGAATTAATTCACTACTTCCCATCAGCAGGCGGGTGTTCCTGGAAACACCTCCAGGAAAGCAGGGCTCCATCATACATAAGGGTTACTTGGGAAGGCAAATGTCATCACTCTGAACGTCCCCCCTTCCTTCTTCTTCCCCCAGCTTTATACACTGAGCGTGACGTCATATGGTATGGAATACCCCATTGGTCAGTTGGGTCAGCTGTCCTGACTATGCTCCCTCCCAGCTTCTTGTGCACCTGGCAGAGCATGGGAAGCTGAAAAGTCCTTGACTATGTAAACACTATTCAGCAACAAGTAAAACATCAGCGTGTTACCAACATTGTTCTCCTACTAAATCCAAAACACAGCACTATACCAACTACTAGGAAGAAAATTAACTCTATCCCAGCCAAAACCAGGACAGCAATAAACCCATAGAAACTGTTTGACTGCTTGCATAGACACGAGAACTAATTTGAGTGGTAATTTGAAAAGCTTGTGTGTTCGCTTTCCTAAGGAAAAAGGCACCTGTACCTCTGCAGGAGTGCAGTTCCAGTGATGTCACAGACTATTGTATAGACAGGATTTGGGTATCTTTCCTCAGATGTATGGAACTTTGCCATTATGTATGATTAGAAGGGTGCTGCAAAGCAGTTCACTATGCTATAGCTTCTGCTTGTGGAGGACTGGCTTATAGATAATGAACATAAATTTTCATTGAGAATTTGGTCTGTTAATTGGAAATGGGGTATTTGCAGCCCAGACAGTGGATCTGCCCAAGTTCCTGCGTGGAAAAAAGGCAATGAAGATAATTTACTGGTTTCCATCCTATGGAAAGAGCCTTCTGATGGGAGAACTTATTTCTTCCTATTAAGATTCTGGTGAAGGTAGGACCTTTTTCCAGTGGCTGGCTAAAGAGAAAACAAGAGGTGCCTTTAAACACACAGTTTCGCCTTTCCGTATCTATGTCTCAGACTTGTTTGACACTGACTTTCCCCTACATTTAGATTTCTACATCTCAAGCAAAATATTAAGCTATTGTTATATCAGATGAGAAAGCCCAACTAAGGATTTGATTTAAATTAGGGTAACTTAAGCCAAGACAAAATGGTTTTGTTGGGTGTCTTGTGAGTTGAAGATTCAGATTGCACCTTGTTTTGTTAGTCAGCAGTCTACTTTGGGGGCATCTACTTTGGGTAGACTTTCCTACCACTTTCTCTGATTTATTCCAGCTATGCAAAAAAGGAATCTGATCTTAATGGAGCCCAAGTCAAACTTCGAGAGTTTGAAGCAGCCCTCAATTCTAAAGAAGCTGCACTGGCCACAGCCCTTGGTGATAAGAAAAGTCTGGAAGGGGAAAATGAGGATTTAAAAGACCAAATTGTACAGGTAAGAAGAAAAAATACTCAACCATCAAGCTTCTGTCAGCAAATGAGGTGTTTTTATATATAATACATCCATAGTAAGAGCTGTAATTCTTGTAAAATGCAGCTTTGTAGCCAAAAAAATAAATACAAACCTGTCATCTAGTCTCAACTAGAACAACCTGTGGATCCCTATCAACGTTGGAAGCAGTATTGCGTAGGTGTCTGTGTCCAGTACTGTTCAGTTTATTAATAATGTGAATGGTGGAATAGAGTGCTTTTAAAATGGGAGACTCTGAAATTGCAAGGGATGGTACTTAGGTTGAAGAAAGCAGGTCAAGAGTCAAAATAAACGTGACAAATTGTAGAACTGTTTCGGGGGACGAGACTGACTTCACAAATACAGATAATGAATAACTGACAAGTAAGGGTTTGTGATTCTCTCTGCCCTCCTTTTAGTTCTGCCTGTGGTTCTCCGTCTTCTGGGCATCTGGTAGAACAAAGAGGGGGAAAAAAAGTCTTGGGCTAGTTTTGTTAACCCTTTGAAACCCATGATTTGTGATCTTAAGCAACAGCACCTCAAGAGGATGACTTGAGGAGACCGGGAAACTGGTATTTGCCATGTAGAAAAACTGAAGTTTTGTAAGGAAAATTGGTAAGTAGCATTTTAATGCTAGTTACCGGTGTGAAATACCTAGAACTCCCTTGTGCAAGCGGTTGCAAAAGGGGTGGAAAAAGACATTAGTGGTGTAAATACTGGATTTGATTGTTAAGTTCAACCATAACATGGAGTTAGCTGTACTTCTAGGTAGCTGAGGTCCTTGTGAGTTCTGCTGCATAATCAGTGTTGTGTTGATTCTTTTCTTTCTTTTTTTTTTTTTTAAAGCTTGAGATTTCTTTAGCGGCTGCCAAGGAACAGCTTGCAAATGAAACCTTGCTGAAGGCGGATCTTGAAAACCGTTGTCAGAGTCCCACTGAGGACTTGGAATTCCGTAAAACTATGTATGAGGAGGTAAATGCTTTAGTCTCAAGAATTCACATTTTTAAAGGGGAGAAGACAACTTGGGGGAGGGGGGGCATTCTAGAATACTAAAGTAGCTTAGGTTGGGAGGGACCTCAGGAAGTCATTTGGTCTGAACTCCCACTCGGAGCAGGGTTTACCTTTATTCCAGCTGGAAGATTTCCAACTTTTTTTCCCACAAAAATTATGTTAACGCAGAGCTCTTGTGACAAAATAGCTTCACGTATCATGTCGTTTCGTGTTAAATTCTGCCCATGGTATTGCAATGTACATGTCTTTTCACAGTAATGAGGAAGTGGGTTAATTTCTCACGTAATCCCTTTATGGGAAATAAAGTGGAGAGGGACACTCAAACAGATGCAATGAAATTGTACTGGCTTTTAATTTCCGAGCTTTCTAATAGGATGCTTTTGAATAATGGGAACAGAAGTTGATGAATATTTGTCTTTTAGAGCCTTTTCTTGCCTCTCCCTTTCACTTGTAGTACTTGAGGTTTTCCAGGAGGAACCTTAGAGCAGTAACGAACGTAACCATAGTCTCTTTTGTTCTGTGTGCACATTTGCTTGCTCGTTGTATTTTCAGCTTTGTTCATGTTGTTGGAATCCTTTTTTCCAGAGACCGGGGGCAAGCATACAAATAAAATTTAATTTTGTGCAAGCATAGAAGAAACCTGAAGAAGGGGAGGATGTATTTCTAAAATCCAATCATACTGATGTGCATTTGTTGAAAGTGCAGGCAACTGTCAGAAGGGAATGGGACTTTACATGCCGACGGTATCCTAGCTCTAATTTCAATGACTGACTATTGCAAAATAATGTACTATGGGTATCAGACTGGGGAAGTGCTCCTGTGTTTCTACTGAAAGTTTCAATGTCGGACAAACTAATCTAACGCTGATCCACAAGGCTGGCTAAAATCTGCATCGCTGTCTGCTCAGCGGATAGTCTTCTAAAACTTGTTTTGTCTCATTTACTGAATGTTATTTTATTTTTCTGTTTTTCGTAGGAAATCAGTGAAACAAGAAGGAAACATGAAACTCGCTTAGCTGAGGTTGATTCTGGGCGTCAAATGGAATATGAACATAAACTGGCCCAAGCCCTTTGTGACATAGGAGAGCAGCATGATGCACAAGTGGAGCTGTACAAAGAAGAGCTTGAACAGACTTACCACGCCCAAGTGAGAAAATCTTCTCATACAGTTGTCTGACGTACTTTATTTTTGTTTTATTTAATGTCAAGATACCCTAATTACTTGCATTTCAGAGGATTTTATTATGGAGCTTGGTTTAAAATTACCATGCTTTTGAATGTGAATTTGCATTTTCAGGTCTCATTTTTGGGAGCAAGTTTAATCCTCAGGAAGTGCAATAATATAAGAGTAGGGAGCACCGTGTCAAGGTGATCTGCGGGGGAAAAAGGGATTAGGACTGGGATTACTATGAATTCAAGGAAAGTTCATGTGTTATTACCCGTCAGCTGTAACATAGTCTCGATGATCAATAAGGTGTCCCATATTTTGTACAAAACTTATTTCGTAAGAGGGCTTGCTGAGAAGACAGCATCCTGAATCCTCTGACCCCATACAAAACACGTGGAAGTTTTACCACACCCAATGATTTCTGCTTTTCACTCTTGTAGAGAGGAAGCATACTTAAGCTGAGATCAGTTATACTTCCTAATTTCCTCCCTCTACTGTGATTCAGCATTTCTGTCAGGAGGGGATCCTGGTGTCTCAACTGAACCTGGTTTCTGTGGCTGTACTTGCTGCAGTTAATGTTTTTAAAAACCAGGTGGGATGTTGCAGCAGAAAACTGAATTTATTGGCATAGACTTCAGTCTTTACAGTCCTAAGAGTGTGCAGTTGCTTATCTTCAGGGCTTCGATCTGACTTGGAAAAACTGATTTAAAATAAGATCTAGCCCAAAATATTTTTTTCTTTTTTTTTCTGAGTCTAAACGTGCTTTCATAACTGAGGCTTTCTTGTTCCCTCTCTTCAGGCGTACTGTTTCTGTATTTTTTGACTTTTAATTTAAAAAAGGTTTTTTAGATTCCATTTCGTCTGCAACTGCAAGTTCAATAGTAAGTCTGTGGTGCTGCTCAAGTGGATGTGGTAGGGTTCAGCAGGAAGGATTAAAAAAATAAAATTATTTGAGCTCGAAATTGTGATAGAATGAAGCAGTAGTAACTCATGGCACTGGTACTGTAATCTGAAGGCACATTACCGATTTGCTTATGTTGGCTGAAAATTAACGTAAGTTTGCTTGGTTTTAGAGAAATGGCAATTTTGATTTAGCTTCTTCTATATAAGCATACTCAAAACCAGTGCTACAGTAATTAAATATATGAAGCTAAACATTGGCCAGCATGAAAACTGGATTTAGCAGTCCAACTTCAGTGATGTCTGCAAGGGAAACTTGTAAGTTTTTAATCCTAGAATAAATATTGAGAGGATTGTGATTTCAGGTAGGGCGATCCAGCATGGTAATTGAGCCACCGTATTCAACCCCTAAAGAAGGAGGCGTTTCGTTGTGTGAGAGCTGCAGAGAGCAACTTTGCGGCTTAGTGTTGCGTGTGGGCTTTAGTGACTCCTTTTTCTTTTAATAAAAGTTGCTTTGAAAGTGATGTCCTCACTTGCTCTACTGCAGCTTGCGGATGCTAGACTGTCCTCTGAGATGAGCAGTTCTGCAGCCAACACAGTAAGAGAAGAACTGAATGGAAGTCGCATACGAATTGATACTCTGTCTTCCCGTATCGCCAGCCTTCAGAAAGAGGTAGCAAGCTCTTTGTGACTCTTCAGTCTTGCCAATTACAGTTGTTGATATGTATATTAAAGGACTTTCTTTCCCTTAACTTGTAAGTGTGTTCAGCATCATGACTTGAATTTGTCTTCTGTTCTGCTGTTCTGTACTTTTTCAAATTTCTTCATGTCTCCTTTTGACAAAGTTGAGTTTTTTGTGCAGTATCCTGCTGCAGAGTGAGTATTTGAAAGGGGGTACTGTTAACTGGCTTGCGCGGAACCTTTTGCGGATAGATGGGACAATTTTAGACAAGAGCTCTGTATTAAAAGTTCTCGACATTCTAAGCAATTTAGTTCTGTTCTGTAGCAGCTGGAGAGCCTAGCGTGGGATTCCACAAAGCAACATTCAAAGCCAGAGCTGGAATATGCAGTCTCTGTCTGTTTGGTGTCTCTTTTCATCCTAGATCCAGTTTGCATCTAGAACTCTTAAAAAATAAAAAATAAAAAAAAAAAAAACCCCCACAAAAAAAAGAGTGATTTTACCAGGATGAGGATGAAATATATGAGACTGTGAAACTACACCAAATTACTGTACTTGAGCATTTGTAGAGCCGGGTCTTGAACAGAAACTAATTATACTTAGTCAGATCACAGAGCACATAGATCACAGCCGAAGAAGTATGACACAACCTATGACAAGCCGTATGTTCAGTACTAGCTTATTTGACGGGAGTAACGTCATGTGCACTGCAGTGGAAAATCCAGAGTGAAAATGAGAAATGTTAGGAGTTGGTTCTGAAGTGGGCTTTTGTAACTTACTAATCAGTTGAAGACGCAACAAAACATTTGGTTTTTTGAAAATGTAAAATATTAGTAACATTTGGCTTTGATCCTTTCTGCAATACAGTTTGGATTGTATTCCTGCTGTACAGTAGGCTCTTGTAGGACTTCAAAATTCTGTGTATTTTAAGTGAAGCATATAAATGCAGGGGACGTTATTTCATAATTTTCCAAATAACTTGGCAGATACTAGTATGAATCTTCTCAGTTCGTAGGAGATGAGGTGGAGAACAGCAAGTTGAATATGATCGAGTTTGAATTCAGAAAGTGGGGGAGGATGCTTAACCTAAAGTTTTGAATGCCATGTCACCTGAATAGTGCATGGAGGTGTGGGTGAGGTTTCCTTTGCACTGCTGGTGTTTTCAATGCTTTCTAGTCTAGAGCATGGCAAGATAGAGTGCAAGAGCTCGAGGACAACTTGGCCAAGGAACGGGAAAACTGTCGCAGAACACTGTCCGAGAAAGAGAAGGAAATGGCCGAGATAAGAAATCGGATGCAGGAGCAGCTGAGTGACTATGAACAACTTCTGGATGTTAAACTGGCACTTGATATGGAAATCAGCGCATACCGGAAATTGCTGGAGGGTGAAGAGGAGAGGTATGAAAGAATGTAGCAGCAAATGCTGGTGTCTGTGTGCTTCCTTTACTTGTCTCATTCTCTATTAAAAGGCGGGTCTTCCTGGGAATGCATTCATTAGGTGCTTTACTACAGTTTCCAAGGCACTGTTTGTTTTTGCCCCCTCCTGTCTGACACACTTACTTCTAAGTCTGCATGAGACCAAGCTGCTTGAGTATCAGACCAATAGCTCTCAAGAGAACAAATACCATTCTTCTGTTAAAAGTCAGCACTGAGAACGTCATGAATTGTCATTTGTAGGTCTGTTTGGTGCCATGGTTAATATACTTTTTCAGAGTTAATTACAGGGTTATTTAATTGTTAGCTAAACTTCTTTAAGTATGGAATAATTTTAATAAAGTAACAGCTGTTATGATTGCCCAGCTTATTGGCTAGCTGCATTTCCCACATCTGACCCCAGAGTTCAGCAGTACTGAGAATTTTTGCCTGATAAGTCACAGCTGTCATTTAAAGTAGTTTGATACCTCAGTGGTCCTGGCTGACTCCTCTCAAGCGTGGGGATGAAACAGCAACAGCTCTTGTGCCATTGAGTTCTTGCATAAATTTCCTCCAATGACTTAAGTTCCCCTAAGAGTTTTTTTTTCTTTCTTTCTGCCCAGGAATGCAGTCTTTAGCAAATGCATAGAGATGCCTTTGTAATATTAATGTAGTTGTCCATCAGTATTCCATGCTCCAAAAGCATTAATCAGCTGTTTGACAACACTTTATTTGATTCTTCTAAGGCTTCACTGTTTCATGTAACATGCTTTGTTTACTGTATGTACCTTTTGCTGTATAATTCTATGGGAAGAAGAGGAGAGAGGAAGAAAGTTTATAAAAAAAAAAAGGTGGGAAAAAGGAAAACCAAAGTGGGATGTGTGCATGTTTCTTCCTTTCTTCAATGTAGGTTGAAACTTTCTCCAAGCCCATCTTCCCGAGTGACAGTTTCACGGGCTTCATCGAGCCGTAGTGTGCGTACAACCAGAGGGAAGAGGAAGAGGATTGATGTGGAGGAATCTGAAGCCAGCAGTAGTGTTAGCATTTCCCACTCAGCTTCTGCCACTGGAAATGTCTCTATTGAGGAGATAGATGTTGATGGAAAATTCATCCGCTTGAAGAACACCTCTGAACAGGTTTGAAAATGCACATGTATCATGACTTTACAATGGGCTGATTAGAGGTAGAAGGCATCCTCAGCACCCTTTCAGCCCTCAGGCTTCATGTTGACCCTAGAGCTAAAGCATGCTGCATAAGAGATGGCACTAAAACTAGTGTGTCACAAAATAAGTTTTCATACGGTATTCTGGATTGATGATGACTTCTTCCTAATGATTTGTAATGCTTTCCATAGCAATTGCTTTATTGCTAGGTTGCCCACCCACCAAGTGTTGTACCAGTCTTCAGAGTTCTGCCTTGCAAGTGATCTCCGTGTAAAACTTTATGGATAACACTGTCACTGATAGGAAATAGTGCAAGCAGACATTAGGCTCCTTTAGAAGCCTTTTAAGAACTTCCTCTGCCTTAAAAAGCCCCAAAAGAAATACATACTGATGTCTAATTAATTGCCCGTGTCCCTTGTTCTTCCTTGGCTGCATCTACAGTTTTTAGGAGCCCTCATTCCCATGCCAAAGCCACCTTTATGATGGCTACTCAGATTATTTCATTCTATTAATAGGTTGGAGTTTGTACTGGGGGGAACACACATACCTCTTTATCAAAGGGTACTTCATTTGAGTAATAATGAGAACTTTTCCTTATGTTGCCCTCAGAATGATGCTAACTGTTATATTCAGTGCATTTCCCCTGTGCCCTGCTCTCCCTGCCCCCTGCCCCCGACATTACTTGTAATTTCTGCTTAAAGAAAAAAAAATCCTATGCTATAATACAGTTCTGCAAGTCATCGCAGGAGGGGTTGGAGACTGGGGACTATAATTTCTTAAATCCTGTGTCTGGGAGAAGAGAGAATTGAGTGTTTTCTCATTAGGACACCAGAACTACAAGACCTAATTTTTTGCAGCCTTGATTTCAGAGAAGTAATTCTTGCCTTCTCCTGTGCTGTTTGTGCCTCAACTGGCTGTAGAAGTTAGCTGCATTCTTTGTTTTCAGTGACACATAGGCTTTGTCTAATGTCATCAGATACCTTCGCTAAAAGGCAGCTCATCTTGATGTTTTAGATGACAAAGATGGGTCTGGTTCCAAGTGTTTCAGTCCCCTCTAATAAGTGAAGAGACGGACAGACTCCTCCAGATGGTGATACATATGTACCTTAATTACCTGCTTGGGGTGTTGGCTGAGAGTGCCGACTTCATTTACTGAATGGAAGAAACCTTGACAACTGTTTTGGTCTAGACAGCTAAGCGTTTAGATGACTAAATTCAGACAAATCAAAGACTACTTCCAGTGAGTCAGGACCTGCTGTTTTTTTCCTTTTTGAGTTTTTCAAGCTTATGGGATTTCCCGTGCTCCGCCGCCCCCCCACTTTGTGTACCACATGGGTTTTTTATTTAATTTAACTACACATGCATTGTTCCATGGAAGGACCATCAGTTCTGTTACCAGTAGCCATGGATGGTTCATGGTTATAGCACTTTGACAGGGGTCTAGATCTGAGCAACTAACTGTAGTGCAGTGTAATAAGCTGTACTTGGGGAATTTTCACAAGTGTTTGAGAGTGTGTGTGTGTGTATATATATATATAAAAAAAATAAATAGAAAATATATAAAGTCCTTTTTAAGTATGATGTATTTTGTTGCAATGACCTACTGAATGTCAGTGTCCCTTAAGATAAATAAGATTGTTTATTTTAGAGGATCTTAACTGTCTGTTGTCAGACTCCAGTGGCAACTGTTTAATGTTTGGAAACTGTCTGTTGGTGGGAGAATTTAAAAAAGATCTACTCTTGCTTTGAAATAGTCATTCTGTATTGATGACTTGTATATGTTTTTCTATTAGATTTGCTAGTGCTTTTCAAGTAGTTGATAAGCAAAAAGTGATTGAAAGGAAAAAATAATGTAGGTCTTGCAAAGGAGTATGTAGTGGGAGGTGTGCATATGTAGAAACACATTTTAAGATGACTGACTGAGGAATGTTTTGTTTTCTAAGAAGTCTGCTTGTCATTCTGTGCTTCAAAAAATGTATTGTATATTTGTAAGGGGATTTCAATATTTATACAGAAAATGTAACGGAATGTTACAGAAATGTTACAGAAAATGACTGCTGATGGAAATTTTTTTTCTCCTTTTTATTAGGATCAACCTATGGGAGGCTGGGAGATGATCCGAAAGATAGGAGACACTTCTGCTAGTTACAGATATACCTCAAGATATATACTAAAGGCAGGCCAAACTGTGACAGTAAGTTATCAAGTTTCAGCTATTCAATTGAAATGGGCTTTTGGCCAACTTGTGTGTGTCAATAAGACGCAAGGGTTTTGTTGTGTCCTTTTGACGTACTTGTTCAGAAAACAATCACTATATTTGTATTGGGCATTAGTTGTATCCATTGCTAAGAAGCAGTTGGACAGAGCCACGTTTTTCAGGAACTTACTTTCTGTATGGAGCAATAATTTTGACCGTAAACGGGCCCATTTTCATACTCAAGTCTCTGCATTAAAAAATGTAGGGGTGCTTTATTGTAAGAAACTTTGGAAGTAGGTAGGCAGAGACTTGTGTTTTCCTAACTGGAGGAGATTCACCAGTGTCACTTAAATGGAATACATTAACTCAATAAATAACATGGAAACTTGTAAGACTGGCAAATAATGCTCGCATGTGACTTCTTTTAACAGGTCTGGGCTGCAAATGCTGGAGTAACTGCTAGCCCTCCCACTGACCTCATCTGGAAGAACCAGAATTCTTGGGGCACTGGTGAAGATGTGAAAGTTGTACTGAAAAATTCTCAGGGGGAGGTAGAGTACCTCAGATGTGTTTAAACTTGTCTTTCTGTGGTGCCATTCCCTGTAAAGATGCAGGCAGAACCCTTGTCAGGACTTTACATGTGAATGCACATGAGTGTTGAGTAAAGCTTTCTCCTTTTGCTTTCCAGCCAAGCATACTGTACCCCTGTCTATCTTAACTGCAATTTCGGAATGCAATCTATTGAAGCGTATGAAATTTTTTCCCTATATTGAGTATAAGTAGTAGAAGAATGACTTGTTCAGACACTGCCCTCATGCCAGGAATTGGGCAGTGCCTTAGAATATGCTTTGAAAAGAAAAGGTTTTAGTAAACTCTTCAGTGATTTGTCTCTTAAATCAGTTTTCTTTAAAAATGTGTGTTTATGGGGGGTGGGGAATGTTTCTGTGAAACTCACTTTAAGCAGTGAGGCATTAATTCTGGTAAGGTGGGAGTTAAAACTTTGGGTAGGACAGTTGCTAGGACATCTGGCAATTGTAAGACAATATTTAAATATTAATATATATATTTTTATATATATTTAAATATTTAAAAAGCAAATTTTGGAGGAACTTGATGAGTGTCTTGTTAGAAAGACTTTTTAATCATTAAGAGATTTAGAACTAAGATGTTACGAATGCTGTTTATGCACAGCAGCACATTAAAAGTATACAGACAGAAGCAGTACAAGTAGTTTTGCCAACAGCTGGAACTCCCAATCTAAGTAGATTAGCACCAGATCTTTAGAGGAGTCAAGTCTTAAAAATAAAAATCTGTTGCAGGAGGTTGCTCAGAGGAGCACTGTCTTTAAAACAACTCTACGTGAAGGGGAAGAGGAGGAAATTGAGGAAGAATCAGCTGAAGCTGTGGAGGAAGAAGACCTTTACCGCCAGCAGGTATCTTGTTTTGGTTAACAAGGTTATTTAGGTTGAAAAACCAGATATATAAGCCATGAATTTTTGGAAGAATATCATACCTCTTTGGGTGTGGATGTTCTTTAATTTTTGTCTTGTTCAATCAGTAATTTAATGAAAGCATGAAGCTGTGTTATTAAGACGAGTGTAAAAAATACTATTTCACATATTCCTTTGATGGAGAGAAGTAGATTTTTCTTAAAAGAAGGTTTTAAAGCTTAAAGATTTGGGGATTTTTTTTTTTTTTTCCCCTTGAACTCTGCTCCTGATAAGATTTCCCCTAGGCCAATTGTTTTATGATAAAGTTTGGCTTAAGCAGGTACACCTAAATTTACCTAAAGTTTTGAGAACTTAAATCTCTCATTTTCTCTGGCAGAGGAAATGAGAGATTTGAAGACACTATCAGAGAAAATGTCTCTTGCATTCTGAAGAATGGCAACTCTGAAGGCAGTGGAAAGGTGTGAACTTGCAGTGACAATATAGAATGTTTTGAAATAAAAGGGAAAATACTGAGAGAGAACATACTTGATTGTTCACATTCTGAGTCTTATCCGTTACCTTACTGTTTTGACCAGCTCTTCTAAAAAAAAAAAAAAAAAAAAAAAAGAAAAAAAAAAGAAGGAAGTGTAACGAACGTAAGTTCCTGTAATGCAACGTTCAGGTTTGCTACTTCGCTAAAACTTTGCCACATTTCAGTTAGTATATATCTTAAAGCCAGTTAGAAAAGATAATGTAGAACAGGAATTAAGTGTGCATACGTAAACAGACGAAAAATGTTGGAAATCGTATTTTTTTGGCAGTCATGGTTTTTGGCTTACAACTGAATCGTGACTTTGTGGCATTTAATACAGAGTCAGGTTTTTATTGCAGTTATGCAAAAGTACTGAAGTGCATCCATTTGTTTTTGTGGTTTCTGGGATGGTGTAGTTCAGCTGAAGTGTGTGTCTTTACTTGCAGAGCTTTACTTACAAAAATGTTATAGAGAGATTAGATTTCTTTAGATAAAAACTCTCAAGGTACTTCTGTGTGCTCCCTGCAGGATTCACCACCTGTCTAAACTCAGTGATGCTTTTTGACTTGAGATTCAAATATGATCATTAGTTAAGTTGTTTTTCTGGTACCTGTCCTCCATTACCTCTCATAAGAAGGGGTATCTAGCATTCTTTTACTTACAGGGGATAACAGGTTGTACAGCTTTGCATGCTGACTCTTGCTTAGGCCATGCCAGGCTAATAATTCCATATATTAAAAATGTGCAGTATATTATTTTGAGGTTGCTAAGTCTTTTACTGCTGGGTTTTTTTTCAAAGTTGACTCTTTCTATTCGTAACAGGCAGGCCCAAGGACATCTAACAGAAACTGTGTGATCATGTAAACTTCCAGTCAGCCAGGTTCCTCAAGTGATGGCAATCCTTGCCCACAGAACAGAGCCTTCTCAGAAGCACAACGTATTTTTGTATTTCCTGTATGTGAATTTTTAAGCTGCAAGTCTGATGGCCTTAATTTCTTTTGCCACTGAAAAGGTGGTTTTGTGAAAGAAGTATCTGTAACTTTCTCGCAGGTTGTGAATTGTTGACTCTGGACAATGTACTGTTTGAAAAAAGATGTCCCTGTCTCTCAGATTTATATGCCAGTCTTTTTATTGAAAACTTGCTGGAATAGAAATATTCCACTGTGTTTTGGGGATCAATTTTTCTTAGATTACACCACTCTAGACTAGCTAGTTGCTGTTGACCTCTTTATATGTAGGTGCTGTTGGGGAAGGGGAAGGCATTTTCGATACTATGAACTCTTTTATACTGTAGACTTTTTTCCTACAGCGCAACCAAGGCTATAAAACTTTTTTAATAGAAAAGAACAGCTTTGTTAAAAAAAAAACCTTTAAAAAAAACAACCAACAAAACCAAATGAAAACAAAAAAAACAACACACAAAAAAAGAACGTAGCCCAGCTTATCGTGTAAGAACTCAGAGTTTGAAGGATGTAGTAAAACTCCTTACTGGTACTCTTTTCCGTTGTTTAGATTTCTTATTCTGGAGGAGGATTCATGTTAAATGTGTTAGTTGTGTTGTTAAGATAGTGTAACCAGCTTAAATTTTATTACATGATTTTTTAACAAATAGAAGGTTGTTTTAATATGGATTGTCTTGCTTGTTTACAATTTGTAGGAGCAAACCCAAGCCTTTAGGGGTCTAGTCTACATTTGTATGGAAAACAATTGTAACTTTGTCAATGTGGAAAGTTTTTCTGTCCTTTATGCATTAACCTCATGTCTGAAAAAGCTTTGAATAAAATATCTCTGTTTAAGATGTTACCAATTAAAGCTTTTGGAATTTCTTTCTTCCTAGAACTGAGCTAAAAGTTGAGTAAGTGTTGAACACTTGGAACTGATAGGCTTTGAAGCTGGCGAAACCTCCATGTAAATGGAACAGTGGCAGTTGACTTGCAAAGATTTCTTCTAAATAATGGGTAACAACTTCACATCTGGAAAATTAATTCTTTAGAGCTTTATTCAAACTCTTTTGCATAACTGTTTCTGCATCGTCTTTGCCCATATGTTAATTCTTATTGCACTGGCTTTTACTACATCATACAAGTACCAGGCTGAGCAGTTTAAGCATGGCACGATAACATAAATAGCAATTCAGAAATACTGTAAATAGTTATCTTCATGTTAGTCTGAAAGTATTTTTAAATGCATGGCCAGAATTTTGGAAGCTGATTTGAGCTTTTTTCTAGCATTAGTCTCATGACAAATCTAAGACTTCTTAACATGTCTTTCATCTTGGGTAAGTTCCCTTTTGTGGTGAACTGCGTGCTGGCATTTCAACCTTGTGCCAGCAGAGGGTGAGGGGGGATGGCCAAGGGTTATGCAGGTGGATGAGGATTAGGGGGACTGCTTCTTTTGACAGTAATGCTGGCTTAAACAGCTGCATTGAACCACAATGTCATACTTGATTTAATTTCCTGTTTATATTTGAATTTTTACATAGTTTAAATGTTTCATGTCTTTTAAGCATCACTCTCTATCCCATCACATTCTGAATACGCCTCAATTTGATCTATAGGAGTAATGGCTTTCTATTCGTTGCAGTCGCAGATACCTGCAGGCGTACACCATATAAATGTACACCTATGTTGTAGGAAGTAGTTAATGCCATTCCTCGTTTGGTGTTTTCAAAACTAGTAGCACGGGCTAGCAATGTATTCCAGTAAAGACTTGATTGGGCCAGTTAGATAAGGACTGTTAATCTCTCCAATCAGTAGTAAAGACAAATACTTTGCGTGTAGGCATTGGGTACTTAATTCTTAATTCATAGTGGAAACCTGCCAGCATAATCAAGCATTCTTGGTTAAAGCTTGTGTACAGCCTGGTTTTTGTCACCAGGATGATGAACAGTGCTGTAAATCTCTTACCTGAACGTATAGCTAGGCGCTGCTACTTGAAACTGTAAAGAGAGCTTTTACATGAGGCTTGTGAGTATTCTGGTAAATCAGCCTCTTGTGATGGATGACAATGGGAGAAATGCTGATTTTAAAAAAAATAATTTTGCTGTTCTAAGTATTTCTGTAAACTAGCATAAAGAGTGTTGGGAAACACAAATGACCCTTCTGGGGAGCGTGTGCGCACGTGTGTTCACTCTAACCTTTAGAGTGAACATCCTACCACCAGGTGGAGATGTTGCTATTTAAAAAAAAAAAAACAAAAAACAAAACAAAAAACCAACCCCAAACTTCCTACACTTCCCTGAGAGTTCCATAATAACTTTTGAAAGCTTCTGCTTTCTTGAACAGACCAGCTTCTGTTCTCCTGCCTCTTCACCGTCTTCCCACACTGAAGGCCAGAAGTGCATTTTGACTACTGCAAGGTAGGGTGGACTTCTCATTGCTGTACTGAAAAACAGCAGCCTCAAGCTTGGGGAGGGGTATGCGTTGTGCCCCTGCGTGGCTAAAGGCACCTGACCACTGAAAAACGAGCTAATTGGCTATATGCAACGTTATGTGAAATGTGTTCGTGTTTTCTGGAGGTTGTCAGTCAGGTAATGAGCCAGAGAAGAAGCAAACAGTATCCTCGTTAGCTCTGTAGATGTGTTCAACTTGTGATTAAAATGTTGGTAGGTCTTTTTATTATTACTGTTACAGTGTTAGGTAAAGATGATTTTTAGGTATATTCAGTCCTTTTGAGCGTTGGCAACTCTCCAGATAAGGATTATCATTTTCTGATACTGATCTGTTACACAGTTGACAAGAGTTACAAGTGGTATCATCCTGGCAGGCGAAAACTGTTTTAGTAACTCACTGCTTACATTTGTAGTAAAGTGTTTTTCTAGTTGCATCTGCTGGAATACCTTCATTCCTATGAAAACCAAGATCTATGCTACAGATTGTCTTATGCCTCTGACTTCTTTATCCCTGCTGCATATAGCTACATCTTACTTGCCGAAGCAGGCAGCAGAATACAGAAAGGGAAATGAATATATAAATAGCGTAAATACCTTTTCTGTTCCTGGATGCTAATTCTTCATTTGCCTGCTTCGGTAAAAGAAGCAATTTTAAATGCTGGTCTTAAATTTTCATGGAGAAATTTAACTGTCTTATCAGTGTACCATTTTGATACTAATTTGAGGGTTTCTGGAGTGAAAAGGGTCTTTCATGGGGAAACTCCAGATCTGTGAAACAGTGCCTTTTATATTCACGCTGCACTGTAAGCAGTATAGGTACTTCTAATAGGAAAAAAAAATGGCTGCTGCTTTTGCAGAAATGGCTGCATGGTAATCGACTATGAAGTATTTTCCTGCAGGCAAAGAAAGTAACTAGTTGATGGGGAATAAAAGCCTTTAAAGCTCTTGTCCAAACAGGACAGCTAGTACTAACTGGAGATTTTTATAAAGGGAATGGAGGCTGTGTATGATGGATGTGAATGCTTATTTAGCCTTTCCTGGTATATGCTGGTTAGCCTCAAGGAAACACTGGGACACTTTATTATTTATAATATGCAGTTAGATCCATCATAGGATTATGGCAGTTAGCTATTTTATCTCAGGTTTTGCTTAGTGTGCATTTAGTTACTGCTCTGAGTCCTTTGCTGCTCTTCTCTCGTTTCCTTCTATGGGTTTGCATAAATACTTGTTCTCTGTGTGATTAACCCTGAAGAAAGAAAAGTTACATTTGGTGGCATCAATAAAGGCACATTTCAGCTAAAGCTGATTGATAGGATTTTCCTACAGTTATCAGTTAACTCTTGGATGTAAATTTTCATAGCTGCTTTGACTGTTGCATTTTACGAACAGAAGAGAGTATTGGCAAGCAAGTCTGACCTTCTCCATAGTGTGGGTCATGGAATGAAATTGGAATGTTGGTTTTCTCTGCAACTGTAGCATTTTGTTCCTGAAGGTGGTGTGTTCTGTTGTTGTTTATAAGGGGATGTTGTAGATAGAATGTCAACACTGACTCTGTATTTTAACAAGTTTTATTGGGAAGGCATTGTGTACACTTGGAGTTGAAAAAAATCACAATCAGTTCTACAACCTGTCAGCATCAAAGGAAGGAAAAATGTTCTGTAGCATTGGCACAATGAGGTGTGAGAGGCTGTCAGTGAAAAATGTAGGAACTGAAAGCAATCACGAGTACTAACAAACCTGGCAGCTGTTGAGAGATGCCACTCTTGATTTTTTTGAAAAAGCTTTCTTGTGTGGAAATGCATGTGGAAATTAAATTCGAAATGTGGAATAACAGCAATGAATTAGTATGCAGTGTGGTGTCATAATCAGTTACGTTACATGCTATATACCCATACTGTAGGCTTGCTTGTTTTGTGGGCCTGCTAGGAATTTACAAAGTTAGGGGCCTCTGTTGTACCTTTTGCATTGTCTTAATAGTTTTTAAAGATGCTTTTGAATACCCCAAACCAGTATTTGGCAGTAAATAGGCAATACTCAATTCTGCTTGCAGAGAAAATGCTTGTTTAATCAACCAGCTGTGTGTTAAATGGAGCTTGCTCTCATAAACAATAACAGATGAAGAGCTTAATTATTAACAGTTATTTATTTAAATGTACCTTCATTCAAAAGGGAGAGCTTTTTTAGCTCTCTTTAAGTGCATAAGTGTTTCTCCCAGTAGCTTTTCCTCTCTCTTTCTGATGGTATCCATCGCTTCAAAGGCCGGTGGCATATATTGGCCCTGATTCCCTTTATGTACTGAGTTGTCACATTGCCTGTGTGACTTCCTGATGCAAAGCTGTTTTTAATAAATGAAATGTAAATGACAGTCTGAAGCCTCAGTCCGGCAGAACTATACAGTTGACTAAAGAAAAAAAAAAAAACACAACCCACAGACAAACCAAAACTGAAAAACCTGGAGTATCTTTAATCCTGCTTATGCCGTGACTTCCTTCCAGTTGAACGGAAAGCTGTGGTATTTCTAAATCTTCAGTTACGTCCCTCTGTATCAGTTTCTTCTATCCACTGAACGTGCTCCCCCCCCGTCTTCCTAAGTGGTTTATACTGCTGCTTCCTCCACTTCATTCTCTGCACTACAGTAGGAAGTGAGGAGTCGCACAGCTTCCTGGTGTTGACGCTCGTACCTCTTCGGCATCGTCATTTTGTCAAATACCACTGCTTAACCCGATTTTAATTTTGTCTTGGTTGCTGTTTTATGTAGTGTGACAGACTAGTCTTGCAGGGAAAAGGCTATGTAGAAGGAGTAAAACTTCCTCACCTTGCATTGCACTCATCATTAATACTGAATTGTGGTGGACTCTGTGCAGGTTCAAGTCTGTACGCTCCGGATGGCAATCTCTATCGTCAGCAAGCAGGACAGGAAAGGAAGGAACAAAACTGTATTAGGTCTGCAGCTTCTAAGGCGGCTTTTTTGGGTGGCTTAAGATGCAGAGATGCTGCTGCTTTTATCACTTGCAGCTTAAAAAACTGATCTGAATACTGCTCCTTCTGTGTAACTTCTTACGTGGAAAAGGAATGTAAATGGCAAGGCCAGCTGCATGAGGAGAAAGCGTAATGTTGCTGAGAAGGAAATTAAGGGATGTAATTTAAAAAAAAGACGGAGGGGGGGAAGACCTCCCCCATCCTTTCATTCGTTAACTTTTATTTTTGCTTAACTGGGAACTCTTTAAGGGTAGCATAACAAAGGGGTCATTCTACTGCCAGGAGCTTTGCTAGCTGTAGCTACTGCTGCAGTTAATTTTGTCTTTCACTTCTATTCAGACGAAAATGAGTGTTGCTGCTGTTGTACAATATTTGCTGTAATGATCCAGTTTTAAAACTGTCAGTTGAAATTTGGACTCGGTGTGGCAACAACAGCCTCGACTAGTGGAAGAAAAAGCAATACTCGTCAGGAGGAGTCTTCTGCCTGCAAGCCCTTAGTTCAGAGCAGAAGTGGGAATAAGAGTTAGTATCGCCCACCTTCCTGTTCTTATGTTTTAGGAAAAACAAGGAACAATATAAAGCATGCTTTTTTCCCATGGGTTTAATGCAAAAGGGTAAGTGTGGGACTGGATCTTTTCTGGCATTTTTTTCTCCTCAGGAAAATGCATGGGAGACTATTGCTAGTGACTTCACCCGTCAGTTTTGCTGTACCCGTGCATCAAGCAGAGAAACTAGAGTGATAATGTACTTGCTAAACTGGACCATACTTTCCCTCTGGCTGCTTCAGTATGCCTTCTTCAGATTAAATAAGCTGTCTTTAAACAAAAAATGAAGCTTGAAATAACACAGACGAGCTGGGCCAAGTCACTGTGCTGACCTGTGTGCATATACCTTGCAGCTTGATTTGAATAATTGTTTTCCTAATTGCTACTTAATTCCGTATGATCCTCACTTTTTGTTTCATAAAACAAAAGCAAGACTAGCACTTGAGAATGGCACTTCTTTCGTGGGCCAGCCTTCTGGGGTATCTCCCAAAGAAGCAACAGTAGTAACAGAATTCTGAAGAAAGCTTACCTAAGCAAATGCGTAGGCATTAAAATGCTGTCTGACAGTGTCCTGACCCGGCTGGGGCTGCTTTATTTCTGCGCCCCTGGCTAGCAGGTTTCCTTCTAGCCTGAATTCTCCGCTTATGGGCATGTTCAGTCTTCTATCCAGATAGTTAGTTGCCTTTGGGAAGAGGGTTTAAAAAAAAAGCACTACAGGTTTTAGGCCCTCGCGCGTTGTGATATCCACGTCTTCAGAATCTTGTACAGTTTTCTCTGGAAGAGAAGCAGCTGTTCACTGCCAAACATATGACCAACCCTGACCTTACTGTCAGACTAATGAGTATAGATCTGCAGGTTCATGATTTTCTTACACATCTTGGCTTGCTGTGAAACTAGTTTTATGTCTGAATGAGGCTGTTATTGCTTTACGTAGGTAGTTGATTCTTACATCCCCATGAAATCGACAGTTACAAAGAATATTGTTAAACAACATGACTACAGCTCGACTGGTCCAAGGACAGAATAAAGAGGCTGACAGGGTTTGTGTACTAAGCTTTTTCTCCCACAGAGCACACACAACATCAAATCAGCTCTCGTCTGATGGTAAGCACCCGTAATACCTTGGACTATATGAACTATAAATTATTAGCCGCCTTGCTACGTGTTCCTTTTTACTTTCAGTTCCTGCAGAGTCTGAAAACAAAGCACATGGTGGCATTGCCATCTACGCACATTTCTAGAAAATTAATCTATTCAAAGGGGCTGTGTATCCGTTTCTAATTCTAGCAGCATTTGTTAATGAAATTTTGTGTGGTTCTGTAAAGTAAGTCTCTCTACATAAGCGTGCGTGAAGAACTACTGAACGAATCGGGCATAAAACCCAGGCGAAACGGATAACGCCACCCAGGAGCAAAGTCTAGTCCTTACACTCCAAATTCAGTTTGGTCACCACAGTAGGCTGTGTGTCACATTTTTAGAAAAGAGCTTCTGTCTCAGCGCTACAAGGAGAGGTCAGGGTCGACGGACATGCTGCTAAATCTACCTGTCAAGCTGAAAATTCTGCAGCTTTAAAATAATGCTAATTTTTATGTGAGACAGGTTCCTGCTTCCTAAAACATGTCTAATGAGCTCACTCATTACATATGCAGAGTCTGCCTTACAAAAATAAGTCTTACAATTAGGGTTAAATTCAGCTTGGTGTAAATGCGGAGTAAATTGGCTAAGTTTGAATTCACACCAGCAGAAGGTGCACTTCTGTGCAGAATGTGGTGCCTAGTTTGTTGCTTCTGAGTGGAAAAAGTACAATTATTTTTTTTCCTGGGTGCTATGTACTAGAATACTTTTGAGTAGGAATATTATTGCAATTTGTGTCATTTCTTTCTTTTGCACACGAATTTACTACTGCACATAAATTTGTTACTGAAGAATTTTCCTGTCGGAACTTCCCTGCCAAATAGGAAACAGAGGAGATGATTTTCTGGTCACTTCAAGGCATTTAAATAATACGCCAATTTGTAGAACTCATTACACACAAATTGTAATAGTCCAAAATACTGGTATAAAGGACCTTCAACCAAAGTCCACTGGGGGAATGCTATTGCTGTGCTCTAGGAGAGAAAAACCAGCACTGGTTACTGTCTAGCTACCTAAAGAAATAATGCTGTAGGAACAGGAAATGATAAAAACAAAGCACTTTTAAAACCTGTTTTGCATTGTTAATTATCATTGTTTAATATTTTAAACAATAAAAAAGCTTGCATCACTTGGTGATGCAAGTATTAACACGAGTTTGTAGAATTCCATACAGTATCTGCTAAATAAGCAAGTTTGGCAGGTTAGCAAATACCATGATTGCAGCATCCACGATTTGAACTCAAACAGTGATTTATTCCTCTGCAGAGAGTTTGTAAATCAGAATGGCACACTCCTGGGTTCTGGACGGTGTCTGACCCCAGTGAGTTTGAGGAACGTATTTTTAGTGCAGGGCCCCTGTGCAGAACTGCCCAAATCAAACGATTGTCTCCTTTGAGTTGCTTCTGAGGGACTGCAGGGCCAGCAGGGACTGCTGGCTGGAGGGGACGTTGGCAGACTTTGGGATGAGGAGTATCACCCGCTGGTTGGTCCGACGCCATTCGTTGTATAATCTACAGTGGTACCTAAAGGATACCTGGGGAGAGATGAGAGACGCACTGTGTTTAGAGTCTCCAAGAAATCAGCTGGGGTTTGGGGGGAAACACCTTCAAGTGGAACAAAAAGCGGACAAGCAGCCTAACTGGGCGGGATAAAAATGAGCAAAAAGTGGTGGGCAAAGACCTACCACGTAGATGGCTTGTTCCCCAAGTTGCTACAGCAGAGAAGAGGAGCTGCCTGTGCCCGACTTTCTGCTGTTGCCTGCTTCTCATTCCCTCTTTTATAACACGAAAAATCAGACACCCTGCCTCTGCCTTTCCCAAGAACTAGAATTATTGGCAGCTACCTACAAGGAGAATGAGTTTGGGGTACCACCGTGCTTCAAGCTGTTAAACTGACAACTAAGGTAGTGGGCTGCATGGGGAAGGCTTGCAGGTAGCTAAGCTGTGTGCAAACACGGACAGGGTTGCACGTTCTGCCTGGTAATGCTTTATCGCTGAATGCATCAAATTCAAGATTGCACTGATTGCACTGATGGTGTGAGCCATCTGCCAACGTGTGTGTACCTCAATTTAGATTGTCTTTGCGTTCTTTTTTATTGTTACCAGCTAACTGATTTCAACCTTAGTGTGGCTCTGCTAATAGTGGAAGAGGAATGACTGACCGCTATGGATATACAGGATAGCTTGGCCCTGTATTTTTTTAAAACAGTTTACTGCTTATTTTAGTGACAGCCAAGTGTAGTGAGAGTTATGTCTGTGTAAGATGATGTACCTGTGCACTTCTTAAAAAAGCAAAACCCCCTGTAGACTGGCGTGGGACCTTCTGGGTGAAATGTGCCACGTGACAATTGCCGTGTTCTTGAGCTGTGGGCAGGAGGGACCCACGCAGCGAGCACAGGAGGAACCTTGCCTTGTTCGCTGTTCTGTCTTCGCGTGCAGTCGCTGGTCGTTTGTCGCTGGTCTGTATGCACCTGTGCCACTGCTGTAGGTCAGAGGGTGCCATAAAGGCTGGAGGCAACATGCTTGTTTGCGCAGGCGGGTGGAAGGTGCTGCTGACTCTGTTTGCAGAGAAGCGGCTGCGTGCCGCTGTCAAAAGGGGCTGCGCTGCTGCTCTCCTACCCCTACAGCAGTGACAGGCTGGCTGCCAGTGAGGGATGTTAAGTAATGTGCACGCCTATGAATGTATCCTTCAAAACCCCTTTCGTTACTGCAAAAAGGGTGCTTCTAACTAAATAAATTACTTACCTTCCTATAAAATCCTACTAGGGGCAAAAAAAGACTTTGGGGGGGATTTTTGTTAGATCTTTATTCAGCTGTCTGCTGTTAACGAGGGAAACCTCGTTACAGAGCTTTTGTTCACTAAGCAGTTGCCCAAAGATGGCTCTTCCAACGGATTAATTGATTCCCCACCTTTCAATCTCCTCTGCTCCCCCTGAAGGTAAAGCAGTCTGCATCTTCGTTTTGTGGAACCTTGTGTATGAAAGCACACGAGAACTCCCTCTCTAAAAAGGCACTGGGTACCCGCAGAAATCAGGTGGCAGAGGGAGCGGCGGGGGGGAACCACCTGCAAAGCTGAATGCCATGCAGAGTGCAGCGACTGCTTCGGAGGACTGAGCTAGAGTTTAAGTTGAGGTTTCAAGTAGCAACACCTGAGATTCTTTGAGGAAGGGCTGCATTGTTAAGCCAGGCTTTAACTGCTTGTTTGTTTAAGGCTTTGTCACAGGATCTCCCAGTTAATTTTGACAGCTTGTTTACACTGGGTTCTTGCCTGAAGGCAGCTTCCAGGTGATGTCAGCTACTGAATTTCAGCAGAGCCATGGTTGCTCACCCTAAGCTGCTGCACTGGATGCAAAACTCTTGAGATGCTGAACAAAGGCCAGATTTACATCGGTCGCTGGCACACTAAACTCCTTTGTTCGCCTCTTCAATGGGATAGCAAGGGGGGTGTCTATCTTTCTAACTTAATCTGAATTGACTTGGGCTAGCCTTTGTTTTAAACCAGCCGTTATGTTATGCTGGAAGCTACAGGGCCAAATCCTGTTGTACTCCAACCCGCCACTTGATCTTACAGGCGATTACCTGCAGGCAAGAGAAAGCAGAGTGTGGCCCTGAATTCTGGGTTTAAATAGCAATCTCTGTTTTGTGTCTGAAGGTTTCTGCTTGGGAGCAGCAGGCGCTTTGTGTGTGTGTACATCAGTTAGAGTGATTAAATGCAGAGAAAAAGCAACAGCATTTTATGGAGAACTTGGCTGTTTTAGGGGAAAGGATAAAATAGCTTCTTGGATGCTAAAAATAGCATTTCTCCTGTTCTCTGCTCACGGGGACAACTGCGGTGTGTAAATAATCTATAAGCCAGCTTTTGCCTCCAGAGAAAGTAAGCTGATTTATTGGAAGTAAAATGAAGTTTTAGTCGTCTTAATTTTCCCAGGACCCCAAGGAGCATTATATCATTGTGTGTAACGGGGGTTGTGTGTAATTTACCCCACAGCACTCAATGTATTCCCTGCACAGCCAAAACTATCATGGGAGTCTCCCGTTTCTGAAAATGAAAGGGCAGGCGCTCCTGAAGCGCTTGACGGGGTTAGCGCTTCTGCGTGGGGGTCCATTCCTTGCTGCATGGCAAGGGGAGCGTGGAGCCTCCCCAAGGCCAGTGCAGGCTGGGGCTTTCCTGCATGGCTGATGGGTCGCAGGCTGCTGAGCAGAGAGCGGGCGTGTCTTCCGTGTATAGGGTGCTCAGGGCCATTTGTGAAGTAGTTGCTTTAAATCTCGACCTTGACTTTGCAAACCTGCCCTCTGAGAAAGCCTGTGAAAACACTGTCGCTCAAGCCTGCTGACTCAGTCTGCAGACACACTTAAACCTCCTCAAAACTTTTCCATCCAGTACTAATGCTGTGAGGGCAACGCGGGCACCTTCTGTACTGCGAAGAGAGCCCGAGAGCCCTTCCCACCATCTCTCTCTGCTCTGCCCGCTGAATTAACCCCAGGCTGAACAGGAGGGTTACCCTGCCCTGAAAGGCTTCCTGCCTCGCCCTTCCCTGAGGAACGCAGGGCTTCATCAGCCCCTCCACCTCCTGCTGCTCTGAATAATAGACTGCAGTGGAATTACATCTTCTACCACGCAGTGGACATTAAAGGTACTGTATTTCAATTAAATCAACCCAGGTATGCATTTACAGCCGGCTTACTATCGCCGAATTCTCCAGGTGCCACGAACGCATTTCTGTCTATGCTTTTGAAGAGGTAAAGTGAACAGAAGAGATTTTTGCCACTAACAATGCAAATGCAATAGACAGTGTTAGGGACTGCAGCTGAGATGCTGCAGAAGTCTTAATGAGCAAGGTCAGATATGCCCATGTGTCATGGTTAATTAAATCCAAGTACTTAGCCAGACTACCCTTTCCAACTTCCAGCCATTGTGGTGCTTGTGAATTACGTGTATTAGGTAAATTGGACAGCGTTTGGGTTCCTAAGGCAGTCATACACAAAGGAAATTGGAACAACCTTTGCTTGAACACCTGACAGACATGTCTGCACACAGTACTGCAGGAAATAACAAGTGCCACCTCGCTGCTGGAGTAAATGGCCATCGTGTCAAAGGGGAGTGCTGCTACTGCTGCTTCACAGAAAATGGAAGCAGAAACAGCAAAAAGAGAAACTGCAGGAGGCTGAGGCAAAACCCTCAGCTTTCTGTACTCTTGTGCGCTGCTAAAATTAGCCTGCGGCCCTCTCTGGGTGAAACGCGGTGTCACTGTTGGGAATGAAGTAAATGTGATGTTTCCTTTCACAGCTTGCCTGGAGCCAGTTGTTAGGCAGTGTGGGGTTTTTGCGTTTCCCCCCACCTCCCTTTTTCCAAGCTTACTCTGGGCTCAGCACAGGGGTTGCTTGCTGTGGGCTAGCTCTACTAACGCAGTTCTTCAGTTGCCGCCTCCTCAGCGGCTTACGCTGACCAAAACCTGATCAGTTTTTGAAAAAAACTGGTCAGCCCTGCAGCGTGTGGCCATACCCACTGAGGGGGCGAGCTGGGCGCTGGCCCTGCGGGATTAGTGCTGTGCCAGCACCACAGGCAGGGTGGTCTTGCCCCCACCCAGGGCAGCGCAGGCTCAGATGCCTCTCACGGCAGCCCAGCCACGCACCGTCGCACAAGCATTACCCTGCTAGCGTGAATGCTCCCTGTCTGCGTCCGCTCTTCCGCTCTCCTTCCCCTACCAGAGCCAGAGCTGTGAGACGTCAAACTCGACAGCAACCTGGGGTTTTCCGTGAACTGCTGGACCATGGCTTGATAAACACTTATTTTGGCAGATGTCCTCCGGGTTCCCTTCATTTCTGCTGGGCCAGCTGTTTGCTGGTGTGCTGGGGCCAGGAACCGTTCTCAGTTTAACAACTTGGGGCAAAACAAGGGGCGTTTAGGATGGATGGGCGCGCAAGTGACGGCACACCTGGCTGCAGGATGGGAATAAGGCAGCAATTTAATCTGCACTGCAAAGGCAGCGACATTTCTACGGACCTGGTGTAAGGTGTGTTCTGCCGTGGACTTCCTACAGCGCCACGAGCACGAGGAATGGGGAAAGCACGGGATGCACCCACATCCAAGGCTTTTGAATTGTAAGGTTGGCCAGATGCTGGATTAGAATAAAATCTGAATTTTCTGTGGCAGCAAGGTTGTTCACCTAAAGCTTTTTTGTGCACTGTGCCTTCACCCTTTGCACGTTATTTTTGATGAAACTCACTCCTTTGTAGCATCTGTCTTGAACTCCTCCATGTTACTTCCTTGTCTCCCTCTTGCTATCCCCTCTGGTTCTTGGGAATTACTGACCCCAAAGGCAAACTGTCTTTCTGGTTTCCCAGAGGACTTGAGCAGTGTGGAACCAAGGGGTTTCTTGCAGATGTAACTTAAGTTTGTCAGTACAGAAGGTAAATGTAAGCAATGCTTTGTACAATGGTCCACCTGCTCTACAGCACTCTAATTCGTTTTCTGATTTGTTGTTTCCCTTATTCCTGTGGGTTGAACAGAAAACCACTACTTACCAGGGTCCAAAAGAGGTAAATAGTGAAGAGTGCGACAGTGAGTGCAATGAGGCCAGCAGCTTCCAGCCTACTACTAAAGTGCAGGTGGTCCACTGCTCCTCGTAGACACAACCAGCCAGAGATGGTCGCCAGCGGAGTGATAAACAAGAAGCACACCATGTCTCCAAAGAGGGTCCGTTTCTCGTGCTGGGGGCCCGGGTTCCTCAGCCACTGCAGGCAAAACGCAGACAAAGGACGTGTCAGCACAGGGAGGGTGTTTTACCCGAGACGAGCTGCTTGCTTGCAAAACGCAGGCCTGCCCCTTCGAGGAGGGAACATGGACCACACGCAGGACGTGGCTTTGGCTGTCCCTAGGGAGCTCCCACCCGAACTGCTCCCCCTCGCTGCCTGCTGAGGCGCACCTCTAGCCATGCGTACCTCCCGCATCGTTTATTCACCTGTAGTAAAAGCTGTCTTCAGAAGGGAAAGTGTTTCCATAGCACGGCCCCTGGCATTCGGCAGCTGAACTGTGTGAGAACTCCCGTCTTAACACGGAAAGAATCACACGCTCTCCTGACAACTCCAGAGTGCAGAAAAAGTTTGTTACTATTCTGTATGCTATTTTAAGATTTTTATTTTTTTACATTCTGCTTGTAATATTGGCAAAGCCATTTGCAGCTTGCTTTCAGATATCTGCATGCAAGCAGAGTTGAATGCACACAAGGTTACTTTTATAAGAGGGTATTAATCTTGCAAAACAGAGTGCCTGAAAGTCAACTGCTGAAGCGAAGCTGGGTTGAACAGCTGTCAAGCCTACTCACCCATGTTCCTACAAACAGGATTTTGAGATAGCAGAGGTGAAAGAAGTTCAGCCTACAACAGTACACTGAGACCTTTCAATAAAAAAACCTCATCACTCAAGTCAATACTTGAACAGGAAGACTACCAAGCCCTACAATTTTTGCCAACGGAAGCCGCAGGATTTGGTCAAAACGACTCTGCGGCATCCTTTCATTTTTTTTGTTCTTCGAGCATGTAACCGCATGCACGGTGCCACCAGGAATAGCAGGTATTTCTTGCTGTGGCACCTGGGAACCCCAGCCCACCTGGGAGCTGTACGTATTACCCTAGCCACCCGAGCAAACACACCACGTGCCGCACCGGACTTGTCTGCCCCAGAGAGTCCACGATCTAAGCAGAGGAGTCAAAGCCGGAACGGGCAGAAGAGGTGCAGTGAGCCTCATCGCCCCAGCTGCCTGCGCGGCCAGAGCTGGGCGCAGGGCAGGCCATCGATTCCCGGTCTGGCACGTCCCTCCCAGGCCCCGGCTCCGACTGCCATGCTGAAGGCAGGGCGAGTCATGCTCCCCCAGGGAGCTGTTGCGTCATCTGTCAGCATCGATAGATACTGCATTATCTATCAGCGCAACAAGAAACCAAAGCCACTGCAGCTCTGTGCCAGCGGACGTGGATGAGGCTCGTGCACCCTTAAACTGTTGGGCCCTCTCATTCCTCCCAGCCTCTTACACGTGGCAGCAGAAGTCCTCTTTCTTTAGCTCCAGAAACCAAGGCTGGGGAGGCAACTTCACCCCTTCACCAGTTAATGCCCTTCATTCCCAGCCACCTCGGGTTTTTTTCTTCTTCCCCATCACAGTGCTACAGCAATGACCCAGAGGAACAGCAGGACTCCAGGGTTTTGACAAGAGAGGGCAAGGCTAGGAGCGTTGTGCAAGCTAATGAGTATTTCTCGTCTAGCTATCCTACCCCTCTATTATTTTCAGACCCTGCTTCATCTTTTCCCGCTCTGCCCACACCATGAAAAGACATACAGCATTTCTCTCTCCATCTTCACCTGGGGTAAAACAACAGTCAAGAAAAAATTGCGTGCAACCAGGAACAGGTAGTCACTAATCTGGCACCAGCAGAAAGACACGAATCAGTAGACAAGTTTGCCTCAGCCTCACCATCTCTCAGATGGAAATAATAATTTTTCTACTTCACGGGATTTTGGTGAGGTTTAACTGCAACACAGTAACTCAGCAGCCTAAGATCAATTTGCCTGTCTGACTCAGGAATTTAGGAGAACACAAAAATGTAGGATGTAGGCTTTTAATTTGCTTGAATACTTTTAAAATCCTAAGGAAGTGGGAAGTGCTTCATAACTGCTATGTACTGCTACAAGCCAGAAGTAAGGGACGACACTAGTGAACGAGGGAGGCTCCATATTGTTTTTTTCCTTTTCAAGCAGTGTCTTAAACTCAAGGGTATTTAAAATACCAGAATACTGCGTGTGGTGGGTTCACCCCAATCAGCAGCTACGCACCCACGCAGCCGCTTGCTCACCCCCTCACCCCATCGGTATGGGGGAGAGAACAGGACAAGGCTGCAAGCAGAGCTTGCTTCAGTAGAGCTTGTACAAAATAAGGAGACCTTTGAACGTTTACCTTTGAACAGCTTTTTATTTTATTGCAACTTTATAGAGAATGGTATAAAGTCACGTGTGAAAGGCTCACACCGCTTTCCTTGGAGCTTTCATTCCATTTACTTAACCCCCCCCAAGGGTGCGTGCACATCAGTTCCAGGTTATATTTGTTTGCTTCTAGTCAGGACTGATTGCAACCTTCACCTTGCTCAACTTCCACGAATCCCTGTCATGCAAAACCGCCCGGAGACTGAGAGGAACTGAAAGTGCCTGGCAGTGGAGATTCTGCTTTTAAAGGTGACTGTGAAAGGGTTTTGTGGAAAGTATTTGTTTAAACGGTGGCCTGCAAGAGAATCGCTGAGCACCTGCACTTCCCCTTGATCTCAGTGGGAACTGCAGGTGTTCACCACTTTCCCAGGGCAGACCTCAAAGTGCCAGTGTCTCCTTATCTCAGCGCTATGTGAGACCGTCCCCCCTGTAACTGGGCGGTGAAGGACGCAGCGCAACATTTCAGAGTCCATTTAGTGGAGACTGCATCCTCAAATCGCAGTTTGAGGCACCCGTGCAGCTCAGCTAGTGCAAGAAATACCGTTTCTTGATCTGAGCGAGAAGGAAGAACAGCAAGAATCCACACATGCGAGGAAGCACATGCGTTAAGGGACGCGTTGTCATCTCTGCCCTTCGACTTTCACGAGACACAGTACAATGCACTTGAATTAAGACAGCATTTTACGGTGTGCCATCTAACTTGATGGAAAGTTTGGGCAGACAAAAATGGAGTGAGGCTGCTTCACAGGCTGATGGCTCCCTGCACTCCTTATGTCTTGTCTGACCCATCTGAACAAAGAATCAAACCCAAGCAATTCAAATATTAGATGAGGCCAGGACAGACAAGAGTAGTATTAAGTAATAAATAAACGCCCCACCATTCTACATCCTAACCTTAAAAGCTGGAGAAATTTCATGAGCTGGTTCTGAAGTGGAAGTCAAAAGCAATGAATAAGTAATTTCAATGGCTCTATGGATTTCAATCACAGCACGTATTTTCCTCCTGAAGTAGTGCACACGTGTTTCTAAATCTGCTTCTGTTTACATTCTAGGTTTCAGTCTTTTGTTTTGGAAATGTGCACTGTCAAGTTACTTTATAGCTAAAAAGCCAAGTCAGCAAATCCTTTTGTGAAACGGAAACGCACACAACGATCCCAACAAAGTGCTGAGCTGATTAATTAGCGTGGCAGTACAGGAGGGACTGCCCTGCTGGCAAAGAATGAGACGTAAGGCCAGATGCAACTGTCAGATCTGCACTATGATTCTCTGGAATCTGTCCTGTTAAAATGTGTCAATGTGCTCAATTATTTCTGCAATAAATTGAGACTCTCACAGTAGTAATTTCCATTTTTTGGGGGGAAGAAAAAAAGCTCATAAAAAGGGTCATGTTTGAAGCAAAATGCTGGCCTGCCTGGCAAAGCACTGTTTTATCAAGTGCTATCTTAAAGCGAACAGTGATTCCTGTTCCCGATGCACATGTGGAGAGTCAGAGTGACAAGGCACGAGTTGACTTTAGCAATGGCAGCAAGCATGAATTCAAGGACAGGTGAGCGCAGCGCCTGTTGCACAACCCAATATTGGCTCATGACTGACACAAGCAAAGAAACCCTGTGCCTGAGGACCAATATGCACTTGATGACAATCCAGCCCCTCGAAGAAACGCGGGGTCCCACCTCGTCCCTCGCAGTGACACATACCAAACGGGATCTGCTCAGAAGCACAACACCCCCCCACCCTGAGCTAACGGCTGTGCCTGCGTGGTATCTCTCTGCTCCCCCAGCTGCCCGTGCCGTCCCTTCGGCAGCGGCGGCTGCTGCCGCGGTCGCGTGGACCCGCACGGGGGCTCTCCGCTCAGCCAAACTCAGCTAAACGGCGCAGGTGTTGCTGAAATGGCCCAGGCCGGCCGGCCGCCGAGGAACCGGCACGCGCCAAAGGGCAGCCGCAGCCATCGGTCTGGGCAGGGCAACATCTTGCGCCTCTTTGCCCAGCAAACGTGTGCCTAAGCCTGCAGGCAGCAGCAAAAGCTTCGCTGAGACACGCTGGTGACCTCCTCCTCTGCTCGGACAGGATCGCCTCAACTGGCAAACAGAACGGGCATCAAGAAAGCGGAAAGCCCGCGCCACAAGAGGGGACTTTAAAAGTTTGACTCATTTATCCCAGCAAAGTCACGCTCTAAATGCACCTTGGGGATGGCCAAAAGAAGGGAGAACTGACGGGGGACATCGGTGAAGGAGAAGGGCTACTTAAGCTAATGGAGAATGTTGGCTGAGGAACAGATGGGTAATAGCTGCCCATAAATAAATTCAGGGTAAGAATCAGAAAAAAATTCTGAGCCGTCAGAGGATCCAGCTCTGCAACAGCCTCCCGAGAGAGCGGTGTAGGCTAAACCCCCCAAAGCTGACACAGTTCTATGAAGGAACTTGCTTACGTTTCGAACAGGATTTTTGATGTACTGCATTTGACGTGAGAAAACACTGTTAACACACCTGAGGCTCCTTCACGTCACACGCTGACAAGTGTAATACGCATACCGGGCATTTGTTGCAGTTACTTCACAAAGCAGAGTTGAATTTAAATTAGAATCTGCCCTAGAAAGATGGAATTGAGCTCTTGACCTTCATCAGAGGGTCTCCACGCTTCCTTCAACTGAATGCAGGCTCTAGTGCTCAGGAACTTAGTGCGGCTTGCAACAGTCCCTGGGAGACTTCTGGTCTATGAGCCCACTACTGGCTTCCAAAATTTTACCCGATACTTAAAACTGCAGGCGAAACCAGATCTATGAAACTGTCCAAAATCCCCTTTCAGTGCGAAGGTACAGAGTTGCTTATCTGACGCTGTCAAATAATCTGAAACTTCAGACTCCTGAGGTGGGCGAATGGGCTCGGTTTCCTTTTAACTGGTTTACTCCATCCAGCCTAAGCAAACTGTAGGCTGGAGAACTGCTCCTCCGAAAGGGGAGACAGGCTGAGGCATCCGCGCCACACGCCAGCAAAGGGGAGCCTTCCATTTGGAGAAGGAAATCATCAGAGCAAGCAGCAACCCAGGACCAGAACACCCTGGAGAGGCTCGGACTGGCAACTGGCCTAACCTAACCAAAACGAGCTGCCAGCAGAAAACTGCTGTAAAACACCTCCACAAGTCTGAGCTGCTTCGCCAGCGCCAAAGGCCGAATCCTGGAAGCACTCACCCCCATAGGCCCAGCTCCAATTAGGTGACTCACAAATGCGAAGTGAAGTCCGTGCATAGTGTTTTCCAGATCAGATCCTACGGCCACCACCTGTTCCTGCTGAGAAGCCCTTTTTAGTTCACTACCTTTTCCTTGGCAAATTGATTTTACATAAATGTTGCTGGAGTTACACCAGCAGCAAAGAAGATTCCACAGCGGACGAAGAAAAATCCATCACGCTGCTTTTTAGTTAAAGGTATTTAAAGAGTTACCACACGTGAAGCTGGGGGGAGAAGGCAGGAAGGAATTGTCTTCCCTAAATGTGTTTCCCTTTGAACTAAAAATAGCTTATCACACATCAAACGCATCAGTTCATTTCCTTCTTTTCACGCTGATAGCTCTGCCGTGAATCTTGACGAAAGCAGTCCCTACACCAGCAAAACTGCTCGCAATTATTGTCATTTCTGGTTTCATGCCAGCGGTGACCAAGGGGAGCATTTTGCCTGGGCTTCGAGCAAAGACAGACTGATACTGCCTGTGGTTTTAGAGTGTTTCTCTCGAATGAAGGCCATTTTTAAAGACCAGGAGGACCATTTATTAGCCAAAAAAAGAAAAACTACATCTGAACAGTTTTGTTCAAACACTTTTTTACTTGAAAAATTTGTTTTAACCTGTTTCAGTGAAATGTTTTGAAACTAAGCTTAACTACATGTAACTCAAAATAGTCTCCCAGACCAGAACGGTATGTATGTTTGTTTTCAGTGCAATGAAACATTTTGGGAGACTCGAAACTTTTCTAGGTAATGTTTTGCCAAGGAAAGCAAATATTTGACAATTACTTTCAGCTGAAAAAATACTTCAGTTTTTGCATTTCCTGCTTAGACCAAACATTCAGTTACTGGCACAGTGTTATTGTCTTCAGTGGGTGCTTTTAGAAAGGCCCTGGTGACAGCTCACAGAGATATTCCTGTGGTCCCAGAGAGAGAGGCCTGTCTATTTGACAGCTAGAAACTAAACGATTTGATTTCTGTAACTGTATTATGCTAACGTTATGTCTCTTCGTAACTGAGTCTGCTCTTATTTAAGTTTTAATGCAAGTTCCAGGGAATATTTTAATTGTGGATGTCTGAATCAGCCAAAGCTACATTTTGACATCGCAAATGAATTTCATTTGCATGTTTTTGTAAGTGGGAGGAACACGTTATTCATTGTAAGGGTGGTGTATTATACACCTCTAATTTTTTTTTTTTTTGTAAAAAGAGTAAACCCAGTGCAGATAGATAGGAACCAACCCTAGGTGTAGCTAAGTGTAAGGAGAGTACTGCAGGCTGTTGCTATCATACCATAACTGAATTTGCGATCTAGACCTTGGGTAGTTTGCCAGCTGAAAAACGGGAGTTTGCTATACAATGCTCCACCAAGTAGCAAGAATGCAGCGGCCAAAATGATGGGTTTGTTGGGTTTCTAGATTATACAACTATGTTGGGTTTCTAGATTATACAACATGATGGGTAGATGTTGGGTTTCTAGATTATACAACTTCAATGTCTAAAAACAGGATTAGTAATTCTCTGATAATGAAAACAAACAACAGAGCTTGCTAAGTTGCGCTATAGAAATCTATGAAATTCCTTGCAGGTCCAATTAAACAATATTGTATTCTTTAACATTAGTCTGGCTTACTGCTCTTTTGTTTCCCTACTACCCACTTTTAGTTTATATTTCAGCTGGTGCTTGTATCAGGTAAAGGATTTCAAGATCCGTCAAGAAAAAAGATTATGTGGAACTCTGGGAGAAGCAGTATTTCCTTTTACCTGTGTGTTTCTCAAAGTTCCCGTTCTATATTGGAGGAATGTATTCCCAATCAGGCAGACAAATGTATGCATTCAAGGAAATCAATCAACAAAAATCACACATTTTGCATTTTAAATCAAAAGCAAAGCAGATTTCCTATTAGCTTATATTTCAACACGTTGCAAATGTCCTGATCTACAAGCTCAAATATATGGAAACTAAAGACATGATAGATAATAAATGCTTGGTAGCTCTCCAAAAAGACAGATGCAATAAAACTTTTCTTCAAGAGCAAACTTTGACTGGCTCCTATTGGTGGTAGGAGATGCTCCCAGCAGGACAGAGATGATAACCAGGCCGTTTAGAACTGTATTACAGAACCATGATGTCCAAAGAAAAGTCACCAAAACCACTGTCTAAAACAAAAATAGCTGTACTTTTGAAAACCCTCAGCACCTTCCCTCATCTTCCTCGTCCTTAAAGAACAGCATTTGGCCTTTTCCAAAGCAGCTATTTCCTCTCCGATTGTTCAGTTACTTTTGCCTGGGCACTTCCCTCAACATTTGTTGCCCTCAATCGCTAGTCCTTTAAATTTAAGAAAGAGCAGGTACAGGTGTGATGGTTTGAAGGCACAGTCTGTTCACTGACAAGTAATTTTTGCTTTTCTTCTTTTTTTTTTGCAGGGGGTGGGTTGCTCTTGTTTGCATTCTTGCTGTCAGTACTATGAGAAAGATTAGTGCTTGGGAAAAGTCAAGCACTGTAGCAAAACTTTTCTGTAAAGAACAGAAAACAACTATTTCTCTTCTCTTTAACGGAGGGAGAACAGCTTGTTTTGGTCCCTGGATTCCTCCCCATTAGGAATGAAGAGAGTATGGTATTCAAGGTGTAAAAAGTGCGTCTTGAAAGAAGTTATGTTTTTAAAACTGTATGTGTTGGGGAGTTTATTATTTATTTTTGTAATACTTTCTTTAACTCAGACATAGTTCTACTGGAAATCTACATGGCTGCTTCAAATTGTCCCTGTGTGAGTTGGGTCTCGGGGGGGGGGCATTTTCACACCTGAAGACAACCAGGTACAAAAGCATCTCTATCACCTTGCCCTTCTTATTTTGTCCTTTTTGGGTCAAGAAGGGAGGGAGGATGTACATTCTTAAGTTATCTGCTCCCAGCCCTAACGTGCTGTATTGACAGCTGCAGTTCCTCCAAACTTCGATTCATAAAAATTTTCCTTGCTGGTGACCACGCTGAGTCACCATTTTCCTTCTGGCTTTAAGAGTGATCCTTCTCCAAACTACGTGCAGCGAACCTGGTGTCTCATCATTACAGTAATTTAATGCTAATGACTTGCTTCACTGAGCAGTGGGGAGGAAAAAGAAGTAAAAGGAATCCCGACAGCATGACTCAGAAGTCTTGCACAAAAAGTAAATTCATATTTCAGTGTAAGGCTTCTGGAAGTTTTAAATTACAATGTAAGCTCATCTTAACTACTTCATGCATAGATGTAGGTTGTGGGGTTTTTTAGAATTTATTTTTCTTTCCTACCATAAGCTCTGCAGCCAGCAATAGACTGGGGAAAACCGAAGTTAATTCAGTTGTCACCACAATAATCCAGTAGTGTGATGATTATGCTGACTTTATTTTTTCTCCTAGTCATGCTGTTCTGCTTATGAGTTTTATATTGTTAATTAAGTGCTTTCTGTTTGTTTGTTTGTTTGTTTGCAAAAAATGAACCAATAGATACCAAATCCTGGTTGGTTTAAAACATGTAAATAACTTACAAGCAATACAAGCCTGACTTACATGGTCACATAATGTTCTTATACCATATTTATGTTGTAGCTGGTTGTTTTCCAACAACATTATATTGCACATAAATACATTTGTCCTGCCATGTTTTGTGTCTGTTTCTGTACTAAGCCAAGTGGAAGCAACACAGATGCAATATGGAAATTGGAATGAAGATGATGTACAATACTCATATAAAGCTTGCCTAATCTTTATGCTGAAACATAGCAAAAGCATCTACGTGAATAACGTCACACCCTTCTAGAGTGGATTTCTTTCTGTGGATTGGCTGCATTAAAAAAGCAGCTTATATAAAAGTGGAAGGTCTGTAAAAGTCACTGACTGAAACTACTGCAGTTTGACTTCCCTGTGTTCGTTTTGAGACCCTTCCAGGTTTGTCACAAGGAACATCAGGTCTATGCATTATCAACCACCATATTATAGACTTTTCTTTCCTCCGGTGTCTAGAGTTTCTGCTGCTTCAGCCTGGGTCCTTTATGTCAAACGTAGCCAAGCTCTCACTGGCAGTGGGGTGACCAAGACACGGATGAGAGAAGTTGGGCTGCTCAGCAGTGGCTGCTTTTTTCTTTGAGATGCATCATCCCTAGGCACATTCGTAATGAGATATCCATGTGCCCAAGCACACGTCCCCCACACCTCTAATTTCTAGCAGACAAGGGTGCTGCGCATCTAGCACGCGGTAGAAGAGGGGTTTCAGACCTTGCCTGTGCTTTTTAAATTGAATTTTGCAGCATCATGAGCCCTGGGACCACTGAGGGGAACTCGCAGGTACTGGTAATGGATAACACCGTTTGGATTACTGGCAAATAGCTCCTTTTAACTGACTGTAGGGCTGTGGATGTCTCCAAACAATCCCCTCAACTGAAGGAGGAGCTCTGAAATCAAGCGGAATGGCTAGACTTGCTCTGCTGATGCCTGCCAAGTGCCTCAATAGCAACATGTTGTCTAGCAAAAAAGTGACTCCAAATGGCAGCTCCAAAGACGCTACAGAAAGCTTATGCTCCACTAGTCTATGTCTGACGGATGTTGGTGTTTTCAATTTTCTATGCCAGAGCTTGTCGGGTGCCCTCCAGAAGGGAGAGGAACAGAAGGACTCAGTGATCTTCAGTATGAAAAAACCCTCTTTTTCTATCATAATCCATCTCTTGCTCCTTTACAACAACGTATCACGTTGTCTCCAGTGCAGCTGTTGTGAACAAGTTGACGAGTGACGGAGAAATAAGGAAGTCCCAGGTCCCGATGGGGAGCTGAGGAGCATCAGCCCAGCCTCCGAGCAGAATTCCCACCAGAAGCAGGGTCATCTGGCGGGAGTGCAACAGTCCAGGAGCAAGGCAGTTCAAGTGCTGAAAGTCAGGCAGAGCATGAGGGGGCTCTGCACTTACCTGCAGCGCATTAGCCACCCATTTACCAAAATCTGTGAAGGCTCAACAGAAAGCAATTCTTGCCGACAACTGTAAAATCATACAGGGCACATCTGACACATGTAGACCAACAATATGGAGACAAGGAACTGTAAAGGAGACCGCTCCTTTTGGCTGACCAACCGTTGACAAACACCTATGGAGGGGGTGAAATGTGCGCATTCCCTGGAGCGTGCTTCTTTGACTTGGCGAAGGGCAAGTCACAGAGCTCCCCCACCCAATGTAGCAGGAGGCAAAGGACATACATGATGGATGGCAAGGAACAATTCACTTTCCTGGGATGCTGAAGGAGGGGTTAGTGCCCGATTCATGGTTCAGAAACACAACTCTTCTGGGGAAAATAATCTGAGTTAGAAGAAGTGGACCAAGAATGTCTGAGGCTTCAAAAATGCAATGTTGAGAGGATGGATCTGCCTGACAGACTGTACTACTGTTTCCTGCCTCTCTGGTTGGGTTTTGGGCGTCAAACAGTTAGCAGATTGTACATTTCTTAGGAGATGTTTCTCCCCCAGACAACAAAAACATGTCCTGTGGCATAGATAAAGGAATGTCTCCCTTGAGAAGTACATAGTTTGAAACTCAGTTGACCAGAGAGAAGCTTATGATGGAGAAGATACGAAGGATAAAAGAGGAAATGAAGGTCAAAATGAATGTGATTTTTCCTTTGTTTTTCCTTGCAAAAGAAATCCAGGAAGAAACAGGCTGCTGTGCATAACACAAGTTGGGGAGAGAAAGCAAGGTCAGTTCCCTGCATTTTTGCATCCTACGCATGATGTACGCAGGAGGCAGGATATAGTTGTAGGTATCTCCCTTGTATCTGAGCTAAAGATCTCCTGTTTGAGCGCACGGGCCCACATCCTTAGTGTGAACATGGGCAACTGCTTAAAAGAAGGCAAAAAGCCTTCTTGCAACAAATTTTTATGCAGCACTTGCTTTCATTTCATAATGAACTAATGCCAAACTAGCAACATGGCGGGGGGGAGGGGGGTGGGGAGAAATGCTATAGGTTCACGAGCCTGTTCTGATCAAATCATGAAGCGCAGCAAGAAATCCTCTGCTGCCCCCATAATAATGTACACAGGGGAGGAAGGAATGTGGCTGAACAACCAGCCACGCCACTTACTACTCACTTCATTTCAAGCCCACTACTGCTGCAGCCTCTCCTGGGTGCTAACAACAGGAATGAAGTCAGATATGGCATTTCTAGATAAAGCAAGTGACGTATCTCAATTTGTTTCCGTTGAGGTTTCCTTCACACCCATGGCTAAGCTGCTAAGAAGCAGTCATCAATCCAGTGAAGGGATGACGAGAAAACAATACCGTGTTCTCTTCTTTTTTTTGGCCCCTTTAAGAAAGTGAATAATATGTCTCTGAATAGTTAGAAATACCATTTTTTTCCCTGATGGAAAACCTCTAGGAGAAAAGATGAATATGATGATTGATTGCTTCAAGCATTTTTATACTACCTGTCGCTGGCCAATGGAGGGGATACGTTTTCTGCTGAGGAGTTACTGGATAAGCTTCTATAGACTATGCTCTACAAATGACTTTATGAGTACAATAGTCCCTCTTGACCTCCTAAAATGCATTGGGAAACTCATCGTTCACCTCCACTGAGAGGACCACTTACCATTTCCATTACCTAGTTCAGAGGAATCTTTGGAGAACTAATTATTTTACTAAACGAAGAGAACTTTGACTCCCCACCCCAAACGCACTCACACACACACACACACAAAGGAGTTAAAAGCAGGTGACCACCTACCACCGAACATTACAGCAGGTTTTTGAGAAAGATGGTCCTACTATACCTGATACACCTCCCTCCATGCCCTCATATTCTAGGTAATACAGGGAGACAGACAGGACAGAGCTTTTAGGACACAGAAGATGGGAGAATCTGGCAACTTACATCTGCTTTTGTCATGCTTTAGGAACTTTCACATTTGCTGTAATTATTTGCATAGGGAGGTCGCTGGATTTCAAAGCACTGTGTGTTAAGTAAGTACAAACTTTAAGGACAAACTTAAATCATACTGACAGAAGTCAAGAAGTTTGACTCATTATCTTTCGTCCCCTTGCATACAACTCATCTTAGTTACTCTTCGTCTCTGCTGCTTTCAACTTCGAAAGTACAGCTTCAACTCCCTTCTAAACTGAAAACATACTCCTTGTATAAGATCACAAAGGCCTGCCAAAAAGTCTGTTGCTTTTTTTCATGACCTTTTCTGCAACTGCACGTAATTGTTGATTACTGCACTAAAATACTGTGGGGATGGTGGCTGAGAAGCAAGAAAAGATTAGGTAGGAAAGAGAAAAACATCAATTAACAATGCGTACTACATTTCAGGAATGTTCTTGCACCTGGTTCTCATCTGTCCTCAGCTGAGAAACAAAAGACAGCTTTATCATTATTATTGTTATCATTGTTACTGTTGATGCTATTATTTATTACTGCTTTTGCCAAAAAGAAGCCTCACTTCATCAGGGAATGACCAAGCAACCACACTCCCCCAGCCTGGGCAGGGTTAGCTTCGCTTTCCCCTTCTTCAATCATCGTTAGCTCTCAACAATGTCACGTCCCATTTGTGCCAAGCAAGCCTCACGAGCCGCTGTCGCAAGGGAACAGCTTGAAGAAGCTGGGCTTAAAATCAAACTGTTTACTTTGCACTGCCTCAGCATCACTGGTCTTTCTTTTCAGAAAGCAAATTCTGAGTGGCATCGTCCTCGCGCCAAAACCGCACCCGGAAACTGCTTGGTGCAGGCTCAGAGCAGGTGGCTGGAAGATGTCACCATCTTCCCTGGAGAATGCTCAGTCATAAAGATTCTGCTGCTCAGTCACTGACAGCCTGAGAACACTCAACAGCAGCACTTCTCAAACTGGGACCAGCTTCCTGGGAGAGGCTGGGGTCCTGCTAGAAGCACCAAGCAATAAGCCAGAGGCAATCAAACACAGCTGGCCTAGGCTTGCTCTGGTTAAGGCTTGACAAGACTACAGGTCTTGTGCTAAATACCGTGTCATGTATCTCTTTTTTGCTGATCCTAAGGAAGAGTGAAGATATCCTTAGGCTTAGACACAAAACGTGCATGCCTAACTTAATCCAGCGTAAAGCAGTTTTGGTAGTCTTCAACGAGAACTGCTCACCCCCGCTCTGCACGGGCCCCTGACCCGCTTCCCAGCAGTCAGTTTTATCCTGTATCCTCTCATCTGTGAATAAGAGCAAAATAAGATGCCCCCTCTCCCCCTTATTTTTAATACCGTATCTCCTTCAGCCAGTTCTGCCACAGTTTACAGGAACAAGGAAGACGCACAGGAAGGACCTGTTGTCCTGAACCCAAGCTTAGCGTGTAAGCACCTGTGTCACCAACTGCTACAAAAAGATGATTCTCATTACTTTTGTAAAATGTTAGTGTTTGTAATCCACTTTTAATTCCAACACAAACCGTAATTTTTACTTTCTTTTCCCAAATTAAAATAGGGGAGGAGAAAGATCATTAACTGTGTAAAGATAGTGATCTTGGCTTTTTTCCTTTTTCTTTTTTTTCTTTTCCTGAGGACAAAAAAATAACCTGGCAAACTTCATGCAGCCACTACAGCACATGTAGTTGGCAAAAACTGAATTTTGATTGATAAGGGAGAACCAACTGTCCAATTCACTGTGGAGTCTGGAACGCAGGCAAGAGGAGGCCAAAGGGTCTCTCACAAACGGCTAAACATGCCAGACACTGAGCAAGAACAACTCCTTCTTGTGGGCTTGACATGGAAACTAGGTTTCTAAGGCTCCTCGGTTTGTTACCCCGCTCTCAAAAGCAAGAAAAAAAATATTCCTGACCTATATTTAATATGCTGAATCCTGACGCCTGTCTCGCGTTCCACAGAAACTGTTACTTACCTCTCTTCCACCCCCTACCAAGCTGGCTGGTACACTAGGAATTCTCTGCACACTGTTCCCCAGACCTTCACTCACGTTTACAGTGAAGCAAACCCATCGATCCCGTTCTTCTCGCTTGTTTTGGTTTGGTTCAAAATAAGGGTTTTGTTAGTCCTGCCCTTTCCCTGAGCTCCTGCCCTCATCTTGCCAAGTCCAAAACCCTCAGCTTGCTTTGGCTTCGGCAGAGCTGCAAAGGCTTTGCGATGCCTATATAAACACAAACACGACTTGCTCGTTGAAGCTAAGCTTTCGGGGACGTGCCTCAGGTACTCACCTCCACCAATGGCCTGGGTTTGCGCTCCACTGCAAACCTGAAGTGGCAGAGTTCACAGTAGCTGGTGTTTGAAGACGACAGCCAGTGCTCCAGGCAGCTGCGGTGAATAGTCCCCAGGGTCCCCGTACATTCGCAGGGGGAAAGCAGGTCTTCCTGACTGCTGCCCTCGTGGCAGATCCTGCACATTGGCCGGTCGTTGAAGGGGCTGCTGGAGGAGGAGAGGAAATTGCTGGTCAGTACACTGGGCTGTGACCTCTCTTTCTCTCTTACACAGGGCTCTCTCCCGTTCTCTCTGTATGTCACGAATTAACAACGTGGGAAACATTTGCAGCTTGCGTACTTTGCTCTGTAGTTAGTACTCCAAGCTGCTGGGCTAATGGCTGCTTTGGTATTCTTGTTTAAAGTATCTCTTCTGGGAGGCGGGGGGAAGTGGAGAGTGAAAAACACGTCAGAGTGGCAGATGAGAGACAGACGACCAAGTGCTTCTGTACCTTTGTGCCTGCCACCTCTTCACGGTGCAGCGGAGCAGCCACTTCGAGAAATCTCTGAATGCATCAGGGAAGCTTTAAACCTGCCTCAGCTGGGCACCTCTTACGCTAGTGATGATCTGTGCGATCACTCCTGACCTACAGGGTAGCATCTCCTATGCTAGTGATGATTCCCTGACCTATAGGGCAATCTGTTTTCAGAGATCAACAACAAAGGGCTACTGGACCTGAAACAACAGCACCTTGCCCTGTAGCGGTGTGAAGGCAGGGACACAACTTCAGGCAGGCGTGTGCGGGCTCCTGTCCCTGGGGAGGGTTTCCCTCTCTTTGGGACACCACCTCACGGGCAGCTCAAGGAGTGATATTAACAGCACTGAAAAGGGGGACTGTGCCAAACACATACCTCTCGCGCTGCTGCCTGTGGCTCTTTCTCCTGCATTGCCTCCCCCAAAGCACCCACCTTCCTGGTGGCGGGGTGCTAACGTGCAAAGGGGGACGGGTGCTCCTCCTGCCTGTGAAAACCTAAAGACTCTGATTTTAACTGTTGAGATCCTCTGTTTTACAGAGGAATCTTTCGGGAAGGAGGAAGGCAGTCGCGTGGCTTCCCGGGGCGCTCGGGCTTGGCGCAGCGGGAGGAAAGCAGGAGCAGGCTGCGAGCACCAGTGCTGCTGAACCATAGATCCACTTCACTGCAGCTTCAACTCAGCCCCCCTGACTGCCAAGGCTGAGAAGGTCGATCTCGTGCCTGAGGTCTTGGAAAGAAAAACTCTCCCTGCTACATACACCACCTCAGGTGATCTCCTCAGAAAAGCAGGTTTTGTCACTGTTGCTGACAAAACCGTGTTAGCAGATAGTGTATGGTGGCACACAGCTGTTCCCTCTGTCCCTCTTCTGGCTCTTTGCAGGCTGCCCCAGGTGGACCTCACTCAAGTGCAACTGCAGGGACATGTAAAGAAGCCAGCCTGCTCCTTTCCGTCTGCCTGGTAAAACAGTATGAAGTTGTGCTCGACGCTCTGCACACACATCTGAGCTGGGCAAATGCACAGCGTTTAAAAAAGTTGCTCCACGTAAAGGGGAAAAGGCGCTTTCGGGCTGTCACGTCACACATGCAGCAGCAGTTAATAATTTCACTCTTCACACGAGTGCAGAGGATTGGATTATGTTTGCTGTCTTGTGAAAATCCAGGGCTACTTCAAGACCCGTGCAGTCTTGCCAGCTTCACACCAGTGAAGTGGAACTTAATTTTGACCCAAGTATCAAGTCTGGATATGGCCAAACCCTTAAGCATCCTCTTTCTTGCTTCCTATGAAAACAAAGCCAACCCAAAGCAGGCTAGTGCTTTGCACGGTATAGTTTAAATGTGTATTTCACCACTAATCTGCCATTCTAAACCGACAGCAGAAAGAGCCGCTCTCAATCACGTGGACGATGACTGAAGCAGCAACACTTGTGTGTGCACCTCTGCTAGAAATAGCTTGCCTGGCCGCTCAGCGCGCTGGCTTGGGGAACGTGAAGGAAACGTGCCGCAGAAGCGCTGGCGGCAGCACGCAGGCTAAACACAGCACCCCGTGCCAGCCAGCGCCCGCCAAAGCCTCCCACTACGTATCAGGGCAAGTTATCGCAGCTAGCGCGCTGGAGCAGCAGCATCCCCAGACAGCTTGCTTCCCCCTTCTTCTCCGAGTATGATGGTGAGGGCTTAATTACGTATGTAGCGTAGTCATTATAAAGTTAGGGCGAGGGCTTAATTACACCTGCACCGTGGCAAGCCTTCACGAAGCACGCCACCACATCTTCCCTTCAAGCGCCCGCGGGACTTGCGGGTGGCAACTGGGGAGGGGGCACTCGAGCCCACGCAGAGAAGGGGCCCGGCCCGGCGCTCCCCCCCCCACGTACCTCTGCGTGGCGAGCGTCCGCACGACGGAGGAGAGCAGCTGCCCATCTTTGGCCAACACCTGCATGACATATTGCGGGTAGCTGCCGGCTGGGCCGCCGCCGCTGCCACCGGGCAGGGTCTTGCCATCGGGCAGGGTCTTGCCATCAGGTGCCGGTGGGCGCGGGCGCTCCGGCGGGACTCCCGGCAGGTGACTGCAGCGGTTCGTCCTCATGGCAGTGGGCTGCGGGTCCCCATCTAGGGAGGAGGGAGGACAGGGCCGTGGGGCGGGGGGGAAGGGGCACAGCCCTCCCTGTCTGCGACTCCGCTGCACCGATCAATACCAGGCGTGAGAAAAAACATCCCCCCCCACCCAGCCCCCCAAAACCCACTCAGCAGGGAGAGGAAGCTTACGACGTTATATGTCGCGGAAAAACAGTCTGTACGTCTCAGAAACAGCAAGCCGGGGCTCTGCGCTGCTTTTTTCTCTCTGCAGACTCCTAAAGTCACGAGTGATAAATGGAAAGACGGAACCTTTTTGTCTCTCCCCCCTGGATGCTGCAAAGGAATATACAGTCTTGCCCTTGTGTGCTTTTAAACTTAAAGGCTGCCCCTGTCCACTGGCAGGGAAAGTTACGTATCGGAGGAGAAAGTGGCCGATCAGCTCCAAATCCCCTGTGAAAACACTCCACTGCTGCTAAGTGCCTTCCATCACCAACCCGTGGCAGAGCACGGACCCGGCAAATAATCCTGTACGGGGCTTTGGTCACACAGACCTGCTTAATAACAGCCTGCGTGCAGTAATAATTTATGCCACAGGGTGAAATCACAGCTTGCCTGTGTCTTTCTTCTCCTCTTTGCTCTTTCTCCCATCACTTAGAGAGTATTTTGTATGATGCTTTCAACCGTGGTAGCTGGAAAGCAAGGGTTATGCTGGCAACAAAGAGCCTGGGAACGTAAATTCCTGATACCTTCGTACGATGCTCCTTGCTGGTGTGCTTCGGTGACAGGAGGCTGTGCGGTTCAACAGCCGGAACACCAGGCTACGCGCCTGCAGGCTTGCTCTGCTCTCCAGGGTGGTCACAGGGGGTGGATCAATCCCTCTGCAAAAGCGGGGAAAGACTTCCGAGCATGCCTTGAGACACTTGGCTACAGGCCATGTAAATGCTGCGGGTTACTACTCTGACATTCACATGTTGAAAACAGGCACGTTTGTCTGCACTGCATTTAACCCTCAAAAAAAAACCGCTTTGCATCGGACACCACTATTTGTGTAGCACCAGTACCGCAGCAGGAAAGAGAGTCTTTAAAAATTAAACATTAATCCACCCTTTTAAACAGAGGTATTTCTCTGGGGTTTAAAAGAAATCTTGTAATTTGTTCTCATTGGATTTGAGCAAATGGCAGCGCTAACTTTCTGAAGTCTCCTGCATGGATGTCTTTGGCAGGAAGACTCTGTAGCCTGTGAGGATGTGGTGGGGGTGCTGGACCACTTGTACCATGCAAGTTTTCACACAGGGACTTGTATTCTTAGAAAGGCATCTAAAATAGGAAAGCGCTTGGCAAAGTATTTGTTTCACAGGATTATTTCAGCTATTTTGAGACCACGCATACCCTAGGGAGCGAACTGGACACTCATGAGGCAGCTTACAGGGGATATAGTGTTCAGAGAATGGGGAAGGAAATCAGACTCTGGCCCTCAGTTACAATGAAAATGAAACAAGTGGCGGATTTCAAAACCATTAACACATAAAAAATGCAGACTTCTTAAGACAGTAAGAGCCATGGACTCTCCAAGGAGTCCATGGTATCAGTAACATTTTCGTTTTAAAATCCATGCTGAGACTGTTTAACAAGAATATTCAGCAGCTTCATTAAACTTAAAAAGCCTAGGCCGTACCATGCTTACGGATCCATGCTACAGAATTGTATCTTTTTTTTCTGGTTGCTTCACTGACCTCGTTAAGTACAACAGCGGGTTTATCGTTGCATATAAAATGACCAGCCAAGCCTTTACAAACACATCCATCAGCCACTTGATGAGTTCAGAGCATTTGCTGAAGCTGAAGCATCTGATGATGCAACTAAATGCAAAGCTTTAAAGCACACCAGAAATAATGTAGCTGTATCCCAGCAGTGAGGTTACTTCAAATTTCTGCCTACAGTACTGCATTGATATCCCACTTTGGCACAGTAAATACATGTAACCCTTTTCTACCTAACTCTTTTCTTTAAAGAAAGTTGGAAGTTACAACATATTTTCCTGATTTCAGAAGAATCATTTTTACAAAAATCCGGGCATGTGCATGAAAGTAATACAATTAGAGAATTAAATAATATGTGCTTTAATACTGAACCCTGTGGTAAATAATGAAGATTAACTGTCCTGAGAAGCACAGAGTTCCTAAGCAAATCTGAAGTCAAAGCTGATATTAAGGAATTGTAAATCTTAATATCCACAAAACCCCAAAGTCAGTATTTACCCATATGGATGTATTATGTTCTGTCAGACTGTTTTTAACCTGAAAGAGGTAGAAATCTGTCACAAATATCTTAACAGAAAAGGAAAAATGAAGAACAAAGGCAGGAAGATGTTTTTAGATGGTATTTAGGAAGAGATGAATATTAAATGGCAGAGGCCAGAATAGCAACATGTATTTCAGACACCAGAAGAAGATTTTCCTCATGTCCAATCGAAACCTCCCTTGGCGCAACTTGAGGCCATTTCCTCTCGTCCTATCGCTAGTTACTTGGCAGAAGAGACCAACACCCACCTCACTACAACCTCCTTTCAGGTAGTTGTAGAGTGCGATGAGGTCTCCCCTCAGCCTCCTCTTCTCCAGGCTAAACAACCCCAGTTCCCTCAGCCGCTCCTCATAAGACTTGTGCTCCAGGCCCTTCACCAGCTTCGTTGCCCTCCTCTGGACACGCTCCAGCACCTCCATGTCCTTCTTGTAGTGAGGGGCCCAAAACTGAACACAGTATTCGAGGTGTGGCCTCACCAGTGCCGAGTACAGGGGCACGATCACCTCCCTACTCCTGCTGGCCACACTAGTTCTGATACAGGCCAGGATGCCGTTGGCCTTCTTGGCCACCTGGGCACACTGCCGGCTCATGTTCAGCCGGCTGTCAACCAGCACCCCCAGGTCCTTTTCCTCTGGGCAGCTTTCCAGCCACTCTTCCCCAAGCCTGTAGCGTTGCCTGGGGTTGTTGTGACCCAAGTGCAGGACCCGGTGCTTGGCCTTGTTGAACCTCATACAGTTGGCCTCGGCCCATCGATCCAGCCTGTCCAGGTCCCTCTGCAGAGCCTTCCTACCCTCCAGCAGATCAACACTCCCGCCCAGCTTGCTGTCGTCTGCAAACTTACTGAGGGAGCACTCGATCCCCTCGTCCAGATCGTTGATAAAGATATTGAACAGGACCGGCCCCAAAACTGAGCCCTGGGGAACACAGCTCGTGACCGGCCACCAACTCCCTTTAACTCAACTCTCTGGGATTTAACTCCCTTCACCACCACTCTCTGGGCTCGGCCATCCAGCCATTTTTTTACCCAGCGAAGAGTGCACCTGTCTAAGCCTTGAGCCGCCAGCTTCTCTAGGAGAATGCTGTGGGAGACAGTGTCAAAGGCTTTACTGAAGTCCAGGTAGACCACATCCACAGCCTTTCCCTCATCCACCAGGCGGGTCACCTGGTCATAGAAGGAGATCAGGTTGGTCAAGCAGGACCTGCGTTCCATGAACCCGTGCTGGCTGGGCCTGATCCCCTGGTTGTCCCCCGGGTGGCTCGTGAGCACCCTCAAGACGAACCGCTCCATAATCTTCTCCGCCACTGAAGCCAGGCTGAGCGGCCTGTAGTTGCCCGGATACTCCTTCTGGCCCTTCTTGTAGATGGGCGTCACATTGGCAAGCCTCCAGTCGTCCGGACCTCCCCAGTTAACCAGGACTGCTGGTAAATGATGGAGAGTGGCTTGGCAAGCTCCTCCACCAGCTCCCTCAGCACCCTCGGGTGGATCCCATCCGGCCCCATAGACTTGTGAACATCCAGCTGGCGTAGCAGGTTGTTAACTGCTTCCTCGTGGATTATGGGGGGTTTATCCTGCTTGCCGTCCCCATCTTCCAGCTCAGGGGGCTGAGTACCCTGACGATAACTGCTCTGACTATTAAAGACTGAGGCAAAGAAGGCATTAAGTACCTCAGCCTTTTCCTCATCCTCGGTGGCAATGCTCCCCCCCGTATCCAATAAAGGATGGAGATTCTCCTTGGCTCTCCTTTTGTCATTAATATACTGGTAAAAACATTTTTTGTTGTCTCTCACGACAGTGGCCAGGTTGAGTTCTAGCTGGGCTTTTGCCTTTCTAATTTTCTCCCTGCATGACCTAACGAGATCCCTGTACTCTTCCTGAGTTGCCTGCCCCTTCTTCCACAAGTGATAAATTCTCCTTTTTTTCCTAAGTCCCAGCCAGAGCTCCCTGTTCAGCCAGGCCGGTCGCCTTCCCCGCCCGTTCTTCTTACAGCACATGGGGACAGCCCGCTCCTGCGCCTTTAAGACTTCCTTCTTGAAGAACGTCCAGCCTTCCTGGACCCCTTTGCCCTTCAGGACTGTCTCCCAAGGGATCCTCTCGACCAGTGTCCTGAGCAGGCCAAAGTCCACCCTCCAGAAGTCCATGGTAGCGGTTTTGCTGGGCCCCTTCCTTACTCCAGCAAGTAACGAGAATTCTATTATTTCATGGTCGCTAAGCTCAAGCCAGCCTCCGACCACCACATCTCCCACCAGTCCTTCTCTGTTTGTGAACAGGTAGGCTCGCTTACCAGCTGCGTCAGGAAGTTATCTCCCACACAATCCAGGAACCTCCTTGACTGTTTCCTCTCTGCCGTGTGGTATTTCCAGCAGACGTCCGGAAAGTTGAAGTCCCCCACGAGAACAAGGGCTAGCGATTGTGAGACTTCTGCAAGTCTCTGGTAGAATATTTCGTCTGCCTCCTCATCCTGGTTAGGTGGTCTATAACAGACTCCCAGCAGGATACCTGCCTTGTTGGCCTTCCCCCTCATCCTTACCCACAAGCACTCAACCACATCATCACTACCATTGAGCTCTAGACAGTCGAAGCATTCCCTAACATACAGGGCTACCCCACCGCCTCTCCTGCCTCGCCTGTCCCTTCTGAAGAGCTTATAGCCATCCATTGCAGCACTCCAATCGTGAGACTCATCCCACCATGTTTCTGTGATGGCGACTAAGTCGTAGCTATCCCGCATCATCTGATTACCTTGCCTCTCTCTGCCCTCTCCCCGCTGCTTCATTTTTTAAAACATTCCAAAGTCCAGACTGCTGTCTAAGGCTTCAGTAGTTATTAAGAGGTATCTGGAAGTATTTTTCTTCTTGACATTTTATGCATGAATGCAAATATTTTGGAAAAGTGGCTTAGCACTACAAACAAATGCCACCAAACACTTGCAATATTTCTTTCAGAGGCAAGCTACTTCTGGGCTTAGTCAACTGCTGATTATTGCTAACAGTACGTCCCCACTGAGCTCAACAAACATTTCTTTATATGCTGCGAGGTATTTATAGCATATCATCTTTCCCATGCTTACATTTCCTTTTAAGAGACTTACAAGTTTTGTATCAAGAAAAAACAGAGATTCAACAAATGCCAGTGAGCAAGGCACTGCTCCTCTTACTGAATTACACTCAAGTACGAGATGTTAAAAACTAGCATTACTGCTCTGAAAAGGAATTTAAAGAAGAAACCATCTGCATTTACAATAAGTACCTACAACTGGAATCCTTGTGGCACTCTTTCCTACTGTGCGTGATCTGACCTCATTTCTTAACCCCATAAAGCATTATCATGCTGATGAGTTAAATTATCATAGTAGACTTTTTTAAGCAGTGCTGCTTTTCTGCTGAAGCTGTGAGTGTCTTAGGTTTGCATGAGACAAAAAAATCTTACACTTCAAGCACTGCGTTGCAAAAGTTAAACAAATATCCATGTGTTGTGTGGCTCATGAGATTGTCTGTGAATTGCTTACTTTTCCTTTCTTCCAGAATCTTTGCTAAGATTAGCACATACAGCATCTCTCATAGGCATGCAGTTTCAAACTTGGAAATCCATTCACCTTTCTTATTCCATATTCCCATGAGTCACCCTACTAGTTTCAAGAAATGCAACTCAAGTATGTATCAATCAGCTTCAAGACTTAAAACCATGCATGAAAAACCACTGCCTTCCTATCTGAAGACATTTTCCCAAGAAATACTGCATTATTAAAAAAACACAGCCATTATTAAAAAAAACAGCTTTCGGAGATGTATTTTTGTTTCCTATTTATGTACTTTCACGTGCCAGAAGAATATTTCTCTTTCCACTCTACCCACAGCCCAGCGTTCAAGATTAAAATTACAATCCAGTATCAAGCAGAAAAAGCAAACTAGTTGTCCTGAAGGCCAGGAGTGAAACCTAGCCACATACGGACACTGTGTGACTTGATAGGGCCGTGTCTCCTACATGGGCCCACGACTGCCTCACTCTGCCCAACAGATTCTGCAGGTACAAACCAATCTCCTTTGCACAGATTACTCTAGCAGTTTGGCCCCCAGTGACTTGTGTTCATGGACAGATTTTTACTCCAGGACAGGTCAGCAGATTTGGAGCACAGATACAATTCCGCATTGTACTGCAATCTGGAAGAACGGTGCACCTCGTGGAGAAACGTCTTCTGCCTTTATTTCTCCTATCAATCCCAGTTCATTACTCAGAATGCAAATTGTTGCATTCTAAGTAATGAACAAATGACCGGCTTCAAAAGTCGTCTGTAATATAGTTATCAGAGGCTGTGTGAAAAAGGTGTTCTTCACTGGCTTCAAACCTATCAAACAAGTACTACAGTGTATACCATGCTTTGTTTTTGGAAATGGAGAACAGGAACTCATCTTTCCCTCACTGAGGTTTAGACAATATTTTTATGCCATCCTGCCTCTTAAGTCAGCCATTTTGTTTAGTAGTTTCTCAATATAGAACATGTCCATCTTCCACTTATCCTGACTTTGCATGATCCCTATAGAGATAAACCACTATGCACAAAAGACCTCTGCTTTAATTAAACTACTATTAGGGGTTTACTTACAGAAGGACAGAAGTCAGGACTGGTTGGCAAACCTCTGTGAGAAGCTAAAAACTTAGGCGGTTAAGCTAGCTGGGACTAAGCCCCATCCCGCTGCAGCTACGTTAAGATGCTCCAGAGACTAAAACAGGTATTGCAGTGACTGGATGGCTTGCTGCTTTGTCTCTCAGATGCACCTTCCCACTGAAAAATGCAAAAGAAGGACCAAAATTCTCAACTCCAGAGTACTGTGAAACTTCCTAATTTTTTACCTATTAAGAACCGATACAGTGTACTGTGAAGATGGCAAGGTCAGAACCTTTCTAAAAGAGCAGAAGCCCCTGGGCCACCTGAAACTCTTATTTTAGTAACTCTGACACTTGCAAAGGGGTTTTCCCTACATCGTTTCCAAGGCATTCATAGCTGGAATTGTTTTAAATGTTTCTTGACTCTTCCCTCCACGCTCCACCACACAGAGCTGCATGGATCCCCTCCTGGTTTCAATCCCACTGAGGCTACTGAGTAAAGAAACTAATGGAGCAGCCGCCTCTTCCAGTTGTAGCCCTAGTGCTGTCCGCCAACACGGGGGTTAGATCCGTACTTCTTTCAGTATGTTTCTCAGAAATCAGCTGGCAACTGTCAGCTGATAATGACAGCTGAGGAACCCTGTGCCATGGGAGATGCCTGAAGGGCAGGCACGGCCTGGGCTCCCAACCTGCCGCTCCTGTCGCCTGTGGCATGCACCTGGCCATGCCCTGTCCCTTCTGCGTTTGCCTCCCCAAGACCCCAGCTCATCAGCCACCCTTACTTTTTTCTCCGGACTCGGTTCCTGTCCTGTTGCATGATCCTGTGTGTGCACCAGGGTTGTTCTTTGAAGTAAGACTTCACAGCAGCTAAGCCCAGAACTCATAAGGGGAAATGCCAGCTCTCCTACAGCCTTAGCAGACCTGAGGATCAGTACAATCGGTACGCTTGCTCTGTTTGTTTAAAAATAAAGACAATAAAGAGGTACAGAAACTTTCAGCAAAAACATCTTAACTCCATAGGAGGTGCACATAAGACCCTTGAGTGCTCCAGAGTAAAAAATTAATTTCTGCAACTTGAGAAGATGAAATAACTCCTACATCTGATAGTCACATGTGGCTTAGTATACAGGAGGACATATAAGATGCTGCCTAACCTGTTCACTACGGAGGTGCAAACCACTCACTGGCATCAAGCCACCAGTGAGAAAGGCAGAGGGGAACCAGCACTGGGCACAGCAGTTCTGGGACACGATGACAGGAGAAGGATGTTGGAGAACATTTTTGTCAAGAATCCATACCACCTGGTCAACAGCATTCGGTTTGTAACAACTACACCACCACCACCAAACCCTGCCGAGGAGCTATGAGAGACAACTGAATGCTGCAAGAGGAAGATGTAATACTTGTTTACCAGTTGAGGCGGGCGGTAAGCTTTACACTCCTTGCAAGATTTCACTTTAAAGCATGTCAACATGTAGAAAGTAGTGCAATACTGAACCCCACTGATACTAGGCAATTTTAGTTTGGCTGTTTCCGCCCACAGTTTACTAATTTTTCATGCCGTAGATAGCATTTTCTGCTCAGCTCGTCTGACTGCAGAGAGCCCCAGGGCCTCTTAAAAACCACCATGCAGCAGGCTGCACGTAAAGTGTAATTTTATAAAGAAGCGCATCAAAGAACCGAGCGGTAGTCTGAGGCAGTAACACAAAGCAGTTCCGCATGAATAGTCCCTAAGAGCCTTCCCACGCATTTAAAAAAATCACTGCCCACCCATAGATCAATGTTTTTTTGTTATGTACTGAACCTTGAACCACTTTTCATGAGAGCAATGGACTACATTTTTGGCCCTGTGGACTTTAACAAATTGCTTTTTAAGTCTGCACAGCCACTAACTTTAGTCTTTTGCTTAGATGTTTCTTCTTTTATTGGTTGTCAAAATGGAAGATGTCACATGATAATACATTCCATAAGTACTTCTGTTGGTGGCCTTTTAGTCCTGCATCAATAATAAAAATCAGAAGATACAAATACAGTTTACAACTGATCTGGAAATAGTAATGATAGTTTGTTTCAAAGTATAAAGACAGGCATAATTTTTCTTTTCTAGTATTAGTCTTTTCTACTGGAAATGTCTTTCCTCACAGGAGTTGGAATGCAAGACCCGTCTGTCTCATTTTTCCTAGAAGACATTTTGGATTACTAGACAAATAGGACTTATGATTCAGCATTCTGAAGGGTGCTGCCAACAGATTTTCCCTCCTGAGCTGAACAAGCTGCCTCCAGGTTCTCTGGAGCAACGTGGCTTGCAGAAAACCAGTATTTCCACAGCTGTCCTTTGTGTGAATGGGCTCCCTGTGCCTGCAGAAGCTGGTAGAACACAGGCACGAATAAAACAGCCTAATGCGTTTAACTGCACCCTTACTAAGCATAATCCGGGAAATAAACCCGTGTTTCTGTATATGCTGCCAATTTTGCATTTGTAAATTCTGGGCAACGGGTTGATATTGCGAGCCAGATCCCTGAACAGCCACTTAATCTACACTTGCCTGTTGCATGCACCGGCCGTATCCACAAGCTCTGCTGAATCCTTCTTTCTCTCTGCCTACCCGGCGCTCCTTGCAACTCTGTTCCAGTTACCCCAGCCCACACAACCGGCTGTTGTGGCTTCAAGTCCAGACGCCACTTGCTAGCACGGGTTCTTCTGGTCCCCCAAGTGCTCAGCTCCCTGGAGCGGGACACACGCTAGCTTCCGAACACTGGGCGACATCCTGTGCCCGTGCATTGTGCCTGAGGCGTTAGGGAAAGAGGACAGGAGCGTGAGTGGTAAAGGTTACTCTGGAAGGGGGTACTAAAGACGCGCTGCGCCGAGATAAGCATTCTCAGTGAGGAAGGATGTAGTAGTTTTGCTGACAATCTTGAGCGGAGGAGTCAAAACGATTTTTTTCCAGCTTCTTTCCCCAACCTCCTCTACGCTGCTTGCCACTATAAAAACCTTCCTGCTAGGCTTCCTTAACTGGGAAAGCTAAGAACACTTGCAACTGGAGGCTAAGACTTGCCTGCACCTATTTCTGGGTGACCACACTCGGACTGAATCCCTGCAAACAGAGGAAGTCGCTCACCCTCACGCGTTCCTAAATGCCTTTTTTTTCATTGCCACATTGCACTGTAAAAATTTCAGAAATCCCTTTCTCTGCAAGTATCTAGGATTTCATCAGAAAACCTGTCTTTTGCAATTTCCAACAGCAGCAGTTCTAACCAGACCAGTCAGCACCTCTGGGCTCTGTTTGGCCTCGCTTCTTGTTTTATCAGAAAAAGTGCAAACCGAGAGCGCGGGATGCTCCTTCTACACAGCACATCTCATCGCGCCCTCTGGGATTCACACTACGCCTGCACTTCGGGGCAGCTAAGTGCACCAAAGAAATGTAACAGAAATTACACCCACTACACCCTATTTTTTCCGCAGGCAGTGAGGACCAAGACAGTGTGAGGACCAATGTCTCTGTCAAATACAAAGTCTTTGTTAAATACAAAGTCTTAAGAGAACAAGACAAGTCAGACCCGATCCAAAGGTGCTGCATTTGATGGAAATATTACGATTGACTTCCCCCAGCTTTACTTTGGACTCAAAGTTACTGCTCAGCAGCTGTAGGATGAAGTTCGGGGGGAATGCTCAAAGTTAAACCTTTATGTACTCCCAAGGCCATGTTTTCCCCAGGGAACATTCAAAAATACCTCTCACCATTCCCTCTGCAAGGCTAAAAGGAGGGCTGCTAACATCACAGGAATTATACATAATTCCTGTCCCACACAATAAAACCCTAACGGTGCTTCATTTTCTACTCGCACAGGTAAACACTAGCTGAATTCAACTGACTATTCCTGACCAGGTAAGGTCAGGCTAAAATGGCTTGCTTAAACTGCAAATGGTGTAAATATTGCTTAACTTCATGCCCGGGGTTTAGTAATGAATTCCTGTTTGTGTAAAGCTTGTGTAAATGAATTCTTTGACAAATGGGAGCAGTTTGTAAACCTGTGGTTTTACATGGCTCACAGTGGTCTAGTCCGCATAAATCTTGAGCGGGACTATGACCGGGCAACTTCCCTGCACAAGAGCTTGCACGACAGAGAACACAGGCAGCGTGGCTGGCGATGGAGGCGAGAGTCTGAAAACTGCAGGGCAAACAGAGCCAGGGATGAAAAGCAAAATGTTTTTAGTTATTAAAGGGAAATACGTGGAGGAATATGGTCACAGTATTTCTACAGATAGCTTAACTAAAATGCTCATTCTTTGGTTCATTGTTGCTAAGTCAGTTATTTCCCCACTTTTAGTATATTTGATTCTTCCAGCTCTTGCAGTCGAGACTACACTCAAATATGATCTCATCGAAAAGATCACATTTATAGTCCTCACCGTGGATGGAAAAACAGTTGAATGTATGAAAGTTAAAAAAACATACCAAAACCACTTTCAAATTAAAATAAGTAGCAAATGAAAAACATTTCTCTTTTTAATAGCTTTATGTTTTAATTCTAGAGTTTAGCAATATTGGCTATGTCAGTCTTACCCTTGCTAACAAAAACTTCATTAGAAGCTCAATGAATATGACTTCTCTTTAAGATTTCAGTTTTGAAATAGAGAAACAAAGATTATTGTCCTACCCTGAACACCTCTGTTTTGATGCATTGTAATTTAACCTGACATCATTCAGACACCTTTGTATTAATTTCTTTTTTTCTTAGTCTTTAGCTGCATAAATATTTAATATTAACATTTACTTCCTGTACAGAGCACCTCTCTCCTTCCTACGTGATGCATCCCAAACATCTTACCCCGTGGTTCAGTAATGCCTATGCAAGATATCTGCATTAGTAAGAGCATCGTCTGGTACTCTGTATTGAAGCCTACGTGCATTAAGCACAATGGAAACTTAAGCTGAAGGAAGGGAAGGCTGCTGCCTCTTCTCCCCTAGATACCGTGTTTGTCAGTACTACAATGAGACTGCAAACTCCTTGGCGTAGATTCAAGTCTTCTAAAGTTTTATTCAGCAATGAATCAGCTGATGACAATTTGTAAATACAGGAAACTTAGCTTGTATGTGATGCTTTGCAAAGCATGCCCCAAACAAACATATTTATGTATAAAATATGTGCTTTCTCGTATTCTAAGACTCTGTGATCACCCCATGTGTTTCTGAAGGTGCCATCTAACAAGCCCTTCTCCTCCACTAATGAGTACTTACTTTATATTACTTTATCTTGCAGTGTTTTAGTTGGCAGTAGTTGAGCTTTTGATGTTTACTGATGAGGGAATTAGTCTTCCAAAAATACTGTTTAAAAAAAAAGAAAACATTCTTTAAAGAAAAATTACCTCAAAATTCAGCTCTTTTCCTTTTCCCTTTTCTCTTTTTACCCTTCAGACAAAAGCAGCTAAAAATACTCTCACTGCATTTTCCTCCACACAGGAAAGTACACTAATATGAGAACAAAAAGAACTTATTTTTCTCAGCAGGAGCAAAATGTAGACTCCGTGGTTTTCTACAATGTTTACATAAAGATTTCCCTCTGAATTTGAATTCTGGGGGGAAAGAGTCTTTCATCAAACTCCAAGACCTGCACTCTAGAGATCACTCCAGATGTGACAAGCACATGGGAATACGGCAAGTTAATTAAAACCAGTGATAGTTCCCTACACCAACTAATTATACACGCATATGTGTTGTGCTGTGTAAAACTATATGCTGCAGGGACCGTCAGTCCCATTCCTTTTCCAGCATCAAGCACACCAAGAATGCTTTTAGTCATTGTCAGATGAACTTGGCAGTGCTCAACCAAATCAGACCTGACACGCAGACCTGGGAATGAAACATAATTGATGTAAACAAAGCATATAAAATCCAATTTCTATTCAGTAATTTTCAAGCAAATTATTGGAATGCTGCACTAGTGAATCAAAATCACAAGACAGAACTAAATCAAAATGGCAGAGGTAAGATTTGACTGGACAACATTACTCCCCTTATCCAAATCCAAGAGAAAAACCAACAAGAAAAATAATAAGAACAAGAGTTAGAAGTGAACTAGGTGTTAGCCTTAAAACTATGAAAAATAAAGGCAATGGAAGTTTGGAGTAGGTGCTGATCTCTGTTGGGATTTTAATCTCTGTGTTATCATGACTTCTGCACTGACATCAACCCTGAGATGCAGGTTTTCTTGCGCGCCCATGGTAAGCTTGGTACAGGACTGTGGTAGTGGAACAGCTTGATGACGACATCTCAGCTTGCGCCAGTGCTGTTAGAGCTTCGCAGCAGTCTAATAACTGTTGTGTAAGTTGTACCATCGCCATCTATTTTTTTAGGGGCTACATGTACAGTGTGGTTTACCTGATTTATACCACTATATAGCTCTCTCAACTAGTGAAATCCCTAGCTAGCCATCGTAGCCGGATTCTGGCCCCCTATCACTAAGACAACACCAGTTGTGATCTTCATCTCATGTCTTCTACAGCTGCAGGAATTTTGAGTGTGGTCTTACTGGTCTAGGAAACTGCATCCAGCAGTAGCAAGTCCCAGATCCTTGAGAAAAATATCTTTCTTACTTGCATCGCGGACAATTCTAAAGAACAAAATAAGAAACATGCAGTTGTCCATTTTGAATGGCCTTGAAACAACTCTTTCAATGCCTCTGAGATCAGGCTTCACGCTCATACTTCACAGGAACACATCCCAGTTTACAATCATGAAACAATTCCCTTACGTTACTTTGGCCAAAACAAGTTCAAAAAATCAACACATACCCGTATGTAAAGGGATACCATTCATCAACTCACAGCAAATATTCAGTCCCATAACCAGTGTGTACTGAACGTGAATTCTTTTGAAGTTTATTTATCGCTTGAAAGGTAACTTCCCCCTTCTCGAAGATGAAGCAGGTCTGTCAAGCCCAATATGCGTAGGGACAGAGAACAGTATTAGAGAGAAGTGGGCCATTACCTCGCCGCCAACGTGCTCTGGTTTGGAGTTCATCCTACGTGTGTGGATATGATGAAGGGACTCTGGCCAAATTCCAGAAGGCGGCCCAGTCCCATTAGGTCTGAGGATGTGGTGATTATGATGTTCCTCCAGCCACCCTTTTAAAGCGGTATCTTATTATGGATTCACTTATGTCTCATCAAAATGTATGCTCACATACCACTTTGCATATCATAAAGCATCACTGATGGCACAGGAAGCATCCAGGAGCATCTAGTGGAAACGCTAGAACTTGGCTGAGCACATTGGCTCTGTTGCAAGCGAACCTACATGAAGTTAATTGTTGCCAAAGGGCAAAATAACTAAAGAGCTCAAATTTTTGCCTCAGGGATTGCAAAATTCTGGGGTTTCTGGAGAAGCTGTGAACAGCCAGAAGTAAAAGCTAAGATAAAATCATTATCTGCCGTCAGCAATGCCTTATGCCAACGTACTTCACCCTCCAAAACATTATCCATTCTTAGAAAACGGGTGAGTAAAGATTCTCGTCTGTAGCTCCCGAGTGGGACAAGACTTGCTCTCCTGTCGTTGCTTGCTGGGGAGGTAGGTAAGGAGGAACACTCTGACGGAGGTTTAGGATGTAGGATTTCCATAACCTGTTGATTAACTTTCATCTTCCACAAGGCACGATTTTGTGGATCTCTGTCTCCTCCACTACTCCAAACAACTTCTTTTCAGCCAGCCCCACCCCACATTTAGACTGTGGATATTTCTGTTCAGTGACTGTCTTCTATTGTGACACCTATGGTCCAGTGACTATACACAGCAGTTGAGGAGAGTATAGTTAGAGATGATTTCCAACGAAACCTAAAAATGGAAACCTTAGAAGTCCTAAACAATAGCCCTAGAGAGGTACTCTAGTTCTGCCTCTTAATCGAGACCCATTTATAGTTACATAGCCCATGCAATGTGAAGTTTGAGGATCTGGCTTCAAAGGGGTTGCATAAAACGGGACACTATTTAAAAGAATAAACAAGCATACCACATTTTCTATGAAGAGCACTTCCCTTGGTTCAATCAATGCTCAGGCTTAAGCTTTTAAAGCACATTTAACGATAATCCAAACATGAGGAGCAAACAAACAGCATCAAATGACTCATTTCCAACTCTGTCTGCTTATTTGGTACAGAATGAGCACGGAACTCTGAGCGACAGAGAGGAAAGATGACACTTCTCGTCCCAGGAGGCTTCCACGCAGAGATGTCTCAAACTCAATAGTAAATTGATTACACAGATGATTCTGCTGGTTCTGGCAACCAGAAGAAAAGCAGACAGACTATTTTTAGCATGGCGCTTCATTATCAGTTTAATGGCATCCCAAGGTTTATCAGCCTGTCAGGTCAGAAAGAAAGTACACCTTGTTAGAGGGAAGCACTGAAACAAATTTCCTCATTAAGTACCGTGTCTCCTAGTTTTTCCCTATTGCTAGAAGGATCATTTTTCACCCTGTAAGTAGGACAACTAAGAGTCAATCATTTTCTGTTTTACGTTAGGCTATTCCCATCACTTTTACCTCTCTTGTCTTTGGCTACTGTGTTTTTAAGTGGTTGCTTCTGGGTCTTGATATATTTCCCATACGTATTTTGTAATAACATTGATACTGACGTAGAAAAACCGATCACTTTGTGTATGAACATCTCAGTAGACTAGTGAATCTTAGTGAATTTTTGTCTCACCGTTTTGAGACTGCTGCATTGCCAAAGGTTAATTACATTTCCCATGCCATCTGGGCATTGTTCTCAGTCATACTTGTCCTTAAATTTGTTCAATTTTCCGTCAAAAGCATCCCCAGTGTTTTTGTTAGGAAGCTTACATCCTCCAACAACTCTCCGTCCTTCCTACCTCCTAGCCTGTCTCTTATCACAGCTGCGGATGCAGAATGAATTCCTGCTATCACATCATTCTGTAAAATACAGCTTAATGCTCTTGACATACTTGCCTATGTAATATCCTCCAGGCATAAAATTTATTTGTAACCCTAATGAAGAAATTGATTCAAGAGAGTGACAAAAATTAGTTGAAAGTAAGCCAAATTCTTGTTCAACCCCTCCTCAGCACAGCTCTTCTCCAAAGGTGAACAGTCCTTTGGTGGAACAGAATTCCAAAGGTGAATTATCCTTGCAATAATTAAAACACATATGTGCATCTAATGTTTGTGAAACCCGTCCTTTCTGACAGTATCTGCTTCACACACATGACATTCCCGGCTGCTGATACAGCCAGTGGATGGACTAATTATGGACAGGTATTTGTGACCAAGTGTTCCCAGAAACCAAACTGAGATTATCTGTCTCATTGCATACAGCCATCAGCTCATAACTGCCAAGCAGAGCTGAAAAAAGCAAAACAGAGGTAGAAAATTCCCTGTCTCAGCCCCAAGACACTGAACAACCTTGGCCCCCGCCAGAGCTCAGGTCTCTTGTCGAAAGCAAAACAACAGGAGCCTTACGCTCAATGAAAGCAACAAATTGCACCAGGCCAGTGCGGGAGGAGGTGCGGGAGTCCAGATGGTGGCAAATTTCACCTGTTTCCTTTTTTTTGTGCAAATGGAAGGCAGTAACTGACTCATCGCCATTTGAGTCTTCAGGGAGGGGAAAAAAGCGTACCTGCTCATACTCCTGAACAGGTTGTGCTCCTAACCAAGTGTGAACAAGCAAATGGTGAAGGTCTGTCAGCCGCTCCCCAAATGAGCTTGGATGAAGACGTCCTTGTATCATCTGGCTTTAACACATAGACATATACAAAACATCACTTCCTGTGGCAAAACTTGAGCCATAGTCACTTCAGTTTGTAATTTTTCATTACTCCACTTTGATTTAGTTAATAGAAGCTAACTAACCAGATCAAACTCCGTCTGAAACTTGTAAAATGAGCTAGAATATGAACAAGTGGGTGCGAGAGCGAGAGCAAGCAAGCAAGCAAGAGCAACGCGCACATGTGTAAAATATCTCAAAGGACTGAGAGAGTTGCCTGTTAGTTTCTAATGGCAGCAGAGCATGATTACAACAGTGAAGTACTTCCAGTTCTTCTTCCCTGCTGCACTTTTTGTGGTTTCTGTAAAATGCTGGCTGTTCATATGGGCAGCACCTGAATGACAGGCAGTCAAACAGCAATGAGGAATTAACTCTATGTTGTTGTACAGCTGAAAGCCCCCACTAGCCTTGCAGCTGCCGATTACTTGCAGCCCAAGATGTGTCCTTAAAAGCAGGATTATCACACCTCTGCAACACAACCCTATAGTCACAGTCAGTGACCATTCCTGCGCAACGAAGTCAGCTAACAGCTACGAAGTTAGCTTTAAGGGCTTTATTATGGATGAGTTCCTCCTGTGCTATTGAAAATACTTTGACCTCTCGGGGGTTAGCACAGCCTAAATTTAAAATAAGCTGCTATAACAGAAACCACCCTTTTATGCTGCAGTTGGGCTGCATGGATTGCAAGGTTACAGGCACAAGTAGCAGGAAAGTAGGAATGGGAGAGTTAGCTACCACATTCATCTTCCTGCCTGCCTTGGCACAGACCTATGCACTAAGTCAGAGAAACTACAACTTCAGCGTCTTGGAAAAGTGGCTCTGCATTTTGCTGGGAGGGGAAAAGAAAGAGCTAGGATTCAATTTCCAACTCCTTAAGATTTGATCCTCTTCAGGGGCCGGTCCTAGAAAACAAAGCTTATTCTCTGTCTTATTAATACTCCCATTCACACTAAGTAATTCTCCTCCCCCTGCTGCACCAGTCTCCCTCAGAAATGATTTAAGCTGTCATACCACAAACTGTTATTTTTGTGCATGCTTTAGAAAGGGAGTATCATAAACAACGTGCTAGGTGATGGCCACAAGTCTGTCTCAAAGTCAAGCTCTCCGCGCATGCCTGAGCTGACTCCTTAGCTCTGGGCAGCAGCCTGTGCAGAGGTCTGGGGTCCAGTCAATGCCCAGCACGGCTCCTCGTGAAGCATCCAGGAAGATAACGCCCTGCAAGCTTCGCAGTCCAACCGCCCGCTCAGCTGGCCACATTCAGCTGCCGCTGCCCACCAGATTTCCACGACCTGCAGTACCCAGCTAAACGCCTCATGCAGGATGGCCTCCATCAGCCGAGGAGCCACAGCAGCAGCTTCTTCAGCCCCCACGGCCCTTGCACCGTTCACCTTAGGAAGAGTCTGTCTGAGGATCTCCGTAACAGTTCATAAGGTCTCCAGTGGCATCCACAGAAGGTATTTTACTCTGTTTCACAGAGACTGAGCTCAAAGGGAATCAGACCTTAAAGATTAATTTGATGGTTCAAACAGCCCAAAGGACAAGGCTGTAAGGCTGTCCTCGTGTGAAGACACTATGATGACTTTGTCAATACCGAAAGCTTAAACAAGTCCTGTGTATTTACTAATTCCAGCTACAAACATGAACTGCTACAGCGTTTTATTTCCAAACCTTTTAGAGAGAAATGCATTTGATGCTTCTCACGAACAGCCTAGAGCAGATAAGCAAACAACTAACACTGACTTTGTATCAGATTTACAATTTTATTTTATTTTTTAAGCTCTCAGAAAACCAATTCCCTAAACCCTAAGCTAGTTAGGAAAAAACTAATCTTCCAGTCTTCAGCCCAGGGAGGCTTGTAAAGCATCTGGCTGAGGGGGACACAAGGCTGCCCTTGAGTAGGATGATGTGCCAGCCACAGAACAAGCTCGCTCTGGTTTTGGCACTCCAGCCCTGGCAAAAGTCAACTGCCAAAGTCCACCGACAAAATCTCCACCAGTCAATCCGAGCTGCCAATGGAGTATTATGGAAGAGCAGAAACACGCAGCAGTTACGCTACAGTTTACATTTTCAAAGTATGACGCAAATGCTAATAAACGATGGGCCAGATCCCTGATTTACACGATCATCATTACTCAACTTCAGCCGAGGGCCATTTTCTCTGACTAAGGAAATAATGCGAAAAAAAACTTCAAAAAGGCCTCAAAATGATGCCAAAGCAAAGCCAAGGCAAGTTCTCATGCAACTCACACACTGATAGGAAGAACCACATGGATAAGAAAGGATCGTAGACTATTGCAGCTTTGACCTCGCCTCATGCTGCTGTCTCTCCTGAGATAAAGCAGTGGTCACCTACAATGGGATACCAGCGCTCAGCTTTGCTGACAAAAGAAGAGGAAGGTCTGTTGCACTTCAACTGCAATCCAAACGTCTTGGATTGCAAAGATCATTTCCTCTTCCCTCACATCACTGATAGGGGCTTAACGGAAGAATTAAGTGAGGAACACCAAGCGACGGGTAGGCATCACACACTGACCATCCCAAAGCAGCGGTCACCATTTTGGAGTGTGCAACTTTAAACCCGTATTAGGTGCTAACTCTCTGAACTGCACATTGACCTGTAAGAATCCCTGGTTAGACGTCTACTAAAATAATGGAAAGGAGAGCTGAACAACCGCATCTGTCTCTGCAGCCGCATCATACCTCCTGACTATCCTCAGACTTTATCCCCAGCTGCTGCTCTCCCCAGAAGTTTCCACCCCACTGCCCATGCAAATGCTTGGTTCCGCAGCACCAACAGCGTTAGCTGTTAGTATTGCCCTTCCAGAGGGACTTAGGGAGCAGTAAAAGGAACAACGAAGACCGTCCCAATGAAGACTGGCAGTCACTACACAGTGCTACAACCTGGTCATTGGATAGAAGTTAAAACGTAGGATGAAATCCCATTGCAGGGCTGGAATATGGTACACTTTTTGCTATACTAGCTTTTTATGAAGTACCAAAACTAAAATGCTTCAGGCTGCCTGGGCTGTAACAGCTTCACAACAGTATTTATTCATTTGTGTTTACTGTCACATCCTAATAAATATCACAGTCAATAAAAGTTTTATGCCAGTTGCCTGTATGCTTTGGCTCACCTTCTGCGAAGCTTGCCTATTCATCATGATTGTCGTCGTTAAGCCAGAAAGTCTCTTTTGCTTAATTTTTCACCACGGGAATTTCTATGCAGAGACCACATTTACAATTTTTATGCGTTAATTTTTTAATACATGCCCAGTGGTCTTATGACAGTTGTTGCAAAGTTTGGGCAGATTGATATAAATGTAAAAGAATATTAAAAAAAGCATTGGTCAACACTATCTAACGGAGCTCTTCTCCCAACTCCCAAAGGAGGATCTGCGCAAGGCCATTTATAAGGTCATGAGCTTGAAAGCTGGGCCAAGTGACACCAGTGGCCATCTCCACTCCCACCTTCCACCAGGAAGGAAAGCACGACTTCTACTTTTTTAAACTGTTCCTTCTAAAAAGATACACATCATTTGAGCAGCAGCTTATCAAGGTCCTCTGGCAAGCCGCATGACCCACTGATTTATTTCACGGCTTTCATTATTTTTCCACATTCTAGCAATCGCCAATCTTGCAGGGATTGTCTCCACCTCTCCCCCACAACAGCCAACATAAAAAAAATCAGTAAAGTTGAATAGGAGTAAAAGAGCCCATCAGAGTCCGTGTGCTCTATCCAAGCCATTGTGCTTCTCTACATGTAGCCATGATAGTTAGACAAGGATATTTGGTTCTCAAAACTCAGCAGTTCTGTGTAACAAATCAAACCAGATTCATACAATCTTAAAAAGAAAAATAAATTTCAAAAAGGGGGAAAAAAAAGATGCTCGCTCCGCTTCCACAGCTTAGTCCAAATATGTGAACACAGAAAAAATACGAAAGTTTCACATGACTACCCCGAAAGTGGATTGTGGGTTTGAGAGTCATTCAGTCTGGAGCAGAAATAACTACAGCAACGTTAAGTAGCTGGCAATTCCATGGGACAAGCTGTGAGTATTCATGGCAGAAGCTGTGGGAAACAGCACGTGAACATGCCACAGCCGGGAAGATCATTACATAAATCATTCAGTGCGTTATTTTGAAAAACAAATACGATAGTGAAAGGTTATGGATGAGGATAATACATAATGACAGGATAATATCACAGCTGATTTCTCTTGTGCACAAGTGGTTGAGTTTCTGACTTTGTTAGGAATGTTGATTGGTAAGACAAAACTTAGTAAAGATCTGCAAGAGTCAAAGAAAAAGGATCCAAGATCCAAGGATCCAGGATCCAAGCATTTACAGATTTTTTTACAAAGTGTTAAACTAAATACTTTGTCTTTGCTTTGGTAATGTCAGCAGTGATTAATCACCACTAAATACTGTTGAATAATTAAAACCAGATGATATTTCTGTTCTTTTTTAACAACACAATTTTCTCTTCCTCATTTTTTTTCTTTTTAAAACAAATGTCTACCAGTCAGTTAATTAACATTCATTCTTCTAGGATCTGTTCAGAACAGGAATACACTAACTCTTCAGGTGAAAGTAATTTATAGACTACATTATCCTAAGTCATTTTCTATTATTTTGCCCTTGGCAGAGCAGTGTTGCAATGACAACCAATAACTTAGAGCTGGACATGTTTGCAAGATTGTTCATTTCCTGAGTTCTGCTAAAAAAAACCCCTCACCACTATATTAAATAAAAATGAATGGCAACTATTACCAATTTTATTGTTCTTCCACAAAGAACAGACACTACTGATAACCAAATCCTCAGTACAGTGAGCTGAAGAATAAATCTCCAGATCCATGAAACCTCTTATTCTCTATGTTGTGTTTCTTCTACTGATGTTGCTGTGAAAAGAACTCGATTCCGAGTAAGCCTAAGAGGGCATCTCGGACATTCTTTGCCACGTAACCATGAAGAAGCATCTACAGAGGAAAGGTTGGGCCCGGCCCATAAAACTTAACGTTTGGGCATAAATGATAGAGTCTTTTACCCATTTCATGGGTGAGTCTGGGCATCAGTACACTTTGTCCAAGTTGCACGTGCGCATTATCCCACTGCCTATAGGGATGCTGTGTGCAATGACCTGCAGCTAGGACTTCCCTATAGCCAGGGGGATTTTCACACAGACCCCCTGAACCCGTTTTTACAACCATTAACATTTGCTTCCTTAGGTACTAATTGGTGGAAATTAACATTGTATTTCAATTGAAGGAGTAACAGAGGAAGAAAGGCAGCTTGCTCAAGCCAAATTGAGTTTTATGCTTCATTTTCAGTACTTTTTAGAAGCACTTACAGTTAAATTGCAAGGAAAAATGTGACACAAAGCTAGGGCTTTTGGTCACATTGAAGCGATGCCTGTATTAATGCAATCTTTCTAGAAGACAGGCTTTCCTGGAAAACTTGGGATAATCTAGCGAGCTGGAGATGTGACTGTTGCATCAAGTTACTAATTCACTTCAATTTTAGAAGACCTTCCTGGAATTTCTGTATGCTAAGTTTTATGAAACCATAAAGCATTTCATGTTTGCATACCTCTATGCATGCTTAAAAAGCAGACAAAACCAGTTAATTTAACTTGGACCGTAACATCACATACAGCTTGCCCTTTAATATCGGATGAGGAGGTATAAGCTTCATTCCATCACTGGTAAGCATTGTAGCTTAGTGCTTAACTTATTAAGAAGAATTATGTACTTTCAGAGAGAAATTTGCTTCCTCCCGTTTTGGGAGGCTTTCAATATTCTGTATGAGAAGTTTTGTGTTTGTTAGAGAGCGCTGGAAGTAACCTGAGCTTTGGCTGTGTGGGCAGAGGCTGGGTGTTGTGCATGATTTTTGATCTCTTTCCCCTAAATGCTTGCTATGGTTTTGTGGGGGGCTAGTCTTAATACTGCATCTACTAGTATTTTGTTCTTAAACCTGTGTCTGGTGTAATCCAATGTTTCTGTCCTTCTGCCAAGCAGAAATTTTTAATGTCTTCTACTTTATTTTATTCTCTTTAAAAAAAAACAGATCTATGTATTCTCAGGAACAGTATTTGACCTGATTGCATATGTAAGTATTTACTTATTTTCCACAAGGGCTGAAGTTAACAAAAAGAATGCTATTTTTAATTTCAGACTTTAGATTTTTAAATAATTGCATCCCTAGGTGCCATACAATAAAATGTGATACAGAACAACAGACTTGTTTGCTTCCAAAGTTTATTGCAACCAAATGGGGCCCAGCAGCCTGGTCCTGGGACATGCTGATGGACTGGCCCAAGAACAGCGTGAGCCACGTAACACCTGAAAACAAAGCTTTTTTTAAAGCTCCAGACTGGGAAAACCCCAGATTCCTGTAAAGAGTGTGACAGCAACAAAGCACACCAGCAGTCAGTGAGGCATGCTCAGCAGGAGAGAGTTTAGTCAGGCGCAAATCCAATAAAGCAACATAGGCAGAAGAAAGAAACAAAGAAAACCGTCCTTTCCTGGTGACCGGCTCAGCATATGAAGTCTAGATATTTCACCAGGAGCTTTCCATCTACTTCCAGCAACATTCTGGGCTGTTTTTTCCTGTAGGGATGAGGTCTGAGCACCACAGCAGGAAACTCTCAGCCATTTGCTTTCCTAATTTAAGAAGTATTAACTCTTCGGCACATCTGCCATCATGAGCATTTGAAGTAAGTCTCCCAGCAAACACATTTGCTGTCACTAAGGCCTATAATTAAGGTGATGGATTCGGCACTGCCCCTACTCTGGACCAGATGTGAGGGACCCAGTGAGACATTCAGGTATCTTTGGTGCACCAAACATTAACATGTACCTTAAACGTTCTCCAAAAGTAACCAAAAAAATAAAAAGGTTTCACCTTTACTGTGCTAATTCAGTTTCCACACGCCGATATGGCTCTGCCCCATAGGACATGAAGCTGTGTCCAGATTGCAGGTGGTCGGCTCCCCACCTATCCTCTAGAGCCAACCACCCAGTGGTATCTAATTTTCACTGCCTTTTTCTGCGCGACATCTCTTTTTCCCAAAACTCTTGCCGAGGCCTCACCATCTTAAGTCATTAACTTCCCTTCTCTTGGAACAGGTAGAAAATACCAGCTCTGACCCAGCACCTACAGCTGACCTCCGAACCTACGGACTTTAAGGAGAGGTCTGCTACGGACTTCATAGGGCCAAGATTTCCTTGCTGTTAAGCGAGGCCCCGTTGCATTGGCCATCATCACCTTATTGCTTCCTAACAGGGCCATCTCTGTAGGCTCTTGGCAAGATCAAACATTCTGCATGCTTGCAGAATAGACTTGGAAACCCAGTTTACAAAATTGCTAACTAGAAATGCTAATAATCCTAACAAATAGAATTTATACCGACTAAACTTAGTTCCTTTGTGCCAGCTGACAAAATTAATATCAAGCTATTTCTCTCCGATTCTTCACTTGGTATTCAGCTATTTTGCGTCAAATATTTACGTTCACTATCTCAAACCTTAGAAATTCCAAGTCAGCCTGAAACGGCTCATACCAGTCTTGAGGCAGAATGAGCAGGTTTTTTCACAGTTCAAATGAGATTATAGAATGCCAAAATTAAAGTGTATGCTGTACCTACACTATAGATTAGTTGCCACAGCTCTACAGCAGGACAGAGAATTGCAACAATGAAAATTCAGCTAACCATCCAGTCAATGATACAAAAAATTAATTAAATTCAGCTTTCTGTTCTTTTTTGGCTCTGTGATTGTTTCAGTGGCATTTGCATACAATAAGGACAAGTGCTTCAGAGACAGTGGAAGTGCTGCAAATGCATCTGATCAGTGATGTAATCAAGAAACACCTGGAAGGCCAGGAATGTAAATGCTGTTTGCAAGCAACCTGCCAGGCAGGAAGTCAGCACTTACGACACGGATATTTCTACACCTGGTAATGAACAGGAACTTACCACTGCTTCAACTGTACACCCACACAAATACAGAACTGCCTGTGCTCCCAAAATGCTGGCAGTAATTAATCATAAATGCCTCTAAGACTGATAAAGCTGAAACTTATTACGTAGAAAGTATGTCTGTGACGTCCTCCTAGCCGTGGAATGGATAAGCATCCAGGCCACCCATTTCAAGGTTAGGCACCATAGACAGAGATCAATGCAAGTGAACCAAGTGCTGTTACTCAGCATTTCTGGCAGTACTCCACCCTCAGTGATGCTTTCTTGCATCTCTGTGAGCTTAAAATGAGAACATCTGCTTTGTGTGCCCAGTCATCTTCATCCTCCCAGCAGACGTTGTCTCTGCTTGGGACAGAACAACTAGAAAAGCTCTTGCTGGAGTCAGAGCAGCCTGCAGAGAGGCACAATGCCCCATGACGAGAGATGGCAAAGGTCTGGTTACTCTTTGAGGAACACCAAAGTGGGTTTCACTAGACTGTTGTCAAGAGCAGTTGTCAAGAAACAAAACTGCTGAGGAAAAGATGGGCTGCATTATTGCAGCGGTGGACGAAGAACTTCCCTGTAGTGAGACTTGTTTCTGACCCTGGTGTTGCTTGGAGGGGGTTAAGTCTTTGCAGGGAGGAAAGAAAGCCTTCTGCAGCAAATGCCGAGATACGGAGGGAAAAACAATGCTTACAGAGAGTTACCTGCAGTTAGGAGCTCTTCAGCAGTTCAGACGAGGACATTGCAAGACGTACTGACGCCTAGCTAAAGAAAGAAAATGCTCAAACTCAAGATGAGAGGCATTTTAAAGAGCAAGGACTACCAGTGGCTTATTATCAAGAGGTTTTATTTGCCTCCATCACTTTGAGGATCCAAAAGAGAAATCTGCTTTAGTGTAACGTCTTGACATTCACTTACATAGTTGGGGAAAAAGAATTTCTTCCACTGGCTAAGGCTTTATGGCATGAACTTCTACAGGTACTTAAATGGAACCAAATCTCCATTCTCAGAAGACCAATTCCGCACCCTTTGCTCTGTAATACTGAAAGGAAGGAAAAGGAAAGGAAGGAAATGAAACGAAGAAAAGCCTGAAAAAAAACCACAGGGAAAAACCCTTAAACATCACAGTCTTGCAGCCATTTTACAAAGTTACAGATTGATAAGAGAGCTCTGACTGAATGCATGAGGGAAATGGATCTTGATGCCAGTGACACAAGGCACAAGATTTCAAGGCCTCGGGAATGAATGGTTTGTTATAACTTAACGTATCACTAGACCAGCAGATGGAAGAACACACTTCCGTGTGATGCATTACCTAGCACGCTCAAAGTCACTGTTTAAACATGAAGCCGTGGAGACAGATTTTTTGATCAGCTGGCTACCCTTTTTCTATTAAAGTTTTAATACAAGAAAAGCTGACATACAGTTTTATGATACCTGGTTTTGTTTAGAAATTATAAGGTAGTTCCAGAATAGCATTGGAAACTATGAACGGCACTGTTGCTTGACCATAGCTTGTTTGAAAGGACAGAGGTGACTTTTACTTACCAGTATCTCTCTTTCTGAATGCCTTGCTTTACTAGAACATCCCAAGTCAATTCCGCAGAAGCAGAAGTGCATTCGGTTGTGTGATGCAAAAGAAAGCACCGACTACCGGCAACCCGTTTGCTTACTCCCATCCTTGATAAACGGCTTCTCTGAACTCATGGTAGTAAAATCAAAAGATTATTCGTTTAGCACTTCCCACAAAACTGCAGAGAGATCTTGTTGGCTAAACATAGTCAAGTTACTTGAGAAATCCCTGTGGACAAGGGCTGCCTTCTGGGGGCTGCTTCTTCCACTCACTGAATTCCAAGCACTCACACAAAGCTTTAAGTAGTTCAGTATTACAGCACGTACCTGTTAACAAAACCAAGTACAGTGTATCCAGAAGACTTTTCTGATGATCCCAAACAAACTCAGAAGCACTGAGTACACAGCCGTACACCCACGCTAACATTGCACAAAACCCTCCTTCACTTACTTTTGTACAACTTTCCACCCCCAAAATATTGTTTTCTCAAGATCATTATAGGGCCAAATAAAGACTTCCTATTTATGTTGTGAACACATAGGTAACTGCTCACTGCACAAAATTCAAACCCATCCTCTCCTACCTAGAGGTACCATTTTCTCCTAGGAGAGGATCTAATACTCTCATCTCTCTGATACTTCGGACATGTTCTTCTCCAGTCTTTTCACATGAGTTTCAGGAATGTACCCAAGTGGGAGCTCCTTATAATTCTGAGCAGGTGAGGTGATTACCAAATACCAAATGACAAAGGACACCTCAAAACTGGAAAAGCATCCACTCCCAGAAACAGCTTCCTGTTCTCTCCCAGATATCTTGGTAAACTGCGTATAACCCATTTTCTTTCATATAGTGAAGGTTTAAAAGAACAAATACAAATCCTGCGCACAAACCCTTTGCCCTCCAAACCACAGTCACATACTTAAATATTGGAAAAGCCATGCATGCAAAGCAAAACCAGGAAGCAGGCATCACCCTGGATTTATTTCCCTTCCTTTCCTCTAAACCCAAAACGACAATTCCTGTGCTATAGCTCCCTGTGTACCTTGGGATGCTAGCAGTTCAAAAACAAACACATGCTTCTCTGGTAACTTTATTCTTTTTTTTTTTTTTTAACTTTCTCCATGCTGCTTTATAAATTAAGTACCTTAAAAACTTGGGAAAACGTACCTGTGAATCCTCTGCAATGACTAATTGTGCATACAAACCGTACAGCATGCAAACTTATTCCCATAGAGGTATTCAAATGGAGAAAATTTAATTCATTGTGAACTGTGTCACTCTTCCAAATAACACAGGATGTTGAAACAGCTTAGTATGATACAACTTTTTCTACCACTTCTAGCTCACACATGTCTTAACTAACACCTCAGTGAGTTTGGTTATAAGATGACCCAGAAAGGACAGAATTGATGAAACAATGGAGCGTTGTGGTGCATTCACACCCTCCCCTCTTCTTCCCTGGGCCGCTTGTTGATCTCAGAAATTTCCATGAAACCTCGGCCTTGGTGTATTGAAGTCTGGCAGTGGAGCGCTCCTTGACTGTACCAGAAACTCTGCACAGCTGAGGCTGGGAACATCCTCCTACTGCCTGCCCAGGTGCCCAGTAGAACAACACCGAAACCCTGAGAATTTTGTAGTAATTACCACCTGGGACTGTGGCCGGGATGGAAATTTACGGCTCACTAAAGCCAACCACCTTGCGAACCTATAAACAGTGGTCCTAAGTGAGACCCTTTGAGCTCTCCTGGACCGCAGCGGCTGCGCCCAGCATCTCCCTCTGAGTGGGAGCCTCTCAGAGCTTGCGATCTTTCGGGACTGCGATATTCGGAGGACCGCTGGGTCCTGGGCAGAGTCCCCTCGGAAGCTCAACCCTTTTGCCCGTTGAGAGGGAATGCCTAGACATTCAACGTGAATATTTCTTCACTGAAATCGAGGGGAATTTTTAACCCTTCTGTATACCTTCTGTATATTTTTTTATATGTATATATATGTTTGTCTCTATGTGTGAACTGATAGTAAGCATAATCTGTAATTAAGTTGTGATTGTAGTAGACTTACTAACTCACTTTGCAAATACTGAATTAGTTAATGATTAAGCGTTACTAAAGTTTGTTAATGATTAGTTGATAATTAAGTGTTGCTAAATTGTGAATGAAACCTAGACTGTCCCTGAAATATAAACCCTCAGATGATTTTCCTTTATATGTTTTCATCCGTGTAATAAGTAATAGAGTGAACCTTGCCATCGAATTCGGTGGTAGGAATGATGGGAATTTAAACAGAAGAATTCACTTTGCCAGGTCACTTAACAACAAACACACAAGGCAGTGAGTTGTTACTACTGATGGCCAAAGACTTTTTCATAACAATAGGTTGTTAACCTTCATGTTATTTCTAATTTGTAATTTAGATAGCAGTTTTCACTTGCCATAATCTACCTTTAGGACTACAGCAGGGATAGCACTCTTACTCCTTTCCTACCCTGCAATGTTAAGCAGGGCAAAAGCTACTGCACAGCACGTAGCAATGGTTTACCCTGAGGTGGCTGATTACTTAAAAAAAAAAAAGTTCAGATGAAAAGTTGCTATGCATACTTATGAGAAGACTATACCGTAAAACAAGCTGTAATCCTCATCAGTGTCATTCTTTGCCTTTCACTTCTCTGAAAGCAGGAGTGAAAAATCCCAGACACAAGGCAAAAAAATTTGTTCCTCTAAAGTATACTAAGCACACGCACATTATTTCCCCTGGTTTTGACAGGCCAGCACCTGGTAAATGTCAGCACCTAATCCAAAGGGACAGTGAAACACAGCTGGTCTGTGCAACATCCCTACCCAGCAGATGAGCAAAAATGAAGCGAGGAATTTTCATCTCTTGTGGAGAGGAGCACTGAGCACTGCCACACTTCAGCTTTCCCCTACACACACACAAAGCGGAAGGCACTTGAAAACAACGCAAAGTACTATCAACAATGCAATACTCCGGACTAGTGGGACCAATGAACAGGAAGACTAGGACTAGTGAGTGACTTGGGGACTCACGACCCCAGTTCCTATGCGCCTGGAAAGCAAGCTCACGAAGCAGCTAGAATCGTCTCTGCTGCCATTGCTATCGACATCTTCCCTGCTCTTCATTTAATGGTCAAAAACCCTTCAAAGAATTTCAAGTTCAAAGGCTTCTTTGTAACTTGCTGAACAACACAGTGTAAATCACTCCTTCTTTAAATCAGAAAGAGGTAAGTAATTTACTTTATCACTTTGGCATTTGTCACTCCTCCTCCTGGCTTTACGTCTTTTTTGGGGGGGTTGGGTGGCTTTCCCCCAGTTGAATTCAGTATGCTTCATTTTTCCTTTTAGACATGCACAATTTTTGTACCCTCTCTCTTCCCTGTTCACTCCTGCATTTCAAGCTTAAACTTTGTCTCCGTGTGCTATAATTCTCTTTTGCAGGGTATCTTCTCTTCCCGTCTTATCTTCAACCAGCTATTCTCTCCTCCCATTTCCCATACGTGCTGTACAGAGAAGGGCTACAAATGGTGGCTTCAAAGAATGAGGGAGCTCAATCAACTCAACTAATGAGAAAACAGAGGTTTGCAAGCGTTTGTAAAGCTAAGTCTCTTTCCCACCACCTAGTTCTAGGAAAAGAGCAAGATACGAGGTTTTCAGTTCACACTGCATCCACGGGGTTTTTTGCTGTAGAAATCTCTTTCCCATAAGCCTCCAGCTAGGAAGGAAAATTCCTAGGAAAAATTAGACCTCTGACATTGCAACACAGACCATTTCTTTCCTTCTCCCGCCTCCCTCTTCCATCATGAAACCTTCTGGTCGCCACAGGAGGGGGAGGACAGGTCTCCACCGTGCTGCCTTTTCCCAGGCTGGTTTTAATCATTCTCCCTGTGAATGATTAAAAACAACCAGAAACTTCCAGCTTCTGCATCTTCCACTGATGTTATTTCAGCTTAATGGTAGCTCCACACTGGTCATGTTAGGGGAGGACACAATTAGCTGGAGGGACAGGCAGGGGAACGACTGGCCTCTTGTCAGTCTTTCTAACTGTCCTCATGTTTCTGACATGAAACTCCTGTACATCTTTATTGCTGCCTAGTTAACATCTTACAGAGATGTTGGGAAGGAATGAGCTGCGCTCGGAAAGGCGTAACTGCCTAACCTCATCACGTAAGAAAAGCAGTCTCTGCAAACACAGAAAGCAGTCTGACAAATCTTTCTACGTTAAAAAGTTATCCCCCCTCTTTTCTTTTTCCAAAGCTACACCTGAAAGTCAGAGGACTTTTAACACAACTGAAAGATTCTACCCCTTGTTACAGTCATGACAAATGTTAATGCTCCCAGGGAAAACAGAGTTAAGGCAAGACTGAAATTATCCAGACTTCGGGCTGACACGCAAGGCTGCCAGTATGGATTTCAGCCCCTTAAAAAGATGCACAAATGACTGAAAAATATGTTGATGCACTCAGTCTCTCCTTTCACATAGAAAGACCAAGCTTTATCACCATGAAAGCATTTATCTCTGCTTTTAGAAATATTAGGGGTTTGACTTCTCTGTTTCTGGATCAGCAAACCTCAGCAAGCTAAAAAAAACCTACTTTGACTGTAACTTCCTAAAGATGAAACCCAAACAAATAAGAGGGGAAGGATTTTAAACACTGGGTTTGGACTCCTTAAATCTAACTAGCTTCTAATAAAAAATAAAGGGCACTCCTAATAAAAAATAAAGACACTCTTCCCTGTTCTTGCGAGCAGAGGCTGACCAAACTCTTACTCCCATTTATGAATATTTCAATGAACCCTCAGTGAGAATAAAAAATACAAGAGGAGACTGAAAAGAAATACCACATCTACACTCCAGATGCTTAATAAAAACATTTTCAGGCACAGAAGGTGAGGAGACACAAAATGCATCCTTTTTTCTCCTTTAAGCACTGTGTCTGCATGTAGAGAGAATTCCACTTTTTTTTGGTAGTGTGTACTAAAAATCTGCTGCTATCTCCTGCCAAGCTACTCTCCCCCTCCACTCCCCCCCAAAAAAAAGCTGAATGAGGACCAGGACTTCATGGGAAATCAAGAATGTTCCCACGTCTGTTGCACAGTTCTGTTTTTTCAATACACTGAGACATCCTGTAAATCAGCTTGAAGTATTTTGATGTACGGTCTAAAGATAAATACGTGTATGTATGTGTGTGTGTGTGTATACACCCCACAGCTTCTGGTGGGACCCTAGAAAACTGGGAAGAAATCAGGCTACTGACTCTTCCTTCAATCTAGTGAAAATAAAGGCAAGCCTTCCAAAAGATGCACCTAAAAATCAACTATCCCTTCCGACAAAATTAGTCCTCCAGGCTTGGTTTCACTCCACCTACAGTCCTGTCCTAGGATGCAGGAATATGACATCACTTCCAGATTTAAGATAAACTATTTTACAAACAGCGTAAAAAGATGAAGCATTGAACACTGTTGGCTTTGATTAGTTATTTCGTTCTTTACCTAAGGTTACATGCTTAAAAAAAAAAGGGGGTGAAGAAACAACAAGGAAAATCAGCATCATTTACAATTTTAATATTGAGTAGTGGTTAAAAAGAAAATTAATTCACACTGCTTGAAGGTGGAGTTTTTAATTATTCATATACGTATTGCTACTTTCTTCATGAACAAATACTGGACTAGAGCCACCGTTGATACTTCTCTGCATAATCCCTTATGTGAAAAGTAGGTATAACACACTGCCATTTAGCACTTGTCAGAGTGATTACAAAGACACAGGCAGTCTGTGAATTAAGTGTCATACTTTCAGTTAGAGGCACTTTTTTCAATTTCATGTATCTGGTTTTAGCATGTTTCCTCCCTTCCTCCAATTAGATCAAACAGCTTTGTATAAATAAAATACGATAATCCACAGATGCTAAATGCTCAAATGTGAACGTACAAATATTGTGATTAGTTTCTCAAACTCTGACAAAAGCTGTCAGTGTGTTTCTTCAAGAAATATTTTTCTTATTAAAAATAACAAGAAGAATTTACTATATGCTGCCTTTGATCTACAGTCCTACCCTACTGATTTTTTGACAGCAGCAGGGGGATGGAGACATGGAGGGGAACACAAGAAGGGAGCAATATCAATATTTTTTTCGCCCAAGATTACAAGTGACACCATCTTACCAAACACAAGAAAAATGAGCTTTTGAAAGGAGTTTGGTCAAAAAAAAATTTCCAAAATCTCTCTTCCCTGGCAAAAGCAGAACAGACTCAAAATCATGGAGTAGATTCAGGTTCAGATCATATCTAAGACACATGTAGTACTAAGGTCCAAGACATTGCTTTGACCCTTTCCTGCCTTTTTTTTTTTTCCCCAGCATATATCTTGAGAAACTCAGCCACTGCTGTGAATGTTCCTGAATGACTACTTGCTAAATACTGTAAACTGTACCTGTAAGAAAACCGAACAAATCAACACTGCATTAGTTGTGGTTTGGCACAGCTTCACTTTGGCTGCTGCTTCTGCATGGAGAGATGCCAGTAGCGCTGATAAAGTGAACCAAACCATAAAAAGTAACACACAGGGGAAGAAAAACATTTTTTTGCCAAGAAAATGCTGTTGGCAACAGCACAGCATCCTCACGTACACTTTTAAACACCCCTATATTATTGCGTAACACTTCAAAAATCTTTAATATGGTATAAACTTGTCTTCCTTAAATAACAAAAATTAACAGCTGACAGTTACTTCCATTACTGCTTTCCCCCACATTCATTAGTGCTGTCTTATGTTCCTTGTTAAATACATTCCCCAGAGTGACAAATGTGCCTAGCAGAGTGCAGGCTTAACACACCAAGCTAACATAACTCTCCTTAGATTTTTCCGTGTACTAATGCCTGTTCAGAACTGATTTATAGCTTCTGCCCGTGGTATTTTATTCACGCCATGTGGAATATGGAAAAGCCATGTACTTAACCTCCCGTGAAAACACTAACAGTTCTAGAAAAACTGTTTACTCAGCATAGAAGAGGAGCACTGGTTCCTCATCCAACACCTACAGTGTAATGAAACGGCTCTATTCCTGCTACCGAGCCAGAACGGTCAATACAAGCGTGCAATTATTTTCACCTCTGCATATCGTGCAAGGTTAATTACTCCACCTTTGGCTCTTTACAGATGTACTACAAACTTCCAGTCAGAGATTCATAATCAGACGTAACCAAACACCATCACATGCATGCTATGCCTATTTACAATTCTAAAGCCCAGGGTTTACAAGTGTTATTCTTGTTTCTGTAAATAACTCAAAACAACTCAAGACCCCTTCCAAATAGCATTCTTATCTCCCTTTTGGTCATCGGTCATATACTTCAACAGTTTGTGCTGAATGACCATCAGCCAAGCTGCATCCGAGCAGAGTTGAACCCAAAATACTTTCAGTCACAGCTGCTAGAGCAGGAGATTCTGCTCTCGTGCCCTCTGTACTGGAGTATGCATCATGACGGTGACACAGACAAGAGGGGAGGCATACCAGGCTGAGATTCAGGAATCGGTTCACCGCTCAAAAAGCCATCTTTTAAAAATTTATATTCAAAATGCAGCAAGAAAATAATTGGCCTTGAAAACATGCCAAATGCTGCACCAACCCTTCCATTTGCTCGCTGCAATGGGATAATGAATTTAATAGCATGTCCATCTGGAGTTCGCCCTGCACATGTGCTGAGAAGAAATAATTAAACCTACAAACCAAAAGTCTAACCCTTCCATATAAGGATTCAGTATATGCTCACGACAGCCTTAGAGGAGAGAATATCATTGCTTCCTTACCTGCAACGTTCCTCCCTCCAAGTAAAAAGGCCCAAATGTCTAACTATAGTTCTGGAGCCCACCAGCAGTTCGGGGCAGAGGTAGTGTATCAAGCAGCTGTCCAGGAACATGTCCCTCTTGACAAAAAACAGGTCTGCCGGGAGAGCTTTCTTTTATCTACAGCTTCCCCTCTAGCTGTCCAAATCTCTACTCCGTGATGACACAGTCTTATCTGTTGTCACCGTGAACAGACCGACTGCAGATGGCTGGAGTTTTACAGACATAACAGTGAATTCTCTACAGAGGGTAGTCTGGATCCATGACCACATTAAAGGAAGCAGACATTGTGGTTACATTTCTACTCCTCAGTCTGGAAAGGTCCACAGATCCATAACTGGATTTCATCAGAAGCAGACAGCTATAGAGGACAATTTTTCTCCCCAATGGATAATGAAATAAATTCTGCTCACTGCACAGTTTCTGACAGGACGAGGCGCTAGCATATACTACAAAAAAGGTTTACTCATCAGCCTTGAAATGTTCCAGAGTAAGTCTCCATCCTTCCAGTCTGTTCTCGCAGAGTGTGCACGTCGAACCCAAAAAACACATCAATACCTTTTGTGAGCATCTTGAGTTCTTGAAGAGGCAGACTGTTAGCGTCAGCTACCTTGGATATTCTCCGTCAGATTTTTCTCAACCTTCAAAGACTTTTTGTCTCAGTTCAGCTAAACAACAGAGAAAAATGATAAGCTCTTTCAACTTTTGTTTATTTATTTTTCAGGGTGTAATCGAACAGCTTTTGTATACTGCTGCAGAGCTCTGCTTACGAGAGTCCAAGACGTTATGACCCCACTGTTATTTACCGTATATGCAGTTGACTTTACAGGTGAGCGCCGTGTTCATCTGAAGAACCTCTTTGTCAGCTTGAAAAACGCAGTGCGAAGGCTCTGCAGACAGCCTTTCATTCTAGTGCTCGCCTAGCCAACACGAATTGCTGCAGTTAGAAGTGAGAGACGCAGGTGGCAGCTGATGCTAAGAAGCCCTGAGGGGTGTGGATGGGGAGACCACCAAGGACAGAAGAGAAGAGGAAGATAAGGGGAAGCAGTAGAGAAAGCAGGTAACACAGCAAGGCAGATACAGAGAGAAAAGGAAGACAATGAAATGGTAATCAACCAGCAGTAACTCATCAATTACAAAGGCCAAACCAGAATTCAGCGGGAAAAAAAAAGCAAAGCTTTTTCTGGAAGCGAGAATACATTTATAAGACTATGAAAACAAACCGAGGGCTCGCAAAGTTTAAAAATCCAGAAACATTTTTTTGTCCTTGTTAACGACCTTTTCAAACTCCCTTCTCAAGTGAAGCTTTGATCACAATCATTTTACGTAGAAGACTGAAGCAACCTTGAAGCGGAATGAACTGCGCAACTGCTTCAGCATAGGAAAGTAAAATGCAAAGCTAGAGAAAAGACAAATCGCTATTCTCTTTGGCTATCATTAAGGAAAATCTAGTGATTGGTGATCACTGCCGAAAGGGATAATAATCTACCAACAGATGTGTCATGCAGGCTACCTGAAGTAAATCAGCATACCTGGCACGACTTTAGGAGATACCCTGAAGGAATCTGCTCCTTCAACCATCACAGACAACCACCACTGCTATTGTCAGCTCGCTTAAGCTATATGTAGCATGCAAACCTACCACGCCTTTCCAGCAAAGGATATCAGTACTAAAACATTACTCAAATCATCATTTTAAGGCAGTCCTTTTCATTTTACAAGTAATAAAACCGAGGTGGAAAGAAGTACTGCCTGGCTTCCTCCTGCTTGCACACAGAATGAACGGCAGTGGCAGGAATAGGAAGCCCTGGCTGCCGTCTCCCCTTTTAACTGCTCGGCTGATCTTGCTCTCTCCAGAGGCTATGCCACCGCAGCAGCAATACTCAGTACAACGGAAGTGTAAAAGTAAGTCAGTTTATTCAGTAGCAGGGCTCTGCCAGCTTACAAGGACGATTTGGCATCACTTTCATCGGCTGCACCTCAGAGCACCACGTACCACACACACGTCCTGCACTGTGCTCCAAACACCATAACCAAATGTTAGCATATATATGAAGTACTTTCCAAATGGGAAAAATAGGTAAACTCCTTGGCCTAAAGCATTTATAATCCAAATTCAAAAAGGCAAGAGTGTAAACTAGAGGAGAATAAGAAACGTTATTTAGGTAAAAGGTGCTCACATCTAGATAATTCACCTTTTGCAGTGCTACAGGGATTATTTACATGGTAGGGTTGTTGCTTAACTAAAATGGAGCTCAGCTCTAATTATGTATGGCTAACGTTGAAAACTACTGGACAAGTGGTCGAGGATAGCTCTTCCAAGTGGAATCACAGAATCACAGAAGGGTTGAGGTTGGAAGGGACCTCTGGAGGTCCCTTGTCCATCCCCCCTGCTCCAGCAGGAATATAGAAACTATTTGCAATTACCCTTCATCTGTCATTATCAGCACTTGTAGGCATTGTCAGGCATTTATCTTCCAGAAGGGTCTGGAGGAGGAGAGACAAGAATCTTCTGAGGACAAAGTCATGAACAGCTTCCCACATATGGGAGCACAAATGAAAACGCAGACGTAATTACAAGAGACTCAGTCAAACGATGTCATGAGGCAGGCCTAAATGATCAAACAGATGACAGAAGTGCCTATAACATACTACGGAAGACAGGTACCAAGGAGGTAAAGTTATGTGGGACTTTGAAGAGGATTTTAATTTGGTTCCGTGGAAGCATCCAAAGAGTCCGTGTCAAGGACTGCTGTGGCCATTGGGAAGAACAAGGTTAGAGCAATCTACAGTTAATTGCCTGCAGGACAGGGTCAGAAAGAAAATGAACAGCCACAGGTAACACAGAAGAAGAACTGAAAACATTGTTCTCGGTACGCAGTACAATTGAGCAGCAGATTACAGTACAACTGAGCAGGAGATTACGGGTCTTGGTTATGAGTCTAGGCTGAGAACAAGGAGAAGCAAAAACAATAGCCAAATTCACATACAAGGGAAAAGACAAGCGGCCTGATTTTTTCTGCTCAAGTTTTTGGAGACCCTCCCTCATTCAGAAAGCCTCAGAGGGATGGCTAATAAGGAGATAACAGAGGGATAAATGCTAAGAAAGGAGAGACAGGTTAAATTCTTCTCGTTACTGACAACTGCAGGCGTCATCGAAAATAAGATGGTGGAGGGCAAGGGATGGGACCACAAAGGACTCAAAACAGACTGTCTCTCAGAGCAGGGCAGAACTGCTCTTCCCTGTGCTCTGCAGTTTTAGTCTCTGTGCACGCACCAGCGCATCCTGATGCCGAAACAGGTACTACCCATAGTCCAGCCGCGTTGGCCAGCCACCCCGGGGCATCTCTAGGAGCTCACTGCAGTACCCCTCTTGCCTGCAGACCAAGTTTTCTTTCAAAGGAAACCAGGTCTGTCCTTGAGTGCCGACAAATACACAGAGCCGAGGGAAAAAGAAAGATGACGGTCTGTTGAAAGAGAAGACACTGGGATGTCCAGAGAGGACCCAAGAGACTCCTATCACTATGATGAGGAAGATAAATATTCAATGAAGCAGGAAGAACCAGTGGGTAATTACCAAGTCGCCTAGAAAATGCATTTAAGACCTTGGTTTAAAATGGAGTGATCTCCATCAGCCTTTGGTGACACCAACGTCAGAAAGTCAAGTTTGGGGACTCCTTCCATGTGATCTAACCAAACTGTTATCTCTTGGTTCAGTATATTCCTCAAGGAAAAAGCGCACAAGGCTTCAACTTCTAAGTCTTCCCTTCTCTGAGGAAGCAGAGCCTATTCAATCATTTTTAACTCGTTTTCCTACTTTGCCATCTTCACCTACTGTGGCACAAATTTTTCAGCCTGAAATGCCTCTGGCTAACAATAGGGACACTCTGTTTTTAGGACTAGGGACAATGTCAAATGCTTTAGGAGGTCAAAACAACCAAACCAGCTAAGGCAAAATTTCCCATTGAAAAACTGGGGAAAAATGAAGGCACTGATGTAGCTTCAAGAGATCACTAATGCAGCACAAGCCACAGATCCACTCAGTCACTCTTTCATTGCAGCCTCATTTAGGTTCGTGAGTTAAGGCTCTGGTTTTTGCCTTCTGAGCAAATTCGTAACAGGGAAATTAAAAAAATGAGTTGATTAAATAGCCACAGTTACTCAAAATTGCTGCACCATTTGTAAATAGTAAGTGTGACTGCAGTATACACAAAAGGGAGAACTTAGTTATTTCTCATTAGGAAACACATATCTACACTATGTAGGACAGCATTCAAATTAACTCATCTATTTAACTACTTGCCATCCGTTACCTCACTTCACAGAAAAGAAACAGGTTTTCGCTTGTGTTTACTGGTAGCACGTACAGCTACCAGTCTCAACTCAAAGAAAATCAAAGCTTTGGTTTGCCTCCATGTTCCCAGGGTGACTCCCAGGTGCTGCTGAGGCCAGCAAGATCCTAGACTGCACTGGATCACAGGACAGGACTCAAAAAATCCCCACGTGCTTCCTATCCTCCAACTAATGACTTCCACGTCTGCATTCAAGGAGGAATTATGAGCCTTCTACCTTACACAAATTAAATGACCATCCATACCGCTTTCCGTCCCGTTGAGAAAAAAATGTCAGCAAAGAGAGTAGCATCCTCCTGGGAGACCAATCCTATTACCTGCCCAATGCTCCTGTTCTCAATTCCTTTGTACAGCGTTGTGGTGGGCTGACCCAGCCAAGCAGCCAAGTGCCCGTACAGTGCCCCACTCCACCTGCCCCCGGCGGGACAAGAGAGAGGACACGAACAGCAAAAGCAAGAAAACTCACGGGTAGATGTAAAGACAGTTTAATAGGTGAAAGAAAAAGGAAAAGGAAGAAGTGATGCAAAGGCAGTCAGTCGCCACTTCCCACAGGCAGGCAGATGCCCAGCAATGGGCACCTTGGAGGACAACACCCTCATTCCATCCTCCCCTACCCCAGGTTTTATTGCTGGGCGTGACACTATATGCTATGGAAAATCCCTTTGGCCAGCTCAGGTCAGCCATCCCCCAAAACCCTACAACCTACTCACTGGGGGCGTGGGGCAGGGACAGGGAAGAGAGCGAAGGCCTTGACAACACTGTTCTAGCTACAAACCCGAAACAGAGGACCTTACGGGCTGCTATGAAGAAAGCTATCTCCAGCCCAGCCAGACCAGTACAAGGTAGCGTACAACCTCACTGCAGCTGACTGGCCAGCCACAGGCAAGCGTACAGCAGCCCCATCCCAGTCAGGATGACTTTTTCCAGAGAGCGCTGCTGTACCACACACCGCAGCTCTGCACCGCACAGGCAGCGGTGCGATGCAGTGGCAGCCCATGCACGCGTTCCATGGGCCGAGCACCACCGACCCGCTTCCTATTTTCTCCGAGAGAAGCCTGATTGCTACAGACACACAGCAAAATCCCACCGCTGCTCAATGACCTGCACCAGCATCTTGCACAACACTGGCTTCTGTCGGACCTCAAACTTCCTCTAACAATCCTAAAACAAATCTGTTGCTCGGGGAGGGAGGGAATTCCAGGTCACGCCTATAGACCTGACAAAGATTATGGATCTGAAACTTAACTAAAGGGTCACACGCTGTGGGAAGCTCCCCAATAAGAAAAATGTCCCCTGAGTGCTCCTTTCAAAAGGCCATAGAGACTGATTTGAATCCTGTTGCCTAAATTAAAAGTCTTTAATCCAGAGAACTGTACGTGGAAATGTGAGCCTAGAAGTTTCTGCACGTTACTGCAGCAGCCATCGGCCTGGTGTACCCTGCATTTATAAGCTTAGACTATTTCTGCTCAGGACTTGCAGTGAGTGGCTGAACACTTGCTCTCATAAAAATGAAGCAACGGGGCCCAATGAAGATTCTGCTGCAGAGAGTTGGTCAGCAGCGCACAAACCTACACAACTCTTACTTTTTCTCACCATAGAACTGAGCTGTCTGGAGACAACGGGGAACGACCCCAAAAAAAGGTCTTCCTAAAACTGTTCCTAAAGATCCTCCTAAGCTGAGAAATTCAGATACGCACAATGGACATCAGCAAGGGTGGCAAGATACATTGGTTCGGCTTCTAAAAGCCGAGATGTTCCCATCTCATGTTACACAAGAGAGTCACCTCCGTGCTCAATTTTTACATGGGATTTTCAAAGCTTAAAGCTCAGATCTGAAATTTGAAAACTGTATCTTTACATCTTCTCTACTTCTTGGCCAGAAACCCACTATGACTAATATCAGCAAAATCTTCATCTGAGATACTGGAAGTGCTCTTGTAATTTGCTTTTGCATCATCGAAACTTTGGGGACATAAATGATGCTCAACAATCACATCGCTTCTTATTTCCACATTTACAGTTTTTTAAAAACATATAATGAATGATCTTTGCCACTATGAAAAGTGTTATAGAATGGGAGAGGACAATAACTTTTGTGACAAACTTTTTCAACAGAAGGGAAAAAAACTTACAAAAAGACAATTTCTTCGACTTATTACTCAGATTTTTACAGTGGCTTACACAGAAACCAATTAGTTTTAATCTCCATTCCATTTTATGGAATGCCTGCACAAGAGCTCTTAACACAAAGCTAAGACTCCAGTAAGCATAGTGTAAAGATGATGAGAACTCTGCTGATACTATCCTCACAGAGATAGCAGAATTGCAATTTTCATGTGTTTTTGATAAAAAGTATTACGGGCACAATGTTCAAAGCTGTCTTAAAATTGCTCCTTGGGTTTACATTAGCCATGGCTGCACAAAAGCAAACTTCCTTGTGCAATCACTGGAAGTACAGACAGCAAAATTCAATCCAAAGGGGCAGAAGTAAAAGAAAACGAACAGTTACAACTCTGGAAAGCAAAATGAAAAGATTAAAAACTAATTTTAATTAATCACTGGGATTAAAAGACTGCATTAAATGCTAATACTTTTTATCAGATATTTGAAGAACTGTAGTTTAGAAATCTCCCTCCCTTTCTTTTAAATACCTGGTTGAATGCAAATTACCTTTCTGAACACTTGCTGAAGTTATATTGATTACTCACCTGGCAAAGCCTACTCAAAACTTGCTTTTTTTGCTAGCTTTGATCCTTAGGCAGACCCTAAGCGAGCTGAGAAAGGGCTACTTCACTACGAATGCGTAACGACACTGTACCTCCCATGCCACTGCTGCCAGCGCACAAACGCATTCCCAAACTCTCCCAAACCTTTAAAACAAGACGGAAGCGGCGTGCAATACACCTGTTTAAATGTATTTCAGAAACTCTAGGGCCACTTCTGCCATGAAGCAGCTGCCTTTGCAGATCACAAAAGAGCTTTCAAAGCACACCAGCACACCCAGAAAAGCACATGCCAAGCTCTGGCTCCAGCAGAGCAGACTCACTCCTGTTACTTCAGCTATGTGTGTGTAACCATCACGGATTCCTTCTCAACTGCTTCTGCTACACATTTTCTATAAGCCCCTGCTTATAGAAAATAAGCACCCACGCAGGCTGCAAAGTAAAAACACCTGCCCGACAAATTTACAGGGCCATCTCACCAGGTACGGAAACGCAGACATGTACGTAGAGGCTGGAGTCGTCTTCAGGAAAACATTTTTTTCTTACCAGTGCTCTAGATCTGTCTTTTATAACAAAGCTCATTAGGAAATGCTGTTTTAAAACTGTTTACATAATACATTTAATGACTGGAAATTCTGATTGGAAACCTACACAAATTAAACCAAGTTCTAATACCCTTTGGTTAAACTGGCTCTGATGTGATAGCTGGATATAAAATAAATCATGGTAGGCAAGAAATTTTCCTTACACGGATCACAAAATATATGTGTTCTAACTCCTCCTCCCATCTTCCGTCTTCCCAGAATTATGACTTTAATGAAGAGAGGACGTTCCCTAAACTGCTCTGACAGACACGGTACGGAACGCATACAATAATTTTTGGCAGCACGCTCAAGAACCTGGAGAGAAGTGAAAATACTCCGCTTGTCAAGATCTGAAAAAATGCATTTGCTATTCTCTGTCACAAAAAATGGTTTCAGTCCGCTAGATACCGTGGAACAACAGGGTAAAAAACTAAATCTGCGTGCCTAGAAGAACAATGTTCCCAGAAGAATAATTTCCACTTGCAAAAAATAGTGTGTTAAAATGAATGGAAATATTCTTAAAATTAATACAGATACCTTATGCTGACAGCTTCAGTGTTCAGGCCTGAAGATGGTTTTACCAAAAAAGAGAAGAACATTACAAATGAGCCAAAACACTTACAGGTATTATAGAATAGAATCATAGAATAGTTTGGGTTGGAAGGGACCTTTAAAGGTCATCTAATCCAACCCACTGCCATGGGCAGGGACGTCTTCAACTAGAACAGGCTGCTCAGAGCCCCGTCCAACCTGACCTTGAATGTTTCCAGAGATGGGGCATCTACCACCTCTCTGGGCAACCTGTGCCTCTGTCTCACCACCCTCATTGTAAAAAATTTCTTCCTTCTATCTAGTCCAAATCTACCCTCTTTTAGTTTAAAACCATTCCCCCTTGTCCTGTCGCAACAGGCCCTGCTAAAATGTTTGACGCCTTCTTTCTGATAAGACTCCTTTAGGTACTGAAAGGCTGCAATAAGGTCTCCCCGAAGCCTTCTCTCCTCCAGGCTGAATAACCCCAAATCTCTCAGCCTTCCCTCATAGGAGAGGCGCTCCATCCCCCTGATCATTTCCGTGGCCCTCCTCTTGACCTGCTCCAACAGGTCCATGTCTTTCCTGTGCTGAGGACCCCAGAGCTGGACGCAGTACTCAGGCGGGGTCTCACCAGAGCAGAGTAGAGGGGCAGAATCTCCTCCCTCGACCTGCTGGCCAGGCTATTCATGCATATTACCACATGGCAGCTATCAGGGACAGATTTGTTCATCACCTCCATTTATGGAAAAACTGAATTTAAAGACCGATAAACTGTACACACTTTTGCCATCGCTTCTTTCAAGTATGCCTTTTCTTTGTCAGTCCATAGTGGTTACAAATTTTTTGGCTATAATCTATTTTATAAATAGACTCCTCATCCTTTCTGTTTATTTTGAGATATCATGATGCCAAGCACCGCCTTCTGCCAGCAGGAATAAGTCGTATATTGTTAATGATTATCTGCGCTATAAGGAAATCAAACTGAGTAACAACTAGAAGAGAAAGCTGGCTGTTCAGGAAACAAGCATGCTAGCAATCAGCACTTCTCAGAAGAAAACATAACAAATGCATTGCTGCTAGATGGGAATTTGTTACAACACCCATATATCAAATAACATTTATACAATTGTGGCCTGTTTTTAAAAAATCAGCTCATAAGAACCTGGCTGGCAGCAGCAAACCAACAATAACAGAGTGAAATAACCCAAGGAAAAGGGCAACAACAGAACAACTTACGTGCATGGCAGCAGGCCCAGAAAAGTGCTTCAGACTGGCTTACAGCTTTGTCCAGTCTTGCTGTCCCAGGTGCAGAGATACACCAACTTGTGCGCCCATGCAGGGGAACCCTCTCCCAAATACTTTGATGGCTGCTGTGACAACTGTAAAACTCTGGCTACATATTTCAGTGTTGTGTCCATATGCACACGTTGCTCGGCATGCCACGCATCTTGTTTTATAGATCCGGGATGTGAAGATTACATTTTGGTTACCGTTAAAATGGTCTCTTCTCCTGCCTATGGCCAGGGCCATCCCTTGACTGTATGTTTATTAGACCAGCCAGATGCGACAACACATGTTAGCAGGGTAAGCAGGGCTTCAAGCTCTCCAAAGGGTAAATGCCCTACACCTTGCAACTGTACACTGGTCTTCACGGGCATATGCATACCTGCTTGTCACACTGCTGCTGCCGGAGCCTGGAAAAGCTCCAGTCCGGGCTCAGCGTGGGACACCGCAGCAGGGATGATGCCAAAGGAGGGTATGTTTACGCAAGCTTTTGCAGGCAAAGATGAACCTCGATCTACCTAATGCTCCCAGCCAAGCCAGTACTGTCTGACTGGTTTTTGGCACGTGGGTGAACAGGAGGTAATAACTCTACTGCAGCCTGGAGAAGAGGCAGAACAATTTTGTCCCCACCTGCAAAAGACTCCTTAAATGTACCTTGAGGACCCATTAGATGGGGCTGGGTTGCGTGCTAGCACAGCTATACAGCTTCTGAAATAGAGCTGGCTTCTCTCTGCAGCTCGAGCACGGGGAGAGCGAGCAGATGCCTGCCTGCACCCGAGGATGTACCCATACCCACCGGTGTTACAGGCACACCGTACTTGCAGAAGACCCTAGGCAAGCTGTGGTTTCCACCAGCAAATAAACACTATTTCCACTCCTATTTAGATAAAATCTAACTGGCCTGAGAAGTAATTCAGGAGCTCATGTACACACCACAGTTGCTTCCAGCCTAGCCTTGTTCAACTTTGGCAAATAGCTGCTGTTCACAGAGCTCAGCAATGTCTACATAGGAGCTATGACGCTGTCACCTCTCATCAGTCTTGCTTTCTGTAGCTAATTGGCAATGGCAAGGCTCGTTAAGCTTCAGCAGCCAGATTGTTACTTGCCTTGTCCATGAATACCATACGGATGATGTTTTTAGCCCTTACTTTGCATTGGGCAATATAAATTTGCGACCAGACTTTCCAGTTGTCAGCATGCGCCGACTCAACTCTAAATAACATCACTGCTGAGAGGAAAAAAATAACAGGAAGGTGCAGCTAGTCATTAAAGTGCCATGGTCCCAGGAGACAGAAATTTTCTAGGTGACATTCAGCAACCCACGTGGGCTACAGTTCCCCAATTTAAGCCACATTATGGCAGTGTTAGGGCTACATTCCCTCCCCTTCCCCCTTCAACCCTGGTATTGATTCTTGTTCCCTCCCTTTCATTGGTAGCTTACAGAGATCCAACTCTGTGTGCTGAATTATCCCCAAATTAGTCCTACTAGAAAATAAACAAGCAGTTTTCTGCTGGCGTACCTCTCCGAGCCAGCTCACCGCTGAGCCGGCTGAGCACCAGCCCTGGCCCATTTCTCCAGATCATCTCCTTTGAAAAGGCTCCTTCCACTCACAAGGGACCAGCTTGCTTCTTGCAAGCAATGCTGTGAGCCCTCTGGCCTCTGCAAAGCCTCAGGCACAGCAGGTTTCTTTCAGCTCCACTGAGCACCCGACGGAAAGGAAGGAGGGTCTCCTTCTAGCAGCTGCGGTGGAGCTGTCCTGCGGCAGGAGGATGTCTGAAGGCTCCCTCAGCTCACAGGGAGAGGAGACAAACTCTGAGCATGGAGCTGAACTTTGGCATACACCCCCATCCAAATTCCCACAAAGCTTCAGGACTGGCTCCGGCACAGCAAGACAAGGGAATTTGTGGGGAACAGATTAAGGAACAGCCCTAGCCTGCTCTCGGGGTATAAGTATCTTCCATCAGTTTCTCCATCAGCTTATATCCTCTGTATGTTTCCCTGCAACAGGGGAAGACGTTCCCCGTGTAGGCAGCTCAGGAAGCCTGTTTCCCACCCCCAGAAGCCCACCTCTGTTGCGATGTAGAAAGCACATCAGCCAGTTCATGACGCTTAGCCAAACTGTTTCATTCCCACTTCGTATCTTGCCAGTACAAATTTCTTGGGCATTGAAAAGCTCTCGGTATGATTCAGTACTCCCAAGCATAGCACGATCTGTGTTTGCCATTTTCCCCACATAATAAAAGCTTTTGTTTGTTTGTTTGTTCTTCATGTAAAACACACTGCTGAGAAGGGGACACAATTCAAAACACATTGTAAATGAGGGCAAGTATAGAAACCACACATGGAACATGGAAGTTTATCTCCTGTACTGATCTCCCTGACATAATCAGAGATATCAGCATGATTATTACAGTAGTGCATGCTGATGTCCAAGCATGGGGACCTACACCCTGCACCAGGCACTGCACAAACACAGAAGGGTGATCGAAATCCTTGCCCCGAATTGTTTAGAGTGCGCAGGCTGACACTGAGCAGAGGAAAGCAAAACACAAAAGCAGAATGATGATGTTGGCAAATATACTAGCTCTACCACCTACGTTTAGAAGAGGAAGGCTGGCAAGGAAACAAAAAGTGTGAGGCAAGTACCAGTGAAATGGAAAAACAGGAAAGCGCAGGAGCTCAAGGCAGAAAAAAGGTGAAGACAAGGAAGTGTGGAAGGATGCTAAAGCGCCAGGACTGGGGATGTAGACATACTCCAGGTCAGAAACAGACATGCCTGAGACAACTGTAACGAAACCACATACTAAATTTAAGTATTGTGTGGATGTTACGATTTTAAATTCCATTTTAAAATGTTGTTCCTCAGATTTTTCAATGGGCATGAACAAGGCCTGGTAAAGCTATTTTAACTGAATGAGTCTCACGTCAAAAACGGAGGTTTTTCAGCATGAAGTCCACAGGATACCACATCCTTATACTGGGAAAAACTTACTGAGGCATTTCGTCTCAGGTCTTAATCTGAATCTAAGCATTTAGTTTCGGCAGCCACCAATCTGTGAGTACCTCTGAGATCCCGGTGTCCCATGGGAGAGGCAGCCCTGCTTGGGAGCTCTGCCGGGAGGGGACACCAAGGGTACTCAAGAGACCGAGGAGCATCCCGTTGGGCTGAGACGGACTTGTGCTGGGATTAGGGCTGACCTCAAACACGAGCTTTGGAAATTAAACATTTCACCTTAGATACGCCACAACAAAATGTTCTCACAATTCCAAGGGGAAATTTTTTGAATTTTCCACTAAAGACTTTAATGTCAGGATGGAAGCAAATACCAAGATATCAGAATTTTTAACATAACAAGAATCCCCATTTTGGGAGCTTACCCAGCAGAGCTGTGGCAGAGTCGTGCTAGTCTTCAGGAAGAAACAGCTCCTCCCTCTCTCCCACCCTCCTTCTCCCTCAAAACCCCAACAGCTTAGACTGCCATCAGGCCAGCGAGCATTTTATATTAAATGATTGCCCTCGGCCACCCTGGGCCACTCAGCTGAATTAAGTCAAAGGGACTGCTGGCAGGCTGAGAAATAGGCGTGTGTTTAAGAGCTTTGCTGGCTTTGTTGCTGCAATGAAAAAAAGGAAGTTGGAGCGGCGTCAGTCTGGAACTGAAAATATCATCAATATCTCCAAGACACAAAATATAATTGGAATTAATAATTAATTCTGGTCTACAGTGCCTTGCATGAAGCTTAACTGAGAGCAAAGTGAGAGATACTAGCTCTTTTTCCCTTCCTGTGATTTTATATTCATGAGAAAACAGGTTCAGTAATCAGAAGAGAGAGAGACACTGTGCTGCAGGAAGGGCTGTATCATAGTAAGGGAACTGAGAAATAAATACAGCACAGCACCGAGCGGACTGACACAGCGAGGATGATATACGGATAAGGCGAGAATTCCTTGAGAAGTGTTCTCCTTGGTATTACCACTTTGGTGATTTTCAGTACTTCGATTTTGTGACAAGCCCTTCTGCACGGTGTCATTAATATTCTTCCTCCCTTTAAGACTGTGGCTGTAAGCAGCAGCACTATTTCTTCCTGCCAGCTCCGAGAAGGAAAGGAAGACACCCCCCTCAGCAGTGGAAATCTGCTGTGCCTACCTTTGCAACGCTCTCACATACTTTTCCTCGGTCTGTAATCTACGTTCTATTTTAAACGAAGGATGCCCACAACGGCTTTTCTGGGCTTGCTCTAGCTAGCCAGAGTCATCTTTAGGGTGATATGTCATTCGATCAATGACGGTCTGAGGATGAATCCATTCAGAAGGTTGGCAAAAACAACCCCTCTAAAATTTGTATCAAGGGACCCAGAGAAAAAACTAATTGCAAAGAACAAGTTATGCAGATGCTAGCTGTGTTTTCAAATGTAGATGAAGTTTCTAAGACGACGCACATCTCTGAAAGAGTTTGTATCTACTGCAGAGAAGGAACAAATAATACTCTACACAAATTCAGGGAAGGTGTTGGAAGACAGAGAGCAGACACATCTCGATTTTCCTTTTAGATAAGCCGCATATTTCAGCAGCAACATGACAGATTTCCTCTCTTCCCCACTGTCTTTGTTGTTTTCTCTTTCTCTCCTACTTTTCCTTCCAACGTTCTCCAACGCAACCCTGCAGGCTGTGAACATACACATTACAACTGAGTCAGCTGAGGCACCAGAAACAATGTAGGCAGGTTAATACAGAAGATAAATTAACGTATGTGAAGACCATGGTAAAAGCACAGCCAGTACCTGAGCTTGTGCATCTCTACCTAGTGCTGCACCCAGAGGTTTGCTGAAGCAGGACTGGCTTTTTTCTTTCCATGAGGTTCTACTTCATTCACATGCCACACTGGCATCCAGCTGTGGGAAAGAGCAACTGAGCAAGCTAGAAAATTGTCTCCCTGATTTCCGCCATGTTTTCCATGTTTTCTCCTCCTGTCTCCAGTCAGGGCTGCCCCTGCAACAGCGTGACACTAGACTGTGACATTTGTTTGGCAGGACTCTGCCAAAGGGCTGTGTTGTATAGCTGTTGTTACCTCTTTAATCTTTAACTGCATATGAAACATTTGAAGCTAATCCAACTCCAGTAGTGTCAAAGGAGGATGCAAAATAAACAGCGTTCCTCTATACTGTCCAGCCATTGCAGACAGACAGACTAGTCTCAGGCAGGGTCCTGAAGGTCAGTATCCACAGTATCTGCAGCTAACCAGTGGTGGAAGGAGGAATTTTAAAGGAAAATTTGCAGCTATAACACAGGATATGCTATCATACTTGCATTAATTAGCTGTGCTATCTTTGGAGGAGCTCTCTTGGGTACCGTAATACCCACTGCCCTATGCCATTTCGACATGCTCCAAAAGTCTTAACTATCTGCTCACACAGAGGTGGTGTTGCAATGCCCTGGCTGCTTTGATGCATATTCTACAGCAAGGTTCACCCAAGGGGGAAAAATAGTGGGACTCACCTTACAAGCTACATCTAACGGGAAGCCACAATGGCCATCAGCACGCCATGGGATAGCAGAGGCAGCCCACCTCCCCAACCCTACGCAGGACTCAGAAGTCCAGATGGGATCCAAAGCATTTTCTCCTCTTTCTGCAGAAAGCGATGGCAGGGTAAGGCAGAAAGCCCCACCAGAATCCGACTGTTGCACAACAGGGAAATTCAGGAAAGCAGAAGAAACCAGCAGAAACGTTTTTGCACCACAGCTCAGAGAGAATAACTAACTTTCTAATGGCAAGTCCAAAGGCACTTTGAGGAGCACCCAACAGCCTTTCACCCTCATGCAAAGAGAAGGCTCTGCCAGTACATATGCCACAAGAACTATAATTATTCTGATGTGTTTTAATACAAATGCGTTTATATACAAAATCGTATTTTGATAGACCAAAATAGCTCTCATTCTAATTGTAGATATTTGAAGTAGTAGATATTACTCACCCATTTAGAGCTCAAGCCCATGAGCCGCTAGCCAGTTTGAAACATTCTTGAACTCCTGCTGTGGATGGAACCTGCCTTTAACAGCAAGTGAAGGCCACACAGAAGTTATGGGCTTGATACAGAACTTACTTGTGAAATCCTGTGGCGTCTAATAAGCAAGGAATCAGAACAGACGATAGACGAGGTCTCTTCTGGCTGGAAAATCCCACAACCAGCTAATCCATATGTTCCCAGAGGAGTCTATTACCTGAGTAAGCCTGTAACTACTGCACAAAAGTACTCCATCATCTGGAAGTTTCAAAACATACATTGTACACCCCGAGATATTGTCACAATAGTCATTAACACGGAAAGACAAGTTGCAAGTTGGCTGCTTCATCAGCCTAACAGACAGCAACAGTCTAAGCCGTTAGCAATTAATTAAAGGTCAATGACATTTAAAACCCTAAAGAGCGCACATCCCAGACTATTTATAATTGGCAAATACGCTTAGATAAAGTAAGCCATAATCCCGCTAGTTGTTGTCTGCTGCCGCTCTCCACCTTATCCCCCTCCCTTCATAAACCGTGGGGACCATAGGAGGGTCACCTACAGGAGTGCTCTGCTTGGGATCTGCACCAGACGGTTTCCAACACTGGCACTGGCAGCCTGGTCTGAAGCCCATGGACATGAAGTCATCATCAATGAGAGTTTTTCTGTTTATTTCAACGGGCTGTAAATATCCTTGCCAAAAGCAGTCATTTCTAATAGATAAATATCCTTTGCTTTCACTAGTTTAATGACTTTGAAATGGCTAGATTACTCCGTACGGTCAGAGTTGAGACATTACTGGGCATAACTGCTGCACATGCTATCAATAACCCACATCCAAAGATGAGCGCAACACAGGGTTAAAATTGAGTTTAAAAATTTGTTGACATTGGCAGTTAAACTCCTCTAACATATGCAGGCATTATTACTGAGCAGTTTCATAATCCCTTATATCTGCAAAGAGCCATATGATCCCTGGCTATTAAAAGGAAAAGGAAAGAAAAAAGGCAAAAGGATATGAAACTCCAAGGCTGAATCTCAGAAATCGCTAGGGTTTGTCATAAACTCTGTAACAGAAAGAAACTGTGTTTCTTGGCTTCTTGTCTTTTTTTTTTTTACCTCCAGAAAGTCCCGAAGGTAATTCTGGCTGAGTCTTCAGCTAGATCACTTCAACCTGGACATTTCTGCTGTTGGTACTGGGTTTTGATTTTTTTGATGATAGAGTTAAAATTAAACCTCAGCTACACTACCAAAAAAAAAAAAGGGGGGGGGGGGAGAAAAAAGAAAAAAAAAAGAAAAAAAAAAAGAAGTAGTAATTCATCTCTCTATAGCTAACGCACTCCTCGTAGGGCCGGGTATTTTTATTTGCATGCGTCCAATTATACCTACTTCATGTACTCGGACCCTCAACTGTCCTTCCAAAACACAAACTGAACAGCCAAACAAACAACAAAAAAGCCACGACCACAAGCCGCCAACTCCCGAGCGACCCACGTACCGTACCTTCGGTTCAGCTGGCGCCTTAGGACTTCGCTGCCATCAATCCACGCGCGGGCAGACGCTCAGGCACAGACCTCCTCCTCTTCCTCGCATGGAGGGGACGCCTGCTTTCCTGATGCTGCTGCCTTCCGTGGCGCGGACGCGGTGTGTTTCCACAGGCGGGCTGTAAAGCAGCGGCGGGGGCGCGCGCTGAGGCGAGCGTTGGCGAAGTTCAGTGGCGCAGCCGGGCTCTCGGTGCCGGCGCCCCCTCGGGAAACCAGCGACCTGCTGGGTGGCCGCCGCCCCGCGGGGCCGCAGGGAGACGCGGCAGCTCCGCGGGCGGAAACGCGGAGAGCGGCGCTGCCGCCGACCCAGCGGCGGCACCGCCACCCGCGCGCCGCGGAAGGCGGGAACACCGCGCGCCGCCAACCGCTCCACCGCCACCCGCTCCACCGCCTCCCACCCGCGAACACGCACGCGGCCCGAGCCCCCCTCCCGGGAGGCCGGCGCCTCCCGCGGCCGGGCCGGGCCGGGCCGCCTCCGCGGCTTGCCGCGGCCACCTGCCAACACGGGACGTGCCTCCCAGGCGGCACCCGCTCGCCCCGGCGGCCGCCTGTGCCGCCGCCGGCCGCCGGCTCCCGCCGCCCCGAGCAGCCCCGTGCTCGCCCGCCCGCCCGCCGGCCCTCCGCCGCGCAGCCCGGAGCCGGGCGGGCGGGAGGCTGCAGCGCGGCGCGGCTGCCGCCTCTCACAACTCATTGACCCGTGCGGCGGCGGCGCGGTGCGGTCCCGGTCCCGGTCCCGGTCCCGGTCCCGGTCCCGCCCCCGCCAGGCAGCGCCGCCGCCCGCAGGGCTCGGCCCGGCCCGGCGGCACCCGCGGGGCGGCAGCGAGATAAAGGCCCGGTCCCCAAGGGCCCGCGCGGGCGCTCCCCTCGCCGTGGCTTCCCTGGCCTCGCGGTCGGCACCTGCGTTTAACGGGGGCTCGCCCCGTGCCCAGCGCCAGGCTGGGCGGGAGCCGCCGGGCGGGGAAAGCCGTCTGTCCGTCTTGGCGTTAACGGGAACAGTGCGAGAACCAACTCTAGGTAAAAAACAAACAAACAAACAAAAAAAACCCAAAAAATAAAAAACAGAAAAAACAAACGTGGAAAACCAATTCATCAGTCTCTTGTCACAAAGAAGTTAAAACCTCCAAATACCCGTTTCTCGGTAGTCTGAGAGAAAAAGCTTTTCTGAAGCCTGCTGCACCTCTTCGCCTGTGAAGGTCGTGTTGATGTCAATGAAAACATCCAAGTCTCTGAAACTCAGTTAAAGCTGTATCTAAAATGACAGCTCCAAGTTCCTAAGATAGCTGTGAATAACCTAACGGGAACCTGAAGGCTAATATTTTTGTTTGCTTAATTGAGTTCTCCATTTCATGGCCTTTTTCAAACAAGATCTTTGAGTATCTATTTTGCTATATTTTTGGATAACTGCTGTGTTCTCTTGGTACAACGGCACATTAAAACACCAAGATACACTCAAATTTTGCTAGAAGCCTAGCCACGTGGGGGTTTTGCCTTTGGCCTGCTTTTCCATCAGCGGAGCAAAAAAACCCCACCTCTCTCTGCACGCGGGTGTGTGTTCACCCCTGGTGCCACAGGCGGCTTTCCAGGTGGAAACGGAACCTGCATACAGGTGCTACCTGTGCGTTCAAATAAAAGGAGAGGGCCCAACACTGGTTGTTGCAGTTACTCAGTAAACCTTGGCAGAAGGCAGGCGAGTTAAATTAAGCAGAAATGTAGATGTTCACTGGAGTGGGAACATTAATAAAGTCACTTGGAACCCAGCCTTGCGAACAGATCTGCAGGGACAGCCCTTACCGCCACGGAGACCTTGTTGCAATGGATGCCTCGCCTCTGAGAGTAGAAGCTTAAATATGCATCTAGACCTATACGCACATCAAATCTACGTGTATAAATGTGGTTTCTGACCACTCTTTTGTCTTTAAGCGTCTGAATTTTGCAGTGATGCTTTTCAAGTACTTGCCTCCAACTACACAGACTGTTCTGTGAGAAACAAAATTAATGAGCCTGGCTACCAGTGGACTGGTGTCCTTTAGCCCATAAGGTTCCTTCCACTACAGCAACGTGACTCCTTGGCATATTTGCTGTGATATGCCTTCTGGATGAGAGATGTTAAATGTCGCAGTCAGTACAGAGCTACCCTTCTGCTCTTTGCTTGGGAGCAGCCAGCTGGCCAAAATGTATGGTGGCTTCATTCAGCGTGCTTTTCCCCCACTGGGGGACATGGATGGAGCGGTTTCTGTCTCCTTCCTGGGAGCAGATCTTCAGGAAACTTGTAGGAATGTAATAGCGGGGAAAAAAAAAAAAAACAGCTGGATCACTTTGTTGAACTGGTCCCTGGGTTAAATGTTCATGGGAAGGAGTCAGAGAGGAAGGGGAGAAGGGAAGGAAAAGACTTGGGCTGATACACGATTACATGGTCCAAGTCTCATTTCTTTAGGAGACAGGCTAAAAATATATGGCCCATAGTAAGGCCCTGAATTAAAGCTGACAGTTTTATATGCACTGATCACCATAGTATCTAGGTGCCTTCCAGTAATGCATGTCACATGTTCTTCTTTCATCTTCTTCCCAGGAGAAGTGGGTGTAGTTGTGTCTCATTGCAGTAAGACTTTGTGGGTTTGTATGATTGGGGGGGATTTATTTTATATTCTGTGTATAGAGTTTTGATCAACTGTATACACTCCAGAAGGCAACATCAAGGAAAAACGTGGAAGGTCTGGAGTGCCCTCAGTGCCTACAGTTCATTCCACTGGCAAGACAGACACCTGAAAGTATTTGTCTCCTGGAGGAACTCATTTTACCCTTTGGACATCCTGGGCATGTATCATGTACCACCTGAAGATAAAAACCAAGGACTAGAATTTGATCTGAAATGCTGCAAGAGGTGAGGATAGAGAACAGAGGGTGGTTTAGTTCTTGCCGTGTTTTTTGCCAAGGCAGCACAAGTCAGACTTCAGTCCGAGTTCCCTAATTGCTGAAACTTTCCTGTTCAGGTGTATCTCACAGCTCCAGTCCTGCCCTGCAGGAACTCAGATTTGGGTATCTAAGGTCCAGCAACTTCAAAAGAATGGGACAGAGCCTTCTTGCCAGCAGGGCGTGATAGAAAACAGATATCATATTGGTACAGTATAGAGCAAAGCTGACTGGAAAGTGATACTGTCACTGAGCAAAAAACTGAACTATGATCTTGCAAACACTTGCACATGTGGCTTTGTTTACTTCCACATGTTGCTGCGCTGGTAGTTAATCCACATGGCCATGTGATTAAAGATGAATGCATGCACAAGACTGAAAAAGAGTTTAATACTTTCAGAATTGGCTAAGTCTACGTGCAGATTTTTTGGTATTTCGGGGAGTTAAATGCTAATAAGAGAGATAAAAAATACAATATAAATGAGAACCATACTTTACCAAAAAAGGTTTCTTGAAGGAGCCAGAAGGGAACCTAGATTATGTATCATAGGCCAGTTTGGATGGGAAGACACTGTGCTAGGAGTGCTGTGCTTAAAGAAACAAGACAATCCCTTCTATGTACTGTGTGCAATTTAAAGACACAAATAAAGAATTGGAGAAGTAGAACATATAAGCAAGTAAGCCTGGTGGGTATTTGTTATTTATAGTTACTGGGAGAAGATAGGACATTGTGTACGTGCTTTTTAATTGGCAAGAAATAGGAAATAAATTCATCTTGTATTCAAGCTCTTTTTACATTACAGGGATAGTACATTATGGAGCTCTGCACTCCTGCCAATGTTCACTATCAAAAGAGTAAATTGCTAGTTTTCACAAAGTTGCATATGCCTCCATAAATATATATTCAGCAGGGGAATATGCCTTCTTGTTTTAAGGTTATACTTTTAACACATTTGATTGGAGACATGCACATCCTGGGAGCCTGCTGCATTTACTGTATTCATAAAGAAGAAAAAACCCTCAAATTTACAAATGATACATCCTTTCTTGTTTTTGGAAAATGAAGGTGACAGACCTGCTAGTCATGCTAAGTCACACAAGTGCTTGTTCAGTCTCCCCACATGTTAAAGGAAAGTAGTGAACTATTTGAGGTAAAATTCTGGTCCCATTGAGGTTAATAAATTATTTTGCCTATAGGATCACAAATTCACATGACTATTTTTAGGACTGATAATGGCAGGGAAATGGAAGATGACGCTGAAACACTTCTCCGTCTACTTAGAAGATGTGAACTCTTAGTGTGAAGATAGTCGTTGAATGCCTCATTATTCCACTGAGCAGAGCTGTTGGCTTCGGAAGAGAAGGTGGGCTCCTGGAGTTTTTACTTCAGTATTTTGTATTCCTCAGAGAAGGTAACAGAGAAGGGAATAACATCTTCAGCAACCTTGACACAACCTAATTTTTCAATGAGAAACCTGCAGTAGCACCTGCGGTCCAAAATGAACTGTCAGCCTCTTGCCCATCACCTTGTCCTGCAGTGCTTTTATCTGGAAACGATTATAGCACAGCTCCTCCATTGAGGTGTGCCACCAACATACTGCCATACGACATGTTTCCACCTCCTCTCTTTGTGTCCAAACTGATGAGCATAGGGCTTCCACTCCCTTAAAACAGTAGAAGAGTAACATAATCTCAGATACTGCTGGAAGATTTTGGCAGTATATCCCATGTTTTGGCTTTGGAAGGACAGGATGGTGTTTGGAGAGAAATGGCTGGCAGTTATCTTCCTGTACCATAGAACATTTACCCTGGAGTCCGGGCCTGTTTGCCTGCACATGGGTCTACAATGACCTTTCTCACACACCTGAATCTCCCACTTGTGTTGACAAGGCAGATGTTTGAGGCATGCACAATGCAGGGTTGTGTTTGACTGTACACCAGAAGAAAAGTTGGGAGAAGCAGCCACCCCTTCTCTGTGCATTATATGCAGCTAGCACCCACAGCCACAACTGATGGAAAACCTCCATCTCATTGATAAAGGTTACACCATAGACAAAAGCTATTAAAAAGATCCTGTTATCATTCCCTTTACAAAATAAAGGGGGGGAAAAAAATCTGGCACTGGCTACAGAAAAAAACCTCCACAGTCTGAATGAATAAGGAACAAGGGATTCATCATCTCCTATATGATTAAGAAGTTTGCTTTTAGCTTCCATTTTTTTTCTTCCCAAAACAGACCTTATTAAAAATAAAACAAGGGCAAATTGCTCTCTGATGGCTATTCCAGCCTCTGTCAGTGATGTATATTGGGCAAGTGATATAAATGGGGCAAGTCCACATGACCTCTGTCCTCCGTATCTTTGCGATAACAATGCTATATTTTAGAAAAGTGCTTGAACTATGGTTGAAAAATGCTGTATACCAGTTCTCTTATTACAAAACCTCAGTAAGGAAAAACCCGGGCCCTCTGAAACCGTCTCGGATTATAGAAGGAAAGCAAATGGCACTTGCTGATATAGAGATAATTCAGACCTATTATTTAACAGTAACTTGTGGTACACTTAGAAGTTCGACTGTAGCATTATGAACTGCATAAAGTATAGAAGTTTTTGTCTCTAGGGTCCTGTTCTGCCAATGGTGATGAAAAGCACTGTGGATAGAGCAAAGCTATGCTGCAACATACAACTCAAGAAGATCTTGCTATTTCAAGTTTTGCCTTTTTTTTTTTCCCTCATGTTGGGGAAAGCATCACACTTAACGCTTTCTTCTACAATGTAAATGACCACATCAAGATAAAGCAGCAGGCTCTAAAGGTAAAGTGAGGCTACAAAAAGAATAAATTTGTTACTTAAAGTTAGGATGAGTGTTTTTCTTTAGAAGCAACAATTGGGTGTAATTTCGGTTTTGGATCACAGTTACAGAATTGCTGATGAAAAGCCTTAAACAGGTTTAAGGAGATGCTTAAACTTCTAAAGTTCTTTTGCAAATCTAGTGAATCCATCCCTTTTGATGCCACTCTCTTTCTGCAGACCTCTTGAGGAGGGTGAAGTGCTATGAAATGGAAGTCTCTGAAGTCCTATAAATCACAGGGTATAGTTAGATGATGTGGCTGAACTTACCTAAAGCTCTCAGCTATAAAAAGGGCACAGCTCTCCTGCCTGAGAACTCTTGGATACTTTCAGACCCCTTCCTGAGTGGACTCAAGTTGCTGAACTGGAGGAAAGTTTTAATTTTTCACCTTGCAGAATACATCAGAATCGGGCTGCAAATGATCTGTCAAACACTAAAGACACTGTAGGATAGGGCCACAGAGGAACTGCCAACTTTCACCATAGAGATCAGCTGGCTTTTTATTGAACCATACTCCAAACGCTAAAGTCCGTAATGAATCCTAGTGAATTTGTTTGCTGTTCTAACTGGGTATTGTGTCTGGATACTGCCCCCTGTGAAGACACATCTGCCCAGTGTCGCTGTTTAACTTTCTAATGACGAGAGAAGACTGAATACCATCATGGTAGAAAGAACAGAAATGCAGCAGGCAGGGATTAGTTTCTGTGTTAAAGGATCTATTAAGTAGATAAAAAATACCAACAACTTTCTCCAGTGCTTATTACAGACTATTCAACTTAAAACAGTTGACTTTTCCTTAATCTATCTTTCTCCTCCTCCTGAAAATATATTCAACTTAGGCATTCTGTCTGCTTACCTCACATCCCTACATTGCCAATGATGCACTAACAGAACTGCAGTAACCCTTGATGAAAGGGTATTCTTGCCACACGATAAATGGATTTGCAGTTGTGTTGAGACAGAACTGAAATAAGATTCCTTTGTCAGAAAGCATAACGACTGGACCCAATTAGCACAGAATTCTAGTCCATAGGACCAAGCACTTCCCATAATATCACAGAAACATGTTTTCTCTGTTCACTGGATTTGTAATGATGGACAATTATGCCACAGGCATCCCTAACCAGTGCAAAAAAACGTATGTTAGCATGCATTTTTTAAGAACATAACTGGAGTCTAAGGGAGAAGTCCTGTATCTTAAGCCAGGAAAATTTTAAAGACACTCTTAGGGTTTCTTGCTTTTGTTTTATACTCTAAAATCAGCAGCATTCAGACAGACATATTTGGAGTTAATAAATGCTTTTTCATTACAGATTTGGTTCTTTTGGCTCAATTAGAGTTCACTCTGTTTTTATTTTTTCTTGTGACTGGGAGTAATTCAAGTACGAAGGAGCTCAAAGCTTGCTGTAGTAGATAAAACAGACTTAAGTGCAACATATGTTCATCCCATTAGAAGAAAAATAAACTATTCCGTGTTCATGTGTTAGTAACAGCTGTATGAAACTGTGATGGTTGTTCTATAGATACGACTCTGCTTCAGTGAGAGCGTGCTGTCTTTAATCAAGTGTCCTTTTCATTTACAGTAAATGCCCTCTTCTCCATTTCGAATAAGGACTTAGGATAGACTCCTAGACTTCTTCAAGGAAGTCTCTTACAGACCTACAGCTTACACGTACTAACAATCTTGAAACACATTTCACTTTGTCTGCTGTTATGGAGCAGTGTTTATTCTGTAAAAGGAAAGCCAGCCCAGGATAGCAGCAAATGAATGGTACAGAAAAAGTTGCTATTGGTGCAGCTTGGTTGGATGATTAAGACAAAATAGAATACAAGTCACTCAAGTTTTTTAGGACACTGGTACCATAAGTTCTAAGAAACTTAAGGCTAGATAATGAATACTGTTTTTTCACACAATTTATGTTGCATAGTCCTTTCAGATCCACACCAGAACAGCTGCATTTTCTTCACTGGTTTCCACCATTTTGCAACTCCAGTTTCATAAGCTGGTCCTCAAACTTTTGAACGTCTACTTGATGCTTCATTAGGAACTTCCCATTTAAATGAAAAACAGGTATGTCGTATTTGTATTTATCATACCATGCCGAGTTCTCTGGAAGGGTAATATCCACCTCTTGCAAAATAAACTGTGACAGAAAAGAAATATGTTAGTACCTACTGGACATTGAAAAACAATACCTGCTTGTCTTTTGATCAATATTTTTTTCAGAAATGCAAGGCTGTTTTCGTGGTGCTTTTGGATTTATTATTCCATGTTGTAGACAATTGCACATTTTGGGGGTACAAAATATATATAGCCACAATCTTTGAATGTGTGTCTGCAAAGGACTCTCTCCCTAGTCCAGGATGATATTCTTGATCCTCCGTGCAGAACCACTCTCCTGTGAGCACCAACCACAACAAATATGCAGCTGGCAACACAACAGCTGCCTGTTGGGCAGCAGAGTGCAACACCTCTTAATGCTTCTGTTAACAGTTTCTTCAACAAAGAGATCAAAACTTAGTTGAAGAACGGCAAAAATTGCAATCACGTATAGTTCTAATATTTGAAGCCCCACTTACTAACATCCTTCCCAAATGATACCTGCCTCATAAAAGTTGCAAACTCCTCTGTCAGACAAGGCAATAGTATTTACAAAAGCAGTGGTTTTAAAAACTATTGTGACAATGTGTATATTGGTTTCGTTTGCCAATATTTATTTGAGTAGCGTTGTCGCAAAATGCTTTTGGATAATGAGTTTTATGAAAATCAGTGCTGAAATTGTCTTGAAGAGGTCACCCACGAAAGAATAACGGATGCAAATAAATCCAAGCAATTGTCTTTTACAAAGAAAGAATCCTGATTAACTGTTCTTTCTATAGAGAAAATGTATACAGTTTTGCAATACATTACCCTTCTCTTATATGGCTCAAGCACTTCTTTTGCTTCATCACATAGAGGGCACGGTTTCTAAAAGAAAATATTCAGACCACCTTAAAGCATACGGTAAAATACACAGATCATTTGTACTATAAAGTAACACACACAGACAGGAGTGATCACTACCGTAAATGTGGGTTCCCTCCCCCATACCATCCTGCCTTGCCTTGCTGCTTTCTAAATCTTTACTTTATTGGTACAACATGGATGAAAAGAAAATAAACTATTCAGCCACAGAATTTAATTATTTCTCATTTGCTATTATTTTTCTCATGGTGCAAATTAACAGTTTTCAACGGCTCTTCTAAGGCTGATTCAAGGGCATGGTTTGGAAGGTCAGGCACAGACCCGTTCTTTTGGTCAGCAGCAATGAATATTCAAAGCATTGGCATCACCAGCTGAAAACAACTGCGGATACCACTCTTCATAGAAGAATTTCCCTTGATAGACAGGGAATGAGGAAGTCACATGAGTAATTTCTAATCTGTTTCAGATCAAGTCACTTGAATCAGTTCAAATAGCAAAAGAAGGTGATTTAAGATAACCTGGCTGACTTTGCCTGAAAGGAATTAAGCATGATCCTCCAACCTGCGGAGCTGGGAGGACAGTACCCTCCATCGGGGAGAACTGGCAAACAGCTGCAGTGTTCTGACCTGTGATGGGGTCAAAGAAAACCTCTCATTTTTGAAAACTCCCTGGTCTTCCACTACAGTTATACAGCTGACTTCTGCTGATCGTGCATCATGACCATTAGAGTGACTCACATGAAGACACGTTGCTTCAGTGTTTGTAATGGCAGAATTTGGCCTATAATTCACAAAGCAAAGTATACAGTAGTGAAGGCGATGGCTCTGTCCTTCTGCCACAAAATACCTCTCAGCTGGAAAAGACCACCTCCTCTCCCTCCCACCTAAAGCCTTCCTAGGACTTGTTTAAACACGGAGTTATTCTGAAACAGCTACTTCTTATTTCCTGCGTGTGAATTAATTTGGATTAAATACTCTACTTTTAATTCACATGTAATCTAAATTGTCTTTCCCATACAGACAAGTCCTTATGCTCTGAAAACCTATGCATGATGCTAAAGATCAATCGTGCTGTCTTCTTGCTAATTCTTGTCACTTTTGGAGGGACTGATATACCTGATATTAGTAACTGAAAGGAACGTCCCAGAATCCTGCAGAGCAGTTTTGTAACATGCCGGTCGCCTTAGCGTTAAAGTAAGACATACTCCATTTCCCTAGGCCTGTGGAGAGCTTTCTAACGTAACAGTCACATAAAAGCTTTTGACAAAGTAAGTTGACTCTTAGCAAAGAACATGTTTTTACTCCTGCTCTGATGGCAAGCTTAAGCCCTATGTGAGTGGAACTGGTTTAAAATCAGCTAGTGAACTATTTAAACTAACAGTGAAACTTCTTTTTTTTTAACCTGCAGCAGTTGTTGCACGAATGCTTGTGTTGGCATAAAAGGAGCCTGCGAGGAGAAAACTATTTGGCAGTGCTAGCTTCTATCAGTTTGAAGTGGCTGCAGAAGTCATAGCTCCTGCCTGCCTTCTCCTCTTCTTTTCTCCTTATTCTTAAAAATAGGAAGGAGGGAAAAAGGAGTTAATTAGCATAAACTAAGAGTGCAGATTAGATTTATTTTAAAGTAGTCTGCATTTTGCTTTGCAATTGCCAGTGGTATCAGACATGAAAAACATTTTCAATAAGAGGCCACTTGAGAGAACTACTTGAACTCCGCTATTAGAAAATTTTATTTTATACAATGTCTTACTAGGTAGAAATTTTAAGACACAGAAATCATACAAAGGGCTTTTTTCCAATTATTAACCCAAAGGTAAGCTCATTATTCCATCCCTTATCACATTTGGATTATGAATGAGTTGATTCTAAATCAGGCAGGGGGAGAGAAAGCTGTAACTTTAAAGTGTAGTTCTTATAGTATGCATTGCTCTGATTAATTAACAGATGGTGACCTTTTATTTTTTAACCTATTCATATGTTACACAGTTTAAACACTCCTTTACGGCTAGGGATGGAATGAACAAATACTGTGCAGGAGGAGGAAATTATTTTAATTGCATCAATCTCCAACAAATACTGCCATACCAATGTCAACATTCTCAGTGCTTTGCACTTCTAGTTATTCTCTTCTTGAAGGCTACATCAACCATATAAATGCAGCGTAGCTCCCATGTGCCATCCTATCTAAAAGCGCAGAAGATCTCTGCAGATAACACAGGCTCTTGATGACAATTCCTGGAAGGTGACAGTTCACAAATGACCATTCCTGCTCATCACATCTGTTTTTTAAATATGCTTAAGAATCCTATCTGCTCATGCCACAGACAAACCTTTGTCTGCATTTTATTCCTGTTAGCGTTACATAGCCAATAAAGCAAAAAAAGGGTAAAGCACAATCTACTTTTTCCTCGTGTGCTACCAACACTACTTGGATCTATTTTCAGTCTCACAGGTAATGCTGAAATTACACGTGAGTGCTTTGAAGGGCCTACTTTGGCTGTTGATGCTTGTCCTGGGCAGAGTACGTGTAACAATTCATCTTTGTTCTCCATTTCCAGGATGAAACACTGGCAGTTAGAGAACAATTTTCAACTAGTAAATGGACCATAGTGTCACTGAGACACAACTATCTTGAAATCTTCATTTGTTGGTTGTAACTAGTTGCTTGCTACGACGAGAGTAGGACTGTGCTGTAAAGCCTGGTGTAAAAGACACCCCCAAAGTAAAATGCCCAATACTACACAAACTTGAAGGGGACAAAAAGCATGGCCAAGCCATTTCATCTGGGATTCATGTATATCAAAGCTGATAAATATGCAGCCTTGCCTAGCTTTATTCTGTAAACAACTTTTACCTTGGTGAATAAAGTCAACACTGGCTTATTTGCGCTGGCTGAAGATAGTTGTCTCCCCAGTGGACTGGATGAATGACTTGCTAGTTGCAGTGTTCTGCTCAGAAAACAAAGCACCATCATCCTGTTAAGGCAAAAATATAATGTTTAATTGTTTTGTTGCAAGCTATAGCTCATGAAATTTAATGTTAAGATAAATGTGATACTTCAATCACAGTTCTAAAATACACACAATCAAACCATTTTCCCAGGATTTTTATGTTCACAGTATCAACACATTAATCAGAAAAATGGTTTACTATGCAGCAGGCCAGAAACATTGCATAGCTCAAAAAGTGTAGTTCCATTTAAAAACCCCCACTATGTTTTCTTGCTGAAGTGCCTCTTTTAAAATCCCTAACCCAAATGCTGACATAAATGCATTACACTTGTTTCAACTACATAGATGCCAGTAAGAATTACATGATATTAACAAAATGCAAAGTGCTGTGCTTTGAACCTCAGTAATCTTGCTGCAGTGCTTGACATATTCTACTTACTCAAAATTACTCCATCAAAAAACTAATCTGTACCTAATCAGAATATCACTGCTTTCTGCAGTGAGTAAAAAGCTGCAGCCAAGACAATTTAACTTGGTAATATTAAAAGCATGCACATGGCCCGGAGTCCTTCTGCAACAGCAAATTAATTTATGAAAGATGTTTACGGGTTTGTGATTTTAAGAGCTTAAGTAAATTAAGTGTTGTTGAAGGGTGCCATATTGGAGTCTTGAAGTCACCTATTCATAATAACACTAATAACAACAGCGCTTCCTCCAAACTTGTGTCTTAATGAGACCTTTACAAGGCATTTTAGGACTGAAAGGCAAAAACCAGAAACATGGAGACTATCAGAAGATGTGGCACTTGACATCAGAATTTACATCAAAGGAAAATCAAGTCCTTTTTACAAAACCCCAAACTTTTCTGTTCAGTTTCCATTCAAGCACGACTTACCTGTAGTTCTAGAAACTACACAATGTAATGGCACAAGTTTAAACAACTGAAGAGTGAGCAGGACTACATTGCAACTGATAAGCATGTTTTACGATATTCAGTAAAAAAGAGCCTAGTGCATTCACTGAATCTCTCAGTACTAATATTACATAGTTTTGTTTTATGAGAGACAGTTTAGCCAGCATAACCACCACTAAGGAAGAACAAAACATTGCAGTGGACTCTAAACTTAAGGCTACATAACTGTTACGTTTCTAAGCAACAATCACAAGAAAAATCAAATGGGTGACATGACACTGCTCCACCAGCCTTACTACACTTAGTGCACTGTAAGACACCTTTTTTTCCCAGAGGACTCTGGTAAGGGCAATTTGCCATGTTTCCAGAAGAAATTTCAACAGAGCAAATATAACAAAAAGGTATTACCCTTTGAAAATTATAGCCTAAATTATTAAATTTCAGATGCTAGGAAAGAATCAGATTTTTTTTCTTTGACCAACTAAAAAAAAAGTTGTCTAAAATAGAGTATTCTGCAACAAACAGGCTTTGGGTTTACTGTTTAGTTTGGGACAGAAACGGTTCTTCATCTGTACGTGTCAAGCTTGATATCAGTAAGAGTCAGCTGCAGGGACGGAGCTGACTGTACAAACTTGCAGGTGACTGGCACAGTACACACTGCCATTGGTAATAGACCTTGGCAGCTGTTGCATTTGTTTTACTTTGCCAGGTGGAAATCTAACTGTCCAGGATTTTACATAATAAATATAAAAATATAATAATAAATAATAATAAATATAAAAATAAGCTTGGAACCTTTTGGAAATATGCAAATCTGGATGACAGTAAATAGCTTCAGTCATACTTAGAAATTTTTACATCCACAGCAAATAGGTGCCCAGAATGGATGTGGTTTTGGCATAAAAAATTGCAGGACGTTGGCCTGCTCACATGCAAGATAAAAATGCCAAAACAAATAGTTTGCATTCTGGCAAGTTTTTAAATGAATGCTTTTGTTGCCAGCCTAGCAAGCCAAACTTTGTGCCTTCAAACAAGGAAAATGACCCCAAATTGTTCTGTGAACAGCAGAATGAATAAAGCCTGGATTTCCATGTATCTTATTCCCCCATATATACACATATGTGTATAAAATGGCTCTGGTTCACTCCTTTATACCAGCTTTTTTGATCCCTCCACCCTCTGGTAAGTTTGAGTCCAGTGGACAACTCCTACAAAAACATCAGCTGAAGGGGAATGAATAAGATAATATCAGTACCTAAGCTTCAAGATCTCACAAAAAGAAATAAGCTAGCATAGTATCTTACTTCCTTACCAATTTTAAATAATCATAAGCAACACTACCTTTGGAATTCAGGAGCAAATCTTCATTGAAACAGTACGACTACTGAAGCAAGAGTCTGCTGTTTCCGGGGTTAGCATAAGACTGGCTGAATGTTTTTTATAAATAACCTAAGGAAAACAGAGTCCTGGCTGTCAATTTATTCACCTATGTAGAATGATACTAAGGCCATACTGTAATGCCAGTTAGGCCTTCTGCCAGACTCGAAGGACTAATCCTAATTTAGAAAATTACACCACCCTCCATGCAGCCCCCAGTCATGCTCTGCTCTTCCATCAGCATAAAGCTGTCTGAGACATCTAGCCCTGAGGGAGGGTGAGATACTGTCAGATGGCATCATGTTCCCACAGTACAGATGATACAGCTTGACTTCCCTACACTTTTGAAGACCACCATTGCCAGATAGCATCGTTAGGAAGGAAAGCAGTCAGTCCTGCTGCATTTAACCTGGGCTAAAGCGTGATGCAACTTCAGCTTCACAGGATTGCAACAAAGGCTCTGCCCCCATAGAAATTTGCTTTTAAATCAGTAGAATTTACTGATCTTATTTTATTGGATTAAGTACAAAGGTCACGGATAAAACCAAATAGCAGTGGTTTTGCACAAACACTGAAGGGTTCTAATATTATGAAGGGTTAAGTATAGTTGCTATTGATCAGGAGCTAATGAAAGTGAATATCCAATCACTCATCAGGCAAATCGACTGCAGCAGCTCAATTTGTCTGAACAGCAGCCCAGAGCCACACGGGTGTTCAGTGCATGCACACTACTATCGTGTGAACAAGCGGGTTCCCAACACTGCTCTGTGCTAAGTTGAGCAACATTTCTGGAATGCAGAGCTGCAATCTCCATCAGAGGTCACATCCATGCTGGTTTCATCGCTGACAAAAAGAAAGCAAAGTGTCACACAGAAGCCCCACAGCATTCATGTCCTGCTCACATCTGTATCACATCTGTCTTTTGTTACGAAGAAACTAAAATGCTAAAAGCACACACAAAATCTTTCAACATGATTATTCTGGAGCTCTCTAGCCTACCCCTAAGTAATTACAATGATTTGTTTGAGGAACAGAATTAATACATAAATATAAAGAAGGATGCTTGCAAACTTCAGAACTTACCCTCCCCTGTACTACAATGCTACAGAATGATTTAACAAATGATGCCTGTAAGTTTGGACTTGGCCCATGCTGTATTTTGCAAAGCCAAATTGGACTCATTTCCTCTTAATAGAATTTCCATCACCTAATAAATCCTCATCTGTGGTAAAAATAAAAGGTGACACTAAAACTAGCCATTATTTAGATGAGATAATTATCTATATAAACCTTACTATAGCATCAATCAAGGAAAGACAAGCATGGCTGATTTTTTCTGCAATTATGTACCTTTTAATGATGCTATATACTCTTAAGTAATCTCAGCTTCAATTCACCAATACACTCTTGCTCTGGGTTCTGAATGTTTTATATGCATAATTATCAACATATTTGGACAGGATTATATCCTGTTTTCCATGGATTTGTATACATATACACAAGGATAAAATTATTATGAACTTGCAGGCATTTGTCTGTATACACTTTACGTTCATGTAGTATTTGTTTTGGAACCCTAACCTGGGTTTGACAGAAGATGGGGATTGCCTGGACAAATCACACCTCTTTCTGCAAGGTAACAGTAACACATCCAGAACATATTTTCTAGCTATTTGTCTTCGTAAGTGTCTATTAAACTGACCCCTGCCCTCTATTTAATCCTCATTCTAGCATAACAAAGGAGTATCAACTGAAAGAGAATGGGAAAGCAAGCAGATGCAAATGTAAGTGCTGATGGCCCAAGTCAGTGGTGGTTTAAAACAGCCTTCTGTTGTTGCTCATTCAAAACCAGCTATGGTCATCAAGGAAAGCAAACTTGCTGGCAGTCTGCTCTTGTCATTACTTACCAGGGAAATGCTGAACTAGAAAATACAGTGCCACAGCAAGAGACCAAGGAGCACGCGTGAGTAGGGACATCGAATCCTGTAGTTGTTGAGATCCCCACAAGGCTTTTACCCCACCAGACTTTCAAGGCAGGCATGCAAAATACAGAAAAATCTTGAGCTTCTTTTTGCAAATGCACGTAACTCTAAAGGTCTTTATGGAAGAATCAGGGTTTTACATCAACTCAAAATTCAAAAACGTCACCAGTAACACCACCTGTTCCTGTGAGCTGATGTTATATATCAATCAATGCATATCTCTATACATTTCCTCCTCCAAACTACCCCAGTAATCTGGGGTAAATGCCACAAACCCATTGCATTCCATCCCAGAAAACATTAAAAGTATAATTTCATCCTAACGTGCAACAAATTTTGTTTAGTGATCCCCCCAGAGGTATCCATTCTAGACTCTGGTCCAAGGCCCGTACTTCAAATTTCAGACAATTTAAAAAACATTCAATAGGTTGCTGTAGTGGCCACAAGACCATTTCTGAAGACTAAAGAACTTCATATACAACGGACCATTACCATAAAGTAAAATCATAACAGAGTTTAAAAGCCTGTTTTAAACATCTCTATTTGAAAACTCTTCAGCTAAATGATCCACTCCCCCCCAAGGGTCGGGGGCGAGCCAAATCCGGTAGTGTATCCAGAGGCCTTCCCATTACCTCCTGTGACGAGAAAGCCTGATTTCTCTTGGTGATATTTTCTCAATCAGCAATGCCCTCTGCAGATAGGAACCTGAGTCAGAGCCCATTCAAAACAACGAGCGCAAGACACTCGCCTGCGGCGCCGCGCCCTGCTCGCCCCAGAGCCCGCCACCTGCCTCCCTCCGCCCGCCTTCTGTCCTGCAGGGCGGCCTCCTCAGGCCCGGTGCCGGCGGGAGGCCGCGTCCCCGAACCTCCGCAAGGCCCGCGCCCGCCGCGCTTGCACCGCCAGCGCCGGGGAGGCCCCTGCGGCCGCTGTCCAGGCCCCGCGTCCTGGCGCGGCCCAGCCCGGCGCTCGGCACCAGCCGGCGTTAACCCAGGCGGGCCAGGGGTATCACGGCGCCCCGCGCGCCGGGCTAGGCTTGCGGCGAGGGCCGGGGCTGCGGACACCCACCTCGCCGCGGCTGCCTGCCGCCTCCCTCCGCCCCCGCGGGGACGCGGCGCGGACTCCGAGCGGCGGCTCGGCAGGAATGCGCGGCCTCGGCGGGCCCGGCCTGGCGGGAGGCAGCGCCCGCCGCCGCTTCGGCGCCCCCTGTTGGGCGCCCGCCCGCACCACCGCCACCGCCCCGCCCCACCCCACCCCTCCCTCCGGCCGGGGCGTCCCCCGGGAGCTGCGGCGGAGCCCGCGGGCGCCCGGAGCCCCTTCGTGAGGGCTCCCAGCTCCCCCCGAAGCCTCTCTCTCTCCAGGTGTGCCTCCTTCACAGGTGTCGCCGGTGGGAGGCGGTTGCCCTGACTCCTGCGGATGTCCTGCCGGGGCCGGAGGAGCCCCTGCAGCCGGCGCTGCCCGGCTTTCCAGGAGGTGGGAGCTCAGCCAGAGCTGGGCGCCCCTTTCTGTCTGCTGAAGAGGGTTTCTGGCTTGCAGCATCGACCCTGTGTCGCACTGAGCTCCCCTGCTTCTCTTCCTCCGGGCCCTCCGTTGGGTATCAAAAAGCATCCAGCTGCGTCATCATCTTCTCCTCCATCCCGAAAGGACCTGGGTTTTGGCCACCCACTCAAGCTGACAAAGGAATACCTCTAGATATAATAGGACCCACCCCCCCAGATTATTGGAGTGTATCATTAAAACACAAAGGGTCACAAAAATGAAAGCACATAGGGATCATAAGAGAAAGGTGTGGGGAATTGTAGGCAGCATACATAGAAAGGCAGAAATTTCCCCTAAGGAAAGTGCCAATCCTGCAGTTCTTTTGCTCATGCTGCTTCTATTTGCTTCAAACAGAGTTAGTGGTCTTTAATTTAATTTATTTCCTTTGAAACTGCAATAAGTTTAATGTGATAAAATAAAGCAATGGACCTAGATTGTCTTTTTGACAGTATGTATTTCAGTTTTAGTGAGACTTCCCACTTCCCTATGACAAGCAGCAGCAATGTAGATAAAATAGATTTTTATTAAAGATGTGGTATGTTGCTTTTTTAATTTTGACCTTTCAAAATGTAATGCAGGCAACAGTCATGATTGAGCGCAACATTGGGAAAAAGAGTGGGACACTACAGACAGCCATTCTAAACACAATACTCTACTATTTTCATTAAGATCTTGAAGTATTGCATGGTGTGTATGCTAAACAAATTAGTGGCTGATATGAAGTTGGGATCAAACAAGAATATTTTGGAGTATATGAATAAATCCAAATTAAATTGGGAATAGGCTCAAATTAACACAATGGGATTCAATAAAAAGCAAGAAAGAGATTAATTTAAATAAGTTATCAAGCTGACAGTCCCAGAGAGAATTCTTTCCCTGCTGAAATGAATTGCCACATTCTTGTCTGAAACTGTGAGCTTTTTGTCCCTTCCATTGTGACAGATACTTGGCCACAAGAGAGGGCCCCTGCGTAAAGGAATGTGTAGTGTGCCCTTCTTCTTTGCTCTTGATGCTCTGTTTGACTATGGTGCAGTGTTTTAGTTGTCAGGTGTGTTCATTTTCCTTTCTCCAAGAAAAGAGCTTTAAATAAAAAATAGCAAGTGTTCACTGCTGGAGAATGAAAGCTGTAGGCTCACGTTCTTTTAGTCAGGATTTTGGTTGTGCTTTTGTAGTTGTTTCTAGGCTGAGAGTGGGAGACAAATCTTGGGGGTATAGATTCAAGTTAGCTTTCCCTCTTCATCTGTGCTTTGAGAAGTACAACAGCATGTAGTGGGAAGGCCCTCCAGGAGAGCAGCCTTAGCCTGCTGACATGACATACCTAATTAACCAGCAGACTAAACTAACACGAGGATTAGTCAGCTCCAGATCCTAGTGACTCATTTTCAACCACTATCTTAATCCCTTCTGTTGAACAGAGATGTAATGCTGGCAGCTGATACTGACTGCTCATTTTTGTGTCAGAATCAGAAAATCCAGTATCAGACTTCGGCGTTTGGCATTGGTATATGCTAGACCTGTCAAGACTCACACGAGGGAATCACTGAACTGGCTCTCACCTGGCTTGTAATTTCTGAGAAGGGGTGGAAGAAAGACATTTAGGGAGAGGAAAATTTCAGCAAAGGCTCGTTGAAAAGCTGCATTAAGTAAAGAGATAAGCATGTTCTTGACATCTCAGGTCCCAGATTAGTTTTATCCCTCTCACTCCAAAAATGAGTCTAGCCTACTTTGGGATCTGTGTCTAGGATTTCCAAAGGAACCTAGAGGAGATAGACACACAGTTCCCACTAGGCAGTTTATTCAAACAGAATTGCCGCTGAAGCCAAGCAGGGCTCTGGCCATGTTTCTTTCCTGACTTCAGTGTCATTGTCATGTTGCCTAACTCAGTTCAATTATTAACCAAACCACTAATTGTCCCTGCTGAGGTAACTGTTCAGAATGGCATTCATTTGATTGTGTGCTGTTTGCAAGAGAAAAATATTTTTCAGGAGCTTTCAGTCTTGCATTGTCACTTGTATTTATTTGTTCTGTGTTTAGGTGTATCTGGTGTGGGCTGGTTTCACCTTAAACCACGTTGTTTAATCCGGGACAAATATGTAAAAAAACAAGAGGGTTCCTTATACTACAAACTTCAAAGAGTTTTTACTATTTAGAGTGCTTTGTAATTGAGCAGTTTTGTTTTGGCAGGTTTCTGGTACACCGTTGTGAATAGTTCAGCACAAAATTACCTTTGGTTTTAATACATCAGTTATGTGTTGAATCTTCTTTAATGTTTCTAGCGATTTGAGAAGAAAAATATTACAGCTGCAGAGAGAATTATTACCTTAGAACATGAGTCACTATCACTGTGCTTAGGAATAAGCAATAAAGTAAAGTTTGCTGTTTAAAAACATGTTCTGAGATCTGAAAGTAATGCAACTCCACCGTGTTTTCCATTCTGGCACATAGGATGTCTTTAAATATCAAGAGTGGTTATGACTCAATGGTTAAATTTGCTGCATAGGCATCCTGCTATGGTGCACAAGTCTTCCTATCTTTTTTTGCATATCTCTTAAATGAAGTGTGGACATGCTTCCACAATTTTGGACTAAAAAGAACTCATGTTGTGATGGATTGCTGTTTCCAATGGTCTTCAATTAGGTTCTTTTCCAGATTTCTTTTTTATTTCCCTGGTATTTTGACTTAATGTATAGCTTCACATTTTTGTATCTGTTACATACATCACAATATGCTTTTCATTACCTTGCATGGTTTCTTTTATTTGGACATTTAATAAATACTGTATTTAAAATGAAGCATAACACTGTTAAAAGATGAATTGTCCATTTCTCTCTTCAGTCAATAGGTAAAAAAAATAGAAGAGAATAGAATAGTTCCAGTTCATCTTCATCAAGTATTAGTCCAATGTTTTCCTCCTTTTGCTATTAACGTACTTAAAAAGTCCTTTCTTGTTGTCTGACACAACACTGGCCATTTTCAACTCTATTTGAGCTTTGGCCTTTGGTGCCATTGGGACCTGGGTCTTCCTTTGGTGCCTGGCAGCAGCTCTTGGTGCCAAACCCAGCAGCTACCTTCTGTTCCGCCCCTCATCATGCGTGGCCGGCTTGGCTACAGAAGGGGTCACGGAGCAGTGTGTGAGAGGAGGGCGAGGGGCTCTAGGGAGCACGGAGAAGCTGCACTGCCATTTTTGCGGGGTTGACTTGCAGCAGAGAGGAGCTGTGCTGGGGGAAGCCCTGCAGAGAGCATGCAGTGGGGAGGGGGTGGTGGTGGTGATGAGGGGTGCTGGGGAACTGACGGTGCCATTCTGCCAAAGAGATGTCTTTTCCAAGCAGAGAAGAAATGCCAGCACCAAGGTTGGACCTGGAAGAGCAGGAAGGAATCCTGTACTCAGGGGCAGCAGCATGTCCATCTTACTTGGCTCGTGTCCCTGTAGCATTTGAATGAGGGGAAAGATGGCCCATCAAGACAATGCAACTCAATGGTGCTCAGGTCAGCGCAAAGAGGCCCTTCAGGTCTATACAGCCAGGCCCCACAATGCTCGAATCAGGGGAAAGTGCCCCTGAAAGAGCACAGGGCCAAGCGCCATGGCACCTTGCTCAAGGGAAAGGGGCCCTGCAAGAGCAGAGGGCTAAGACCCATGGCGCTGTGCTCTGGGGAGAGATGCACTCAGAGAGCACAGGTGCAGCCCCATGAGAGTCAAAGCAGGGCAACGAGGCTGTGCAAGACCAGAGGGAGAAGCCCCATGGCACTCTGCTGAAGACAACGAGAGGAAGCGGTGGGCCTAGCCCCAGGAGAAGGGGGAGAAAGCAGCACAGGGGGGGATAGCAATGCCACCTGCACTGTTAGTAACACCGAGACTTTTTCTGCAGTTTTCAGGCCTTTATTTTCTTTTACCGGTGCCTGATAATTAGCGGGCCGGGAGCCCTTGAGGGCCAGCGCGTGCCCCAGCTGCTGGCCCAGCCCTGGTTTCGGCAGCGCCTGGGGCGTTCTTCTAGTGCTGCCGGCGGGGTGGCCTCTTCTTGGCTGGAGAAGAGGCCTCGGGGCTGCCGGCCCTCCTCTTCGGGGGTCGCCGAGGCCCCCCAGGGGAGCGTTCCCTGCCCCGGCTGGAAGTAGATGGAGGTGCCGCGGCCGCCTCGGGCTCCTCCTGGGGCCCCTCTTGCTCCCCAGGGACAGGATCAGAGGCAGAGGGAGGGCTGCTGGGACCCACATGAAGGGCAGCTGCTGAGGTGCTGGGGAGGTCGTCTGCATTGATTCCTTCAGGGCTGCCAGAGGAGGGGGCTGGGCCAGGTGTGGGAGCCCCTCCTCGGGAGGCAGCAGGGCCAGGGGCAGCGACGGGGCTGCCCTCCCGCCCTCCGGCAGCATGGCCGTCCTCCAGGCCCAGCAGACGGTGGGCCTCCCCGCTGCACCGTTGCACGGCGACATCAATAAGCTGGTGCACAAATGTAGCCGCGTGGTTTTGGAGGGAGACCTCCAGCAGCCGGACTAGGCGATCTTCATCCAGCCCGATGAGAACCAGGAGGGGCATGACAATGTCCTCCACTATGGCTGCCCATGAATGCCGGTTCCCAAAGATCTGCCCCAGCTCTTCACGCACCCAAGGCAGAAGGGACTGGAGGAGAGCTGGGTGGTCCCGGAAAAGGGATGCCCAGGTGCTGGGGTGGAGGCCGCCCAGAGGAGCCCTGGGCACCATCCCCACAGGCTGTCGTTCTGTTGCGGCAGGGCTGTGGGCAGCTGGACGGCCAGGAGCTCCTCCTGCCTGGCGGGCGACGACTGATGGCGCCACAGATGGTGTGACGACATGCTCCTCGAAGTCGTCGTCCGCCCGCACCGAGTGCACGATGGAGAGGATCCTCCGCTTGCAGAGGGGGCACTCGGGCTTGCTCTCAGCCCACCGCAGGATGCATGGGTAGCAGAACTGGTGGAGGCAGGGCATCACGTAGCTGGCCTCCTCCCAGCTGTCCAGGCATATTGGACAGCGGTTGTCCAGCTCCATGGCCATGCTCTCCATGTGCTGTGGTGGGCTGGGAGGAGCTGGGGATGTCGAGCCGCTCCCTCTCACCGGCTCTGCAGCAGTGGGCGTCACGCTAGAAAAGGAAGAGAGGCCACAATCGTTGGCTGGATCGGGGAGGGGAGGAAGAAATGCCCAGGTCCCTCAAGAAGGGAACCCTCCCAGCTCCCCACCCCAGGATGAGGTTTCCCCTCCCAGCTCACCTCTGCGGCTGCGAGCGCAGCTCCTGGGTGCCCCGGCTGCCTGAAGCTGGCAGGGCCGGGGAAAGTCCTGCGACGGCTCTGGGGTCGGGCACCAAGAGCTGCAACAAACAACTCCCCGAGCACGACACCAGCACCAAAGGCCTCGCTCAACACTCCAAACCTCGCAAACTGCTCAGCCGGAGTGCGGGCACGAGCCGGCTGGCTGAGACTCGGCGCCCGAATATGAGCAGTGAGGGACGCCTGGTCACAATCCATCGCTCAGGGACGTCACAATCCATCACAGTCCATCACCTGGAGATGTCTCGGTCCATCCCTCGGTGACAACCGAACCCATCGCTCAGGGACTCGGTGACATCAGAACCCATCGCTTGGTGACGTCACTGTCCATTGCTCGGGGACGTCACAGCGGGCCATCCTCGCCAACGGTGCTCGCCCCGGCAGCGCTGCAGCCCCAGCCCACGCGTCTGGGGTTACCGCAGCGCCAGTGCCCACTCCATCCCCCATCTCTTGTCTTGTGCTCGGCATCGGTGTTTCACGCCTGTCACCGAGGCCTCGGCCGTGTCTTCCCAGGGCCCCGTCAGGCCGCTCGGGCCAGGGCAGAGGTCTCCAGGCCCATGCGGCAAGAGGGTTCACTCGGTGACACCTCGTGCCTCCCGGGGACGCTGCAGGACAAAGTGCCACAGGCTCTGCCCACACCCCAGCACTGCTGGCCAGCCCTCTGGGCTCCCCTGCTGCCTCCCACGGGGGTCACAGGCAGCACTTGGCTCGCTCTGGTGGGTTTTCTCCTATCTTTCCCCCTGAGCCAGAAGGCACAAGGGTGATCCCCGCTGCTCAGCACCCATCCGGCCTCATCCGGGCACTACGTCCCATGTGGGGTCCCGCAGACAGGTTGACAAAGCAGAGGGGCTGAGGGGAGGCAAGGAGGGTCTGTGGGGCTGGGGCTGGTTCAGCATGGAGCAGAGAAGGGTGAGAGGTGGTGACATCTCCTGAAACTAGAGAGGTTGAGGCTAGGGATACGGAATCAAAACCAAAATCCCTGTGAGGATCAGGAAGCACTGGAGGGGGTTGCCCAGAGAGGTTGTGGGATCCCTGAGCCTGGAGGTCTTCAAGACCTGAGTGGCCACAACCCAGAGCACAACTGTCACAGGCCCATCAAGGGATGCTCGCTGAAGTCCTGTGAGAGAAAGCATTGCCAGTGGGAAATCACAGAATCACAGAATCATTAAGGTTGGAAAAGACCTCTAAGATCCTTGAGTCCAACCGTCAACCCAACACCACCATGCCCACTACACCATGTCTCTAAGCGCCTCATTTACACGTCTTTTAAATACTTCCAGGGATGGTGACTCAACCACTTCCCTGGGCAGCCTGTTCCAACGCCTGACTCTCTTTCTCCTAATGTCCAGTCTAAACCTCCCTTGGCACATCTTGAGGCCATTTCCTCTCGTCCTATCGCTAGTTACTTGGGAGAAGAGACCAACACCCACCTCGCTACAACCTCCTTTCAGGTAGTTGTAGAGTGCGATGAGGTCTCCCCTCAGCCTCCTCTTCTCCAGGCTAAACAACCCCAGTTCCCCCAGCCACTCCTCATAAGACTTGTGCTCCAGGCCCTTCACCAGCTTTGTTGCCCTTCACTGGACACACTCCAGCACCTCAATGTGCTTCTTGTAGTGAGGGGCCCAAAACTGAACACTGTATTTGAGGTGCGGCCTCACCAGTGCCGAATACAGGGGCACAATCACCTCCCTACTCCTGCTGGCCACACTATTTCTGATACAGGCCAGGATGCCGTTGGCCTTCTTGGCCACCTGGGCACACTGCCGGCTCATGTTCAACTGGCTGTCAACCAGCACCCCCAGGTCTTTTTCCTCTGGGCAGCTTTCCAGCCACTCTTCCCCAAGCCCGTAGCGTTGCATGGGGTTGTGGTGGCCAAAGTGCAGGACCCGGCACTTGGCCTTGTTAAACCTCATAAAATTGGCCTCAGCGCATCGATCCAGCCTGTCCAGGTCCCTCTGCAGAGCCTTTCTACCCTCAAGTGCATCAACACTCCCGCCCAACTTGGTGTCATCTGCAAAGGGTTCCAAAGGTGCAACAGCTTCCAGAAGCTGAAGTATCAAAAGACCCCTTTCTGGTTTCATTCAGTTCAGCAGCTTTCACAAACATTGATTTAGAATAGAATAGAATAGAATGGAATAGAATAGAACAGAATAGAATAGTTTAGGTCCAGTTGGAAGGGACCTACAGTGATCACCTAGTCCGACTGCCTTATCACTCCAGGGTTGACCAACAGTTAAAGCCTGTTACTGAGGGCATTGTCCAAATGCCTTTTTTTAAGGCACTGAGGGGCATGGGACATTGGCCACCTCTCTAGGAAGCCTGTTCCAGTGTTTGACCACCCTCTTGGTAAAGAAATTGTTCCCAATATCAAGTCTGAACCTCCCCTGATGCAGGTTTGAACCATTCGCACGCGTCCTGTTGCTGAATCCCAGGGAGAAGCAGCTCCCTCTCCACTTCCCCTCCTCGGGAAGCTGTAGAGAGCGATGAGATTGTTCCTCAGCCTCCTTTTCTCCAAACTAGACAAAGCCAAATCCTTAGCCGCTCCTCATAGGATAGGCCTTCCAGCCCTTCCACCAGCTTTGTTGCTCTCCTCTGGATGCGTTCTGTCTCCTTACCATCCTTAACCAATCGTGATAGATAAAGCATGGTCAGGGACTTAGCCTTGCTACAAGCGCATACTTGTTGTGAAGTTATGCAGGGATAAATTTAGAACTAGAACTTAATTTCTCTACTGCGGTAAAAGACAATAAAAAATGTTTCTACAAATACATAAGCAACAAAGGGAGGGCTAAGGAGAATCTCCAATCTTTATTGGATACAGGGAGAAACATACCGACAAAGGATGAGGAAAAGGCTGAGGTACTTAATGCCTTCTTTGCCTCAGTCTTTAATAGTCAGACCAGTTGTTCTTGGGGTGCCCAGCCTGCTGAGCTGGAAGACAGAGACTGGGAGCCGAATGAAGCTTCCATAATCCAAGCGGAAATGGTTAGCGACTTGCTACACCACTTAGACACACACAAGTCTATGGGGACGAATGGGATCCACCCAAGGGTACTGAGGGAGCTGGTGGAAGTGCTAACCAAACCAATTGCCATCATTTATCAGCAGTCCTGGCTAACCAGGGTGGTCCCGGTCGACTGGAGGCTCGCCAATGTGACACTTATCTACAAGAAGGGCCATAAGCAGTATTTGGGGAACTACAGGCCTGTCAGTCTGACCTCGGTACTAGGAAAGGTTATGGAGCAGACCCTCCTGAGTGCCATCACATGGCACATAGAGGACAACCAAGTGATCAAGCCCAGTCAGCATGAGTTTATGAAAGGCAGGTCCTGCTTGACTAACCTGATCTCCTTCTATGACAAGGTGACCTGCTTAGTGGATGAGGGAAAGGCTGTGGATGTAGTCTACCTAAACTTTAGTAAAGCCTTTGACACTGTTTCCCACAGCATTCTCCTGGAGAAACTGACTGCTCATGGCTTGGATGGGCATATGCTTTGCTGGGTAAAAAACGGGTTGGATGGCCAGGCCCAGAGAGTTGTGGTGAAGGGAGTTAAATCCAGTTGGCGGCCGGTCACGAGCGGTGTTCCCCAGGGCTCAGTACTGGGGCCGGTCCTGTTCAATATCTTTATCAATGATCTGGATGAAGGGATCGAGTGCTCCCTCAGTAAGTTTGCAGATGTCACCAAGTTGGGTGGGAGTGTTGATCTGCTCAAGGGTAGGAAGGCTCTGCAGATGGACCTGGACAGGCTGGATCAATGCGCTGAGGCCAATTTTATGAGATTCAACAAGGCCAAGTGCCGGGTCCTGCACTTGGGTCACAACAACCCCAGGCAACGCTACGGGCTTGGGGAAGAGTGGCTGGAAAGCTGCCCAGAGGAAAAGGACTTGGGGGTGCTGGTCGACAGCTGGCTGAACATGAGCCAGCAGTGTGCCCAGGTGGCCAAGAAGGCCAATGGCATCCTGGCCTGTATCAGAAATAGTGTGGCCAGCAGGAGCAGGGAGGTGATCGTGCCCCTGTACTCGGCACTGGTGAGGCCGCACCTCGAATCCTGTGTTCAGTTTTGGGCCCCTCACTACAGGAAGGACATGGAGGTGCTGGAGCGTGTCCAGAGAAGGGCAACGGAGCTGGTGAAGGGTCTGGAGCACAAGTCTTATGAGGAGCGGCTGAGGGAACTGGGGTTGTTTAGTTTGGAGAAAAGGAGGCTCAGGGGAGACTTTATGGCTTTCCACAGCTACCGAAATGGAGGTTGTAGCGAGGTGGGTGTTGGTCTCATCTGCCAAGTAACTAGTGACAGGACGAGAGGAAACAGCCTCAAGTTGCACCAGGGGAAGTTTATACTGGATATTAGGAAAAATTTCTTCACCAAAAGCGTTATTAAGTGTTGGAACAGGCTGCCCAGGGGAGGGAATGGTTTTGTATGTGTGAAATGTGAAACTTCGAATGCTCAAGTAATTTAAATACGAAAAAGGTAACAAATTGAAAAAACAACCACAATGTCACAGATTCAATAACTTACATATTATTGAATGTTATTCAATATTGCTCCACTAGGAGGAACATCAGGAAAATATTTTAGAGAAGTAAATTTGGCTCTAAGATTAGAGAAAATTCTTGCAACGAAGTGTAACTGCAAGGAATGGCTCTTAGCTCGAGGCAAAGCACCTTGAGGAATATATTACAAAACCACAATGTGCCTCTTTCAATGATGAATGTCAGTTGAAAAGCATTGCGTATGCCTAAATGACCTACATAAGTGAAAGTTAGAGGGCTGCCTGCATATGAACTTTCACTGTTTTTTAGCCCAGTGATCACCTAACCGTTAGATGTAGTGACACATAAATGATACATTGTGTAATAGTGATTTGGACAGTAGTTTGACTTTTTTTTATATATAATAATTTCTATTGGAACATCGCTGTGATGACTTTTATGACATCTGCACGTTAGTTTACTAAGCACCAACAGAGCAGTTGGTTATAGGCTAAACCAGAGCCCACTGGACATCAATGTTATTCCTTCCTTCTCTTTAAAAAGCTTTGGGTCAGACCTCTCCTTTGCATACAGCACAGAAAATAATTGTGGTGTATTTGTTTTGAGTGCTAAAAAAGAGTTGAGTAAGGTTGCATTTAACAGCTTTTTTAATAGTAACATTTCCTTTACATAAATTTTAGGTCAGTGGAGAGTATTTGTAGGAAGATGGAAGTTTTTATGGGAGCTAGGATAAGCACTAGCCTTAACTTCAAATAAATGTTAAGGCTGCTCTGATAAATGGTGGTTGTAAATGTCCTACTCCCCTCATCTCCAAGATCATGTAGTTGAAGAATAACAGGACAGTGAAATGTTGTATATAATTTTGACCCATGTGTCCTCAGTAAATTATGTCAAGGTCTCAGCAGTTGTTTTTCTAACCAAAATTTTCCCATCACATACTATGCCTTTGATTGCACATAAATGGCATGTGAACAAGTAGTAGCTGAACTCAGTAGATCGCTGAGTGGATTTGATGTCAAGCTATTCAAAGCTAAACTTCTAATAATGGGTATCTCCCTAGCATGCAGGGCAGTGCTGCCGCTGACACTACAGAAAGACACATGATGGGCTAACTTATCTTATACCTTGGGTGTTGCTGTAATTATGATCCCATGGCAGAAAGGCTGTAAGGTGACAATGATGGTGACACCTGGTGATTGCTACTTCTCATCGTGCTTTATCAGCTGCCCTGGGATCTTCATAAAATAAATAGCCAGAAAGGATGGCAGCTTTGTTTCAGCGGCATTGCCCAATTTAAGCAATTCTATGCTCATTTGTGCACAGATGCTATCAAATATGAGCTTTTTGTTCTATTCCTAATCAACGCAGATATATCAACCCCTCCCCATTCTTTCTGTTTGACTTAATTTCACAGTATTTCTGTGACTCCATTCAGTACTTCCTTTGAACTGTTAGGTTAAACTGCAGGTCCTACAACTTAAAAGGACAGCATGCGTATATTCAGACTGGGCATTTTGTCCTTTCTATCCAAAAGTCAAGATTTTATCCAAAAGTAAGATTCAGCAAGACTGTGTTTTTCAGTAGGCATAAGGGAGAATGGGAGAAAGAGTTTATTATTTTCTAATCACTCTTTCAGCATTGGGCTCTCAACTCCTGATCAGCTTGTGTGTTTGTGCATGCGTGCCTGCGTTAGTGGGTTGAAAATAGGTAAAGGACGGAAGGTCCCACAGTATTCACCTCTTTCTTTTTCAGCCCCTTGTTTTTCTGTGAGTAATGGAATCCTCAAATACAGATTCAGCTACTGTTTTAAACTGAAATTTCTTTATTCTGGACCTCTCTCTACTGTCCAAATGAAAATGTAGCTGGTTAGGTACTTTTTTTTTTCTTTCTGTTTGTTTAGCTTTTAGTTCTGCAGGATTAAAACAACATTAATCTCTCTCTCGGTTCTCCATTGCCACCTTTTTTGTTCTGTCCCACCATAGTATGTGTTACTCAAACTGGGCAAAGTCTTCAACTCAGACCTCTCTTTCAGTTTTTACTTCTCTGGTCTATCCAGATCTTCTCATTCAACATCTCTAACCCATGGCCTTTCCTATTTTTTTATGCGGCTAAGATTCTTGTCTGGGATCCCAATTTATGACTTGGTTGCTGCAAAAGCCTTTCTTCATCCTTGAGAAGAGGAAAGATGCAGTCTTGCTTCCTGTGCCTCTATTCTCAATGTAAATAAAATTTCCTTAGCTTATTATTTTCATCATGTCACCTGCCTAGTTTCATCCAGCCCATGACTCTTGCCCTCTGTCATATTAAAGTATTCTCCTTACCTACACAGCCCTCAAACCTTACCTGTTATCTCTGATTTTTACATAATTTAATATTTTTATATATAGTTCCGTATTCACTTTGCTGTGATGATGGCCTGTTTGGTCAAATTGATTCTCCAACTACACGTATTTACCTTATGCTTAGGTTAGATCTTTGTAGCAAATATCCTTAATATGTTGCAACTTGTCGTGGTTTAACCCTAGCCAGCAACTAAACGCCACACAGCTGCTCGCTCACTCCCTGCTCTCCAATGGGATGGGTAAAAGAGAGAAAACCATGGGTTGAGATAAAGACGGTTTAATAATTGAAATAAAATGAAGTCAAATAGTAGTAGCAGCAGCAGTAGCAGCAGCAGCAGCAGCAGCAGCAGCAGTAGTAGTAATGATAATAATAATAATAATAATAATAATAGAATATACAAAGCAAGTGATGCACAATGCAGTTGCTCACCAGCTGCCGACCAATGCCTCGCCAGTCCCCAAGCAGCGACTGCTGCCCCCCGCTGCCAGCTCCCCCAGTTTATATGTTGAGCATGATGTCATATGGTATGGAATACCCCGTTGGCCAGTTTGGGACTGAAAAGTCCTTGACTAGTGTAAACACTACTTAGCAACTAAAACATCAGTGTGTTATCAACATTATTCTCATACTAAAATCCAAAACACAGCACTATACCAGCTACTAGGAAGAAAATTAACTCTATCCCAGCCAAAACCAGGACAGTATCCACCCCTTATTCTATACCATCTACGTCATGCCCAGGTCTCACATTTTCCAATACATTCCAATTAATCACCACTACTTTTCTTGCCTTTTGATATAGACATACAGATATCATTCCCTTAGTCTATGGACCATCCCTCTAAAATGTGCATTGAGTTCATTTAGTCCATGACTTTGAGCTCCATCGTGTCGTAACAGTCTTTCAGGGCAGGAGAGGTGGTGTGTGGCATTAGATTGTTGTGTGCTGAAGCCAGTTCTGATTCCATCACTGCTACACTTTGCTCGCTTTCATCAAAGTTCATTCTTCATTGATAATGGGTGATTCTCACTGCAATACCGTTGATATGACATATAGCAACCATAGAAGTGATGACATACAATACTATATAGCAATTAACATAATACAATTCAGTTCATTGGCTATTTTCACCCCAAATCAAATGCCCTTGAGGTACACATCGGACTTCCCCATCCTTTCGTATTACCCACCAAGTGCACTCAGGTCCTTGAGCAAAAGCAACTCCATGAATGGGTTTTCCTTTGCCTGAGGCAGGAGTAACTCAGACCATCTTCCCCAGCATATTCCTTATATGCACGGCAGGGACTTTATCCTCCTCTACAGTACGTAAAACTTTTGATTGGGCAGCTCAAGTGACAGATCCCCTAGTGTTGACTAACCAGGTGGCTTTTGCTAAATGTGTATCCCAATGCTTGAATGTCCCACCACCGTTGCTCTCAGTGTAGTCTTCAGCAGTCCGTTGTATCATCCCGGAGGCTGGTGCATGATAGGGGGTGTGATATACCCACCCAATGCTTTTTGGCCCAGGTGTCTACGAGGGTGTTTTGGAAATGAGTCCCGTTGTCTGACTCAGTTCTTTCTGGGCTGCCGTGTCACCATAGGACTTGCTTTTCAAGGCCCAGTGCTGTTCCGGGCGGTGGCATGGGGCACAGGATATGTTCCCAGCGATTCAGTGTTGCTTCCACCATTGTAAGCACATGGCACTTGCCTTGGCAGGTCTGTGGGAGCGTGATATAATCAATCTGCCAGGCCTCCCCATATTTATATTTCAACCATCGTCCTCCATACCAGAGAGGCTTTACTCACTTGGCTTGCTTGATTGCAGCGCATGTTTCACATTCATGGATAACCTGTGCAGTAGTGTCTGTGGCCAAGTCCACCCCTCAATCACGAGCCAATCTGTATGTTGCATCTCTTCCTTGATGACCTGAGGTGTCATGGGCCCACCGAGCTATAAACAGTTCACCCTTATGTTGCCAGTCCAGATCCACCTAAGCCACTTCAATCTTAGCAGCCTGGTCCACTTGCTGGTTGTTTTGATGTTCTTCAGTGGCCTGACTCTTGGGTACGTGAGCATCTACGTGACGTACTTTTACAACCAGGTTCTCTACCCGGGCAGCAATATCTTGCCACAATGTGGCAACCCAGATGGGTTTACCTCTGCACTGCCAATTACTCCGCTTCCATTGCTGTAATGACCCCCACCATCCATGCGGCATTTGCCACCATCCATGAGTCAGTATAAAGTACTGGCCATTTTTCTCGTTCAGCAATATCCAAAGCCAGCTGGATGGCTTTCACGTCTACAAACTGACTGAATTCACCTTCTCCTTCAGCAGATTCTGTGACTTGTCGTATAGGACTCCATACAGCAGCCTTCCATCTCCGATGCTTTCCCACAAGACAACAGGACCCGTCAGTGAACAGGGCATATTGCTTCTCGTTTTCTGGTAGTTTATTACACAGTGAGGCCTCTTCAGTACGCGTCACCTCCTCCTCTGGGGATATTCCAAAATCTTTGCCTTCTGGCCAGTTCGTGATCACCTCCAAGATTCCTGGGCAACTGGGGTTTCCTATTCGGGCCCGTTGTGTGATCAGCGCGACCCACTTACTCCACGTAGCATCAGTTGCATGATGTGTAGAGGGGACCCTCCCTTTGAACATCCAGCCCAGCACCGGCAGTCGGGGTGCCAGGAGGAGCTGTGCTTCAGTGCCAACCACTTCCGAAGCAGCTCGAACCCCTTCATATGCTGCCAATATCTCCTTCTCTGTTGGAGTGTAGCGGGCCTCAGATCCTCTGTATCCTCGACTCCAAAACCCCAGGGGTTGACCTCGAGTCTCCCCTGGTGCTTTCTGCCAGAGGCTCCAGGAGGGGCCATTCTCCCCAGCTGGGGTGTAGAGCACATTCTTTACATCTTGTCCTGCCCGGACTGGCCCAACTATCTGAACTATCTCCCGTTTCATTTGTTCAAAGGCTTGTTGTTGCTCAGGGCCCCATTTGAAATTGTTCCTCTTCTAAGTCACTTGATAGAGAGGGCTTACAATCAGGCTGTAATCTGGAATATGCATTCTCCAAAAGCCCACAACACCTAAGAAAGCTTGTGTTTCCCTTTTGCTAGTTGGTGGGGACATGGCTGTTATTTTGTTGATCACATCTGTTGGGATCTGACGACGTCCATCTTGCCATTTTATTCCTAAAAACTGGATCTCCTGTGCAGGTCCCTTGACCTTACTTCGTTTCATGGCAAAACCAGCCTTCAGAAGGATTTGGACTATTCTCTCCCCTTTCTCAAAAACTTCTTCTGCTGTGTTGCCCTATACAATGATGTCATCAATGTACTGCAGATGTTCGGGAGCCTCACCCTGTTCCAGTGTGGTGTGGATCAGTCCATGGAAATGGTAGGGCTGTGTTTCCACCCCTGAGGCAGTCGGTTCCAGGTGTACTGGACGCCTCTCCAAGTGAAAGCAAACTGTGGCCTGCACTCTGCCGCCAAAGGGATTGAGAAGAACGCATTAGCGATATCAATGGTGGCGTACCACTTGGCTGCCTTTGACTCCAGGTCATACTGGAGTTCTAGCATGTCCGGCACGGCAGCACTCAGTGGCTGTGACTTCGTTCGGGCCACGATAGTCTACTGTTAGTCTCCACTCTCCATTGGACTTTCGCACTGGCCATACGGGGCTGTCAAAGGGTGAGTGAGTCCTGCTGATCATCCTTGGCTCTCCGGTCGATGAATCAGCTCATGAATGGGGATCAGGGAGTCTCGGTTGGTGCGGTATTGCCGCCAGTGCACTGTTGTGGTAGCAATTGGTACCTGCTGTTCTTCAACCCTTAGCAACCCCACAACAGAAGGGTCCTCCGAGAGACTGGGCAAGGTAGACAGCTGTTTAATTTCCTCCGTCTCCAGGGCAGCTATACCAAAAGCCCACCAGTAGCCTTTTGGGTCCTTGAAATACCCTCTCCTGAGGTAGTCTATGCCAAGGATGCACGGAGCCTCTGGGCCAGTCACAATGGGGTGCTTCTGCCACTCATAGGCTCACTTCGGCCTCCAACACAGTTAACTCTTGAATCCCCCTGTCACTCCAGAAATACAAATGGGTTCTGCCCCTTTATAGCTTGATGGCATCAGGGTACACTGTGCACCGGTGTCTACTGGAGCCTTATACTCCTGTGGGTCTGATGTGCCAGGCCATCGAATCCACACAGTCCAGTAAACCCGGTTGTCCCTTTCCTCCACCTGGCTGGAGGCAGGGCCCCTCTAGTCCTGGTCATCATATTCACTACCCACTTCTTGTAAATACGAATCAGAAGTGCCTTTATTAAGGTCGGAAGTGGAATCAGCCCTTGTACTCTGTCTGGGGAACTGCACACTGGAGACTGGAGCAGCAGTTTCCTGGAAGAACCCTCTTTTGTAGTTGTTTTTCCTTGCAACTCACGTACCTGTGCCTCTAGGGTCGAGGTATATTTTCCGTCCCACTTCCTCATGTCCGCTCTCTGGTCACGCAGGTAAAACCACAGGGTGCCCCGGGGTGTGTACCCATGATATCTCCTGTCTTTAGCGGAGGGACGCTTACTCCTGATGGCTGAGATAGTGGCCTGTGCAGGTGGGGATCAGGACATTTTCTTTGGTTGTAAATTAGCATTGTCTGAAAAACTGGACAATTAAATATTTGGCAATGAAATAATGTTGAAAATCTTTGCATCCTTATTTTTAATCCTTAAATTTATTTGTGTCCTTGCTAAAACAGTGTAAAGTAGCCTAAGCAGAAGTGAAAGTTTAAATGCATTTGCAAACTTGATGAACTATCCAATGCTTGTTCCTTTTGAAATTGTTATATAGCAAGGTATGCCTAAAAATATTTTGACATCATAAGGCTTATCATAAATTCAGGATGATGTGTTAGTGAGTTTTACTTTATTCCCAACTTTTCTGCAATCTTTTCATTCAAACACTTAGAATCTTCAGTAATGGCACTGACTGCATTGACCTACCTAATGTTCATGAGGAGCCTGTGGATATCTCATGTTACAATTAATTAATCATTATTCGTTACTGAATTTTAAAAAATAAATGTTACCAATGAATTTGAAGAAAAATTCCCGTGTCACAATAAGGAATTCCTGAATTCCATGGAGCTACTGGAGATTTCCAAGAGTGATTTCCACAAAGCATTCAACAGTTTGTCTGAAAATCAGATCCCTTTAAAACTAGGCCACTCTGGGAAGAGTCAGATTTTTTTTCCTTAGGGGTTTTTTTGTTGTTGTTATGTAGTGATAACTGTGTAGTAAGAATTACCACATGCACTCTTTACAAATCTAAGAAATGAGCCTAAAGGGTATGAAAGCTTGCCCTTTTAAAGCTGGATGATAAACCTGCTGAATGTCATACCATATACTAAGGAAACCTAATAAACAACCTACAGTCCATCCTTTCTTAGTGTTATTTCGATCTTGTCTGCCAATATAGTAAGCACTCTAGTTCAGTGGCATAACATTTTTCACACTGATTCATTTTCCATCCCTGATTACTTTCAATAGTGAAATGGTGTGTGCATAGAATCTCTATCGGGTTATTATTATTTTTGGTATTATTAGTAGTGGTACTCTAACCTTTAGCTAATATTTTTGGAGGTCAGGGTAACTTTATAGAATGATACTGGAAATACTGTATTATACTGAATGCAATCAAAGCACAGTCTCTCTTAGTGAAACTTATGTGTAGTTGAGCAGATAGGTGAATTTTGTGAAAAAGATGGTTATATATTTATCCAGGATTGAGTACAAGATTAAAATAATTTTATCCGTTTATGATTCAATACTTATTTTAGTGTTTACCACCCTTTAGTTTTTTAATACCAAATCCTACATAGATGGTTTTGGTATATTTTAACCCAGCTAATCTCTCTCTGCTGCACTCCATGACTTCTTCCTAGCAGCTATTTTGGAAACAAATACTGCAGTGTTCTACCTGTAGTAATGTTAGTTGATATGTAATTTTTTATTTAGCTTTGCTGTTGGTTTTGCATTGCCATGAGGAGGTGCTAATGACTGGTTTCCATTCATATGTTAGAACCTCAGAAGAAGGTATAGGAGGTAGGTTCCAGTTCTTAGCTGAGAATTAACAGGAGAAGTGAAAGCAACAGAAATTAATAGATCAAAAAAATTTAGGTCCTACAGTGAGCTGAAGTAAGAGAGTCTTCTGTTTGTCATGTTTCTACAGCAGTTGATGGAAAAGGAATGAAATTCTCCTCAGCAAGGTAGCTACTAAAAACCAGAAGAATCTGTTATTCTTGAGAATTATCATCGCAAGAATTATCACAATTACAAAGTCAGCATACATTTCAGACTTCAGCACTTTGGGGTTACTACAAGAAGCAACTGCAAAGCATTATGATTTCCTTAACAAGGTACTTGCAACTTTCCTTACAAAGCACATGAATCAATAATTTCTATTGATCAAGGACAGCTAATAGCTGCCGAGGCCATTTCCTTATGGATTTTAAACCAAGCGGTGCATACCAGTTTTTCTTGAAGCAAGCACCGGAAAGAGCCAGTATCTACTTAACCTCATATACTTCACAGTACAGAAGGACAAGACTGCCAGAAGGCATTTGCAGCTGAAGAATGAGATAGATTTTAAATTGAGAAGTCTGTGCATAATACCGTAACAGGTGGAGCACCATGATCTTGGGACATCAACTCCAAAATGTTAAGAGCCTAAGGTACAAACAGACTACACCATAGACTAAAGCATCTGATCAGAATTTTTTGTGATGATGAAGTGGAAAGAAACAAAGAGTTGTCTGGAGTTTGTCTGGCTCTCTCTCCCTTCTGTTGTTCTGTTCATGCTGAATATCATTCCTTGTTTCAATGGGCTTCATTGCAGTGAAGCAATCGTAACGTACCTCGTAATTCCTCAAGGAGAGTTATCAGGATGCAAAATCATTCCTCGTCTCTTCTAACTGCATTTCTAGGTATCATTACAACTTTTCCTATTGTCCTAAATTTATTGAGCAAGTAAAATGCAGAAAATGTCGGTTATCAAACTGTCAAATGAAATGGTCTCACTGTCAAACAGTGAGAACAGCGGCACCCTGTGGCTTGTGCTTGACTTTGCTTTGCAACATTTAAAATCCTACAGGAAAACCTCTCTGATTGATTCCCGCTGATGCATGCTGGTTATTATTATAATGCAGATGAAAATAAGTAATTTATTTTAGCTCATGAAAGATAGTGGATTTTTTTTTAGAAACCTTGATTCTCTGCATATGAGATAGAGTGTATTCGGGTAAGAATATGACTCTATCTTCAAAAAGTTATTAAAACCCGATGGCTTTCACTCTCTGCTGTTAACCTTAACTACTTTGTGTCTACTTTTTTTCGTTATTCACAGAAAGATATGAAGTCATTTCTGAGCTCATATACAGGCACGTATATATCCAACAATATGGATTACAATGAATCAAATTGACCTAGACCTCAAGTAGTGCCCCAGGTAGGGCTTCTAAATATCTCCTGATATTTAGAAACCTAGTATGTATAATTTCAATTCAGTTCTGAAATAAGGGCCCTGCTAGTCATTTCTGGAGGCCCTGTGTACCCTCTTTCTGCTAGTGCAAAGGACTCTCAATAATGAGACAGTATTCTGAGCACCTTCTAGTATCATGCCTACTGTGCCCCTGTGCATCTGGCTCCTGGGACCAGAGTTGGGGCAAGGGGCTCTGTGACACCTTTGAGTGTCGCTGTCACTCATGGCATTTTGACAAAATCCTGCCACACCTGTCACAAAAGTGAGGCAGTGATATAATAACAAAAGGTGCCATTGTTTGGGCTCTTACTCTATTGTTTTATTTATTCTTTGCAAACCCACCTAAAATCACTACAGTTTGTTTCACAGCCTATGTAATGGTATTCGTCTATTAATAAATCACTCCAGAGATTGGTGCTCTACTTGGAAAGAAATGGAAACATTGGTGTGGTTCTGTTTTGCTAGCCACCAAATTTTTGGTGCTAAGCCGGGCTCAAACAACAGAAGTCCCAGGTAACGGATTTTGTTGCAGCAACACAGACCTATAAATCCTGGTCTTGACCATGCAATATAAACAAAAAGCCGTGTTTCTTGATGAGTAAAGTATACCTAAAGCACTCAGAGAAGTATAAAGGATGTCAGCTGGACTGAGTTTGGGTGGAATTTTGGTTATGTAGGTGAAAGGAGGGCTTAACTAGGGCATGCTGCCCAAAACCAGACCAGCCTGTGAAACACTTCCAGTAGTATCTTCTGGTTGTTTCATTTACATATTGGTAATGCTGGAGGTACTTATTTGATGTGCCACATCCCATCCATGTTAATTTTGCATATTTCCGGGATTTGCCTTAGAGACTGAAACAATAACTGAGTAGCCTCTCGGTAGCTGACATTATTGCTCAGATACATTCAAATGAGAACTACCATTTCAGAGTGAGCAATTGACAGTCTGGTTGTGGCTGCTGGAATGGAGGCAACAGTACTGAAGCAAGAAATCCCAGAGCAACCTGGCAGAGAAAATGGGTTCTGTCTAACATAAAACCTACTTCCTGAAAAAGTATTATCATATTATGATAATCTGATTTTTTTAATGTATATAGATCTACTCCGTAAACCTAACAGCTTCTTTCTAACCTTTAAGTGTTTTTCAATAATAGAAAGAACACTTACAAACTTTACTCTGTCTTAATGTTCTTTCTGAAAATTTCCTGATTAATAATAAAACTGCAGATGTATTACTTTTGCTTCCTTCATTATCTCAGCTATTTTTTGAACATGTTATTCTATGGAAAAAAGTATCGAGCTACGTAAAGTATCATAATCTCACCAATGTGGTTGAAAAAATAGATACTACTGTAATGGGTTGTATGCATTATAACTGGAAGAAGCCTACATACTTGCAAATACTAGTATGTGGAGAGTAGCTCATCATTCAAGTCTGGACATCCAGTTTTAGGAAAGCTAGCGATGAACTGAATGAAAGAGATGGAGGTTTCATCAGAAACTCTGTTCCTGTAAAGCACAGAAACATTTTAGGCAGAAGCAGCTTTTCTTTTTAGATATTATATGGCACAGAAAACTTTTCTGAAGGAGGAAAATAAAACTCCTTAAACTCTGGTAGCTTGGAAAAGTCTTGTCTTAATGTAAAAAATCTCTCCACAAGAACTTTACTCAATAGAAGACTATGCCTCAGAAATTTCAAGAGGAAAAAATTTATTTTGTAAAAGTCAAATGTAACTAGCTACTTAACAGAGTATAATTTTATCTATAGACTCATTCCTGCTTCACCATAACAGTGGTTTTATAAGCATTACTATATTTCTTTATCAGTAGTAATATTCTGTTCATAAACTCTTGCAGAGAACAGATACTGAAGCTGTATAAATATCCTTTTGCTGTAGGTATCAAAATGCTAAATAAATGCCTTTCAGAATAAGAACTCTCGGTCTCAAATACCTTTTTTCACCTAGACTTCTACATGAGACAGGAATATCTGCTTCGAAGTGTATTTTGGAAGCTATACAGCCCAAAGGACCAGAACGTGAGGTAGCTTTTAAAATTCAGATTCTTGGTAATCCTTCTGGTAACATTATGGAAAAGACTCTGACAAAATGAGTGTTGCAGTATATGGGCACTCCTGGTGTCCTTATCAGGCAAATGCTGTGGCAAGTGCTTGACCCTAAGCTCAGCTCATGCTTGTTGCCTTGCTTGGTCCGCTAGCAAGGGACAGGGATCGAGAACGTTTTCCATTGTCAGTTCAGGGCCATGCATACATACCTGGGGTAGCTCTGGGCAGATTCTTGCAAACTAACAATTTTCATTTTCATCTGATGCGCTGCTTAGACAAATACATCCCAATATAGCCCTTTGCAAAGCTCTATGCTGATGTGCATGGGCTGCTTTACATCTACACAACACTTAAAGATGTTGTTCAGACATACCCTGAGTAGCCTTACATTAGCCTCACCTAAACTGTCGTTGGGAGTGTGGCCAGGAGAAAGAAAGTATGGAGACAGTGTCCCTGTTGCATGACTATCTCTGGCTTTCAACCAGCACACTCCTAACTGTGCACGGCAAAGGCAGAGGAGAGCAGTTCCAGTATAAAGTTTGGCTTTCAGTGCAGATTACCTGAACCTAAAAATCAACACACAGATATTCACACTGACATTATTACCTCCATTAGATGCTTTTGATTGCAGCGTTGAGTATGAAGTGATATTTTCTCTAGAAGTGCCTAAAACTGCCCAATAGCCTTGACTCTTTTTTCCTGGAAAAATCTACAGAAAGAGGTTTGCCCCTAAGACTTGTGGTTTCCATTTACTTTGCTTGATATGTGTACTTAAATACTTTATAGCGTCTGGAGTGGCTGCAATCGTTCTTGAGACAGTGCAGTGAACTATAGAATAAAGTACCATGGAAGTGTTCCCCTCCTACTGTATTATGCTTTTTCTGATTGGGGATCTGTAACATGATTGATGGACCACGCATTAACAGGCACCACATCAGCTTCTGCATCTTTCAAATGCTGAAGAGTAAAAATAATTTTTATTATGTGGAAGAAAGCAGAGGTTGTAGCCTGGTTTCCAATGGGATGTGATTATAGACTACATCATTAAAAAAAAGGGAAAAAAATGCATAAATAAACCCCAAAGGAAATTAATAATGCTATAAATGCATACTGAGCTGCTGTGTCCAGTCTGAGACACACCGAAGTTTCTGTGCCGGATCTATTGCCCTCAACAGCATAGGGATTTTGCTAGCAAGACTGCATAGCTGAAAATGTTATTGCCTTATTGATTTCTCTCCCCTTAGATATCAATGTGTGCAGCAGTAGAGGAGAGCTGTGCTAAACACAGACACATCTGCAATGTCTTGGAGTTGCAGGCAACATCCGCATGTTTTCTTCCTATTTCCATATATCCTTTACAATATAACCATCCCTGGTATGCTGCTTTCAGGGCAGTGGGCCACACTTCCAGATGTCCACCATGTTAAAAAATTGGAACTGCACAACTCCATAATGAAATGAGCATTCAGGACTTGAGATAAAGCAAAGTGCTGGTAGTAAATAACCAATGGCATCGAACTGAACTTCCAGGCTACTGAATTACATTGGAAGGAATGTGGCAGTATTTCCCATTTTTGTTTTTCTAGTCTGGCAGGCTTTTCTAGTCTTTCACATTCCCAGCTCTGCCAAAAAATGTAGTTGCTAATACAGCTTGCATTAACTTTGAAGAACATCCCTTTAGTGAGGAAGACTAATAGGCTGTTTAAGGTAAATTTGCAATTCAAAAGAAGTAATCCCAAAACACAATTTTCTTAAAAAAGTAAATAAGAAAGCACTAAAGCTTTAAGGAGGGTTAATTAAACCCTCCACTCTTTTAAATGCTACAGAATCCATTATATTTAAACTCTGAGCTAAACATATGAGGCATCTCTGATGATTCCCAATGCAAACTAGTAGGGCAGCGTTCAGCGCCAGGCAGCATCTAGCGCTCCAGAGACTGTGGACCTGATTGAGTGATGCTTTTCTTCTGTTTGCTGCATGTAAGAGGTGTGATTGACTTTAACTGCACTTAGTTTTATGAAGCTCTGAACATCTTAATTTTCTGCTCCAAACTCTGAGGACGAATTTGCCTAATAGGGTATAATTTATTATTTTGCTTTTAGTTTTCTGTAAAACAGATTAGATTAAAAAAAAGAGCATAAACTGAAGAAATTCTTAACAGCCAATTTACATATTGGTTTGCCTCATTTATCTCTTTTCTAAGTCCTCTTTAATGTTAAATTACTCAACATACCAACCTCAGGGTTTTCGTAGCAGAGCTGTATGTCAAGATTTTTATGTGAATACCTCTGCCACCAAATCTCAGTTTCCTTTGCTTCCATATGCAAATGAAACCTACTTTATCAAGAGGTCACAATGAACTCGAAAATTTAATTTTATGTTCTTATAAGGTACTAAATCCTGCAAGAGAAGCATTGTATCTTCTTGTGGGTTCAAGAAAACCATTTGTCTTTATGAAGTGCAAAAAATATAAGTGTTCAGATGTTACTTACACAAATCAGATCTAACTTCAAATAAGTCTCTTCATTTATGTGAATGTCTTTTTTCCCTTAGTGTGGGGGATCTAAATGCAAGTATGGCAACACTAACTTCATATTCTGTATTGAAAACTGTGTTAGAGAGCCACATTAGCAAACTTTTTGAAAAAGTGCTTAATTCTGTCACCTCAAACAAATATACTAATATATACCATTTGTACACATAGGATCTAATGTTTGAACATGGGAAATTATAGTTCTACGCTAGGCATTGAATAAATAAAATTGTATGCCATGACTGTTTTGACAATGGGCACTTCTCCCAGAGTATGTGAGCAAGTACATAAGGAGTGTTTCTGTAGTGTAGTGGTTATTACATTTGCCTCACATGCAAAAGGTCCCTGGTTTGTAACTGGGCAGACAACACTTAATTATTTCTATACAGTTGGACTTGATGATTTTAAGAGTCTTTTCCAACCTAAATGATTCTATGATTCTAAGTACAGAGAGCAGAGGTTCATCTGTTGTCACCACGTAAATGAAAATTACTTTATTGAATTGGAGTTGTGTCTTGGTATGGTTGACCTTTACATATATTCTTTTTCATTCAAGTGTAATTTCAGGTTATCAGAGCCTAGTGCGATCAGAGATTTTGGGCTATGTTTTTCAAAGCACCAAAATTTACTTGTAATGGGGGGAAAAACTGTTTTTAAGAAATTATATTGGGAAACTATGAACTATAAAATAAGTATTTTTATTTTCTGCAGTGATGATAATCTATTGTATTTATTTCTACTCAGTGGTCTGTTAATTTACGTGATGTTGTCTTAAAAAAACTTAACTAAGAAGTACCATCAAAGACATACTTTTAAACTGAGAGCTTCAAAACAGGAGATTACCAAAAAAGTTACTGAAATTTTGATTGTGTGTTGTTTTTCTTTTCTGCATGTGGTTAGCTAGTGTTTAAGTAGCTATTTCATTGAAAGTGGTGCTGTTTTGTATTCCTTTTCTGTATCAGGACTCTGAATTCAAAAGCATATTTGAAATCCATGGCTGCTGCATTGATGAGGAGAAAAATTCTTTGCAGAAATGTTGCACACATATTAATATATAATACAATAAATAGTATTTATATATAATAATATATAAAATAATATTTTTATATATGCACATATATATGTATATATAAAATCTTGGGTTCATATGGCCTAAGATCAAATTCTACTGAACGTTTGGACCTTATAGGTAGTGTTTTCTGTTACACTACAAGCATAATACCAGCTATTAAGTGAAGAAGATAAGATAGCTTTACTTTCAACCGTATGTGTAAACATTTGGTAAAGCATATCTGATTGCTTATGTTAGTGACTGTGTGCTATTTATGGCCTAATTGCTCCGAGGGACATGACTGGGTTTGTTGCATAAGCTAGAAGTAGTTTCTTTCTTACACAATCCTTCTGTGCTTATATTGACTTGACTGTTCTACACAACTGGTTTAATATCTAGCACAGAAAAATAACAAATCAGGTATGTCAAAAGATTTCAAAAATGAATACATGTCTTTTAGTATGTTATACGGGAATATTGAACTTGAATGAAACTGTACTCGTGCTTTCGCATTAAGTAGATTTCAGAGACTAAATAGCAAATCAACAGGAAGTCTTATCAACTTCTCTTTTACCCCGGACCTTGCATTAAAAATAGTTTTTGTACAACTGTAAACATTGCTGTAAAACTCTTTCTTAGGTAGGCTGTAAATCTGTTGTGCTACAACAGAACCTCGTCCTTGGCTATTCTGAACATTTTGAGACTGTATTATCATTTAGAGTAGACAAAGTTTATTACATTGCACATTGCATATTCTTTAAAAAGTAAAGCGTTGCCAGACAAATGAGGATGCCGATGAAGGCCCATCCAGGGAGTTGCCCGAGGCGAGTCAGTCAGCCCCACGATTATGGCTGCCTCCGCTAAGAAAAAAAGGAGGGTAACTGTCATAGGTGATTCCCTTCTGAGGGAGACGGAGGGCCCAATTTGCCGGCCAGACCCATCCCACAGGGAAGTCTGCTGCCTCCCTGGGACCCGGGTGAAGGACATCACTGGGAAACTCCCTGGTCTGGTACAGCCCTCCGATCACTGCCCGCTACTGGTTATACAGGCTGGCAGTGAGGAGGTTGCAGAGAGAAGTCCCGAAGGGATCAAAAGGGACTTCAGGACACTGGGGCGACTGGTGGAAGGATCGGGAGCACAGGTAGTGTTTTCCTCGATCCCTTTAGTGGCAGGGCGGAACACTGAAGGGAACAGGAAAACTCATCGGATCAACACGTGGCTCAGGGGCTGGTGCCATCGGCAGAATTTTGGCTTCTTTGACCACGGGGAGGTTTACACGGCACCGGGCCTGCTGGCGACAGATGGAGTTCAGCTCTCTCACAGGGGGAAAAGGATTCTCGCGTATCAGTTGGCGGGGCTCATCGAGAGGGCGTTAAACCAGGTTCGAAGGGGGAAGGGGATACTAGAGAAGAGCCTAGGGGCGGCACGCCAATGTCGGGGGAGAAATCGGCAGCCCAGCTCAAGTGGATCTACACCAATGTACGCAGCATGGGTGGCAAACAGGAGGAGCTGGAAGCCATTGTGCAGCGGAATAGCTATGACTTAGTCGCCATCACTGAAATGTGGTGGGATGACTCTCACGATTGGAGTGCTGCAATGGATGGCTATAAGCTCTTCAGAAGGGACAGGCGAGGCAGGAGAGGCGGTGGGGTAGCCCTGTATGTTAGGGAATGCTTCGACTGTCTAGAGCTCAATGGTAGTGATGATGAGGTCGAGTGCTTGTGGGTAAGGATGAGGGGGAAGGCCAACAAGGCAGATATCCTGCTGGGAGTCTGTTATAGACCACCTAGCCAGGACGAGGAGGCAGACGAAATATTCTACCAGAGACTTGCAGAAGTCTCACAGTCGCTAGCCCTTGTTCTCGTGGGGGACTTTAACTTTCCGGACGTCTGCTGGAAATACCACACGGCAGAGAGGAAACAGTCAAGGAGGTTCCTGGATTGTGTGGGAGATAACTTCCTGACGCAGCTGGTAAGCGAGCCTACCTGTTCACAAACAGAGAAGGACTGGTGGGAGATGTGGTGGTCGGAGGCTGGCTTGAGCTTAGCGACCATGAAATAATAGAATTCTTGTTACTTGCTGGAGTAAGGAGGGGGGCCAGCAAAACCGCTACCATGGACTTCCGGAGGGCGGACTTTGGCCTGCTCAGGACACTGGTCGAGAGGGTCCCTTGGGAGACAGTCCTGAAGGGCAAAGGGGTCCAGGAAGGCTGGACGTTCTTCAAGAAGGAAGTCTTAAAGGCGCAGGAGCGGGCTGTCCCCATGTGCCGCAAGAAGAACGGGTGGGGAAGGCAACCGGCCTGGCTGAACAGGGAGCTCTGGCTGGGACTCAGGAAAAAAAGGAGAGTTTATCACTTGTGGAGGAAGGGTCAGGCAACTCAAGAAGAGTACAGGGATCTCGTTAGGTCATGCAGACAGAAAATTAGAAAGGCAAAAGCCCAACCTGGCCACTGTCATGAGAGACAACAAAAAATGTTTTTACAAGTATATTAATGACAAAAAGAGAGCCAAGGAGAATCTCCATCCTTTATTGGATGTGCGGGGGAACGTTGACACCAAGGACAAGGATAAGGCTGAGGTACTCAACGCCACCTTTGCCTCAGTCTTTAACAGTCAGAGCAGTTCTCCTCAGGCCACTCAGCCCCCTGAGCTGGAAGATGGGGATGGCGAGCAGGATAAACCCCCCATAATCCAAGAGGAAGCAGTTAACGACCTGCTATGCCACCTGGATGGTCACAAGTCTATGGGGCCGGATGGGATCCACCCGAGGGTACTGAGGGATCTGGCAGAGGAACTTGCCAAGCCACTCTCCATCATTTACCAGCGGTCCTGGTTAACAGGGGAGGTCCTGGACGACTGGAGGCTCGCCAATGTGACGCCCATCTACAAGAAGGGCAGGAAGGAGAATCTGGGGAATTACAGGCCGGTCAGCCTGACCTTGATGCCAGGGAAGATTATGGAGCAGTTCGTCTCGAGGGCGCTCACAAGCCATGTGCGGGACAACCAGGGGATCAGGCCCAGCCAGGACGGGTTCATGGAGGGCAGGTCCTGCTTGACCAACCTGATCTCCTTCTATGACCAGGTGACCCACCTAGTGGATGAGGGAAAGGCTGTGGATGTGGTCTACCTGGACTTTAGTAAAGCCTTTGACACTGTCTCCCACAGCGTTCTCCTAGAGAAACTGGCAGCTCAAGGCTTAGACAGGTGCACTCTTCGCTGGGTAAAAAACTGGCTGGACTGCCGAGCCCAGAGAGTTGTGGTCAACAGAGTTAAATCCAGTTGGCGGCCGGTCACGAGCGGTGTTCCCCAGGGCTCAGTACTGGGGCCGGTCCTGTTCAATATCTTTATCAATGATCTGGACGAGGGGATCGAGTGCTCCCTCAGTAAGTTTGCAGACGACACCAAGCTGGGCGGGAGTGTTGATGCGCTCGAGGGTAGGAAGGCTCTGCAGAGGGACCTGGACAGGCTGGATCGATGGGCTGAGGCCAACTGTATGAGGTTCAACAAGGCCAAGTGCCGGGTCCTGCACTTGGGTCACAACAACCCCATGCAACGCTACGGGCTTGGGGAAGAGTGGCTGGAAAGCTGCCCAGAGGAAAAGGACCTGGGGGTGCTGGTTGACAGCCGGCTGAACATGAGCCGGCAGTGTGCCCAGGTGGCCAAGAAGGCCAACGGCATCCTGGCCTGTATCAGAACTAGTGTGGCCAGCAGGAGCAGGGAGGTGATCGTGCCCCTGTACTCGGCTGTCCTGATTATGTTCCCTCCCATCTTGTGTACCTAGCTTAGTCAGTAGGCACGGGAGCTGTCCTTGGACTAGGAGGGCACTTAGCACAACTGAAAACATCAGTGTGTTATCAACATTCTCCTCATACTAAATCCAAAACACAGCACTAGGAAGAAATTTAACCCTATCCCAGCCGAAACCAGGACAGCCCCTCACTATAAGAAGGACATTAAGGTACTGGAGTGTGTCCAGAGGAGGGCAACGAAGCTGGTGAAGGGCCTGGAGCACAAGTCTTATGAGGAGCGGCTGAGGGAACTGGGGCTGTTTAGTCTGGAGAAGAGGAGGCTGAGGGGAGACCTCATCGCGCTCTACAACTACCTGAAAGGAGGTTGTAGCGAGGGGAGTGTTGGTCTCTTCTCCCAAATAACTAGCGATAGGACAAGAGGAAATGGCCTCAAGTTGCGCCAAGGGAGGTTTAGATTGGACATGAGGAAAATTTCTTTACTGAAAGAGTGGTCAGGCCTTGGAACAGGCTGCCCAGGGAAAGTGGTTGAGTCACCAACTCTGGAAGTATTTAAAAGACGTGTAGATGAGGCCCTTAGGGACATGGTGTAGTGGGCATGGCGGTGTTGGCTTGACGGTTGGACTCGATGATCTTAGAGGTCTTTTCCAACCTTAATGATTCTATGATTCTATGATTCTATGATTTTTAAGTGGAAATGAGTGCTTTTAGTCTGAGACAAAACAAAGAAACAGAAAAGTTGAATATTTTTGCTAGAGTTGAAAGACCTGAAGCATTGTTAACAGAGATGATGCTGAGCTGTTCAGATTAGCTGTTCAGATTATTCTATCCCTGCCTGCCTCTTAAAGGAGATAAATGCAATATTGTGTGGATGTATTTAGGGTGTCCTTTCTTGTCATCTGCGCTAGGCTTGACCATATTTTCTGGCGCTGTTTAACATCTTTGTTGCTGACATGGACAGTGGGATCAAGTACACTCTCAGCAAGTTCGCCCATGACACCAAGCTGTGTAGTGCAGTTGACACGCTGGAGGGAAGGGATGCCATCCAGAGGGACCTTGACAGGCTTGAGAGGTGGGCCCATGCGAACATCATGAAGTTCAATAAGGCCAAGTACAAGGTACTGCACATGGGTCGGCGCAACTCCTGGTATCAATGCAGGCCGGGGGGTGAAGGGATTGAGAGCAGCCCTGCAGAGAAGGACTTGGGGGTACTGGTGGATGAAAAGTTGGACATAAGCCAGCAATGTGCGCTCGCAACCCAGAAAGCCAACCGTATCCTGGGCTGCGTCAAAAGAAGTGTGGCCAGCAGGTCAAGGCAGGTCATTCTCCCCCTTTACTCCGCTCTTGTGAGATCCCTCCTGGAGTACTGTGTTCATCTCTGCAGCCCCCAACATAAGAAGGACATGGACCTGTCAGAGCGAGTCCAGAGGAGGGCCATCAAGATGATCAGAGGAGAACCTCTCCTATGAAGCCAGGCTGAGAGAGCTGGGGTTGTTCAGCCTGGAGAAGAGAAGGTTCCGGGGAGACCTTATAGCAGCCTTCCAGTACCTGAAGGGGACCTACAAGAAAGCTGGAGACGGACTTTTTACAAGGGCATGTAGTGATAGGACAAGGGGTAATGGCTTTAAACTGAAAGAAAGTAGATTTAGATTAGATATAAGGAAGAAATTCTTCCCTATGAAGGCGGTGAGACACTGGAACAGGTTGCCCAGAGAAGCTGTGGATGCCCCACCCCTGGAAGTGTTCAAGGCCAGGTTGGACGGGGCTTTGAGCAACCTGACCTAGAGGAAGGTGTCCCTGCCCATGGCAGGGGGGTTGGAAGTAGATGGTCTTTAAAGTCCTTTCCAACCCAAACCATTCTGTGATTCTATGATTCTATGGTATTTTGGAGTGGTAGGAAGAAATCATTTCTGGCTTCTGTCACCAGCCTCTATGCACTATTCTGAGCTGTAGTAAACTGATGGAAAGGCTTTATCCTGTTGTGAGAGTGATCGGAACTGCTCAGTGCTCTTCTTTCATAAAGTCAATAGCAGAGAGATGGTGAGAAGATAAGGAAGGGAACAGTTTGTGGGGAGCATCGCATGGGGATGGGACTGCTGCAAGGTAGAAGTGTCCCTGAATGGTGTTGCTTCTGGATGGAGTGTAATACCTCCCCTGGGCATACTGGAAAGTTAGAGAACAAAACCTTATTTTAAAAAAGAAAGAGCATTACCATTAGGCTGCTGTAGTGTTTTTTTTTGAAAGAGTGTATCTCTGTTGAAAAGACTGAAGATGCTGTTACAGCTGTTCTTTTTACCAGTGTGTGAAAACTTCAGGTTTACTGAGAAGCACACAGGCAACTTATTTCATACTGAGATTTCAGAGCATAAGACTAAATAATTCTGAGTTCTGGGGAAAAAAGGTACATTTGGAGCAGTTTACAGGTGTTATCTGGTACCGGCAAGTAGGGAACCATTATTCAAAGGATCCTGTTTTAAGCTCTGTCAGTCAGCCAGTCTGAGCCTCAGTTTACCAATGTATATGAGAAATATAAGTATTTCAACACTTACTGAATTAATGCTTGCAAGAAGCTGAGAATTTTTAGATAAATAGTGTTATAAAAGACTAAAGAGTACTTTTGGAGAATGATATTTAAGCTTTTTGGTTTTGCCCTTTTATTGGCAGTAAGATAAAACAATCCTGGATTTTCCTATTACATTACCTTAAATAACACAAGCATGGCAACACTATCATTTTTCTAAAGAGGATCATTGCAATGTAAAGGCAATTTTTGTTCATAGAAAATGCTGTACACCTCCAAAAGCCAATAATGTAAGTTATATCTTAGTTCAGTTTAATTTGTTTTGATGAGATGATATTACTTGTGTCTCCTGTGCATATTTCGTTGTGCCTGGAATGTTAAGTAGTTGTCTGCTGGCCACAGCAGGTATTTTTTTCCACCTGATAGTGTCCTGGTCACTATCGTGAAGTGAAGAAAGATTGTTTCAAAAGGTAAACATAAAATGTATTTTAACACTTACATAGCAGAAAACTTACAAATTCCAATACCGAATGTCTTTCTTTTTTACCTATGTCTTCAAATCATAGGTCATTCCATTTTCATACTTGAGTTTGCATCATTTTTTTCACATATAGATTTATTTGAAAACTCATCGTGATATGTCCCCAAATCCACACCAAAAAGAAATGGAGAGTCAGTGATTTTTAAGTTGTCCTGTTTCTCTCTGTTATTACATTGTTATCACATATCATAGCAGGATTACCACCAGTGCTCACGCCCAGAACTAGGCCCCAAATACTTGTGTTGTAAAATGATAAGGAATGCTTAAAAATATTGCCTGTCTTGAAATGCAGGATGGATGTCTTTGAAGAACCTGACAATTCAAAAACCATTCTTGCATCATCTCTTTCATATTTTTTTGCTTATTCCTTTCTCCTTCCTCATTCTGTTTATTATTTTGGCTTTTTCTCCTTACTATCTTTGTATTTTTTCCCCACTTGCTTCCTTTCTTTTTTTTACTTTTGTTCTCCAGTCTCCTGTCTCCACGCCCCAGAACCTTTTACTTTCAAGACTAGGGCCAGCCTACAATCAACCGTTCATTTCACCTTTGCCTTCTGAAGGCCAAAGCACAAACAAGAAGAGTCATCCTGATTTCAGTGATCCCCTTTTTTCACTTTTCCTCTTCCCTGCAATTATAGTTTGAAAGCAAACAGCACTCCCCTTATCATTGAAAAACAGCATATGCGTGAGGCACTCGGGGAATGCATCGCTGCAAAGTTGAATAATGATGAAACCACTTGTAACTTGTAGTCACACCACTTCTCTCCTTCATACCTCATTTTCTGAGAAGGAATATCTCATCCTGAAATCCTGACAGTGTGAAATTGTAGACACGATCTGGACTGTGAGTGGAAATTTTCCCTTCTAATGCAATTGTGTTTCTGTGTATCAGCTGGATCAGTCATGTTGTATATTTTCACATCTAGTTATTTTCAGATCAAATAATTTGGCTGGCAAAGTGGCAAATAGAAGTGGAAGATATTGGATAGGTGTATCTGTAGATAACACTTTCTGTGCTGTTTATATACATGCATATTTTATGCTTATATAACTCTCCCAGCAGACAGTGTTCAATATCTTTCCTCTATTGGACCTATGCTCTTCCTTTTGAAGTTTTACTACTACCCAGTGTCACTTATGTGTGTTCATAACCTCTTGTGGGTATATTCTAAGGCCTTGAAATGCTGATACAGTTAAAGAAAATCCCCCCTGTGATTTCTGCTCAGTGACTAGAATTTGGATGTTCCACACAATAATTTAAAAGTTTTCCATGCTCAAAACGAAACCACATCAAAGACATCATCATACAATTAATTTTTCTTAGGGATTCAGAGGGTGAGATTGCCTATTACTTATTTTAAAGTGTTACTTGTGTGGAGAAATTATCATGTTTACATAGAAATGATGTGGACCATATGTGGGCATCGTAACATTTTGAAACATTTGGAGTGTTTTGAAATTAAGCCTTATTGGCTGAATTGAAGAGCATTAGTGATAACAGCAGAATGCCGACATAATAAGTCTCATTCTTTGTCCTATAGTCCTCAGAATTTTTAAGTGTTCAGGCTTCATTAACAAGTCAGACATTTTTATCACCTCTCAGTATTCAAGATATGTAGCTCTCTCCTGCACTCAGAACAGGAATTACTTCTTGATTGCTGCAATTAATTGTTGAGAATCATGACTTCTTGTAGCAGCTTCTTCACAGAAAGGCTTTGCAGCTCAGTGTGTGCTTCTGGTCAGCCATCTGGACACACTGCCTAGCACATCCCTGAGTATGCAACAGAGGGTGGCTTTCATCTCACGCCACCTATTGCAGTCTAAAAGTTAAGATATCTAATCTAATCTAATCTAGAAGATACTATCTACAGATAGTATTACAGTAGTGATGGACAAGCATCTTTAGAGGCCAGTTCACCCCATCCCAAGACAGATGTCTTACTACAGGTAAGCTTAACTGCCCTTTGCAATGATGACTAGCTTAACTTGGTACTTAACTTTTAGGGATGACTACATTTTATTATAATGCTTGATCCTTTACAGGTTCATAATTTTTTATAGAGACACTTGAATTGTATTTCAGATTGGTTTTGAGCATATTCACTGAACAATGTTTAAACTTTGTCTGATTAAGGAGATCCATTTAGGATGGTGGAAATGAAAATACGCTGTTGTTCTCCACTCGTTATCAGTGAGAATAATGTTCCAAATAACCAGGAAACAGTGTGGACTTTTAGACTGAGGAGAGATGTGGAAACTGGCTTCTAAAGTTAATAATTTTGGCTCTGGCCCTGATTTGTTTGTCTTGCACACCTCTAAACTAATTCTTAACCTGATAGCAAGACAGGGTCATTGGCTTGAGACTACTTTGAAGAGTTCAGTTTGAAGAGGTACCCCCCCCCAAAAAAAAAAAAAAAAAAGAAAAAAGAAGGAACTTCTCACCAAAGGTGATCAAGTTAATTGGTAGAACATCTTTTCTTTGCATCATTTGTTGCTAAGGTTGTTCATTTTCTACCTGGTACGTGTATTTCCATGACTAGTGTACTACATAGGAAGTTATCTTCAAATGTGCACTTAGGGCCACATTCTTATAATGTAGTGCCTTATTCTTCCGCAACTTCCCTTAAAGAAAATGAGACAATTCACAGAAGAATGAGGTTCTCAGTGCAAAAAAGGATGTAAAATATAAATATATTTTCTTGCTATTTCACATTTATATGCACACATTACAGATGAACAAGTGATTAAAAGAAAATGGAGAGGAAGTTCTTCAAGTTGTAAGAGTTGTCAAAAAGGAGTAACACAAAAGTGGCATAACTTCATTTGACACTGGGGATCTGAAAATGAATATATCTTTCTGACACCAAAACTGGAAGAACAATGATGTGCAACTAAATTATAACCTTACCATTTTGGAGAAACTGTAGTGTTTTAAAAGACACTAATAAGTCTTAAGGCACACACATTGAGAAGGAGCAAACAGATACATGCTCCCATGAAGGATAGTGAAGTTAACCAAATTTAGGCAACAAGCACACAACCGACACTGGTGATCTTCAGTTGGCCAGATCAACTCCTTGTGCAGACAATTACCATTTCATTCTGGATTGCCTTAAAAAATCTGGCTGTAATTAGGGTACTTAATTTGAGTCAGCTCGAAAAATTTCTTTTTTTTTTTTGTATTTGCCATCTTAATGCTATTTCTTAGTGTTTTTAAATCATTTGGGTTTGAGATCAGAGCAAAACTGCCATTAGTTCTAACAGGGTTAGATACAGGGATTAGAAATATATGTGACAAGAAAATTTGGGTTATCGTTTTTTTTTTTCTTTTTTTTCTTTTTTTTTTTTTTTGGTAAACCGAAGATACTATCTACAGATAGTATTACAGGTATTCCAGCTGTATCGGTGCCGTACGGTACTGGAAGGAGTTTCTCAGCTCCCTGACGCCCGCAGCAACAGCAGGTGTCTCTGCTTTCCAGCACATCCCGCCGCAGCCCGCCCGCCCGCCCGGCCGCCCCTCCGACTGCCCCCCCGACTGCCCCCTCGGCCCGGCCCCCGCAAACCGGGCGCCGCTTTTGCACCCCGGCCTTACCTATCAGCAGCAATAAAACCGACCAGCTCTTCTGTAAAGAAAAGGATGTGCTTTAATGGCACAACTTCCGAGTAGGTGAAGTGCAAAGAGCAAAATTCCGGCTACAGGCAAAAGAATACTTACCAGTTATGCAAGGCGGGTTTCTCCTTGCAAAAACTAATTTGGTAGATTAGCTACTGTCCTCATTATTTACCGTTGCTTTTCGTATTTAGAACATACTAACATTTGGTTATCGTGCAGAGACTGTGTTAAAAGGAATGTGTGTGGAGGGGTGGGACGACATTTGTCAGCCTCTTGGGCTCTCTTTTGTGTAAAGACACGAGTAGTGGTTGCTTAGTTTCACAAAACATTTTCCTTTCCGTGCTCCATGCTGCAACTTCAGTCACGAAGCAGGCTTACAGGTCTGATTTACCTGAAATATTTGGGGAATAACAAGTATCTCCACTTAAATACGCAAATATACATGGAAGTGGAAAAGTAATGATGTCCTTCCTTTCTCAAGCAGTACTGGAGGGGAGCGCGTGACGTTCGTTTTTCTGTGGATTTGGATCTCCTGACGGAGCCGAGGACCAGCTCCCGCCCGTGGGACTTAAGGAGCTTTGACGATTTTATTCCTCGGTCACTTGCGGGGTAGGTACCCACCGGGCTGAACAAAATGACCTTTGGGGCCCCTATGTAGCGTTCACTTTGCCTGCAAGTGACTGGAGGGGGGACATTTTGGGGCGGGGGCAGGGGGAGGGGGAGTAAGGCAGCATCCGCGCCGGGGAGCGCCCCGCGGGCGACGCCAGCCCGAAAAGCGTGTAAGTGGTTAAATGTTTGTCTTTCTGTCTGTCCTCCTGTCGTGGCTACACGCCGCTGCTCGGACGCCACCGCCCGCCCGCCCCGGCGGCGGGACCGGGGGCCGGGGGCGGGTCGGGCCGGGCCGGGCCGGGCGGAGGAGGGGCTGCGCCCCGCCGGCCCCGCCGCACACACCGCCCCTCGCTCGGCGCAGCGGCAGCGGCACCCGGCGGCTCCCGGCGCCCGGTTGGACGGGGAGGGCGCCCGCGGGACAGGTAGGCAGGGACCCGTCCCGTCCCGCCCGGCCCCGTAGGTGCGGCACCGGGAAGCCGCGGTGCCGGGCGCGGCGGCATCCCGTGTCGGGCGGCGGCATCCCGGGGCGGGGGGCGGAGGTGGCATCGCCGCCGGAGCGGAGCCGGGATTGCCCTCAGCAAAGGTGTCCTCGGGGTGGTGGTGGGGTGCCGGCCCCGCTCGTCGGTACCGCCGCCCTTGCAGAGCAGCCCGGCGCCGCGCGTGTTTCTCTCCGCGTTGCCGCTGGTGGGTGAGCGGGCCGGTGGGGCGGCCGTGGGGCTCCGGCCAGGCTCATCTCGCTCTCCCCAGCTCGCATCGCCTCCCTCTCCCGCGCTAGCGCTCCGGAGCCGGGACGAGTCAGTTCAGGCTCTCCGTAGAGCAGAGGATTTGCGCGAAAGGTCTTTTTTTTTGAAGGTTACCCTTCGTTTTCACGGAAAGCTTTTGGCAGTCCTAAACAGAGACTGGAACGAGGGTACATACTGCGATAGAGGGATGTTTGTGTATGTATTTAAATAAGCATGGCCTGCGCGTGAAAATGCACATCTGTTTAATAACTCGACTTCGTTCCAGCGTATGTCTTTCAGCAGAAGCTGCCTAGAGAAATTCTCAGTTGTGTGGTATCCTGTACAGATTTTCTTTTGGCGACAGTCATAGTAGTGTAAATATTTCCTGTTTTGTGCCAAGAAGTAGGCTCGATCTGGAAATATAGGCACAAATCAATTAGGAAAAATAAGCAGCTGCTTTTCCTAGAATGAGCTGGGAATGCAGGGCTTTTTGATAATCGTACGAATTACTTGAATGTTCCCTGCCAGTCATTGAGTACTTAAACGTAGTCAAAGCAGACATGTATTTCCCGGAATCGTGTACAGCTCTGAAGTTTTTCTCAAGCAACAACTTTTGATTATAGAGCGAGTTTAAAACCTCAGTTTGGAACATGCTGTCCGTACTGAAGATGTTTCATGGCATACTTTCTCAGGTTTGTAACTGAGCTTTGGCAGCAGCAGTTCGGAAAGCAGATTAACATAATGACTCTATTTAGGAAAAACGTTTTTATCCAGGAACTTGGAAGAACAAAAAAAAAAGCCAAGTCTGGAGAGTGACATTTGTTTCCCAGCAGATAAACTACAGACCTACGCTGAAAACTCTTAGACGCTTTGACTGAGCAGCATGTCTGATATGAGACTGAAACTGAAAGCTGGCTTCAGGCCTCAGTTTCCTTGTCAACACCCCTGAATGGCATTTGTGCCCAATAACACAATACTGGGAGGAAAGTATACGTAATTAGGTATGTGCGTTCTTCTTGAAGTAAAGGGAGGCGTTCTACTGTCTGAGCTGGAGGCAGAATTTAGGAAAATAACAGCCCGGGTGGCCAAATTGTCTGTATCAGTTGCTACTTAATGGCCCTGCAAATGAAATGGTATTAGGAAGACCATTTTTATTTTCTGCCTCAAGTCAGAAAGGCCAGCTGGGCAGGTGTGCGCCAGATTTTTAATAAGCTGGACAAACAACATTATTTAGGCCCAAGTTTCTACTTGTTTGCTCATATAACTCATGCACCTGCACAGCATCAAAACATGGGATCTTACCTAGTAAAATTTTAGTAATTTTTCTTACACAGACAACTGTAATCACCATGTGGCCTTGTCATACAGTCAAATTTAAATGTGTATCGTGCCCACAAGAGGTGGATCAGTTGCATCATGTTAGTATTGATTGTTAATATGCTATGGAGACGGCATGGCTTTGCATTTGGCTTCTTAAGATGGTACAGTTGTTAAGTCTGGAGTGTTACAAATCTGTACTAGAAGATGAGCAGTTCACAGGGTTGGCAATGAATCAGTCTTGCTCACTGATTACTATCCATATCTTGCAAAAAAAATTCTCAACTGCTGGGTGCTCTGTGACCTGTGTGAAGTAGGCTGGTTGTATCTAATTTCCCTGGAAATCACTTATCGGAGTTCCCCTGTTTTGAGTATAACCTGGTGAAATGATCCAGAGTCTGCACTGTTCTCCAGAGGCAGGGCTGTGCACACCAGTTTCGACTCCCCACAGACAGCACCAGTAGACAGAAACTCTGCTGCGTTTGCCTCAATGGCATGATGTATTTAGCCCTTTGTATACCATAAATTTTACCATTTAGCTGCTCTAGCTAAAATATGCATAGCTAATGCCAACACTTTCAATGCGACTGGAGGTGTGTGGTTGTGTCCTCACAGGGTGGGCACCGGGAGGACCTGTCCAGGGGTTACAGTGTTAAATGACCTCTTCCTGCCCTGCAGGTGAACAGAAGAGTTTGACCAAGTGAACAGTCATTCGGTGACTCTCATAACCGCATTTTCCACAAAAGGATGTATTCTGCTGTATGGGGGCATACTCCTAGGGAAGCAAATGCAGTTTAACAAAAGCAGTTAACTCATCTATGCAAAGAACGTGGGAACTGTGCATTAACGTACTTAAGTTTGATTAACATCTAACAGAGTTTGGAGTGGGCTTTTGACTGCAGCTGGTAAGGGTCCCTTGAATTTATATTCAGATTACTTGGCAGCAGTTTTGCACCGTGTCTCTACATACCTTTTTGCTTCTTCTCATTAGGGGAAGTAAGTGGCTTTTGAGGAAGGGAAAAAAAAAAACAGATTCTTTGCATATGTGCTACAATTTTAGTCAAAACAAAAATATGTTGATTCTTCCATAGAGAATACTGTCACATGGATGTGATCCAGTATATTCATTTTTTAAATGGAACACAGTGTAGAGCAGTAAAAATCCGCTATAAACCTTTCTTTAGATGTGGACTGGAATGGTGTAGTGGAATTACAGTCAAAGTTCTTACATCCTTATTCCCATTAAGCAGTGTCTTCCTTGATGAATGATGCCAGTGGCACCAGATTTCACTATATAGTAGTTATGTTACCGACTAACTGTTAGCAATGGAATTTGACCCTGATTTTTAATATTAAAAGATGAGTTTCCCAGTAATTGGTACTCATATTCCTCTTTGAAGATTTGAAACGTATGCTAGAATCAGCATATCATGAACTTAGATATAACTGCATTATTTTTTCATCTATGAGAAGAATCTGTGTCTTGATATTCCAAATGTTTTTCTTGTGAAAAGAGTATGTATCATCTAAAGCCATCTGTCAGAAAAATAGGAGTAGTATTCTGGGGAGGGATTGGCTTTACTGGAATAGCTTTATTGATTGTGTCAGCATTCTTGTTAATTAACCCATTCAAACTGTCTGGTCTTTAATTGATGTTTTGCTTGTGTAAGGATTTGTGGTTCATGCCTTTGGATGTACACATTAGGTTTGCATTAACATGTAGACAGCCAGCTCTTCGTGTTTTATCTGTGTTTTGTATCTGATTGTCAGAGAAATTAGCCCGTAGTCAGCAATGAGGTACTAATTCTGAGCCCTTTTGATGTGCAAGACAACAAAAGAATATAGATTGGGGAGCAGAAAGCATAATTTTAACTTCGACACTGACTTGCTGTGTGACCTCAGGAAAGAAATTTGATCTTTTTTCTGCTGCTGTAAAAGAACACTCTTCTAAGCCTACCAAATTATTTTTGTTGAACACACAGAGATGCAAGTTAACTCTTGCAAAGAAACTTGAATGTTAAGACTCCATATTAATGTGTCTTATTTTTAAAATAGAAACACTGGCACTAAGAGCTGTAGGTTGTACGTCTCTAGTGTCCCACCACTCCAGTCACAGGAGCAACAGAACAGCACAAAACCATAGCAAAAATGATCTTGCCGTTTATAATCTAAAATTTAAGACAAAAGACAATAGGAAATAAGGAAGGACAATAAAATCATAAAAACAGCTGTCAAGCCACAGTTACATTATTATTCATCAAAAGTCATGGAAATTAAAATGTTTAAAGGAATTAATGGTAGTTTTTTTCAGGTGAGAGTCTTCAAATAGGAGACAGTGTAGAACTACTTCTCTGAAACACCAGTATATTACCAATGAGGGCTGGTACTACGGCCCTGCCAAAGAAGGGTCAACATCTTGTAAAGTGCGAGAAATGTTGGTCATTTCTTCATGGGAAGAGACCGTGAAAGGCAGGGGGAGGCTCGGAGAAGCTGTGACCTTGGGGCGATGCAGAAGATGGTTTTGTCAGGCTGGACAAGAGAAGACCAGCAGGGTTTTGTGATGTGGGTGAAGTTGTCCAGACGTGAGACTGGGGGGCCCTCACCCAGCCCAGTGGTGTCTCGCAACGGGCAGTGCTGGTCTGGGAGAGTGTGCTCGAAACTGTGGTGGAGGGTGTAGAGAAGAGGGAGGGCTGGTCAAGGCTGCTCAAGAAAGAAAAATGATCAAGAGAGCGACAATGCGTGTTTAGGGTGACTGACACGTCTGTGAGAAGTTGCAGGGTGCAATACTAAATCAGTTTAGCAGAAGGTACGTTACTTTGATGGGCTGCAAAGGAAGGAGAAGTGAACTGGACAGAAAACACTAAGCAAGCTGACAGTTTGTTGTTTCACGCACACCCTTGTTTCTTTTGGAAAGAAGCTGTTGCTTTGTAAAGTTTTTGCAAGCATTATGCTATGAGTTCTTGCTGCATCGTGTGTTATCTCCTTCAGGTCCTGTAAGCCCACTTCGAAGTGAGTAGCGCTGCATTCCGTAAGTAACTGTACGAGACAAATACATGCAGCACAAAATGATTTAAAGAGGCAGTAAGGGCAGGAGGATGTCGTTCTTAACATATTTTTGTCTTAGCCCTGTGAGAATATTTTTCATTAATGAAAACAAAGACATCCGTGCAGGGTCTCAAGGAGTTCAGCATGTTCACAGCATCTTTTGAAGTTTCTCTTATACAGAAATCTTGTTTATGTACTTTTCAGGAATTTTTGGGTACTTGGTGAATTTAAAGGATTTACATAGCAACTAATAACATTGTCACCTGGTAAGTTTCTTATCTTTGTCTTGTGGAAATGTTTTGATTTTGTCTTCCAGACGTTTTCCTGAAGTACAGGAGAAAAATATTCAAGGTGGACATAACTTTGACTTGGGATTTTTCCCGTCCCCAACTGTTATTTGGAACAAACTACTCTGCTATCAAAGGGTTTAGGAAAAGTCATGATGAGATCCTCATCCGTGGTTCGCAGTGGATCTGGCAGTGCCGCGCACCGCCTGTACTCTGCAGTCACTCTGCAGCTCTTGCAGCGATGCCAGCCCAGGGTGTGGGAGCTGCCTGAGAGCTCCGCAGCTCCAGCGCTGCCCATGCGTTGGGGTTTCCCATGGGGAGCCAGCATGCGCGGGAGGAAGCTATATGGTGCAGTCTCGTTTTGACATGCAGTTTTGACCGTCGTCATTCATATCTAAAGATCAGGGCTACAGGCTGCATCTGCCTTGCATTGTCGATACAGGCGGGAACAGAGAGGTTGTTAGCTGGTGGAACAAAGGGGAGGAATTTGCAGCTGCGATGCTGTGCTTGTCTTCTGCTAAATTGGGTTGTAGGGGGATCCCCCTGCCATGGTGGTATCCTTCTGACCTCACGTACCGCAAAGGTGAACTAAATCAAACTTATGTCTATGGTTTCACTATTGTTGGCTTCATTCAGATCTTTTGTACTACGGCAGTCTACTTTTATTAACCATGTTGCTCAACACTTGAGTTTGGTGTTGATTCACGCATAGTGATTTAGATGATGGCTATTTTATGTTACTTGCCGCTTTCTTCATGTGACCCATAGAAAAGTTTCAGAATCAGTTGATTTGGATGAGAGCTTTTGAGTCCTGACTTTTAAAGTTTCGGCACTGCTGAACTGATTCACTAAAGAGGAGCGAAAGAGTTTCGATCACAGGGCTCTGCCAAAAAGAGCCCCCAAAGTGAATGTTTTGTGTGAAAGCATGCCTTGCAGTTTAAGCCCAGAGTGACAATGATTGTAACACAACGCTGTTCATGTGACAGCCAGACAAAGAGGCCATTATGCACGGCTGGCTGGCATCAGATCCTCCCAAAGCCAATAGTCAGACTAAGCTTGGTCACCCCGAGAACGTGAATACACTGGAAGCACTTGCATGTTAAAAAAGAAGAAAAAGTCGTGTGTGTGTGTGTGCTCGCGCGTGCATGTTTGCGTGTGCCAAGGTCTGGTTAAGTTCTAAGTACAAAATTACATAATTGATTTGGCTTTTTTTTTTGGAAGTTGCTGTGAGGAATCAGCAAAAACCATGTAACATAGCACTGAGGGCAGACATGGTGGGAATAAGACAGAGTGAGTCAACAGACCAAGTAGATCTTCCAGGTCCTTTGCTCCGTGCTACAAGATTGCTTCCTACAGTGTGCTTTTGAGCGTGTATAACTGAGTTTTAGTTTCCTCTAAAGTGTTTACAAAATTTTGGACTGTACTGGTCTGCCAACACACACATGTTATGATTGCTGGAACTTAGGCACAAATAATGCTTGTGCATGTTTGTGGGAAGCATTTGTTTGGTGACTTATAAACGCTCTTCAAAGGGTTCAAGACCACCGGCAAGAATCAGAGCACTTGAGACATGAAGAAACGTCCCTGACAACTTGTAAGCTGCAGCAGTCTTGGCCCCAAAGGCAGCATACTTGTGTCAGCCTTTGTAAATCTACTTAAAAAATAGGATACGGCAGCTGGAGTGGAAAGCTCTTCAATTAGAAATGTATTTGTTTAAAAACAACTGTTTTGCCTTTGCAGCCCTGAGGGCTGGATTGTCTTCTCCAGTGCACAGGAGGTGGCACCTGATCATGACCAGAGTCGCTGGTGATCCCACCCAGCAAAGGTGCTTTGGCCTTGTTCCCTAGTTATGGCTGTACGTTACTTTTTTTTTCCCTTCCCCTTTCTCCCCTTTCTCCCCTTTCTCCCCTTTCTCCCCTTTCTCCCCTTTCTCCCCTTTCTCCCCTTTCTCCCCTTTCTCCCCTTTCTCCCCTTTCTCCCTTTTCTCCCCTTTCTCCTTCCCCTTTTCCTTTCCCCCTCTCTCTTCCTTTTTGTTTTTTCTTATGCTGATTGAGGACCTTATTAAACTACTGTTTGTTTTTGAATGGTATTTGTTCCTAAACACTTAGTTTAAGGTAAACACATCATTTACAGAGCAGCCTTTGCCTGTTTGTTGGTATATTGGTACTCATATAAAAACAAAGCACCATGAGTTCAGTTTCTTTAATTTCACATGAGGTTCGAATACGTTTTTTCATTTTGTTCTGGCTGTTACACTTTCTGAATACAGAAATTCAAAATACAAAATTATTTCATATTCTGCAGTTGTGTTTTGTTTATATTGACGCATTTTTCCTACTTGTTTACACTTTCCTAGTGAATATTTTACTTTAGAGATGCTTTTGAAGTGCAAAGAGGAACAGAAAGCATTATCTGCAACTAGTGACAGAGTAGTATTAAATAATTAATCTTTTTATTTATTCATTTCTGCATCATTAAACTTTTTTTTGAAGGGTTTTTAGTCTGTACTTTTACGAGGGACGATCACCAAAATGACTTATGCGTATATTAAGGGGTTTGTGTCACCAAGAATTAATCTGAAGAGGGTCAGGCTGTATTTTGTGTTTGGGGTACGAATGATACATCAGAAAGCATGGTATGTTGGTAGCTCTATTTAAATACAAGTGCCTGAAGAGCTAATGATTTTATTACTTGTGTCTGCACCAACGGAGGGCAAAGCTCAGTCCTGCTCCATTCAGCATGTGCTGAGGACTGCCCCCAGCAGCCAGCCCTTCCCTGCACTCACCCCCCGCTCTCCAAAAACACAGCTCTCAGGAGTTGTTGCAGGCTCTGTATCAACTTGGCACTTTTTCTCACAAATCCCCTTTTATGCCAAGTTGCTTGTGGTTGAGGGTCAAAACTAGAGAGCTTAATGATTTTTGTCTGAATTTTACATGTCAGTAAAAATCCCAGCCAATTTTGGTCTGACACTTGGATGTTTTTTTGGGAAAAAAACAGGAGGTTTTTGGTTTGGGGAGCAAGGTTGGCATAGGCTCCTGACCAGCTTCTTCCTTCAGTGTTTAGCTTAGATGTTTTAGTAAATCTTTTTAATAGAAAGAAATACTGAGGATACAGCCCAGCTGGTGTCAGAGGGAGACTGAGCTGTCAGTCTAAGAAATTCAGTGATATGTCTGGGTAAGTCAGGTGCATAAATGCTTGCTCAGGGTAAAGCTGGGCTAGGCAGGCTGGTTTTTTTTTCAGACAGTCCTCACAAAAAGGATCAGTACTTAATAATTTTTTTAAACTGTGTTAGAAGGGTGCCAGACTGCATAAAAGTTAGGATTTCCTTTTCTCTTGCAAGCACTATGGAAATGATGCTTGTGATCTCTGTACGTGCTGCCATTAAAGGATCTTCGTAGGCCACTGCACAGCCTTATGACAGCACTGGATTTTAATTATCCATATAATTACTTTTTTGTGCATAAGAATCTCTTCAATTATAATGTCACTATGAATGTCCTAAAAGTGCGTGTCATGTGAACCAGCACATTGTCTGTCTAATGAAGACAGCAAAGCAAACAGCCTCTCCAAATCTGAAATCCCATCTCTCACGTGGCCCCTTTACTCAGTTAATTATTACTTCTAAATACTAATGTTTGGATTTGTACAAATGAACTCATGTCCCGGGTGTGCTTTACTGTTCAAATCCCATCCACCTGTACCATGTTTGGTTGTGGGACCACAGAAGTTGAGGACATTTGAATATGTTTTTTAAAAATTATGGATAGGGCTTAACACAGAGATGGTGCTGTATGATTCTTGCCTGCTATATATGGTTTGGTATAGGTGTTGCTATCTCTCATGATGTAAGCTCTCATGGTCCTGTTTGATGTTGTCAGGTCCTCCCATCCTTTTGGTATTTTCTGATGCATTGGAAGTACCCAAATTACTGTATTCAGGGACATCAAAACATGGGAACTTGAAACTTGTGAAATTTTGTTTTTTAGGATGCAGCTATGGGACTTTCAGGAGTCAAGAAGATTTCGTGGAAAGGTGGGAAGGAGATTTATCAGTTATGTTCAACAAGTCTTAGTTTATATCCTCTCTAGAGTGGTGTTTACTGTCATAGAAAATCTAGATAATTGTCATAGGAATAAACAGACACTTAAGTCTGAACAGAGTTTTTGTGAACTCCTAAATGGGAGTCCCATTTGCCCATTTGTACCATTGTCCTATTTGCCCCTAATTTTGTGATGCTACTTCCAGAGCCGTTACTCACGTGCATTGTGAGTTCTCGTTGCTTTGTGAGTGAGCAGGTGAATATCCACAAATGCTGGCAGTTCTTCCATCAGAGGCTGCCCGTCCCCTGCTGCTGCTTCACAGTCCCTTCTCCCGGACAAAGGCCACGTTCCTCGAAGCAGCAAAAGTGAAGCAGTTAAGAAGTAATTAATACCTGTCCGCATTGGCTGTGTGTTGGTTGGAGAGCATGGAAGAGAGGCAGAATGAAACGCCTGGTGCCATTATTGCCGCAGGGTGGTGTTGTGTTGCCCTTTGGTGGGAGTTTCTGATATGCTGCAGCTGAGGAGTGTTTCACTGGCTGCAGTGCACTATTATTATTATTAATTATTACTATTATTTATTTATTTATTTTAGTGGGTTCTGATTAACCACGATTGCTTTTTATGCATAAGACTGCGAATTAAGACGTTGATTTTTTTCCTGCCATGACGAAGATCTGGGCACCTGTGGCCGGACGGCTGCTGCCGCTGCTTTGCGCTGGTGTTGTCTTCCTGGCATGACCCATAGGAAAGAAAAAATACATAACGCACTGCCGTTTCTCAATGTCATGTTTATGAAGAGAGGAACTGTAAGTCCAGGAGCAAAAAAACCACCTCCCTGGCCCTGCTGGCTGTTCCGCTTGCCTGCTGAGGTGCAGGAAGGCTGGTGGTCTGCCAAGTGTAACAGCCTTGGTAAAACTGTCTCATTCCCTTCCCGTGCAGGGGACTGAGGTCTTAAACCTTGGCCAGGGTATGGGCTTCGTGTGGGCTTGGGCACTCCGGCTGTAGCCCGCCCGGGCGCTGAGGGGTGAGCTCTGCCTTTCCAGTGGGTTGAGGAGGCATGCCTGTACGGGGAGCCTCTGCGCTGCGAACTCAGGGGGTTGACGTGGGGACTGCGCCTTCCTCTGGTTTTCAGTTGTGGCAATGGTGTTTGTAAAGAAAATTTCACAATTTGCACAGGCTGCCTGGCTCCGTTGTTCTGTCACCACCAAAATCGTAGGCTGCCTCTTCACCATCCTCTTTTTGCCTACAAAAACCTCTCTTAACACACTCTTTTCCTTCCCTCCGACTTCCTTCTGCTTGGACAGGGAAAACGTAAAAGCAGAAAAATTGTTTGGGTGCTTTTTTCCGCCCCCGCCGTGGACGGTGTGAGAGCTGTGCCTGGGCTCCTCGCGGCGCTGGAGGGGGACCCCTCGGGGCAGAGCGCCCGACGGGGGCATTTACCAGCGGCACCGCCGGCTTGTGCGTTTAACTCGCGTCTCCGCCTGCCCTGTCATGGAGCTTTAGTGCTGCTTTAATCCACGCCACATGCGGGTGACCCGAGCAAACCCTGTGGGAAGACAGAAGCCCCGTTGTGTGTTTGCAGAGCAGTTGCTCGGAAGCTGATGTACAGCTGTGGCCTGGCTTGTTTGGAAGTGAAGAGCAACTTGATCTTTTAATCTTTTTTTTTTTCTTTTTTTTTAACTCCGCAGACTGATATTGTAAATAACAACTGTTTCTGAAGGGTACCTGCCAGTGAGATTGAAATGCGTATTTTAAATTGAGGGGTAGATTTCACGTAGATTTTAGCTGTGTGCAAAGACAGTGCTTTATTTGTTTTTATAAATTAATTTTAGCTAGTTTCATTTCTTTTAAAATAAAAGATGTAAGAGAACAGAGGCTGAGGGCCTGCTTTTCTTACTTGGATTGAGTAAACCAGGAAAAACTTAAGTGAAATCAGTGGATTTTCAGAGTAAATGAGGTGAGGTGCGTGAACACGGATCCCTTGTGCATTGCCTGCGTAATGCATTGTAGGATCTGTGAACACACACACACGTCTGTGTTGTCCAGATATCCCAAAGCTGCCTCCATCAAAGCCAGAACAACTGGCCTCTTTTAATAGATTATTAAATTTTCTTTTAGAAAAAAGCTGAATTGCCAGCTCTCTAATGGACTCTGCTGAGAATGCATAGCAACATTACTGTTCTTTAGGCTTCAGGGTTGTTTTGGATTAAGGGCACTACACGTTGCAAATACAGCTATGCAGGTATGCCACAGGGCTTCAGCACTTTAAGGCAGAAGATGGTGCTGAATAGAACTGAGTTTCACTAGTTCCGGGGAAGTTGTTTAAACTCTGAACCCACAAAAGAGTGCATTTTTAATTATTGCATAAGAAGATTGGGTGAGTAGTTGTTGAAACACGAAACAAAGACATGGCAAGAGAGATGCTTCCTTGCTTTAAGTATCCCCGCTGCTGTCAGTAGATTTTTCCAACTCCATAACCCATTTCAGAGAGCTGGGAGACTTAATCTCATCTCTGGAACAATATTGTTCCTCTGCAACTTTAATGAACTTTTAAGATATGTCCCATTCTTTCTTGCTGAACACTAGTTCATGCCAATTTGCATTATGTATGAATAACGACAGCCAGGATACGTGTTCGTGGTGAGTGAACCTCAAAGGATGCAGAGATTTGGGGTTCTGGTCTGCACCACTAAAATACAGAAGAATTTTTTTGTGTCTTTGTTGACTGTCAACCTTTCTGTGTGTACCACATCCTTTTACAAGTTGATTTTATTTTGACAGTGGATCAACTTTGGAAAACAGATTTTTCTTTTGTTTGGTTTGGTTTGCTAAAGTAGTGGTGGGATGCAGGGCGGAAATGCTCTTTCTCATCTAGCAATGAGAGAAAATGTAAAAAAAGTCCGAGGTTGCCGCCTCTTGGTCTTCAGTAGGAAGTTTTTGGAACGAAGTTGAAATCCATTGCAGTAACTCCAAAAATGTTCAGTGGCGTTCAGAAGCATCTCTGGAGGCTGCATCCTAGCATGTACTTTAAGCTTCTTCTTCTCCTGTGGGAGTCCCTCGCTACACTTCCAAAAATTACTCTGCTTTCTGTTGTATTGCCTGTCTCCAGGGAAATACCAAAGTTTTAGTATATCGAGGTTTTCCCTTAGGCATATATGTGTGTTTTTCTTCATCACAGTTTACAACAAGAATACCAATGGGAAAAATAAAGACATGAAAAAGCAGACAGACAAGAGGGCATTACTGGCCTTTTCAGAGGTGACCCAAATCTGTTAAAAATTCTCTGTTAAAAAGTCATGATATTGTGTGTGGTGATTCCTTTGTAAATGTCTAAGACACAAAAGTCTGTATTTCTTGATTCTGATGCTACACTCATGGTAAGTACTGTAAGCATGATGTTTATGTTATGGCCACTGTGGCAAAATGTTGAACTGGAAGCATGGGTCCTAAGGGTAGGCTGAAAATGGAGACTAGCAGACCGAGATTCTGTTTTCAGCCCTGCTGTTGATTTGTTTTATGAAATGAGATAAAACATTTAGACAGGAGTCTAAATACTTTCCATATGCAGTGTGGCTATTAAGAGTAGCCTTAGGAACAAAAAGCCTTACAGTGTTAGAAGAAGTGTTGTAGATCTTATAGGGAGTTAACGTTGATAAAAATACTGTATGTGAGATTATTACATAACATATACCTAAAGATACGTGTGCTTAAGTAAGTGAATCCTATCTTTTGCTAAATTAAAGAGGTTGAGGGAGATCAGGTATTTGCAGAAGGCACATGAGAGGAAAGAGACCCCAGAGAGAGAGCGAGCCACACAGAAACTTGCTGGAACCCCTTGCAGCATGGAGCGGCCTTGGACTGCCGAAAGCACAACAAAGACCTTCAGACAGTGACAGAGAGCATCTGCCCTGGCTCTTCTCACCCGTCGGGGGAGACTCTTTCCAAAAAACGGTCACTTGCTGTCCTGGAGGGAGGGAATTAAAGTGTCCCAATCTGCCCTCCAGAGAGAAGAAAGATTGATTCATGGATTAGTTCACCGGGCAGCTGATAGGTTGGGTCAGATGAAGCGCCCGTCGCTTGCGCCAGCCTGTGGTAGACAGCTTTGCTTCAGCTTTCAGCACAAGGGCATCCTTCTGCCTTTCAGGAGCGGATGCAATGGATATCAGTACAGTTTTCATTGCTCTTCTACACGTTCCTACCTTCGCACTCTCTAGAGCAGCGCAGAAAATCAGTAAGGAAGGTCAAATAATCCCTTGCTCCTTACTGGATGAAATGGATGAAAAGAAGTAATTTTAAACAATATGGCAGCTGGCCTGTCCGTCTTCCTTGCTGACAATAGCAACATACATTTCTGTGCTCTTAGTAGAAAGCCTGTGTGAAATTGGAAAGAAGCAGTTAGTCGAGGGAGAAAGTGCGTGTAAGCTCAGAGTTGTTTTGCTAAGTCAGGACTGGTAGACGCTAAGAGCTTGGTTTTTAGAGCCAAAAGAAGATCAGCTAGTAGTAAAACCAGTGTAATAGTGGTCATTGGCCAGCCCAAGTGTGGAGTTTTCACCAGGTGTCGTGACCGTGAATCTGAGTCTTTAGTCGTCAAAAGTCAGTTGTCAGCACCACCCAGCATACGGCCATGGGCAGGAGGAGGGATGCGCTTTGTCCCAGCATCATGCAATCCCTCGGGGTGGCTCCTCTGATCTCTTCCTCTGGGCTTTGCTTTCCCCTACTTGTTTGCACTGTCTGCTGACAGGGAGCTGCAGTCGGTTTGCTATCTCTGCAAAGAGAAACGCCCTGCTAAGCTGCCGGGAGCGTCCCTGCTGCGGCCAGCGTGGTGGCCTGGCAAGCGCTGGCAGCACTGAGCTGTTGGGCTGCTCTGGATTTCAGAGAGAACACGCAGTTTCGTGAGTGAGTTCAGGTTTCATCCCAAATTTCCACGCAGATCAGAGGAGAGCGTCCATTCCATTTTCGCTCTTCCCAGAAGCTCCCTCACTGTGATTGTCCAGTGCCTCTGCAAATGCTGCGCTGTTTTTCACTGTCCTCTCAGCTGGTTGCTCGTCTGCTAGCAAAATAAAGGAGCAGAAGTACTACTGAACATGAAATTTCATGTGTGCAGTTTCCAAGCTCTGGATTGCTTATGGCTCTCATCCGTTAATGAGAGATGACACATTCACACATTCAGATGACCACTGCATTTCCTTCTGAAAATAGTGAATGCTTTCAATTTCCCTTTAAAAAAACCCCCATGCACAATTTGCAATACTTGTTTTTATTTTTAATGAATGATTGAATCAAGGCCAACGTTCCTATAGTTTTAACCAAGCGGCAGCAGAAGTTGTAACAGAGATGCTGCTAATGCCAGTTGGGCTATAAGTCTGCTTACAAAGTTTGCCTGTTTTCTGGCACAGCCTCTGACACATACACTCCAGTCAATCACAGTAAAGTGCCTAAAAACAGATGTGGCAATTAAGCTGAAGAATTCTGTCTCTCTCTTTTAATTTTTATTACAGGGAATAACAAAGTACCTCATTAAAACCACCATCATAGAGATTTTTTTAATTTGGCATACAAATGTCTGCAAAAATTAGATCTCTGAATAGGGTGCCTTGTTACTAAAGGTGCTTTGTCAGACAATGCTATGAATAGACCGTTTTTGTAATGACAGATATGTGCTCGTGCTACTGCTGTTCTTTTACAACCCATAATGCAAAGAGGTACGGGTTTAAAGAAGGCAACATGTGTCCTGAAGGATAACATTTTGAGGGATTTAGGGCCTTGTATTCAAGTTAATAAAAATGTGGTCTTGATTCTTCTGGGTTCAAATTACACTGCCTTCAGCTGGAATTAGCGGCAGACATTTAGGAAGGTTTCAGATAACCTGTAACCAAAGTAAATTAACATATTTTAATAAGAGAAACTATCTTGAAAAAAGATATTAATTGCAACCAGAAAAGTCTTCTTTTGATTGTTAGAGCTTCTAAGGCATTTGCCTTCATTAGTTTCTTTTAATGATGTACCGGGCACTCTTTTTAAAGGAGAGTCTGATTCGTCGTTAAAAGAAGCAAATTTAAGAATTTCATGATTTGAGATGTCTTAAAAATTATGGTAAGAGAAAACTGAAACTGATATAAATCGGAACTGGAAACTTTGATATGAAATTACTTTTCCAATGTGAAAGTGGTTTTATGCATAAAATACAAAGAAGTTGTTTACTTTGTCATTGTTGGAAAGAACATGGTTTTTTGCTGCCCATCACGAGTGTTGGTAGCAGTTTTATTTCTTACAGGTATTATTTATTCGCTAAAGCACAGGGTCTTGTCTTACAGCTTCAGCTATTTATCTAGGAGTGTACTGAATCTATCTCTGTCTGTGTACATTTACCTGCATGTATATATATGTGCCAGTGTGCAGGTGCGCATGTGCGCGCATACCACACACACACACACAAACATGAAAGAGAGAAAACCTGCGGATACCACTGTCACCTGGCACGCTGAATTTCTCCCTAGGAATATTTTTTTTTCTCTGCTGACAGATAGGGAGACTAACACTGAAATTATACAACTGCAAACACGGTTTTAAGTTTGTAATATGTTTTAAAAAGAATGTAATATTGAGTGTAGGTATCTTAAATGTTCAGCTACTCGTGAACCTGTTGTTCATATTATGTCTGTAGATATGACAGGCCACAGATGGAATAATGAGACAAAATTGTCACCCTGTAACGTCAAGGAGCAGTGCAAATCAAACAAGCTAGTCAGTAGAGGTCAGGGAGAAGGCTCACAGGTATAAGTGTTGTTTCTGTAACTGCATATGCTTGCAAGCATTATGAAAAGTATACAGTTAGAATAAAACTTAAGTCTTGCCCCACTTCTCCTGGGGCAGTAGCAATGATATACAGCTGCCACCAGTATAAACGGACACAGTATGATCACTTGATGGCATCTTGTTAGGGCCTTCAGCAGGAGTAAATTAACTGTGGTGGAAAAAGACACAGGGATGGGTGAGAAAGGAGATGAGTAGGTGGGAGAATGGGTCTGGTCTTGCACATGTTGGTCTATAGAGCTCCTTCCATTTATTCCAGATAGTAGCAACTCCAAAAGATGCACTGAAAGGATCTCCCAATGTTGTTGAGCCAGTTTACTGTGAAAACCACAGTATCGCTCACTCTATAGGATGTCCTCATCAGGTTATATCGTAGTCTCACTGAAAGCTGTTCAGGGCAGAATTCCGCTTGACTTTAATAGGAATAGGATTTGTCCCTTTAATTGTGGTTTTGTTAAAAAACTAGAATTAACCAGTCTCTTTTGGTTTTGCATTATGGTCTTCCATTTTCCCCTTTGAGGAAAGAATGCAGGAGTACTACATCCATTCTAACCTTTGCAAACACCAAAATAAAAAATGGAAGAAGTGAATGAATGAAGTGTCAAAGGAAACACTTCTGGGTTCCCCATTCTTCTACCAGAATGTTTTGGATTTACTTTGCGGGGGGACATGGGAGGCTTGTGCAATGAATCCTAAATGCTTTGAACTAGATTGCTGGAGGTGGAAAAGCTGGTAAGTAATGCACTGAAATATTCAGAAGCTGTTGAAATGAGATGGAATCAGTTAATTAACTTTTTTTTTAGAAAAAGCAGATCATTTTAAAATTGAAGTCTTTAGCAAAGTACTGTGATAAGGATTTACAGGAGTGAAATATTCAGGCTAAATCATGAAAACAGGAGCTAACTGGAATGACAACTTTATTTTCTGTGGAGCATTATATGCAAAATGGCATTTCCTTGGGTGATTTACGAAAATAAATGTACTGAAGCAGTGTTACCAACAGATTTGTTCACAAATTGTAACAACTTGTTAGCAACTAGAAGATATAAACAAATGAGGGTGTTCATATGTCTGATTTTTGTAATGAAAGGGTCCAGTGAAAGGCTGTGACAAGTGTGGGGAGCTGCAGGCTGAAGAATTTTGCCCGTGATAACGGGGGCTGTGTCTGGGAAAAGGAAGAATCTGATGTATAATGGAAATGCATGTGGAAAAAGAGAACGTGCATGTAATGGGGGAAGGAAAGAAACAGAGTCGGTCTTTGAAGAGGGCTGAAACAAGAAAGCAGAAGACTTTTAAGGGAAGGCGGGCACGTTTGAAATGGATCCTACATTGCATAGGAAGCTAAAAAAATTGTCTGAGTCCTGTGATTGTACTCCTTTATATGCTGGCAATAAACTGGAGGTGACACAGTGTCTGGAAGGCTGGTACTTGAGGTAATAGGAAAAGAGCGGTCACAAAAGCTATGGTCCAGAGAGAGTAAAAGCATGAATGAGAATTTCCACAGCAGTGGAACCAGGGCATCGATGTATTTAGGCAACCACAGGATTGTCCCAGGCAACTTGTCAGCAACCACAAAGTTTTCACAGTTGCATCCATGAATACAATATCTTTTCTTATGATTCCCATTAGAAAAAAATGAAATATCAGATGTCTGGTGATGCTATCTGCTTAAGGGACTATGCTAAAAATTAGTTGCAGATTTCTTATCGTGTTATTCTGTGATAAACAGAGCTTTCATACATACCACTAAGATCTAACTTGGGAAATAACTTGCCTTAAATACATACATCCAGCCATTTTCACTCTCAGCCTTCTAACTTCACCTGTACTATTAAAACAGCCCTGGGATTAATATACAGACTGATGGTCCGGTAAGGAATACATTATTTAATTTAAAAAAAAAAAAAAAAAAGAGGGAAGAGGAGGGAAAGGAATTCTGTCTGTGTGGATATGATTTTTGTATCAAGCCCTATACTGTATAGCCTCTCTTAAAATATGTGTTATTTGCTTTCATTACTATTAACTGACTGTTAACTGTCAACAGCCACCCTGGGAAAGATGCCCAGGGCCAATAGGTGCCATCCGTGTATGGACTGAAAGCTGCTGGTCCCGGCGTCGGTAGCCTCCTCCCAGCCGGGAGACGTCACCAGCCCCTGGCTCCCGCCTGTCTCTGCATCCCACTCCTGTTTTCTTCAAAAACGTGGCCTGTGGCTTCCCTGGGGGCAGCTGGCCAGCCCCGGGGCAATCCGCAGCTGTGGAGAGGGGCTGGAAGGGGAGGACGAAGACCTTGAAGGTCTGGCTGGAGTGTGCAGGCAACAAACAGCTGCAACAGCTCGCCTGCAGACAGGCAGGCAGCTGGGAAGCGGCGACCTCCGAAGATCTACACACGCTTGAGAGAAAGAGGTGGTGGTTGAGGGTGGCCTTTCTAAAACCGGGCTCCTGCGTGCCCTTCCCTATGTGTGTATGGGGGAACCGCCCTTGGTCCCCAGTTGTCCCCTGGTGGCAAGCTGCACGTTGCCATTGCCCAAAAATATGACCCCGAGATAATGCTGCCATCAACAGTACAGACACACCCTGTGAAGATTTTCAGTGGTCTGTGTTTACAAGATCGGTTTATTATTAATTCTTTTTAGAAACAATTTCCTTTTGTTTGTCCTTCCTCATCTCACATGTATCTTCTCTGTCCATCGCTTACTCTTGTTTCATTATTTGGCTTGGGTCAAAGGAGCATTAAGGATCTTGAGGAATTTTCCGTTTTTTTATTGCAACGAGAGCCTGAAATTAAAGCAATAAATTCTTGCCCACTGATACCCAGACCAGAAATAGATAGTAAGTATATTTACCTGACATAGTTTTATATGGTTCCCTTGAAATGTCTTGTGTAAAAGAAGTATATCGGGGTTTATGTTCTAGCTGCTATTACGTCTTCTGAAAGCGTGCTTTTCAGATACTTTGGTTTGGATTCTAGACAGCTTTAACTGTCTTTATTTGGTAACTTTTCATCTGGGTGGAAAACAACCGGACGGCACATTTAGCCAAAAGATTTTTGTTAACAGTTCATCCTGTCGACTTCCTGTGTGAATAATCTTTAAACATACAGTACCATGTGCTGTAGGTAGCCTTAACGATGACAGGTTTGCGTGTTCAAGACCTATACTTGTTATCTGCCTGAAAAAAAAATCTTCTAATGTGAACAGTGCTGTAATTTAGTGGACAATGATAGCTACAGTGAAGTGACCCCATGCTTGTGATGTTTGGCAGCCTGCCTCAGAGGAATAATAATGAGTCCATCTGCAAAGGATCTGGCATGCTGGCATTTGTCTTTACTATGCCTCCTTGCCTCGTGCAAACTTGACTTCCACTGAACTTTCTTTCCCTCTCCTTTTAAATCGGGAGGGATTAAAAGGAGAAGAGGACTGATAAATGGATGTATCATCCCTGCCAGCTTAGCGGATATGGAAACTCTCACTGTATGGTGAGTGTTGCATGGCAGTAAGTGAAGTTGGTGGCCAAAAAGAATCTTGCTTTTCAAGAGGCCAGAAGATCCTGGGGAAACTCTCATCTGATCTTTTACAGTAAGAACAAATCTTGTAAAAGATACTGCTGAATGACTTGCAGAGAAATGCGGAGTCCTCGAGGACTGAGTTTATGCTGGTAATGGAATAGCGCTGTGCTCTTGGGTCTGTACTGCAGCGTGATGCTGGGGCATTCAGTGCTATGGAGGGACTGTGCTGCGGCACTAGGTGGCATTGCTAGTAGAAGGCTAGATGTTTGCTGAGAGTTAAAGATTTCTGTTTCCTCCAATGTTCGTAATTACCTTATTTCATTCTGGAAACAGAACTGTCCTTATAATTGCAGTCCAAGAGATTGTTTGATACTTATAAAACAGTGTGCAGTGTGACAGCTCCCAACCTCTCCAGGCTTCCACCTGAAAGTTTTTGTGTTTAAGTAGGAGGTGCCTAATCCAAAATACAGTTTAACAGGTGCTCTCTGTTATTCAAGATCAGATCATGTATTATTGCATTTATATTTGGAAGGAATGGTACAGATATGCAGCCTGTGAAATGGTAACATTACTTAAAGGATTGTGATGCCATAGCTTTCAAAACAGGTATTTCCATGACTTATGGGCAAATAAAACCTGGTCTCCTCCAGACTTGTGGGTTATCAGTGGGTTCTCTGGAACTTGACAATTCAAGACTACTTCATTTCTGTTAACTCCAGTTTAAGTAACCAATGGATTTGGAAGTTATTGGGCATGAGGCCAGAACACGTACACAAACATTGTGATTACATAAACCTCATTTGCCTAGAAACCTCTGATAATTAAAGAGAGACAAAAAAATAAAAATGAGCTAATCTATTAACTGAAGAAAAATGGCAATTCATGAATGATTTATTTTTCTTAATAACGTGGCACTTGAAAAAAGTAGCAGCATATTTTCCCCATAAAGGAGACTTACTTCAGCACACTCAGCCTCTGATTTGGTTATTCTTCAGGTACCAGTCTACATTAATTGTATTTTAATTTCATGCGCTTAGTCCATCTTAAACACCTTTGGACTCTTCAAATGTGTCAGTTTGTTTCACTTTGAATTTTAGATGCTAACTCAAACTTGAGACTTTGCGGTATAACTGTTCTTGAGTGACTTAGGGGTACTCTCCTTTTCATGCAAGACCTGCTAGCATTTGAGAAGGGAACCCCGGGATGTGTCTACATTGGCTTGTAGGCCTAAACTTGTCTTAATTGGCATAAATGGCTGCCACCCCCAGAGGGACCTTGGGAGTGAAAAAGCTTGCAGGAGAATAAACGTGTGAAGAGGAAAACTGGAGGGGCTGTTACTTTTGTGTGCTAGGGTATGAAATAAGGAAATTAATACTGTGTTTTGAAGGAGGGCTCAGTGATTGGGTTAGTACGGTTTATGGCTAGTCATATATTTAGCAAATTGGTCCAGCAGGGTCAGGTTGTCCGTGAGTGCGTGGCTAAGGCAATACCTGTCAGTCAGCACACATTCGGATGAGCAGTGAGGTTTAAAAGCAAAGAAACGAGTGAAGAGGGTCAAATTTGATTAAGCTGCGTCAAGAGGGGCCCTTGTAGTCTCTGATCGTGGGGGGTGTGAAAGGGTCATTCAATTTATGGCACTACTGGGTTATCATTTAGCAAACTGTCATATTAAGTGTCCAGATGCCACACATTTTCTGTCAAGCAGAGTCTCAGCCTTGCCAGATGGGTTGCATGTTGGTCTCTTCTCAGCTCCCCTAACTGGCGATGCTGCCTTCGGAGTGACGTTTTTTTGAGGATTCGAGAAAAGACCAGTCACTTTATTTACATTTGCTGTGATTGTACTTCTTCAGCCAGCCTAGGGTCTGTGTGATAATGCTCCAATTCGGGTTAATTCGTATTTGATGTATGAGGGAGGTTTCATGTGACACAGCATCAAACTGATTTACTGATTTCCGAAGGAAAAATGCCTTCTGCTCTTCACGCATTAGTTCTCTAATGTAATCAATAAAAGCAATCAGTTTTTTTCGCAGAAGTTAACACGGGACTAATCATCATTGACAAGATTAGGTCAGGTTCAAATTTTGCTTTGCCTGACATTGGTAGTGTAAGAGATGATTTTATAAACAAATTGTGCCCCTGGCAGAGGAGCTGAACCTCAGGATTGAGGAGAGTATAATGTGAAAAACACTACGTAGGAAGTGAGGGACCAAACAATTCTTTACCAGAAAATCTTTATCTCATCCAGAGCCGTGGTTTGCAGTTGCAGGTAGCAGTCACTAAGTCTGTTATGGGGTGCTGGCTTTGTCGTGCTCTGGAGAGTGTGAAGGCAGAGGCACTAGCAAGGGACTCTGCAGAAATGATTGCGTGGTTTACAATTCAGACTGAAAATCTAACTATGATGGACAGAATGAAGTTTTTTTTAAAATAGCATTTGCTGTACATGCAGGTTAATGCAATGTAAGTGTAATCAACAACAGCCCATGGGATTACAGCCTGGAGAACAGTTCAACATACCTGTGCCATATCACTGGAGAAAGGCAGAAGTGTGTGTTGTAAAACCTTAGGGATACCATGAGGGAGTACCAAAAACTCCTACTAATCTGAAGTTCGTCTTCTAACTAAATGGCATGTTCCTGCTGCATTTTTTATGTTGCAGTGGTAAAAATGCTTTTGCAACAGTAATGAGAAAGCTACATCAGCATTTCCCTTAGTCTTGGATCCATTATGTCATGTTAGCAACTGTTTCGTACTGTTCTGTTGCTCATGCAGTTCTAATCCTGCTTAATTCACTGGCAGCACTTGATTTTGCTGACCAAAAAATGCTTGTTCACAGCCTTGAGCAACCTTCATTTCTTTTACATTTTGCATTGTTTTACCTTCCCTTGCTCCCCCAGTTCCACTCGTATTTATTTACCTTTTGTTACGACAAATCTGTGGGAGATCTATGTGCCCTGAGTTTTGCTTGTGGCTCTGCTCTGGGTGGGTGGAGAGATTAATTTGTAATTGTGTCTCAGTTTTCACTACATAGAGGAGGAGCATTTGTGTGCCTTTTTTAGTTATCTTTTTTTTTTCTGGTTTTGATCCTGAACTCTATAGGAAAAAAAACCCAAACCAAAGCAAAATGTGTGCAAAACTGTCAACACAGTTGGTAGTGGCAGAGAAAGTGCCTACAAATCTCAGATGACGGGTAGTAATGGTTAACTGTCTGTGTTTATATGGTGCACATGCAGGCTTTTTCATCTGCTTACTAGCGAGACGAAGGTAGTTCGTGTAGTTGCTGACATTAAAATGTATTTTAGGGGATTACCTGTAATTTATGAGAGTATATTTTTGGGATACCTGTACACCTGTTACACCATTTTAAAATGAGCTTGTTAGTAGTTATAATATGCCTTGGGGTGATCAGATTAATTTTTTAATATGACTATTATTGATGACTATAAATATCTTCCTTTGACATAATAAATGTATAATGAGCTAAATTTCCTTAATTAGATTACAGAAACTTAGGGGAGTGGTCTATGGTTGCTTCACGCAGCTGCATTGCTTTCCTGTTAACATTTTTAAACCATGGGCCTGTATTAAACGCCAGGGAAACAGAGAAGTCTCCGAGCTAAACAGACCTGACATTGCACAGGACCTGCCTTAAAGATCCTGCCCAAATGAGAGTAAAGATGCAACTTTGTCAACTAAAGCTTTTGCCTCAAATAATATAAAAAATGGTAAGGGGCAATAAGATTTTAGTGTTCTGTTGAGACATACGTGTTCTGTCGTGGACTTTAGCAGAAGAAAGACCTGGCAGTAAAACGCCATAGGCTAGGTTAATTTTGTTGTGTGGTCAGTCTTGGTGCAGTTCACCTGCATTGAGAGTCTTATGTGCTGGTTAACAATCAAAATGATTGGAAAACGTATTTTGCTAACTCCCATACGAAGTTTGAAAAATGTTTCCCCTCCACACCCCCCACCATGTACATGCCAACATGTTGCTGGATATGGGAGGGCATTTTGGGAACAACCATTTGCCTCCTTGAAGTTCTTTTTCATGGAGGTCAACGGTGCTACTCACAGTAGAAAGCTCGATGCCTGGTAGCAAAATTCCTGTTTACGGCTCAGGAACATACAATAAATCATACAATATGCTGTAGGAGGTCAGAGGAGCCTTCTGTTTTAGCATGAGTTATTTACTGCCTCATACATCTACTAATCACTAATTTGCATAGAGAAGACGTTCTCCAACATGAGCATTTTCAGTACTTAAACCACAGGTACTATGTATATGTAGCTTGTGAAGGTGCTGATGTATTATTGGGTGAGATAATTTAAGCAATATATAATAAGGAAAGTGAATCTCTGAACAGGGTATCTCAGTGGAAACTGTAGACAGCAAGAGTTAAATGAGTCATCTACATTTTTTTATTGCTAATATAAACACTTTAGCAATGCTAATCAGTTGTACTGATTTTCTGTTTTGATTTTCCTTAATAATTAAGCAAAAGATCTGGAATGCAATCAAGTTTTACACTAGGGGGTTCATGCAAATGTTTTTTTTTATTTTAAATTTTGTTAAATGTATCCAAGAGGAAAGTTACTGAAGTTGAAAATAAAAGAAAAAAAGGAAATACAGTTTACATCTGCATAATCAAAGTGACCATTTTCAATGAGGAAGATCACCACTTTGTTGAAATTATTAGCTGAAAATACAGCTGCTTTTACTGCTTTCTAAACAACTGCACATTGACTACTCTGCTATGCAGTGTGCATGCTGGGAAACAGTTACAGATCATGGAATGTCTTTCAGCAGCCCTGATTTTTCAAGAGGGATTGAGCAAAATGGGATCATCTCTGTATCCTCAGATATCTTAAATATAATAGTTTCTTTTTTGTGAGCTTTTTTTACGGTGACTTCTGAAGAAGGTACTGTAAAGTAAGAGTATTTCATCTCTCTTGTTTTTTTTTTTCCATGGCCCAGTGGACTTTTTTCTCTTAAAATAAAGTTATTGGTGTAGTTTGCTTTGTTCTGTTCCATAATATTTAAAGAAAGAAATTCCTATTTCTGATTAATTTGCTTTGTTAAAAATATTTGTATGATTTCAAAACAAACGTATTTATTAGAAATTATTTTCTTGTTATACTACAGATTAGACTCAATGATCTCTTTTTTTTTGGTGATCTCTGCAGCCACATAATGTTAAAATTTATGTGAAAATGAGGATATAAGGTCAAATGTTCACTGAAAGGGAAATATAGTAGTTTAAGTCATTACAAATTACCTATTACCAGCATTGATTCTGACATTTGTGGATTAGCGGCAAGTTGGATTAAAAGTGTTTCATTTCATAAAATAATTTGCTTGAAAACAAAGATAGATGTAGTCAAAGTGTTAGGATAATCTTTTAGATTTTTATGTTACTCTCATAACTTTTTTGTGAGCAGAATGTTTATTCTATTTCAGAATTATACGACTGGCAGAGGAGGGGCTATTTTTGCAAGCTATATTGGGAATTTGACTTTAAAGAGCAGTAACAATGCAGGATAACATGCGAGGCTGTCTGTTAACAATGGAAAGCTGGTGTGGACAAACCATCACTAAACAGACTGAGCCTGGCTGCCTGCAATTAAACGGGACATTGGGACCTCTAAAATGTGGTTTGTTCACCAGCTGACCACCTTGCCACTCGTGTGAAACTACTCCATTTGGATTCTTCTTCCAAAACGGGCATGATATTGCTGCAGGCAGTGTGTGTTTCTTGAAGTATCTGTTGCTTTATGTCATATGTATTGATTATATATGGGTCAATAGTTTTAGCTCCTTTATCGTTTGTATAATATTGTTAATGCATTATAAATATTTTTTCTAACAGCCACCTTTTTGGTAAGATGGTTCTTCATTTGAACTCCTTTATTGGCTTCCTTGTCATACTCCTGTACCATTGGATGGGGACAACTTTATCTTTGAATCTGGAAGATCCGAATGTGTGTAGCCACTGGGAAAGGTAATACTTTCTTCTGGAAAATACATGACACGAATTCCGATTGTAGTAATTTTGTTTTGTTTTACTTGGTACATTTTAAATGATTTAAAGCTTTTAGTTCAGTAATGAAATGGGAAAAAAATTTCGCGTTACTGCATGGGCAAGGTAAGTTCATGGACAAGTAAAAGACTATTTCACACTGGGCTGAAATGCAGTCATCTTTGCAGTAGGGGTTAGGATGCAAAAAACACTACAGTGACACCAGCGATGTTACACAACCATCTGGGTACAAGAAGTGAATAAAATCGGCTTTTTTTCAATTTAAGTGAAAAGAAGCTTTTATATATGCAAAATATAATTAACCATACTGGAGTTTGGCCAAATTTGATTATGCTGATTCTTTCCTATTCAACATTCACAGAATCTGAATTAAGATTTGTTGTTTAATTTTTCTGATGAGGTTCAGAAATCTATAATGTACAGAAAGAAATTAATCAATTTAGTTGGTCTGTTTGTTCAGCCAGTTTCACGTTAATTGCAAGGAGAATGCCACAATGGGTAGGAAAGGGTGAGCCACAAGCATTTGCTCTACTGCTTTTCTTGTGTAAAGTTTATAGCAGTGAAACCAAGCCTTATGGTCTCATTATTATTATTATGCCTGTGATTGATCAGCTAGTCCCTGAGACAGTCTAACTGTTCATTTGAGGACTTCAGTATTTCCTGCATTTAAGGAAACAGTGTTTTATGTTTAATCTCTGGGCGTGCTGCTAAGCCACTGGACATTTATTTGCGATTGTTATGGCTGAATCTTTAGAAAGAAAGTTGAAACTTGTATTTACTTTTTTATAAAGTCTCTATATTAAAAAAAAATCACTTCAGGACTTTCCCCAGGAATTTATCTGAGCTTCATGTGAAGCATTTAGAGTCTCTGCCCCTAGCGTTATGTACAATTTGGCTTATACAGCAATGTGTATATGAAGTAGTTACCATACTAAATACCTGTTTACAGTATTCAGGCACATGTCTACGATGTTACTGGATACTGCTCTATATTACGTATGCTTTGTTTACTGTTTTTATAAATAAAAATGGTTTTGAGGGAAGCTACAACGTAGCAAAAGCAAAATGGGAAAACCCCCCAAATATAACTATTTACATTGCATAATGTATTTTAAAACAAACTAATCGAAGTCTGCAGAAAGAAACATGTATCTAGCAAGCATGCCCATTTTGTTGCATGAACTTCTTTCCTTCTTCTGCTGAGTCTCAGAAATGGGGAGGAACTCCAAGTAAACTCACCGAAATATTCACACTGTTGCCCAGAGCAGGCGACAAAGCTACATAAGTATGAAAGAGTAAAACCCCAGATACAAGCTCTCTTTACTGCTGCTGTCACTGGCATTGCTATCTGCTTTAAATAAATCTACCCCAGCCAGTAATAAAACGGACTTTAGAAATAAACCGCGGTCAGAGCAAGAAGGGGTAGAGCATGCCCTGCCTGCAACAACGAGCGCCGAGCCTAAGGCAGAAGCGTTGGCACCCCACCAGCGTTTTGTCGGACTAGGTCGGACAGCTGGATGGATTAGGGTTGCTTGCCTTCATATGGACATAGGAAAAACAGGGAGTTAAGTTCTGGGCAGTTAAAGTAAGCGGGTCTGGATGTGTTTTCCCTCAGTATAGGTGATGACAGCAGGAAGAGGAGATTGTGGCTCTTACCCTGCAGTAGGTGCTAGGAGGTCAAAGAGGGCGTGCGTGAAAGTGAGTGAAAGCTGGACGGGCTACATACTAAGTGTTTTGGCTGGTCCTGGGAATTAGTCCTACTGCAGGAACTTGCCATGCATTCCCGTATTTTCTAACCCACTTGCGCAACCAAGGACTGACTGACTGCCAGCACAAACAGCCTGCTGAAGAGTTTTCTAGGATGATTCAATATTTTTCCCTTTTGCAACAGGGCTCTGTTCCTCTTGCTCCCCTGACAGCTCTGGAGGCTCTGGACTTCAGAGTGTAGACTTATTTCTAGGATACTGTGCTTATAATTTGGCAGAAAATAATAATAGAACTTCAATATAGTATTTCTGAGGAAAAAAAAAGATTCTGTGTTAAAAATTAGCTGGTAAACAAAATAAGGTATGGGCTTTAATATTTTATAATTTCTGATTGCTGAATAGACTGTTTGACGGCATAATTGTTATATCATTTTTCAGTAATTATTACTTTGGTGTATTTCTGTGTTAACAGCCACTTAGTATCTAAATACACCGGCAGATCTTTCCATTACCAAAGAAGATGTTTTGCTATGGATACAGCTACAGTTTTTAAAATAAATTTCTCAGAAAATCCAGTGAGATTTTTCTATTCTGTATGATAACAGAAGAAATCTCATCTTCTGGCTCTTAACTAGTTTTCCAGCTATCCAGTGATGTTAGTAAGTTTATTGCCATAGGAGAACACACTACTTCAATTTGCTGCTCATTTGAGGCACAGGTGTTTTGTTTTTTTTAAATTAAGGCTTACATTACTTATCTTTAAATGCCTGGTAGTACTATTTCATCAAATATATTACACAGTAAAGACATGATAGCTGTCCACATATATGTTTGTCTTCGCTTGGTGGAAGAAAAAACCTTTCAATTGATAACTTCTATTCTATAAAGTTAGCTGGTTCATGTTTTACTTGAGCTTTCTGTGAGTTTTTGTTGCACATGAGTATTCTGTTATATTTATTCCTTTCTACACCAGGACTTTGTAAAAGATGTGCTTAAATCAGACTGTACTGTAAAGGACTTGCTCGATAATCTGTCTGCTTTCTCTCTCTCTCCCCAGTTACTCAGTTACAGTGCAAGAGTCATATCCGCATCCTTTTGATCAAGTTTATTACACCAGTTGTACTGACATCCTAAACTGGTTTAAGTGCACACGACACAGGTGATGTATAATTGTTAATATTGTCAAACTGCTGATATTGTAGATATTTGTAAAGATTTTGTGTCTGTCGAAATCAAGCATGATGTGTAGGATATTTTAGCTATAGTGACTAGTCTGTCTAACTGCTGTGGTCTGTGTCAATTAGGAAATGCTTGTCCACGCAATGTCACATATGTTTTATTAGCAAGTCAGGGTGTATCATCCCATGGAGCGCTAACAGAAAACGAACAGGTTGGGAAAAAATGTGCAATGCACAAAATCAAATCCCCCAGGCCCTGCGAGGTGCATTTGTTCAGAAATGTCATGAGAGACCCCTTGCTGCTTGCAGCCTTATGTTCTGGGGAAAGTGTATGCTACTTGAAAGGAAAAGGAAAAGATTTGTTAAAGGAAACTCCTTGTGCTTGCAGAAAGTAAGCAAGGAGTGAATGACTAAAAACTGGTGACAGCTGTAAAAAGCATTTTCCTCAGAGGAATATACCCGTAAGTATGAACCAGCAGTGGGAAAGTCTCCCTGGGGCACAGCAGCTGGAGGAGGCAGATCAGTATGGATAGTACATAAAAGGAGATACTGAGTTCAAAAAGAGATTACACTTAGTTTACCTATGACACCATTTATATACGAGATGTTCTTTGCTGGGAGTTCAGGCTGTCTCAGGTGTTGTGGGGATGTGTTTACTGCTTGGTGGAATATGTGGTCAGCAGCCAGGAGAGCCAGCGGGGGGAGATTTACGAACACGGTGAGGGGCAGAGAGGTGAGAGCAGTGGGAGAGCCAGCTTCTGATAAATACTACTTGCTCGTGTCAGAAGGAAGCTATATTTTCTGCAGTTCTTGACGGATTCACGTGCTGATTTCTCTCCGTGCTGCTCACCACTGCCCTGCAGGGCTGCGTTTGGCAAAACGCAGCCACCCCCCTGCAAGAGGTGTGCAGTGCTGCCGGCTGCCCAGGAGGTCCCAGCTCTCCCTTGAGCCCTCCCATCTCTTGCCTTAACCAGAACTTCTCTTCTCATGACATCTCTGCCCCTAGAAAACTGACTCACCCTTGGGAGGACGATCCCCAGAAGTTCCCTTGGTAACTGATAGCTGGAACGGTCAAGGAAACTGATACGTATTGCCAGCCGTTAGCCTCTATAGGAGATGCTGATGGCAAAGGCAGTGATGCTCTGGTTTGCATATTAGTTAAGTAGCCAAAATCCTTAACTTCTTTCCCTGCTGTCTGGCCACCCATGGACATAAGCCTTGTTGGGGAACCACTAGGACTCTTGAACTCAGCAACAGATAAATCAAGGTCTCTTCGAGGTTTTTTCCTCTCCTCTTAGTGACACCTGAATGTTTTTTAAAATGTGTAAGAGTATATATTGTTTTGTTCCTGAACCATGAATTGTATGTAATAACCATTCATTCTTTTCTTTAGGATCAGTTACCGTACTGCCTACAGACATGGTGAAAAAACAATGTACAGGCGTAAATCCCAGTGCTGCCCTGGATTTTATGAAAGCAGGGAAATGTGTGTCCGTAAGTTTATCTTCTTTTTGCTTTGAAATTCCATATGTTTATCATAATGCTGGTTTGACACCCCTTTGATGGGCGACTGGAAGCTGAGTTATGGGGGCTCAGTTATTCATCAGTGGTGCACGTGCAGCTCTCGTTGAAGTCAATAGGTGTTGTGCATATGCAAATGACAGGATAATTGGATCTCTGATGTCTAAGTAACACAGCCTTGATGTGATTCTAACTAATGATCATATGGAAGATGCACAGCACAAGTATCAGTGCATTTTCCAACACAGTAAATAAATACGAGGTTCAAAACCAGAAGGGAAGTGCAAGGTTTTTCTCCTTAGCGTGGGCCCCGGTTGATCCCCATGCTTAACCTCTCTTGCAGATACAGAGATCTGTAACAACTGTTTGAAGGTGGAAGCACTGCCTTTTCGAGTGGCATAAGCCCCTGTCTCCACATCTTCCTAAGTCTAAAAAGGGACGAGCTGTGTCCAGAGCCTGGCAGTGGCCTTGGCTCAGCTCTCTTTCTCTCTCTCGTATGGCCTTGTGCAGACCTAGGAAGCTCTAATTCTTAAAATGGTATTCATTCAAGAGCATAGTAAAAGGCAGAATGAAAATAGAGGAGGTGTTAATCCAGAGCCCTGGAAGTGTATGGTTAATTAAGTGTGTAGTTTAACGTGGGGTTGTTCAAAGGCATAGAGTGGGTTGGGTAGCTAGATGCTCGTGTTGGCAGAACTGACAACAGGGAACTCGTGATAGGTAAGCAGTTGTGAAGGGTAGCATATCCTTGTAGACGGGCAAATGTGTAGGGCAAAAAATGAAATGAATTCAATAGTATTTGAAGTTATTTGTCCCTGTGAATGCACAAGCGCAGCACGGACTGCAAAGCTAAGTTTTCCAGAAGTCAGGGAACAAAATCTCTTCATCTTTTCATCACCTTGGAAAACTGAGCTCATCAGGGGCAATCTTTTGTCTGTAATGTCATTTGCGATGTTGACCTGTGCATATACTTTTATTAATTTTAGGGGACAGAAAGGGCATGCATTATAGTGGAAAACAGCTATATCCATTCCTTGGTTTTGCTTCAGCTCTTCTAATAATGAGATTTAAAAAACCTGCAGAACCTTAATGAACAATGTCAGAGGGACTGAGGTGGTATAGTTTAATTTTCTTTGGAAATGTGGGGCCCTGTAAGAGCAGACTGGCGAAGGGCTGGAGCTTCTGGACTGCAGGGGCTACCCTTGGGCTTGCCGCCCAGTTTCTGAAGAGGCAACCGATTGGCAAGCCTTGCCAAGAAAGAAAAGTGAAAAGCCTGGCTTACTGGGAAAGCCACAGCGTGTGAGCTGTTTTGGCGGCTGCTTTGGCTCCCCTCGTGTGAAGCTCTGCGTCATGTCCCCAAGACAACCCCGACCTGGCTGGTCTGCGCGGGGAGCCTGCCGGCACGCTCCCACCGCCCCGGAGTGGGACCTGGACCGAGGCATGTGTGAAAGGCTGGCTCTGTAACAGCACGTTTTCTGCCTGCCTCTCTAAGGCACACTGCTTTGCCTGGTCGTTTTTTCTCAACTGAGAATGAGAAAAATGGAGATACGTTCATTGCTTTATTGTCTGCCTTACAGCTGTAATGACAGTGGTGAAGCATAGCACTCAAGGAATAGAGAAGCTTGTCCAGGAAAACGTTCTGTGAAATAACAGATAACAAGAGATTTGGCATTGCCTCTGGATTTTGCAGCCCAGTTTAGGAGATGGCAGTGCAGTGGATAAGTCTTTGGTCTTTACTGGTAAACGAGAATCTGAAAATCAATATCAGTATGTATGTTAAATTTATTTATTCAATACAAATGCAAAATAGTTTCTTAATTTGTGCCTTTCTGCATGTTGTGAGGTGCATACTGGAAGTGACCAACAGGATTTATTTGTATCTCTGGAAAATTATACCCTGTGAATGTCACAACATATCACACTATCCTCATTTATATTTTTGTTTTACAGCACTTCCTGGAATTTGAAAACGCAGCAGTAAGATCTTTGATTTAAAGTGTTTTCTGCACAGGAAAAAGCAAGGTCAAAATGATATTTTAAAAAAACAACTTTTTAAAAGAATGGTTCTATCTGAGATCAGATTAGCAATTTTTTTAACCTTTTTGTTTTTAATGTGTATGTATTAGACTTAGAAGAACCAACTTCTAACTACATTTGGCTATTGTCAGCATATATGAAAGATCATATTTAAGTTTTTGATTAAGTAGTATACTTTTTGAATTATATAACAATTTGATCACGTGAGAAGTGTGGTGATGAGTCTTTTATGTGACTACAGCTTTTACATAGCTATAATATATGTAATAAATTCATTCTATATTAACATAGGGATACTCAGAACCTAGTAAATTCAGATCAGATTGGAGGTACTAATTTTTTACTGTTATTACATAAAAAGATGCCAAATGCTGATATTCAGGACATATCTGCTCTGACTTTTGAAGCAATTTTGGAATGCCTCGGACTTCAAATTATGTAAAAATAAAGATCCTTCAGTGGAGCTAACTTTGCATTTACTTGATTCTGTAATGGTTGACCTGGAAGGCATTGAGAGTCCTTCAGTCCTTGTGATCTTCAACTGGAGCTGAGGGTACAGGGCAAAGGAGGAGTTCAGTAGTTAATAGAAAGCAGCAAATAGTTCATGCTTTCCATTGTTTCAACCAGTTTTCTTCATAATGAACTTGCACGTACTAGAGTAGATGACGCCTCCATACACTGTGATAATACTAGTCATCCAGTTTAACTTGGAAGTCAAGTGTGATGCTGTCAGCTGAGATCAAATGGTAAGAGATAGCGATATCGGGAGGACTCTTCTCCTATGTCATTGTAGCAGAAATATCACTGGCAGAAAGCCAACACAAAATCTTTTTCTGCAAGAAAATGGCGACCACATTGAAAAACACACGTGCACCTACCCTCTTTTTTATACGTGAAGATAGAAGAGAATCAAAGCCATTTGAAGTGTTGCAGATATGTTCTTTTATGGTGTTGCTGCTCCACAATGTGCACAGCATTTCCACTAGGGTAGTTTTATTTTCCATGCAGTGTGGATTATTTGTAACTTAGTGGAGGTTGTAGGATGCTTCTAAAAGGCTAAAATATTTGTGGTGCTGTTGACATTTTCTTGTTTGTTTGTTCCTTTATTTGAGTTCTCAATTTAGAAAACTCAGTTAGAAAATTCTACTGGTAGATGATTTTGGTATGACTCAACACTTCAGTGCATACATTGAAATCTCGAGTCTTCCCTTTTAAAATAATAATTAGGAATCTAGAGCGTGAATACTCACGAGTCACTGTTCCCCTAGAGGTAGTACTTGCTAGTGGTAGTGCCACTTCACTGTCTATAGTGCGAAGAGAATTATTTGTCACTGCATAAAGATTTGCAAGAATGTGCCAGCCTCATGTTGCTGAAGTTTGTAAATGCTGTATTTGCAAAGGAAAAGAATGACCAACAGCCAGAGAAAAGCACTGGCTGAAATTTAAGTGGAGTTTTTTTGATTTTTTTTGGAGTCCAGTCTGAACAAATGAATTTGAATTCATCTTAGGATACAAGATTTCTGTGGAGTTGTGGCTCTAAGTTCCATACTTGTTCCTGAAAACTTTCAATAGGTGAATCTTGTGTTATGTTTTCACTTTCTGGTGAAAATTCCTTTTGTGTTTTGTCTTTGGATTCAGTGTATATATATATATGGAATATATGTGTATGTGGAAAATATATATATATATATATATATATATATGGAAAATATACAAACAGGCCTTCTTTATCACTTATATGGAAATTTTTGTTTTGTTTGTTCTTCTCTAAATTAAAAATAACTGTTGTACTGTAAACTGTCCAAACTCTGATACGGAATTTTAGCATCCTCTTCTTTTGACTAATGCCATTGATAAGAAGACGACAGTTGCAGTAGAGGTAGATATCTGTTAAGAGTTTTATGGAAAAGACCACCCCACTATAGCCATCATAAGTTTGGAAAAAAGTCTGTTAAGTAACTTAGATACCTGTCTTTCCAATGTTTCTGAGTTTGTTGAAATGATGCTGCATTTAATCACTATTAGTAAGCAACAAAGTGGTGTCAGAAGTCAGACTCCATCTGCAGCCCTTGGAAGCTTGTCAGGGAACCTCTTGGGGAAGTTCTGAATGGTGTTAATAAATATTATAATAGACACATTTATCTTGCATGACTTTTGGCCAGAATAGATATATGGTCTTGCAGATTGAGTTTATTATGGCAAGCAGTGTTCAGTCATGCTGGATAGAAAAATTATCCTGTGTTTTATTAGTTGTGCCATTTGGGTTTGTCTTCAGGTGTGTAAAGAATTATATTTTAATTTTAATTTCAATATTATTTGGGGTCAGTACTTGGCCTGTTTTATAAGCATAAAGATATCTGCTAGCACTTCCAGTATTACCCTGGTGCTCTCCTCATGTAACTCCTGTTTATAAAGGATATGAATAATGTGCAAATCTCTGATTTCTATCTTCACTATTGCCAGTATCTCTGCAGAAGAGTAGGCTAACTGGAGCTCAGGTGATTATTTATTTTTGCTCTTAAAAATTACAGTGCACGTAATTAATGTTTAGATCCGATGGATTTTCTGAGGTGATCTGAGTACCGTTTATATGCAGATACAAAGAGAGAACCATTCTGTTAAGTTCTATAAAGGAACTTACTCCTGGCCTTAGAAAGTCCATACCAGCTTGAGTGATTGACTTAGTGTCTTATTTATTCCAAATAATTTACTGTCACTTATCTCCTAATATCAGTGGCAATCCCTAGATTTGGCATACAGATGCTAGGCTAAGCTACAGACTGAGAAGTTTTTACAAAAAGTGCAATCTTCTATTTTTGTTTTTTTTTGCATTTACAAAGTCCATTCAATTTTTAGCATTTTTCTGAAATGAAAGAATTCAAAGACTTTAAGATGTCTTCTGGTGCCTTTCTTGTAGATTGACACACATACAGAAGGTAGATTGATCCTAGTAGCATTTTGGTAGCTTGAACATTAAGTTCACATACAGTTGCTGACAATGTAGCACATTTCTAAGAATGTTAAAGGAGAATTACGCTGGTTGAATTTCCCCTAGACTTGAAATAGAAATGTCTTAATGCATAACTGGATGTCACTCACTTTAATAGCAACTAGTCATCAAGCATAGGAAAAAAGGATTAACCAAAGGATATGTTCTAGCATATAGTATGGAAGTGAAGATTTTATTTGAAAAAACACATTTATAATGTAGTTTAAAAGATATTTGAATTTTATTTTGCACGATAAGTGCTGAGGGACCTTATTTTAATTAATTTTGAGGAAGTTGAAGTTAAACCTTGTGGAATATGTAGAAGATTTTTTTTTTCTGTTTCCAGTCTAAAATGGTTTCTGCATTCAAATTTAATTCACAAAATTTTTGAAAACTTTAACAGCTAAATAAGCTCTTTTTTTTTTTTTTTTTTTGGAAAATGGATATATTTCTTCAATTTGCTCTTTTCAAAGACTGGGTATCCAAATCAGGATAGAGTGGTATTAGCAGAAATGCTGAACATGAAGCACAGTCAGGCATGTAGTATGACTTCTTTTGTTGGAAGTCATTTATCTGAAAGAAATAATATGGAGAACTACTTACAATCAAAAAGCAGGACCAGTTCAGATATTACTCCAGTCTTCCTAATATGAATTCTCCTTAAAGTTGATAGGAATTTTATTTAATAGATTTCAGGTATGAAACCTCATGAAATCAGGTGTGATTTCAGGTATCTGCTCATTTGATGATGTATTTAATTTGTTTAAAAGGTGGAAGTCTAATTGCGGAACCCTAGTTGATTTTCCTGGTCACTTACTTATGTGCATAATTATAGCCAAAATATTTCAAGCTTTGTTTATGTTAACTGATTTATGTCTGGCTTTTCAAAATGAAAAAGCAGCAGATCCTAAAATGCATGCATAAACTTTCATTAAAGATAAAAATGTCTTTTTTCAATTTTTATTACTGGAAATCCTTCTGTGTCTTATTTTAACATCAGATAATGCAATGCACAGCTGTCTAAATGTCGTCTATGGTGACTTCATGTCACTTTCTTAATCACAGAGGGCAGATTTGTAAAATGCCATTCAGAAATTTCAAGTCTTGCAATGTTCCACTCTTCATATATGCTCTAGTTCAGAAGTGGAAGTCATCTGAGGCGCAGGAGTTACTCCACTCAGCTGTAATGCTGTCAGTAGGTGTAGCAGTGGGGGAGCAATCCGCGTTTGCACGGCAGGGGATATGCCGGCGCCCATCAGCGTATAAGTAGGCGTTTGGATTCTAATTTTCTCTTGAGCTGGAGCACCGTCTCCCTCTCTTCGTTGATACCAGTATGAGACACGTGATCAGTGTTTGAAAGTGGCAACTTGACCTGAAATTGTATTATACATTCTGTGCCTCTAGCATGACTGGCTTAGACCCCCTGGTATGAGCCCCCCTCCCGAAGCTGTGGTGCTAAGGCATGTCTGCGAGCGTGTTGGCCAAGCCCTTGCCTCTCATAGCTTGCAGCTTGCTGTAATAATGGTGGCGATGGCCTGAGTGGGTTACGCATGTCTTTTCACAGGGATTGGCTTTGCTTAGCTTCCTCGGCAGGGAATGTTCATTCAGCCGGTTACGGAGTTTCCTCTGCGGGGCACATTCGCTCAGCTGGTTGCAGAAGTACCGGCGCCCGCAACTGGGGTGGGAACAGAGCTCAAGCAGCCTGGTGGCCTTGTGTCCCAGGGACGGGGCAGCTCCCTCCGTGGTGCGGACGGGGCTGCTACAGGGAATTGCACACGCAGCAGCAGGTATTTTATAGATACTTTAAGCTGGAGGATACTCCATAATCAGAAAGAGCAAATATACCTTTTGTTTTTTAAGGAAACAAAAGGATGGAATCTGCTGAAATAGACCTGTAAGTTGGACAAGGCAAGATTTTAGAGAAGATTTTGAAGGAAACAGTAAGACACAGAAGAAAAGGGGAAATAAGATGTAGAAGGAAATATGCAAGAGTAAGCTGATTGCTTTTCATATAATTGATTTTTCCCTTAGAAAAGAAGAAGATATGCCTTATGCAATTTACTGCTGCCAGTGAATTTTTGGTGCTTCTTTACACCGCTCAGTATCAAAAAGACTTCATGTTAAGTTTTCCATCTGCTCTTGCACATAAGTATTTTCTTATATCATCTCCAATAATTCCATAGAAAACCAAGAGGAAATAGTTTCTCTGTCCCTGATGTCATTCATGTCTTTTCAGCTTGTTCTAGTGCTTTTCATATCGTCCTCATCTTACACTTTTTTGTAGGTCATGTAGTAAATTTTGGTTCTCTTATCCTTATCTTCAGTGCAATACTTTTTTTACAGATGCTGTCACTTAGCGATGTTAACTAGGATTCAGTTGCCAAGAATCAGTTAGCCCATAAGGTGTCTAGAGAATAATTTCTTTTGGTTACAAAGTAGGTTTTTACATATATCCAGAGTGTAGAAGGAAATCATTCTTTGATGAGATATATTGTGGGGCATTAAGAAACTTTAAAAAAAAAAAAGGAAATACTGGATATCTTTAATTCTTTTGTATATCTTGAACATTTTTTGAAACATTCTTGGCTTTAGTTTAGCTTCTTCAAAGTAAATAATTACAGGTACCCCTTCTTCATAAAGAAATCTGTATATTTGTATGCCATATATATATATATATAAAAAATTTTAACTGATCTTAACTGAATTTATTTGGAAGCAGCAATATTTATATTATACAACTTCCTGCAGTGGTCCTTATCCCATATTTCTTTGTCATTAAAGTCAGCAGAGTTTTGGCTGTCAAAACCCCTGACATTGTTACGTATAGATAACTTCTATAGAGACTTAGTAGTGGTAGCCTGTTTTGAAGAGTTATATTTGATTTACGTTCTACTACTGGAAAACTGAAACACCACTTCAGAGGCTGAAGAGAAACGACTGTTGATTTATGCTATTGTGGCTAAGAAAAGAATACGGCTCTAATTTGCGAGATGACTCTGTATTGTAAACATGCCTACCCAAAGTTTCATCTGTTGTACATTTGTTCTAAGACAGCTATGTTTTATTATTGGAAGTACTTGATGATTATTTGTACAGCGCCGTAGCGTGTGTTGTTACATAGGGTTTTTAGGAAGGACCTATGTGCTCAGTGTGGTGGGAGGGACAGTGCAAGGAGATGCTCAAAGAGCTGCTTCTGTACCTCTCACTGGGTCCAGTTTCTTACAACATTTTGATTTTTGTATTTTTTTCCATCTATCTCACAGAGTGTGCGATGGAGTGTCACTTTATTGTGTTTAGCTTTAGTGCTCAAGAGTTGGGGTTGAGTATGTTGGTATCACTAACGTGCACATGGAGAGACGTGTATGTGTACAGCTACTGTCTGTTGTCTGATGGTTTACTGGTAAGATTTTTCACACATTTGGTTTAGAGAGAGCTTCAGCGCCCAAGGCAGCACTTAATAGGCAAGAATCTTCAAAGATACAAGTAATTAATATCTAGTTATAAGACTAATAGAAAATTGTGATGTATTATTTAAAGTCATTCGTTTCATAATAAATTAATACAGAACAATGAAATAGCTTTGTATTAATATCTTGTATTATCTAACATTTAAAAATGCATATTCTCCCTTTGATTGCTAATTAAGATCATTTTAGTGCACATCTGAAATAAAAGTTATTAGAAATAAAAGTTGAGAATGAAAATTAAAGGCTTATTAGAAATAAAAGTTGAGAATGAAAATTAAAGGCTGTAAAAATATGCAATTAATGGCTGGGATCCCAGATAACCAAAGATTTTAATAATACATACGATTGATCTCTGTGTGGCTTTCCTTTTTCTTGGCCACACAAAATATAAAGATGACCAACGTGCTTCATCATGTTTAATTAGGAAAAAACCAGGACATTTTGCAAGTATTTTTCCTAATTACTGTAGAGCATTTTCAATCCATTCAGAACCAAAATGATTCACATGTAGTTCCATTAAACTTCTTGTAAACACCAACTTTGTCTTTTTCCCATCATTCACTTTGTATTCACTGTTATACTGATTAGATTCCTGTCATAGTTTCTCTGGAAATGTTGGTACAAAGAAAATTCTCAGCCTGTGCACAGTTTTATTAAGTTTTATTGTTGTTCAAACTAGAAGGAAAGTATTACAGTGTATATATTTTGGAAAGTTAAGGGTATTTTGTGATGAATATGTGCCAGCAAACTGTTGCTGGTTGCAGATTCTTCCTTGTCAGTGTATTGTATTCTGAGTCAGTTACTCCCACGTGCTGGGTATCGAAGCCATTTCACGTTTTTCTTAAAAGTTTCAAATAAAAGCTCTATTTCAAAGTAAGCCTTAACTGTAGAAACACATGCTTGCAAATAATAAGAAAAAATTATAAAGAAAAATTTCAAGCAGCTCTGGTTAGCACTTAGAATAAAGGTTGCAGTGATTCATAGGGTTTGTATCTCGTGCCTTACCTTAATCATCATCACTGTTTTGTTGTGCTTCATTTGAACTGTGCAACCATTCAGAAAAATCAATGTTAAAATACCGATGTGTTGCAAATCGTATTTTATCCATGCAGTTGCAAGAGAATCCCTCTTTTCATGCATGCAGAAGTTCCCCTTTTTTTCTCGGTGTGAGAGTTTGCTTCAGAGAATCACAGGATGGTTGAGGTTGGAAGGGACCTGTGGAAGTCATCTTGTCCAACTTGCCTGCTCAGGCAGGGCGACCTAGAGCGTTTTGCCCAGGACCTTGTTCAGATGGATTTCCAACCTATATCGTCCTACGACTCTTTTTTCATTGAATGTGGACAATTTTCTCTTTGTTAAATGCAAAAGTATTTGAGGAGCACCAACATGGTTTTAGCTGGAGCCTTCAAACTTAGGAGAAATAGAAGAGAATGAAGTAAGAAAATTTACTTTGAAGAGATGCCATCAAACATTAATCACTAATGTTAATTTTCCTTTTAAAAGATATTTGAGAAATGAAAGATCTGGATTAAGAATAAGTTCAGAATATTTTTGCTAGTGCTAGGAGTTCTTCTCTAATTCTTTTTTTATTTCCTTCTCTGACAGCTCATTGTGCTGATAAATGTGTCCACGGTCGTTGTATTGCTCCGAACACCTGTCAGTGTGAGCCTGGCTGGGGAGGACCCAACTGCTCCAGTGGTGAGTTTTCACCTGCTTCTGCCTGTCTCATGCTCTTTCCATGGTGTTGCCCTCTCTTTTGGGCAGATTATCATCGATCCTTGGGCTCCTGCCTTCTGGTCAGGGGTTGTTCTGAGTTGTCAGGTTACTCTGCGTGACCTGATTTTTCTTCATTTACTTGCAAACATATTACCCTGTAGCAGCAGGAAATGTCATGAGCTATTTTGTGCTCAGAAACATGCCAGATAATACGGAACTTGGTATCTGGAGTAAAGTACATAAAATTAGATTTTAACAGTAAGAAAAGCTCTGATTTTTTATTTTCCTAATGTGTAAAGAATGATGGTACCAGGAGGTGTTTAAAAGCTAGGAGCAAAGCCTTCCTCACAACCCTGTCCTCCTTTTTCACTCTGCCACTGACTTGTCCTTTCTTCCCCTCACTGTGTTCCCCTCTTGCATGATCAGTTGCTGCCTGTCTGCTCGGTCTCTTTCCATTTTGCTCTCACTGACTAGTCACGTTTCTCCACCTTCCTTCTCCTTCCCCTTTGCCGCGGGAGTGCGTGCAGGAGACGAGGGGAGCAGGAGAGGAGCCGGGAGGACACAGGCGGCAGGAGGCAGGGGCAGGGTGGCACCTTCCCGGCTTGGCGTGTGGGTGCAGCCGGGTGCAACCCAGCGAGCGGGTGGTCACGCTTGATAAAGAAATGGTGAAGAGCAAGGCCATCACACGCTCGATGCAAGAACATAGCAAAATGTCAAAACCACGAAGTGAAGTCGTAAAATAATATCAGTTCATGACCTTTTTAGTCACTGCTGTTTTCTAGACACTGTGAGCGTAGAACCAGGTGCTGCTGGCTGCAGTAAGGCCGTGAGGTCTGGACAGAGGGCAGAAACCCCTCACTGGCAGGGCGGGCGTGTTTGTGCACTATCCCTTCCTCTGTCGAAGGTAATCGTTTGTGCAGACATGAATTGTTATTTTTTCTTCCCTTCGCCTGAAATAGAGTTTCTCAGAGTAACTCTTGATTTTTTTATTCATTATAATTTGTTATTTATTCCATCTTTCTCTTCCCCTTTGTAAGGCCTTTGGAAACGTAATGTTGAGGCTAACATTACACCCATATACTTCGTTACAATCGAGTTCAAAGTGGGTCACTGCTAGTGACTGTCCACTTGAAAGGAACGTATTTTAGTCAACAATTAAAAAAAACATATTCATAATTTACATTTCACAGACCATATAAAATTCTAATTCATAAACCAGACCTTGATGTCTTGCAAAGATATTATGCTGCTAGTTTACTTAGTATGGGATTCCTATAAAAATAACAACTGTGAAAAACCTAGATCATCAGCAGGACAAAAATAATATGGTTGTATTTTCACCCTCATTTTTTGCCGCTTGATAAAAATAGGGAAATGTTCCTTTTTTGCGAACAAGGTGCTATAGTGACTCTTCATCTGGAACTGATCTGTTGTTTAGGCAGCATATTTTGTGAAATTTGAGAGAGAAAGAGAGAGAGTCAATAAAAATAATTAATAATAAATTACATGAGGAAAAACTTAACCATTTAAAAATTATTACATTTGTTGTATAGTCTTTGTATATACTTACATGTGATTCTTTTCATAAACAGCTCTCAAGAAACACCAAGTTTTGCGTAAGGCATAAAACTGAAATAGTTAGCCATGCAATGTTACTGTAATACTGATCTTAATCTAGTGTGCTGAATTGTCAAAAGAAATTGTCAAAAAATGTTATCTTCCTTTCTGAAAGCCTTATGTGTCAAGCTCTTCTGTAACTAATCAAACGTGCAGAAGAAACGTCTATCACTAGACAACATAGAATGGGGAGATACTGTTATTTATTGTGATTTCCAAGTTTGAAACTCGCTGAAAGGGCACTTTAGAGGAGACAGGAACCTCTAAATCTGTCTTTGGAAATAATCCTTCCTCTCACAGGGTTTTCTAGAGTCCATTTCCCTTACCTGTCCGGTATAATTCATTTTGAATACATGTGCAGCTCTTTTCTTCTGCTGCTTCCTCAGCTGGTTGCCTTTGATTGCTTGTCACAGCAGCCTCAATAGCAAAAATAGTTTCTGGTGTGCGTACACAACAGGGCAAAGCTGAAAGGGCCTTTGTTCATGTACCTTTGAACAGTGTGATCTCTGGAGAGGTTGGTGATCCTCTAAAAGCTTCTGCGTGACGTTAGAGCTAACTGGAACTACCGAAATTTGTTTCGGATCGCTAGTGTAGTCCTAGGAGAAGGGGGATAGGCTCAGGAAGAGGGTATGTTTTGGGATTTATCCCATTCCATGTGGACAAACGTAAGAAAGATGTTGCTTTCACCAGACTGTCCGTCTGAGTTTGAGCGCTGCTGTTTGTTGCTAGCTGTGCGTGATTTCCTTATCCGTGTGTCTGAGAGCTACGGCGCAGATCAAGTGGAATTGAAGAGCAGTGGATAGTGTTGGAAATACAGTAAGTGATAGGGGTTTGGCTCTCTGGCACTGAGTTTTATTGTTGCTTGCCCTACGTAGGAGGTTTTCATATTTTGCCTTTAACTGTATTTTCTGCATGATTCCCAACTTGATTAATTTTAGTAACAGAAAGGTACAATGAGATGAAATAAAGAGATGCTTTTTTAAAATAATAATTCTGTTGATGTGGAAGTCACTCATTCAAGAAAAATACATGCAAATTGCCATACTGTAATAATGTCTATCATATAAACATGTAACTATTTAACTGAATAATGGAGAAGGAGCAATGATTACAAGGCAGGCAAGTATTTTTTGTAAGGCAGAAACTCATGGATTTAATGGTTACTGATCAAGTAAAATATTGTGACTGAAAGGGAGAGATATTCTCAAAGTGTGAGATGTTAGGCAAACTTCCAAATGTAGTATCTGTTCATTTTCATGGACACAAACGTGTCAGAAGCAACTGTTCTACCTAAGCACTAAACTTTTTGTAAAACTGCAGAACTAAACTTTTTCTTCCAAAGTACTATCCTTTCTCTATTAGGATTGATTATTCTCCTTAGAAAGAAGTTTCATCTCTATGTCTCTGAGAACAGAGTTAGTCCTATTGCGGCATCTGTCCATCTGCCAACCCCCAGCTTGATTTTTATCTGTTGTTTCTCAGTTGTGTTTACCCAGTGTGTTTAAAATGAATTTTTAAACCGTATGCCACGGCTTCTATGTGACGGTGGCTTTCTGGGTCGTAATTGCAGACAAGTGCTTCCTAAATGCTGTAATGTTCTCTCCAAAAATGACAGTGATTGCATGGTCTAAATTCATGCATTGTGCTGTACAAGCTGAATCAGCAAGCTTTCTCCCCTATCTTTGCATACTCCCGTGTGCTGCGGCCTAATAACCTTTCTAGGGACTAAACTTTTTGGGAGACTCCCATTTCCTTCTGTAGCAACGATTACCTCCTTTTTGTGACGAGTCTTATCCAGTTCCTAATAGTGGCTGCTTTCAGTTTATGGAGAAGAGGGATAAAGATTTGACTAGACTACTGAGGCTGTCCTCTTTCAGTGTTTAATTCTAGCCCAACCCATAACTCTCCTCTCCATCGCATCCTCTGCCTTTCTCAAAACCTTGCATCCCACCTGAGGGGATAGGATTGGATGTATTCTTCTGTGACTAAAACCTGAGTGGTGGTCTTGGAATTTGGCTAATTAAATAATACCTCCTTGGGGGACATTTCCCGTGTGAAATGTATTTTTTCTTCAGGCCTTTTCTTTTTAGTTAAAGGACATATACTGTATTAGGCAGTGTTTGCTTGCAGTGAATTTCAGTGGGAGGTGATGAAGGAGATGATGATAATGCACACATTCTGAAAAGAAATACTACTTGGATTGAGAGATCAGTCATTTGCAGAACGCTTCCATTCTAGCGGGAGAGATGACAGTCATGCGAAACAAGTTATTCTAATAAAGATTTATCGACCGAACACAGTGGTCAGGTCAATGACAAACGAGTGAACAGAAGACGTGTTGAACCTACCCCTTGGAAGGAGCGAATCAGCACAACCAGCGCGCTGTCAGCACCCCTTTGAAGAAGTGCTTGTGGACTGCAGGAGTTCATAGGTTCTGGCTAGGGGCAAGGAAAAAGTGTAGAAAAAAGGACACAGTGGTAAAGATAGGTATGTTTATAGATTAAAAATGTAAACTAATAGATTTTACTGAAAAACAAACAAATCAACGCAGCCTTTCCCTCCCAAACTGGATGATTGTTTATATCAAATTTTTAACCTGCATGTGTCAGATTGGATTGTTACATGTTATAAGAGCGTTTTTGACTGCAGGTTGTGTATAAAGCAGTCGTATGTAAAAGTTGCTACACGTAGTGATAGTTGGCTGTCTAGATGTGTAGAGATGATCAAACCATGTTTTAATTTGTAGGTTATGTTTTCTGCCTGTTTTCTGCTCACACCCTTGCAACAGTATTTGCTGTAATACATAATATATGGACCTGATTGTCAGTTTTGAATGTGTGTGCAAGATAGATACACGTGCAACCAGACATGGAGCCCCACTAAGCAATTAGGACATTCACTTTGTTTTTCTTCTCATGCCTAGTAGTCCACAAATAATTCCTCCAAAATCAATAGGACACTTTCTGAATAAGCTGGAGCAGAGGCAAAAGGCCAAAATCAATATTACACTGACTCGTCTGCAATAGTTATAGCCTTCGTGATCCCCCAGCTGGCCTGAGTAGTAAAGCACAAAGGGAATGACATGTTTTTGGTTTATGACAGGTATGTTAGGATTGTTTGTGGAAATGTGAATAGGCGTTTTCTATTTTTATTGAATTTAAGTAGTCTGTTATTTGTTTGAGTCACTGGATTTTGTAATTTGATTCTGTTGGTGATTAATAGAGTTTCATTGGGGCTATAGTCCGAGGACGTGGGGGTAGAACAAGTGGAACTAAGGTGTAATTTGGCTCCAGGGTTTTATAAAGCATGAAAAGAGAACTGGCTTTTTCCTTAATACAGTAAGCTGAGAGGTTAAAGCTGGCATCTCAGAGAAACATCTTCTTACCTTTAAATGCACTTGTTAAGGAAACTTTTAGGATACAGTAGCTCTGCTACTGTCTGATTTCCTTTAGTGTCACGGGTGTTTGTAAAGTTTGCAGATTCCATGAAAATCTCACTGTTTTCTTCATGGGACTTGGCAAATGCAGAATATGGCAGAAACTGGATCCCTTGGCATAGCTTGTGTGAGACACTCACGTGAGTTACAAGCACTGCCAGTTTCTCAGTGGAGCTTATAATTTCCATTAACCCTGCAGAGGTGGATGTGTGACTGTTTTCCACAGACACACTTGCACCCCAAGTGGAACAGCCCCCTTGGTGTGGGTACCAGGCAAGGTGCCTGGGAGCATCTTGTACACTCTGACAGCACAGCTTGTGAATCTTGAAGCTTCTTTAAGCTTCTTTGACCAAGGCATTGCTTTCCGTTTCATTTGTTGAAAGCATTTTGACAAACACAGCTTGCAAGATACGCTTAGAGAGCTAGCTCATCCTTAAGTTTTCAAAGCTATTCAGCAGGCTGTAGAAATAGGTTCTGGTTTTAACCACATGCTTGCACCAGAAAGGCTTGATTCCCAGAACTGAGAAACTGCTAAACGCGCAAGTGAAACTGCAGAGTATCCTGACAGAGAGCTATTTGCTTTTATGGAAAATGTAGAGAAACAGCTCATTCAAGTAATGCAGAACTGCCCTCCGCCCCAGCTCCCAAACGGCCACTTGCGCAAATGCATCCTGTTAGCAAATGACAGCAGGTTGTAAACAGTCTTAAATTTAACCTTTTCTTATTACATGTGTCTTCCCCATACTCTTCACTACCCTTAATTCTTCTGTAATTATTACTTCTGTAATTCCCCTAACTGACTTCTCCTCAGTTTTGCCAGCTGAACTCTTTATCTTCTCCTCTAACAAGGCTGAATACCTTTGGGTTGAGAAACTAACCCACCAGCAAGCTAGGTCAGGTGCAAATAGGGAAAACAGATATTAATGGAAGTTGCCATCATCTTCATTGTTGACAGAGTCACTACAGTGTCATTATGGTAGGTGGTATCAAAATTCCCAAGGCTACATAGCAGCTGTGCAGAGTTCAGTACAACAATGTATTTGAAATTATATTATTCTTATGTTTTAATATAATTTCTGTGCTATAAAGCATTTTGGTTTTGAAGTTCTAGGGAAATTAATGGACTTTTTTTGGATTTTGTGGACATGCTTCAGTGTTTTGCTGAATTTCAAGCTTTAAGCAATAGCAGAAACAAATATACATTTTCTACAAAACTGAGTTATTAAATTCACTTATGTTGAGATTTACTGAAGGAAGGCATTGCAGTAAATAGTGGTAGTTTTATTGATCTGTAAACATTTTCTGGATCAGAGATGCTTTTCATTTCTGCTTTTCACCATTTCATAAACTCAGTATGTTTGTGGTGTTTACCTAACTTGATTTCTTGAATAATATCTGTGTAATTTTTTTTTCCTAGTAACAGTGCAAAAGTATTTTTAGTACTGGTTTAATTTCAATCTGCATTATAGATTGGCAGACTTATGTATTGTCAGTGGCTCACTTAGCAGATTTTCAAGGATGTGAAGGATAACATATGTTGCTAATTTAAAAATTAAGATGACCTTCAAGTCATTGCAAAAAGGGAAAAGGCTAATTTATGGTCCTACAAGGGGATCTGAGCAAAATCAGGATCATGGACAACAGTCCATTTTTTACAGTACAATCAGATTCTTATAATTTTGTAAGTTTTCCTATAATAGTGATTATTTTTAACAGGTTTTATCTCAGTAGCAAGATAAAATGAACACTAAGAGCCATCTGTGTGTGTTTTTCTTAGCAATTGTTCAACCTTGTCTTCTGATGTCCAAAGCACTTTAAAGAGTCTTCTGAAATTTATGGCATGTGAAAGGCATATAGTTCCAGTCTTTTACAGGATCTGAAAAACACATTTTCATTGTTCTTCCACTTCACGGATCAAAAGGCTTTTACAAAGTAAAAAAGAAAAATGCCTAGATTAAATTAAAGCTTAGCATTTTGAATAAAATCCTTCCTTATACACAAAACAAAAAGTAAGAATGAAAAATATGCCACAGGGTAAAAAGCCTACAGTATAACAAATGAAATGAGGTAGAAACAAAAGACTCAAAGAAAATCTAGATGTAATAGAAAGTGCGCTCTGAAAAAAAACACTACTATGCATTTCTGTGTCTGGGATGTAGGTAAAGTAAGTCTTCTACTAAAAGGCATTGATATTTTATAGTTATGAGTGATTCTTTGAAAGGAAAAAGATTTTTTTTCTGATATGCATGTGCATATATTTTCATAACAACCTGAGGTGACTAGAACAGAGCATATAAAAAATATATGGCGAATAATCTCGTGTTTTTATTAAATAAGACTTTGAAGCTTTTCTAAAAGGTGTTTTTATTGTACTTTTCAGAATAGCTGGCTTTGTTTTCTGGCTTTTTCGACTCATCTCTGAAATTTCTGTTTGCCGTGTTCCACATTTACTGTCTTGCAATCCAGGCTGACGTACAGGTTGATGTCACTAGGGGCTTAATGCATCTTGTCGAATTTTGAACACACTTGAGTATTTATAGCTTTCAGAATCAGCGGGAATTTACTTTTATTTGGTTTAAATTCCAGTTGGGAGAATTATTATCTGTTTCCTATCCTGCAGGAATATCCTTAGGGAAACGAATGCCATCACATCAGATCCGCAGCTAACCAAATCATAATAGCAGAGGGTAGTTTCAAGAATACTCTCTAAACTTTCCCATAAGGATGGTGTGGATTTAGATTAGTGACAACATTCATATTTTTGCCATGGTTTTTGCTTAGTGAATCAATCAATGTTGTTCTGGACACAAATATACTCAGAAATGAAGATCATTAAGAGTAGCATCTACATGGCTGTGACTTTTCATGTCCTTATCAGCTAAGAGTAATTCAAGATCCATAAAGTATTATCCAAGTTTAGTTTTGTGTTGACCAAAGGTACATGATGCCTTAATGTAATATATGACCTATTTGGCTGCTGTCATGGTATGTGAAATACCTTTCTTCCTGTCAAGAAGGACATCAATCCAGTTTTCTTACAAAATTTTAATCTGGAGCGTGGTGTACACCATGTCTTCGCAAGCCTTCAAATTGTAATTATGGCAGTCTCTTTGGGCAAAACAGTAAACACATTTTCAGGTGTGCAAAATACAAGACTATCTAACACATGAATTAGAATTAAATTTCCCTTCTGTTAACACTTGGAAGTTAGATGGGCATCCGTTGTTGATGGAGAAAAGGGAGGACTTGTCCTGGGTGTGTTTCCTTACTGAGGTCGTCAGAAAAAGAATTGAGGTGAGTGGCTCCTCTCACCTATAAATTTAAATGCCGCCTTCATAAAAAGTTACTCTGTTTTCTTGTGGAATTCTTACCGAGTTTCATCAGGTTCTACTTACTGCCAATTAGATATCCAAAGTATTAGTTCCACTAATGTATATTTATGTTAAGACAAGCTTATTTCGTGCTTCTGGAACAAAAGGAAGAGTCATTCTTCCAAATGCTAAACTCTGGACAGCCTTAGGGCAATTTATGATAACAAGATTGTTATCATAATCTTTGATTGGTATCAAAGGCTACTCCTTTGGATAAATCAAAGTTTTCTCAATATTGGCCTATTTTACTTACACTGGCTGTGCTTGGCCATTAGTGGTGGTTATTGCCTGATAATCCAAGTCACTTGTGGGCCCTCCTAGAAATGTTACTCTTTTCTTATCTATATCTTCTGCTCCAAAAAACTGGGATAGTTTTTAAACTAGGGCATGTTACAGTTGATCTACTTTCAGTTGTAGATGATGGTCATTCTTGCTCCTTGGTGGACCTCATGGCTGTCCCTGCTGGGGATTTGTGGACTCCTTCTGCAAGTAAAAATACAGAACAGAAAGTTTTCTCTGCCCCAGAGAACCTATGATTGAAGGAAAAGAAAAGAGATAACACAAAGCTGGGAACATACAGGAGATGAGGAAGGAAGCAAACACTGATAAATGACTGTGGCATGTAGTGGTTTTGACACACTTGCCGCATCAACTTTTTGCAGACTTCACAGGAAGGACTTATAAGGTAGGGATGTGGAGGAAGACATCATGGCAGTTTTATGGTTTGGGGTATGGAAAGCTGTGCCAGGTTGTAGAGGCAACTTGAGAAGAAACAAGGAAGACGATAATCTGAAAATGCAACAAATGGGCTAATGTCAAGGGCGATGTAAATGTGGGGGTTGCTATTTGGATACTGGTTGAGGAATGATAGATGAGGGATAGACCATAAAGGCCATGAAAGTAAGGACAAGGCAATAGAGATCTGAGAGTCAAAGGAGGGATGCAAAGGAAGGCTCAAAGATTTAGACTTGTCCTTGATGTGACAACCTAGAAAGGAAGAAGGGTCAGTCAAAGATGATGTTGAAGTTATGGGCAGCTTCAGTTTGTTTTACATGCTGGAGCAAGGAAAATCAAATTTCACTTACGAAAGGCTATGGCTCCTTGAACCTATCTGAAGAAATTATGTTGGAGTTTTGAAGAGACAGAGAGATAGGAATTCTGCATATTTGCCACTGTTTGCTTATTTTAAATTTGTACTTCACAATATTGCATTCCAAGAGAGGGAGCGTTCACTCTGTTCTGCTGTTTGTGGTAGGGAATTCTATTTTCAGTTGTTTTAAAAGACCATAAAAATATGTAAGCCTAATGCTGCGGTAAGAATCTCCTCTGTTTGGGTGACAATCGTACATATTTCCAGAAACACACAGCAGCGTGTGTTGCAGAAATATTCGTAAGCCAGAATAAAATCTCGTTCTGTTGTCTTGGTAGTACGTACAAGACAGCTACAAAAAATGATAGCACGAAAAATAAATCTTAGTTTTGTTGTGATTCTTCATTTTCACTTCCCCATTAGCAAAAAAGAAAGACAAAAAGAGAAGAAAGATCTTAAAAAAACCACTGCAATAAACATTGTCTGGCTTGAATATCATGGTATAAAGGAAACTGTAGCATACTTAAAAGATAGTTGCAAGTTAAAGTTTCTAAGGAGGTTTTTCTTCTGAAATATTCTTTGACTTGATTTGATAGCCTTATTTTGTTCTCATTATAGGCCATTCTTTAGAGAAGTACAGAATTGTGGGTGATCAAGGTGGGTTTGTCAGGAATAAACTTGGACTGATTTGCACTTTTCTTTTTGTTGCCTTTTAATGAAATCAATGGGAAAAAAACCCAGAAAAAACCCTTACAAGTGTGTGACCACATTTAATTAAAAATGTCTTTGTTTATAAGGAGCAATAAATTCTTCAGATGTGTTTCAGATTATTATAAAAATTCATACCTTGTACTGTGAAGTATCAGGGCTCCCTCCATCCCAATTTGCAAATCACCAGCCGCTCACAGAAACCGTGTGCATAAAACCACGTCTAGGCCAGCATAATAACAATGTGCATTAAAGTTATTATACTAGGAAATACAGAACTTTAAATCTTCAAAAGGCCCCAAAACGATAGCAATTTGCATCACAGATTTCAATTTCTTCTTGAAGGTGATTTTTTCACAGTTGAATCCTTGAGCTTCTCTATGTTTCTAAAGTCATTGTTTGGCACTCAGTTTCAGCGACTATTTCTTCATGATGGTAGACCTGTATTGTCTTACGAGTTTCATACCATACTTGCTCATTTTAAATGAGGGTTTATACAATGCGGTGCCCTTATTCCCCACGGCAAACTTTTGCTTTCACTGAGCAGCCTTTTGAGAGAAAAGTTCTTTGTCCTGTGTTTGTAGCAGTGTGATATGCACAGCACGTACTGTAGTGACAACAAAAATATTCCCAGATGAACAGAATGTGTAAAAAGAAAAATGACAACAAGATGTGGCATTAATACCATGGTGTTTGTTAAACATTTACTTTGATCCTCCCCCCTGCCCCCCCCAGCGTAAGGTGATGGCAGAAAGGATCCTGTGAGTCTACTACGAAAGCCGATGGAGAGCAGTACAGCTGGCTGGTTCTTCTGTTTAAAACAGAAAAACCTGAGGGTGAACGTAACATATGTGAAAAGGGGAAGGAGAATGACTTTTGTAAGGAAGGTGCTCTGCGTAAAACAGAGCAGCATTAGACCAGTTCTGTATGATCAATACAGAGAATTAACCCTGGCTTACTGATTGGATTTTGCATTTCTGCAGGATTCAGACTGTTTCCCCGAGTTATTGGAGCTGAGATGCATCGTCCTTGTGTCAAAACCATTCTGAACATGGGGCTCTTGTCTCTATAGTTTGCTTCCCTTTCACATATACCCTGTGCTGAGACAGATGATTTACAGCTCCAGATCTGTTCAGAAGCCAGTAGCTGACACTTTTGCGTGCGCATGCATGTAGCGTTCGCGTATGCGCGTGTGCCTGTGACCTTGCTGCAGTCAGGACAGTCGGGGCAGCTATTCTGATTAAACTCCAGCTGACAGTCTGTAACCTGACGATAGTCATTAACTCAAAGACTATCCCATTCCACCAGATTAGCAGCTGTGACTTCCAGCCCGGCTTTCTTAGTGTCTGAATACTAGGAAGCAGCAGAAATAGTCTGATGTAATAGCTGGTAAATTTAGCCTCCAAAACTAATTAAAAATAAACCAAACTCATCACAGGAAACGTTTCTACCCTTTGCCCTCTTCTTTTTTAACAGTAAACTGAGCATCAGTTTCTGACGAATCAGTTTAATTTCCTATGGGGAACATTATTGATTATCAGTCAGGGGACCTAGAAGTAAAATATGTGATTTATCCATCTCATTCAAAGTTATTATTTATTCCCATTAATCCTACAAATTTCGCCACAGTTCTGCCCATAACTCACAGATAGATGCTAGGCTGGTGACAGACCTTGCGTAAAGGACTATCGTGCAGTCGTACTGTGGTGGGGCCACCGTTGTCCTGGTGGAATGCTTCACCATTGTGCTGTAGTGAAAAATTGCATAGTCAATATTTGTTACCCACCTGGCCATTGCCAGGAAAATGGTCGTGAGACTGGAAATCCTATCAGCTGCCATATGATGCTTTTTATTTTAATGATTTCCTGCAAACATAATGAGAAGATCACGCCAGGAAACCAATAAATTATTATGTACTGTGCGGTACATGCTCTTACGGTAAAATAGTCGAGAAAGGTTCAAGTTCACAGGCACAGCACGTTCACCTTGGACATCAGTAAATCTCCAGGAGACAGCAAGGCGCAGCCCAGGGAGGCAGACTGGGGATGGGATTGTAAAAAAAGCGGAGGGAGTACTCTGCCGCTTCACAAGTGAAGCGGTTTCTAGCAAGGCAGTCTTGGTGCCTGGGTGTTGGGTGCGACGGCAGCTGCGTGGTAGTAGACGTTTCTGGTCTATGTGGCTCTGAGACTCATTACGCTGGGTCTTCAAGCAGCTGCATGAATGTTGTTGCCCTGCACCAAATACCCCATTTCCAGCTATTGGTGAAAGAACACAAGCTCGCACGTTTCAACCAAGATTAAGTCTTCTCTTGCCTGTTATGTCTTTATATCTAGGGCATGTTCAGGCCACATTCGTCCTTGACTGGGCTCTGCACTGGAACAGGCGTGGTCTGGTGATCAGTCTGAATCTCTCTGTTTATCAGACATGCCAGAACAGGTTTTTTTAAATTTGTTTTTTTTTTTTTAAATTTTTTAATTATTCCATGAGGAATGGCTGAAATTGAAATTGTCTGTTTTGTCTGGGAGCAGGAGGAAGACTGTTATCTGAATCCAGACTAATGTGTTAAGCAAAAAAACTGTAGGGGTGTCTGCTCAATCATGACAGAACATGCTACTGTCTCAGACATCTCACCACCCATACATATTTTTATATATATCCCAAAATAGCTAGTTTCCTGACAACAATTTGAGGACTGGTTAAGCATGAGGATTACACTTTCTATTCCATGCAGACATGTTGAAAATAAACACATAACAGTTCTGAGTGAATGTGAGTTATAATGGGGAAAGGCAACTTGTGAGATGCTGCGTGCTGTAGACAGCAATGCGTTGTAGTATAGTCCGGAACAAAACTCACACATCTTCAAAGAGAGAAGCCATAATAAGATGGACAGTTGTTCTGTCAGTTTGACAGTATTGCTGGGTGTTTATAATACATACAATTCTTTCTGTTACTCTGTATTTTATTGTGTGTAGGTGCTCATAATATCTCCATTATGGATGCATGTTCTAGTGACCTCTCCTGGAAAAAAAAAATCCTAAGGAGTAGATTCTTTAAAAGACCCTAATCCCTTTTTATTTGTGTAGCCGGAGTGAACAGCTCCTATAGCTGAATAATTCCTACCCTGAGGAGGAGTCTTGAATTACTTTGCGTTAGTCTAGGAAAGTGTGCTTGTTCTCTGCCTGGCTTTTTTGCCCCAGGAGAAGACTGGGAGAACAATGGTTGTCAGTCTCCAAGAGGAGAGCCCGGTCTTCCCGTCGCTGCAGTTGAGGCTTTCCCGTTGTACTGCTTTTATCAAAAGAACATAAAAATAAAATCAGATCATTTGACCATATAATAAGCACATTCCTGTTGAACTCTAGGTGACCTTAATCTTCTGGCTCTTCGCAGAACTCTGGTGTTTCTCACCTGAGAAAAATTTCTTCCTTAACATTAAGGTTTTTCTTTTGATGCTGAAATAACCTCTGAGTGGTTTGCTTATAGGGTTTTAATGGGCTACATTGGGGCAGACAAGAAAAGATGCATTTGAATGATCATGAAGACACATTGGATAACCAAATTTGTAACATCCAGGTGAAGTTTAACCATATAATCGTTAATTTCTGTTGCTTGGTGAAACACTTCTTGTGTTTTCTTTTGCCCTATCAGTATATTGCAAGATTGAAAAGGAAATATTTGCAATTATGTAAACAAGTAGGAACTTCTGGATTTGAAAAAAATCATAATCTTATGTTGAGTAAGCTTTGCACCTTCCTTGTGGATTCAGACAGTTGTTTATGGATTTAGACTGCGTTTTTTTACTTTTTTAAGTTAGCAAGACTTCTCTGTGTAAATGGAAGCTCACTGCAACCATAACTGTTACGTGACGGTGGAGAGTCATAATGAAGAGTTTTGACAATGAAGAGACTAGAACTTGCATTTACTTCACAGCTTCACATTTTAAAGTGTTTGCTTTTATGCTTAAGAAATTAATTTGTGTGCATAAATTAAGTTCTGTCTGCCTGCCAAGATCCTTGAAGACCAAGGAGAACTGAGGATGTACTACATAACTATTTCCATCTTATAAACTTTTTTTTTTTACAGTTGACTCATAGTATCTTCAGTGCTGTAACATGAGCTATCATAAAACTGCTGTAAATTTTTCCTTCTACCCCTTCAGCATGTGATAGTGACCACTGGGGACCTCACTGCAGCAGCCGCTGCCAGTGCAAAAACGGAGCCTTGTGCAACCCCATCACTGGAGCCTGCCACTGTGCATCGGGTTTCAAAGGTTGGCGCTGCGAGGAACGCTGTGATCAAGGGACATATGGAAACGATTGCCATCAAAAATGCCAGTGTCAAAACGGAGCCACCTGCGACCACGTGACTGGAGAGTGCCGATGTCCTCCTGGATACACTGGTGCCTTGTAAGCAGTGGGTATATTATTCATGAGGGAGAGATACAAGTTTTAAATAGTGCTGACAAGAGAAATTAGGTTTAGATTAACTTTTAACACTGTGTGGTTGGTCTGGCTGCTGTGTAATGCAGGGAAGCAGGGCTGGTGGCTAAGAAGCAGCTGGGCAAACGCTATTGCAGTGCCCATTCAGATGTGTAGCTGAGAGAAAACCCTCTTGATCTGGGCTGCTAAGTAAAAGCCACAAAAAGTAGCAGGAGGAGCTTCTTCATGACCACTGTGGAAATGGTTTGGCTACAAGTTTGGAAAATTGCATTGAAACATGGAGTTATTTGGCTTTGTCATTCCAGAATAGATTTTGAACTTTGTCAGTAACAACGAGTGAGCACCAACCAGTGTAGAAAGAAATACCTTTTTAGAAGAAATAATTCCTAGATTGCCAGGCCTGTTTCCTTAGATTTGTTGCATGGATGTTACACAATATTCAGTGTGCGTCTCTTTGTGTCGGACTGCTTTCTGTTTCATACTTTTGGCCGGGAAAGTTAACGCTAGCGTGAAAAATAAAGAGGTGGCTGGAGACTGGAGCGTGTGCCGAAGTAACGGTTGTCTCTGTTGTGCACCACCACCTCCCCAGCTGCGAGGACCTCTGTCCTCCCGGGAAACATGGGCCGCAGTGCGAGGAGAGGTGCCCGTGCCAGAACGGAGGCGTCTGTCACCACGTCACCGGGGAGTGTGCCTGCCCACCAGGATGGATGGTAAAAACACTTTCTGAAATCGACACAACCCCGTAAAACTTCCTTATTTGTAGATTTCGGGCAGTGTCAGAAAAGGGTAGCAAATGAGGATAGCAAATGCAGTCTGCCTGTAGCCAGGAGTAATGAGAAACGTATTTTAGCATAAGGGACGGGAATAAAATACTTGCAAAACCTTCTGTTACTCAAAATCCTCCAGTTCTGTGCTGCCTTTTTAACCCTATCAGATTCTGGGAAGCACGAGACATGAATCTTACTGTGACCAGGCAAAATCCTTTAGATCTTGTCTGGAAGTCATTAATTTCTAGATATAGTTTGATATTATAGGGAGATGACACCATTATATATTTTAGCAGTGACCTTTTTGCCTGTTTTCATATGTCTAGTATGTGTGGCAAAACCCCCAAACTTCTAGATCCTGTGTTAAATGTTCGTGATGGAAATGGGATGTCAGAACTTTGACATTTTCTTCAGACTTTCTACCCTTTTATCAGTGGGTAGGGAAAGAAGAATTGACCTCGGAGCTGCAAGTAGCCTCCCCGACTACCAGGCTGCCAACTCTCAGTTGGCAAATAATGGAGTTGGAAGGTGATCAAAAGGCTGGAAGGTGATCAAAGCCCAAATAATTTCTTTAAATACGTTTGTAGATAATACTTATCAATAGTATTTGTTAATAGTGTTTTCTATTTAAATATCCATTTTGGGTGAAAATCCACATTTACTGAACTTCTAATTATCTCATGATAATTGAGATATTATATTGAGATAACTGGTGGCAGCGGTCAGTTTTTTGCCAGCTAGAGAACATAGCTATAAATGATCATCTCTATTTGTGTGTTTGAGTAGCATCACTCACCTGACTACCTAACTTGGATTATGGCCATTTTTACTTTTTATTCCACTTCATGTTAGAAAAACAAAATTATTGGTCACAGAATACAAATGTTTGCATAAATTCTTGACTCCCTTTATCTGCCTAAATACAGCTAATGAAAAATGAGATAGCATATGAAGCAGTGATGGAAAGTTTATACTAGTGTGTGTCTTAACTAATAAAGTACTGTTTAGCCCATTGACTAATTTTCCATTCCAAGTAGTTATTTAAGCATAACTCTTTGTTAGTTTTAGATTTTTCAATTCTGTGAAACACAATTTTATTATTATAACCTTTTTTACTTTTCATGTAAGGAAGGTTTAAAGTAGCCAGGTATAGTTTCTGCAGTATCTTATGTTAGCTGACATACCTGCATTTCTTTTGTCTGACATGCCTGTAAATATATTTTTCCTGAAATGGCTTCTTGAAAGTCTTAAGATCTGATGCTCTCCTCACTACACAGGTGTAATTAATTCTAAGGATGTAAATAGCAGTGCAGAAATTCAAAACCCGTTGAAGGGAAGCAGACATCCTACCTTTTAAGATATGCTGCTTTCAATGAAATTACAAACAGCTTTTCCTTTCATCAGAAAAAAACAACTTATCATAAAGTAGTATAATTGGGACATTACAGCAATTACTGATTTCTACACCACTACTCACTGGAGGGCATTTCCGGATGTCTTGTTATATACTACTCCTGATAAATAAATTGGGAAGAGCTTGACATCAATTGGTCTTAAATGTCTAAGTGTTTTCACTGTTGCTTAGAGATAGTGTTTTTCATTAGCTTTGGCTTCCAAAAGGGAAATCCTAGAACATCATTCCTCCAGCGCTGAAACATACCCCGCATTTAAAACTGGAGAAGAGTCTGGCATTTCCAAGATCAGCACTAGATGAGTGACATGAGATCTTGATCTTCCTTCGTTACAAACCTTTCTTCCTTGTCCATTCAAGCTGTAATCCCAAATCTAATATGAAGATTTATTTTCTGCACATGCAGGGCATGGTCTGTGGTCAGCCTTGTCCTGAGGGTCGTTATGGGAAGAACTGTTCCCAGGAGTGCCAGTGCCACAACGGAGGGACCTGTGACTCAGCGACAGGTCAATGCCATTGCAGCCCAGGTTACACAGGGGAACGGTAAGGAAAACTTATTTTTGCCAGACTGCTGAACCTGCAAGGGGTCTGCTACAATAGAGAAAGTTAAGAAGTTGGTAGAAAGCAGAATGAAAATATCTGTAATATGATTAAAAGTGTCTTCTGAAATGTTTGCCTGTCACTTAGCTGATGCTGGGTCACAAATTAAAAGTGCCTATGTGATTACCCTTCTGGGAGGAACTGCTTGGGTTTCAGGACTCTCCTGCTGTGGCCCATGGTCTTTAGGTCTTCACTTGAGTGGCTTGCAGAATGACGCAGTTTAGGGTATGGTGAAGGGGTGAGGAGGGAAGCTCTTGGTTTTGTGCAGATGTTTGGCAGTCATAGTAGCAAAGGGGGCTCATTCGGTTCCTCTTCAAAGTGAGCAAGCTGGAGAGTTGTCTCCTTAAATATTTCATTCAAATGAAGAAATGAAACTTCTCTGTTTTCTGACTTGACTGTTAAAAATCGTCTTTGGTAGATTGGAAAGATAATATAGCAAGACATCATTTTTGAAGGCAGTGGAAAGTGATGAAAGAAGTGTTTTCCTGCGTGTATTTCAAACAGCACACAACTGATTTGCTGAAGTCGGCAGCAGCTTAATCACTGGGGTCAATCCAGGGGATCTCTGCCCACAATAGTAGGTATTATAATCATATGCACTTCCCACGCGAGTGTTCACAGGACATGGGGAGAGCTGTGCCAGACATAAGGGGAAAAAAAACCTCATGAAGAAGAGAAACAATCAGTCCAGAGCCATTTGGATGCCAAAATTAAATTTGCGTCTGTGTAGAAACAGTGCAGAAGGTAGTAGATGCATTTAAAGAGACACAGACAAATCAGCAGGGAAATCAAGGGAATGTCCATATGAGAGTCTACGCACTGCACTACACTGGTGTTTCTAAACGCAATTAAATTTTTTCTCTTGGAATTTAAATCTGACTTTAGTCTGAAATGCCTTACAGGCTGCAGCATTTTGATCACTTTTGCAAGTCTGAGCCCCCTCTTTTCCTCCAAAACAGGCTGTATTTGCAATTCTTTTGTTTTTCAAGATACTCCAAGGGCCGGAATGGGTCAGAAGCAAGGTTATAAGACCTGGTTCTTATTTCATGTCAGTGGACTGGCAAGGGAGGGAAGTGTTACAAGAAATGTGTGGGCATTGGTTGAGCTAGCATGTACATACCAGCAGCAAAAAGGATGTTTTTTAAAAGTGCTAAGCTATTCTCAACTTCTATGTGTAATTTCAACAGTATTTGTCTGAGATTTTAGTGTGGTGGTGATTCCTGGAACTTGGTCATACAGCAAGAAGAAGGGGACTCCTAGAGCATGTAACAGTTTCTAGGTGATCTGAGTTAACACAAGAGAATCTAGTTTAAACTACCTTTATAATTGTTCTGCCTAATACTTTTTGATCGATACCTGTCCTCATCACAAAGCGGAAAAAGGTCTTTCAGAAGCTGATGAAGATGCAATTAAAAAAAAAAAAATTGCAAGGTTAAATTTTGTCTAATTTAGCTGGGATTCCTGATTGTCATTTGGAGAAAATTCATTCTCAGCTTTATTTGTGTAACTTCATTAGGAAACTTTTAAACAGGGTTATTAGCTCTGTTGTTATGCTACACCTCTGAAGGAAAGGGGATTTTATTGCTGGTTTCAGTCAGGGCAGAGTTACGAATACCTTGAAACTTCTGGATAACAGTATCAGATTGAGGCAAACACTGCAGAAGCATGAAATGAACATGTACACCCATTTTACCTCAGTCAGAGGGCTCTGCTAAATTCTGTTACGTTTTGCAGTGCCTTGTATCACGTGTCTTTGAAATTCTCCTGTAATAAACCACCAGTCATATAAAAAAAATACAAAAAAAGCCAAGTATATAAGAAAAATGGAAAGAGACCACCAAGGAAATTCTTTTATATGACTGGGGAAATGAGCAGGTTATAAGCTGATAAAACCATTAATAATGTGCCATATTATCAAGTAATATTTTTGTACTAGCTGTAACTTGGTAAAACTTACAGGTACCCAAACTGCAGAAGATGTATGTGCCTGATATCTCCCGTTGAGTTTACACCACACCTCAGGACTTCAGTGTCAGCATGTTCTGGCCCTAAAGCTTTGGGATTTAGCTGTTTTGTCTTTTTGCCTATGTCAATGTAATTCAGAGTTTATAGGATGCTTATATTGAAAAATACATGGATTTTCCCTGACACATAAGCTATGAAATGTTGTCATCCTTGGCTCTGAGGCATGAACCTGTTGAGCTGAGAGGTCTGCTCTCATACATATAATCAAATATTTTAAGTGCACTTAGCATTGGAGCCTTTATGGAGTAATGCTGTAGTAGTACTGGCATTCTGAATTTTAACAATTCACTTACAAAACACATAGAAGTTAAAGCTGAAAACATTAAACTCATATTGCATCTCTTAAATACATCACCAAATGAAATTGCTATTTGGAAACTTATTAGTAAATGAGTTGCAAGTTTTAGAAGCAGGATACTGAAAATTGCCTTTTAGTAGTCAGGCTGGACAGCTAAACATACAGTCTGATCTTTAGGATAAATAGTGTCTTTCATATGTAAAACATTAAGGAAATAAGATTGTTAGCTAAAGTAGCTATCTTCTAAAATGAATGAAAGAGGAAAAGTTTGGTGAAGAAGTCTCTTTAATTAGGATATATTTTCCTTAAGGAGCAACAGAAATCATTGCTACTCTCCCATATGGGTTAAACTCAAGTCTTTACTAATTTTCACTTTCATCTATCAGAAAAGTCAGATGAAAAGAAGGGTTTTGGGTTCCTGAAGATTTTTTCCATGTCATCCTATGAATTTTTGAAGGGCAAAATCAACAAAAAAAATAGGTTTAGAGTGAAATTCTTAAAAGAAAGGCATTCTGGAAACATCATGTGTTTGGAAACACAATTAGAAAGTATTCTCGTCAGAGACTGCTGAGCGTGATTGCCAGGGAACGTCCTGGCCAGAGCGTCTGCGAAGGCGTGAGTGTCTGCTGGCTATTCACACTATTGCTAAGTGGAGAATCTAGATCACTTTAAAAAGTCACAGATGGATGGCTTTTGAAACTTGAAAATTTATTCCTTCATACTTCAGGTCTGATTTAAGAGGGTTTGGTTTTGTTCTGGTTCCTGAATGCGAAGTGCAACGGTCTGTGTATGCACGTTGTCTCCTTTGCTGGAGAGAAGGGAGACCTTTTCTAAAGGAATTTGCAGAGCCAATGTTTTTAAGCCTGCCCAGCTGAGCAGCAAAAGAAACCAGAGAGACAGGCACTTTTAAATATGAAGTTATATAAATTCCTGCTCTACTTAAGAGACGTTTTAGACCAGTATAAGAGAGTCCTCATAAACCATATTTCCCTTAAATCTCCAAAAGCTGTAGTTCATGGGAAATAAAACTAATTTATGTTTGTTTGTTTGTTTTTCTCACAGATGCCAAGATGAGTGTCCAGTGGGGACTTATGGAGTGGAGTGTGCTGAGACCTGCAAGTGTATGAATGGTGGGAAATGTTACCATATTAGTGGTGCCTGTCTCTGTGAACCAGGATACACCGGAGAGCACTGTGAAACAAGGCTTTGCCCTGAGGGAATTTATGGTCTCAAGTGTGATAAAAAGTGTCCCTGCCACATGGCCAATACCTGGAGGTAGGCTTTACACCCTTTAGCCTGTTTTCTTTTTCTATATAGAACACAGAAATCCGAATATAATCTGAAAATAAACATTTCCTGACTTTTCTGGTACTTTCATGCAAATTGAAGCAGCTAAAGACTTGTAAGACTATTTGGTATTCTCTAACCATATCAAGAAAAAAAAAACCAACCCAAAAGAGGTTCTGAATTTTAGTGCTTGCAACTATATTTAATCTTAATATTCACTGCTGTATTTGGTCTCTGAAATGCCATGAAATAAATGTTAAGACAAAGTATGACCTTTGTCTATATTTACCATTATAGTGTTCACCGTATAAAGTTAGTATACATCATACGTCCCTCACATATTCTGGTGTACTGTTGATGAGAAATAACTGTATTGAAATCAATGGATGTGTAGTCTTACGAGTCGGGCGTGAGAGGAAAATCCATTTCTCTCTCTCTTTCTCTATGTATACATATATAAGAATTGGTGTAGGCGACTGTTTTAATACAAAATATCCAAAGCCTTACCAATTGTAAATCTAGGTTTCAGAAATACATTTTTTGTCATTTAAATTATTTTTCTAGAAAGGTAAAATCTGATCCCTGGAAATCGAATGAAAATAGTTTTCCAGTTGGCTTACCTTTTACCAACTCTCCTTATTCAGGCAGTAATGATGCCTATTTTTTGAGTTTTGTGTGTCTTTGTGGATTTTGCAGTGTTTTAGCATATTGTTATGAAAATCTAAAAACTAGCAGTTTGGAGACAAACTTTCAGCTGTGAGGGAGGAATGTCAGATGTCAGTTGAGGCGAGCCAACATATTTATAGAACAATTCTGGACAGCTTTCTCCTGTTACAAAACACAGTTCTTCTGATGAAATACTTTGGTCATTGTGCATTCACTTACACAGTCACTTACAATTAATTGCATTACTAATCAAAGTACCTTACAATATCTTAGATAAGGTTTGTGAGCATAATCTAAATTTTTGCTGTTGAAAATAACTGTGAAAGAAATTTGCAGAAACTACTGACTGTCACCATAGAATGGTGCTGTTTGTTGTATATAAGATGCACTTTTCCTCATAGATAAAACAAAAGCCTTTAGTCAGAATTTAGCAGTGATGTTAAAGCACTCAAGCACATACATGGAAATACCTGTTCTGTCAGACCTCTGTGAAAAATTACTTTGTGGATTGTCTGAGTTGTTCAACATACCTTTCATTGACAAACCGTGTGACAGCAAACTGAATTCTTTTCCCTTTCCATTCATATGCTTTTACAGTTGTGTGCTTGCACGTCTGCTTATCCCTTTTACTTGAAATGGCTTTTGAAAAAATACAGAGTTTTTGTCATAAAATCAAGCAATTCATTCTTTGGGCAATGCATTCAAGAATAAATGGAACCATAATGCTGACCTATCTAGCTCTCAAATTATGCTAGTAGACCAAATACTATTGTATTATGAATTATGGTTAGCTGCTTTCCTGAAAATTTGTCTGCAGACTGTTGTAGCAGCCTTTTTTGACGGGAACACATTACACTGTATAGTATTTCTGATATTGCAGGGATTACTTGTGATTCATGTTCAACACAGCTGTTCCTTCATTTATACTGCTGGAAGACAGCTTGTGGTCAAATCAGATCACAAATGTTCACATGTAAACAGCAGCATATGGCTGGTCTTTTTTGAACATTTTCCCCTCTGTATGACAAATCAAAAGGCACTTAACAGCCCTGTAGGTGCGGGAGCGTATTTGCAAGGGCATAATGATCGCTCTGAGGAAAACAAAGATTTTCATGACTTCACAAGTGTATTTTTCATATGTAGGTTCCTTCCCCCTGGGTCAGGAAGTGATTAACACCACCAAATAACAGAAATCAAAGGGCATCTGAATAGTGGTATAGAAGCTCCCTGTGGACACTTTACGCTTTTGAGAATCTTTTGAGAAGCCAGTTGTGTCTGGCTGTCTTCATCTCTCACTAAATATCAGTCAGTCAGGAGACAACTTCTTAGGCACATCAGGCAATATCCTCGTCCCTTACTTACCTACCACAAGTGTATTTGGGTTGGCTGTGGCCAAAGGGTCTTCTTCATAGCGCTAACCCATTTAGCAGCAATGTAACAACCAATAATCCCAGGGCATGAAAAAGGGAGTACAATTCCTTCTTCAAATACACTTCGTGTGTCTGTAGGTCTAGGATTCTGTTAGGACTTCTAGGGGCCCTGAGGTTGTAAAAGCTGTTCTCATCGGGGTATCACCACTAGTTTAGATATCCTCGAAGAGGAGCTGTTGGTAGGCTTAGAGCCCTAGGATATTACTTATGTTCTTAGTATTCATATATATGGAAATGAACTAAAGGTTAGTAAAAAAATACTTAGCACCAAAAAATATTGCTGTAAAATATGTGTATGTAAGTTGCACTATACAAGTATGTGTCTAGCCATTTTCTTCAAATACTCAAAGATACAAAAACATCATGACATACCATAGTTCAAAAATGTATACATATTTCTATTACTGTTTCATGATTGAGGAAATTTCATCAAAACAGCTTTGGCAATAATTAATAATTTGCATTTTGGATAGGCTAAGCTACAGCGATTTCACTGCTGCTGTTGGTTGATGGCAGCTCCTGGGGATGAAAGGCAAGCCCATCCTTGTTCTTAATTGTATCAGTAGCCTCTATTAAATGCTTCGTAAAGGGTTAGATATAGATATGCTTAAGAGATTTTATTCTTTTTGAGGGGTCCAGAGGACAGCAGCAGGTAACAACCCTCTTGTGCCAAGAGTTTTTGCACAAATGGTTCTTCTCTGTTGCATCTTTTTATATATATGAAAGGGTTTGAGCTAGAGGTGCAAGAAGCAGACCTCTGTTCTCTCTGACTAGGTGGCACTATCGATTTTTCCCTTTTTACTCGATAGTCAAAGAAAACCTAGAGTTAGCGCCTGCTGGCTGAGACGAAGACCACATAAAACACGCTTCCTCAGTGGGGTACAACAGCAGCTCTGTGAGCTGGTATGAGCAGACGCATGTGCCCCTGCCACTTCCATCCACAGCTTACAGAAGCTTGTCATTCTGAAGACCCCGTCTGCAGGAATGAGTGAAAAAGACCTCGATCTGCCTTCGTCAACACTGTCACTTTGTTTTGCACAGGAATGTTTTTCTAGCTTAAACCACTTTTAGACTGAGTTTTGTCATGCCTTTACTCAAGTGACACCTGATGATCATTCAGAAAATGTAAAAAGGGCAGACTGTAGCTGCATATTTATCTAGAAGGTTTAGGGAGGATATTTGCTACACCTGTGTTACAGCGTATGCACTGGTTTCAGGTTGATCTCCAAGTTAAACCTGAGATGTCCCTGGGTTTTTTTCTTGCAAGCTTTTTCTGGTGATTTTCCACCACTGCTTCATACCTGTAGATAAGATCAGCTGGGGTCATTCTGTATCACCAGCTAATGTGGTATAGTTCAGGCTGAATTAGTGTGTATTTATGACATGAGCTCTAATGGGGTTTCTTTTGTCTCATGCTTTTTCTGAGATACGTACACAGGGTTGAGTGGAATTTTAGGGTGTGATACATGCTTAGTTCATACAGTCTGGGTGTGTTTTTAAAGTAAAGATCAGGGCATCTTGCAATTTTGCATTTTTCTAATGGACTTGTACGTACATGTGGAAGAGCTTTTCATGGAAATTTTATATTGCATAGGGTGCTACAGGATTTAGTTGGATATTGTAATAGTGAAACACCTATTTCAATCATATGAAAATCATTAAGTTCATCTAAGTCCTTCAAATATATAATATCAACTACCCACAAGTATTTTTTTTGTCTCTGTACAGAATAGGGTTGTTTTTCCAGAAAGTGTGCATAAAAGACCAGGAATAAAAGCGGATGTACTGGCAGTATCTCTCAACATCTCTTTATTTCCCTATCTTAATATATAAATGTTATTGCCAATTAAGCTAACTGCATGAGAACCCATCAAAAAGCTTCAGAAGTGCTCCAGCTTCCTACATCTAATTACAAATTACGGAATACTAATTTTGGTGTCAATCAATATATATGCAAGCATGCCTTAGTAACACTCACTGGGGGGCACAGAATATCAATGCCTCTGCTTCATATCCAATGCTTGCTCATGCGTGCGGTCTCCACCTCTCCTGAAAGGAAAAAAAAAACAACAAACACTACTGGGATTTATGTCTTAAAATGACAGTACTACTAATTTTATGTTATAAATATATTCTAATTCATATCCTAATGACTATTCAGTTGTGGATTGAAAAATCTTTTCATATTCCCTGCCCTGTATTCTTCCGCTGATAACAAACATGGGAATTGGATCCAAAATGCCACTGGGTGCCTACAGGAAGTTAGGAATAGGGGACAAATCTGATTATCTTGCTGCATCATGTGTTTTCATAATTTTGCATGTATTTTATATGAGGATAGTTCCGTTTCAACTTACTTCATGGCAGGTATACTTATAACTGAAAAAATAACCAGGACTGTTGCCTGTGAACACCATGAGTTTTGAACTGTTTCTGCATATATCATTTAGTTGAAAAGACCTTTCCTCTCACTTTATGTAAACCAGCTTAATACTGTCAAAGAGATTTTAATATCTTCAGGACCCCCAAATCCTTATGATGTCATAGCGTATGCAATAATACATAGAGAGCAGAATGCATAATGACATTCCAACCTTTATAGTTCATACTTTCCTTGAACAGCAGTATGTTGTCAGTGGGTTGTATTTGGCAATAGGAAACTTGTAGTTTGACAAGAGCAGTTGCAACTAATATTGCATTCCCTTGTTATGTTGCAACTTTTTCAAACAAGGTTGTTGTTACTTATGTTATAACACCTAAAAGTGCAGTAGGTATTTTTTCAAACTTTCAAATGGTCAGAAGAATACTCAGTTTCAAACACACCCCCACAAAACGAGTCAGCAAATCTTACAAAATCAAGCTCTTGTCATTTAATGCGTCTGGACCAAGGCACATTTTTTTTTCCAGCACACTTAAAGGAACTTCACTTCATTCGGTGGCGGACAAATATCTTTAAACAGTCTTCCCATTGTAAATATATTGGATTTGGATATTAAGGCTTTCCTTTGGTGAGAATTAAGCAAGTGCTTTGTCTGCCAGAGTGCTACAGAGTACCCCATTGTGTCCACTTTTCCAGCACATATATCTTTGCACAGCTGATGATGTCCATTTGTTATGAGGCAACAGCTGTCTGACTGGCCCTTCAATGAAACTGCTGTTCCAGGTAGGGACAGCTGGTCTGCCACCAGGTATGGCCAACATAGGGGAGAGATACTCGCCAAAAGTTCACTGCTCTGATGGTATATCTGACTTCTGCCCAATGCAAATGATTTTGTATCATTCCCGGAAAGATGCCAGTTGTCCTCTTTTCAACCAGCGATTTAAAGAAAAGAGCGTGCTTGCTACTCATTGGGTGCTCTGTTATTATTTTGTGTTGGATGCCATGCTATTTTACAGAAGTACCATATTTCTCAGACAATATGCTGCTGAGTTTGGGCAGTGTTATGGAAGTGATGCTATTATACTTGCAGTGGAAACCTAGCAATACATTTTGGGGAATTTAATGGTTTCATCACCTTAATATTTGTGACTATGGATATCTATTTTATGGTAAAAACTGTGTTTCAGATAGGTTTATTTTCAACTAGCTATAGAAAAATGATACCTCTTCTTTTCTTTCCATGTCCTACCAAAATGTCTGTATGTGGTATGATGTTGCATTTCTTATCTTAATTGGCATGCATTTATATATACATATACAGAACTCTTTGCTTTGTGGTTTGGGGAGTAAGACCATCTCATAGCATGTGAGATCCTGTATGCAACCTATCTATAACAGCATTTTGTTCTTTGGGAAAAAAAAAAAAATTGATGTCACATTTAGTCCTGAATTATTTATCCTTTCATCCCCTCCTGGCAGCTGTCACCCTATGTCTGGGGAATGCTCCTGCAAGCCTGGCTGGTCTGGTCTCTACTGCAACGAGACGTGTTCCCCGGGATTCTATGGCGAGTCGTGTCAGCAGATCTGCAGCTGCCAAAACGGTGCTGACTGCGATAGCGTGACTGGAAAATGCACCTGTGCCCCTGGATTTAAGGTAAGTCAGTAAGTCAGTCTCACTTTCACAGTCCATTTTCAATTCCACTGCCTTTAGTTAAGTGCCAAATTCTTCAAGATGCCAGCGTCCTTTGTCCACCACAGTAAAATAGAGGTAAGGATATTTAGGTACCACTGGATATGTTATAACACCCTGAAAAGACAAAATTTGTGATTGGTTCTCAGTACTGAAGTGAAGCCATTTTAAGAAAGAAAAGTTAGTTTCTTTGTAAGACATTGATAAGAATGAGGGTGTGCTGTTGAGGTGTAAATAAAGGGAAGAATGATAAGTTTCAGTCGTTATCTTGTTGCACCAACTCCTCATGTCCATCCAGAGAAACTGTAGACAAAGACATTTGTTTTTACAGTTTAGGACAGATTATTCTGCAGCTTTTACACACGTTTGCTGTTACCTATGTATTGGGTGCTAGTCTAACATAGAAAACATTTTACAGTATGACTGTTCTTCTAGGAATAATAACTGTGAAAACTGCAGCCAAATTAATTCTAAAAAATATTCTACATGTCCACATGATTTTCCATTAAACTGCTGTCTGACTGTGTTTTGGTTTCATAAAGGGCTTCTTTATTACTGAAAATACTGTCCATTGATCTAACCAAGTGCTGTTAGCTATGTGACCTGGGCTCTTGCAGCAACTAATAGAAAACTAATGCTTCCTGTAGACTTAAAAAGCATGAAGGATTCCCTCTCCCTTAAATTCAGGATAACTTAGTGACAGCTTAGGACAGTCACGGGCTGTATGTTTTCTGGCTGTTGTAGCACCTGAGTCAGTCTAGGTCATTTATTAGTTGTGTCGTCTGAACCTCCTCAAATAGTTTTTAGACTCTATTTTTGCATAATTCAGGGTGCTGCTTGTGGTACTGCTTGTCTTCCGGGGACGTACGGAGTAAACTGTTCGTCTGTGTGCAACTGCAAAAATGAAGCCATCTGTTCACCAGTAGACGGTTCTTGTGCCTGCAAAGCAGGTAGGTGTTGCTTCAGATTAATTTTCTTTTTCTGTAATCATAAAATGAAATTGAATTTTTGAAGTAGAGAAGAAGAAAGAAACTTAATAAAAAGCAAACCACCTTGAAGGCCATATCACTAGATACTTTATGCTTCTGCTGCTCTGGGAGGTGAAAGCTAGGAAAACTTCTGCTCAGAGAAGAGTGCACGTATCTCGTGTTCGTGTTTCCTCGACGCAGTTCTCAGTGGGCTGGATACCGTGGCTGGGTGAATTACTAATTTTTACTCTGAGATGGGCCACCACTTGTCTCTTGTGGCAGCACTATGGTCTGCTAGAAGGACTACTGGTATGCCATTTATTTGATGTCAGCATTTGCCCTGTTTCCCCTCAGCCCGGGTGAGCACCCCCTCTGGCTGCCACCCTCGCCCCTCTCAGCATCACAGAGGCACAGCCTTCCTGCCAGTTTAGCACTGACGTTGATATCTACCGGCAATTTTTTAAGAGTGAATACTCTTTTCCTCAGCAATTCTCTGGCAAAACCTTGCCTAATCCCCTTCCCTGCCTGTGCTCTCTACTGTTGCCTACTTCTGCGAGAAACTTTCTGAATCTCCAAGTGTTAGTGCGAGTGGACTCGCACTCCTCGACCCCTCTGCCTGGCTCTCTCCTCCCAAAAATAATTTTGATCGTTAGCGTACCTCCACCAGAAACTGTATGTGCCTGCCCACCTCTCCATCTACCAGTAGCACATGCCTTTGGTGGGAACAAAGATATCTCAGACATCCTCCAGCGCTGGTTCTGCAGAGATCTTTTCCCATATAAAGGTCTACAGGTCCACATGGTATTCCTGTTCAACCCAAAATATGCTACTAAACTCCACTTAAAGTTCCACTCTTGCGATACACCTGTTCTCTTTTTCAGTTCTGCTGTGAGGAAGGATTTACAGTCCAGCGTCCCTCAGCTGTGATGCTGGATTGCTGAAAAGAGAGGGGCAGGCTGTTGAATGCTCCCAAGCAAATCCCATGCCCAGCCTACATTGTAGACCCCCCCATCTAAAAATGTTTTTCTAAAAATACACAAAGATTGAGAGTGGGGGAGAAGTGTTAGAGTTACCGAGACAAATAGACACTAAATTTGTCAGGGACTGATGCAATTAAATCAGTCTTGTAGCAAACGTGGAGAGTTTCCAGTTTCTGCTCTTGCTAGAGGCAGTGGAGCTAATTTACTCGGTTAAAGTAGCTAAGGAGCTGGGATGTGAGGAGAAAAACTATTCCTTGAGCCGTGCATAACCCTATCTTCCTGTGCGTCATGCAGTTTTAGTCATACTAGGATGAAAAAGGACAGCAAATGGTGAAATTAAACTAAACCCAAATTCTTGTCATGTAAATGAAGGAAATTTATAAATCCTGGAAAGACACTTAAAAGAAAGTGTCTCAATTTTCTAGCTAGTATAGTGTAACATTTTTTCCTGAAATGACCCCTAAATTCGAAGTCATCAATCCAGGGCACAAGGCAGCTTCATTTCAATACATGTGTTTTGCATAGTCTATTGATTAGGTTCAATGCAGAATTATTTTTCCCTTCGCCTACTGTAAACAAGGTACAAAATTAGAAACTTGGCTTCTGTCGTTGCTGATGATAACGTATGACTGGCTCATGCCGTTTCTCTTGTATCCAATAGATGACCACATTTTTAAAAATCTATTTACATTTCTGTCTATCCAGTGCACAGTCTGTGAATCGTTGCTATCAGGCATAATCAGTGGTGAATGCTGCATTTTAGAGCCATTTTCCATTACATTATTTTTTGTATTTGGAGAGAAGTACAGAAATAATCTAAAAGGTCTTCTATGTATCCTTGGAGAAACCCAACTTATGCACTACTGTTATGTTTTCTCTTTTTTTGTGTCCAAGATTTCTGTTAAAACCATATTGCAGAACTGTCTGTATTGAACACTAGTGGAAGAATTATGAAAGCAGCAGCTTAAGTCTAGGGAAAATATTCCTAATTTTTTTCAGCCTATGCCTCAAAACTTCCAGTGTAGTTTAGTGCTTCTCAGTGGAATTTCAAGGTGTCTCTGTTTTCCTTTCAGATCTCCCATCAATTGCTTTTGTATGTTGGCACCCATTTGCAAATGTGTGCTGTGCACAGATGTTACAAGGTGCCCTTGAGCACCTTTGTTCAAACCTGGGCAAGTCCTCAGCTGAAACTGCTGATACTAGCCTGTAGTTAATGTTACCCCAGTATTGCACATCTCCGAGAGATGCCACGTGGTAGGGGAAGGGAAACGTGTCCTCAGAGAGGAATGGGGGAAAACCTGATTAATTTGTCACTTTAATTCTTATTTTTGGCAGGCTGGCATGGTGTAGATTGCTCAATAAATTGTCCCAGCGGCACCTGGGGACTTGGCTGTAACTTAACTTGCCAGTGTCTTAACGGAGGAGCTTGCAATGCTCTGGATGGAACCTGTACCTGTGCCCCGGGCTGGAGAGGAGAAAAATGTGAATTTCCTTGCCAGGTAGTTGAATAATTTTACTGAATTTCGTACTGCAGGATAATACTGGGCAGGGGAACGCTCCTGTCATTCTTCTGACTTCTTGGGGATAAGTCCCTAAAGAGCACTGCACCCAGTCACCCATATACGACTGGGTTCAAGATCAGGGACACGCAACAACAATTCTTCTGGAAGAACTCTGCTGTGCAGCACACCAAAGCACATAAAAAATGACTACACAAAATTAAGATGCACAGATGAACACTTTTTCTGCTTTCACACTTTAAAGTTGGACCTCAAATTTTTCATCAGCTGCTTTAGAATTTGTTGGAAAACACAGAACCAAGTTTTTCCCTCTCTATCAGCATCAAATGCTATCTAAACTGCTTCTGTTAAACTACCTGAAGTAAAAATGATGAGAGAAAAGATGTACCAAAAATATATTGCACATTAAGCAACATAATTTTAATTAAATTAGCTTATATCTATGGTACAGTGTGAATGAAGGACTTTCATTCCTTCTCAGTCAGACATGAGAAAGCACTCTTACTACCCAGTCCTATGACAGGTCTTTGGCTTTCTGCTGGGGTTCTGACTTCCGCTATCTCCCAAATTTTGAGAACTGCAAAATTAGAAATCATTGTGTTGACAAAGGCACGCTCCTCATCAGTTCTGTTCCACCTTGTAATCTGTAGTTTGGGAAAACCATAAAAATACATAATTTCAAAATTTTAAAAATGGTAAAATTCGAAACTGATTTGTTTTATTATGTTACAGTTTGGTTTCAATTACATTTCATACACAAAACTTGAAATATTTTATGAAAAATGGGGTTTTCCAGAGTCCATCTTTTCCAATGATGGACTTCAATTTTCCAGGAAATTTTTAACAAACTTCATTTTTTTGATAAGCTTCTCTCTGCCCTCCTTTTTCTCTCCACTGTCTTTTCTTCACTTTCGCAATACTATCTGCATAACAGGTTGTTGGTTTAATATAATCGTAAAGGAATCACCTGAACTGAACATAAACCTTGTAAATTCCCCTCCCATAACACATTCGAGCTTCTGTCCGTTTGGACTAGCTCTACTGAGCAGTAACGTGATAGAAGTAGCTGAACTACAACCTAAGACTGGAAACCACACCATCATTTTGAATGAAAATTTGTTTTGTTGAACTGCTCTCAGAATACTCAGAAGTGATTTTTTTGAGATTGTTTTTGGTTTTAAGATGAGGTATAGCATACACTGATATAGTGAGTAAAGTGGCAAATTCTAAAGTATTCTGGAAAGCTGATTAGAGTACAATCTGTGCACGTTTATGCAGTGTTTCCAACAATGCATCTCCATCAGAAGACTAATTTTTCATTTTTCTAACGCAGCTTTGTTTATCGCTTAGTGTCTGGTTCTGAAGGATGATGAGATCTCCCAAGTTCCATTAGCTCTTCCAAAACTGACTTATTAAAAAAGATAGGTATTGTTTCATGGCATTTGCTTCACCGTTCCAAATTTAGCAAAATAATGTTTAAAAGCGTTTCTATATCAGGTAATTTAGCATGCCCATGCTCATTGTCTTGCTCACTCTCTCTCTCTCTGTGTCAAATGATGTCCATAAGCATTTACATCTTTCAAATGCATATTCTGCCTCAAAATTCCAGAGGAGGAGAATAAGCAGAAAACTAATTCAAAGGTGTCCAGTGTTGTCTGAATTTTTTTCTTGTTTGAGCGGAGAGTTTATTTAAATCAATGTATTTCAATTTGTTTCAATAACTTCAGAAACTTAGTATCACTGCCCAGATTGTTACTCAAGATTTGACTGAAGTTTGGACTTCAGTCCAAATACATAGCAGACTAAAAATACCACTTTTCTACGACATGTTTGAGGATTTCCTTTCTGTCCAAATCTGATTATATGCAAAGGAAATGCTTACTCTTTTCTTTTTCTCTCTATAAAAATGTATTGTTGAAATGAGCAAAAGGCTCTTTATACTCAAATAATGTAAGATTTTGTTCTACTTTAGACTTGAAGGACTGGGAATTGAATAGCTAAATCCTGTGGAACTTGGTAGAAATGTAGGCATGAACATCAAAAAACAGCAGATGAATTTTCATGTAGGTTTTATTTGAATTTTTAATGTGACTGAGACCAATTTTTAGCCTCGAATTTAAATGGTTGGGTTTTAAACCTGACATGTTTTTTCCTTTTTTGCCTTTGCTGTGGGTAACCCCAGATGTATTACCTTAAATTTTACCGGCTTTTTTCCATGATTTTAATTTGGTTTTGACACTTTTTCTGTAAGATCAATTTACTGTTGTACTTTTCCTTGTTTTGACAATGCGATTGTAAAGGTTTTGCTCTTTTCAATTTCCCAGATAGATTTTGTATGGAATTACTTCCAAAATGTATGTGCCGCTTTCTACAGAAGAAGCAAAAAGGCAAATTCAAATGTTTAGATGTAGTTCCATGAAAATCAGCTGTGCTCTTTTGACACAGCTGAATACACCAAGAGGGGTGTTCAGCTTGTAACCTTAATCTCTCTTGTTGGTTCAAAAAATGTTGCAAGGCCAAAAAATAATTCTGTTTTGTGTACTGTCTCTTAGCCAGAGAGCTTCTCTTTTTAACATCGTATATGCTCTAGTGCAGAGAGGAGGATTTTTAATCAAAAGAAGGTGATACAGTTTGTGTTGTTTATGCAATAAACTTCACATGGAAGATGTATTTTAATCTAACGTTTTACTACTCTTTTTTAGAAATTGTGGCTTTATGTTGTGTTCCTTTTTGACCAATTCATAGAGAGCTCAGGGTCTAAGGCAGAAATGAGACTGAATTGCCTTCCCATCGAGGGACCCCCAGGTCCTGGAGTAGGAACTCAGCTGTAAGGGAAATTAGCAGGGCAGCACAAGAAAGCTGTCATTGCAGCCTCCGATAGTGTAGGTCACTGTGTTCTGAATCACTGTCTCCAGGTCCATTAGCCTGGGACTTTTCAAGAGAATGTAATTAATTCTGTATCTTCCCCTCTTAAATGAAAGAATGAAAATGTAGGACGCGAAAATGTTCCAAAAGCCAGAAGCGTTTTATATTAAGAAAGCGGATTACGGATTTAGGAGAGATCTGTGGTTGCCTTTTGAGGCAGGACTGACCAGAACTTGTTCTCCTCTAACTCCCAGTTGTCGTCATCTCTGGTTTGTGTTTTGTTTTTTTTTGTTGCCACAGGATGGCACATATGGTATGGATTGTGCTGAACGCTGTGACTGCAGCCATGCGGACGGTTGTCATCCCACCACGGGTTATTGTCGCTGTCTACCGGGATGGTCAGGTACAAAAGAGACCGTCACGAAGGACAATGAGAGTTTCCACTATGGTGGGACTTGGCCTTGTCTCTCAGTTTTGTGTGTATGAGGAGGAGTATGTGGGGTTGGAAGGAGAAAAGGGCCAGTTCTGTGGCTGCTGTGTCCCTTCTGTGATTCACAGGTGTGGAAACTTTGTCGAGTGTGGGATCCGCAGAAAACTGGGAATAGAAGGGGAAATCTTAAAACTTGGGTGCCTCCCCAGTACGATTCCTTATGAAAGTGGTGAATAACTGTAAATATTCGAGGTTGTGCTTCGCAGCTTTGGTGGGTAAAGAATCACATCCAGGAACTCAGAAAGCTTTGCTCACGCAGCCAAGAAGAGGATAAATCGTGCAGAAGCTATGCTGCCATTTGAGTTTCTCAAACTTTTGAAAAAACTAAGTTTCTCTGCACATATTTTGTTCTGTATGAAAATTGTTGCACTTTTTTCACAAAGTTTCTCCAGCATTTTCATTGTGGTTTTAAGAACTATATATATTTAATTATTCACCAAAATTTGTGTTTGACACTGTTGTTGTACTCTCTTGTGTGTGCAAAGCAAGATTTTTTGAAAACATGATGAAACTATACAGAAGGGCAAGCTATCATGAAATGTTCCCTTTATCTCTAGGAGGTATTTTAGTTCTCACATAGATTTCTAGGCTCTAAGTGTTGGGAAGACTATTCCATCTTCAATAAGTATTAATTGACACTATAAGTTTGCCCCTCTCGGAGTGTTCTGGACTTTGTGTCTCGCTGTGATACTGTAGTGTTGCAAAGGTCACATTTCATGTCACCTGTCTGTACGGACTCCTTCCATTTAATAATGAGAAGCCAGCATGAAAAACACACCTTAAACGAACAAAGCATGTTTCTGCTAGAAAGAGAAGAAAGGAGGGTTTTTTTTGTGATTTCAGATGTAACCTAGTATTATTTATTATCCACTCACTCATATATAAGTTAATATTTTTCCTAACTGACTTGCAGGTTCATGATATAATTGTTTTCTTTTTTCTCTGGTGCTTCCAGACATAGCAGATGGAGGTGAGCAGACAATCTGCAGCCAGTCATTTATTTGACAAGTTCAGCAAATCATTGTGCTCACAAAAGTTTGTGTGGAGCTTATGACTTCCTCAGATACGGTCTTTACTGAGTTTTTTCCCAAACTTTGATTTTTATACGCTTTTTTTTTCTAGCTCTGTAGATGGATCACAGGCATTTTGTTCAAAGGACATAATACTCTGTGTCTGCAGTTCAGGTTGATTAGTTGTAGTTGATTACAGCTTAACTGGTGTTTTTTCTACTTTCTGTTCAGATGAACATGACTTTTATGATTATTGGGGGGTAGGAAGTGGAAATCTGTAGGGGATACAGACATGGGCAGGAAGGGCTTCTGCTTTGCTTTGGAAGACCAAAGCCATTTCTTATTTGTGCAATTTGTCTGTATATTAAGCTTCTGCCAAGTTCTTTGAGAACGCCTGTCTCACTGTTGAGTCCCCCCGTTGTCCCCCTTTTCACTGTGAAAGAGAGAGGCTTCCAGAGCCAGCACTCGCTGAACTGAGCCAGGAGTTTGTTGGTTTTATTCTCTTCCCACAAGCTGCAGTGTGGCTTACCATCAGCCACTCAGATACCTCCGGGAAATGACTACCGCAAGAGTGCAAAAATAATCAAAGTTCTTTGAGTGAATTATGAAAAAAAAACTGTTAGCATTATGCCATCTATTACTATTTTGTGAGACACTACTTTGTGTTCGTATTTATTTTGTTATGTTGTTAATGGCCTTTGATGACTGTTCCTACTTTCAGGTAGTTTCAGGTAATTGTGTGTGTGTGTGTTTGTTTGGATACACTTTCTCAAACTTATGTTTGGATCTGCTCAAAATATGATTTCTTAAATTAATAAATGTATTAAGCAAAGAATACCCATATTAAAAACATGTGAACAGTTGCTGATCTTGAGCAACCATGGTGTAGGCAGTTAGAGCTGTTCACGAGTTCCAGATGTACTGCTCAAAATACGTCTTGTGAGTTTTCTAAAACTGAGACGAATCATCAGAGACCAAAAGTGTGTTAATGAACGAAGCCAGATTAAAATAGGTAGTTTTGAAAGGCCATACTAAAAATCTAGCAACTTTTTATAACAGGTTATAAAAATGACCTAGGCAGTGTAATATAACTAGCCTGGGATGTGACAAAGGCTTCAAGCGTAGCACAAACCTTGACTGTGCTTGAACTCGGGTATTGAAAAGGAGACAATACTTTAGTGAAATCTCATTTCGTCTTCATATTTAGAATGGAAGAAGATTTCACTAGAAAGAGACTTCATGCGTGATTATAGATAAAATTGAGTATCCGTCCCTGGATGATGTCATCACAACAGCGTGTGTAACAGGCTAGTTCCAACATGTTGGTGATGTCTAGACACGCAATATGACATAAACGGCATAGTTTGCTTTATACTCAGTGTCTAGAAAAATCCTCCTCCCACACTTCACATGTCAGAGCAATACGCATGCAGAATCTGGTCTCTCTGTAGATACTTATATTTAGAATGATTAAAAAAAGGAGAGAATACTTTAGAAACAGGTTCTCAAATAGCTGTACTGTAATGTTACATTGCAGAAATAGCATTAGATCGTAGGATTAAGAAGGGAGGTTGTATACATATTTGTATGCATAATAGGTGGAGAAGCAGATTTTGTGAAAATATAGGAAGGTGCTAAAATGCAACGAATTATGTTAGAATAGCTTAGATTTTTTCTGTTAGATTTGTTAAAGTAACCATCAGATTTACTAGTTTTTGGTGGTTAGTATTACCAAAAAAAACAAAGAGAGGGAGAAACTGACTTTGGATCCGTCTAATGCTTATCTAACCCAAATGAAGGATGTAGTTGTTTAAAAACGATTGGGATGGCAGTGTTAAAAAACAAATACATTTGAAGAAGCTTAAAAATGTGAACTTGTGAATCTTTTTTCTTTTTCAGCAAGAATAAATTGATGAAGCCAAGGTAAAATGCCCCAAATGTTTTGATGCCACCAAATCATATAAAGTTTCTGAAAAGACATTTTAAATGTAGCATTTTTCTCAGCGCTGTGAACAGAGCAGTTGTCTACACTTTCCCCAGGGAATTTAATCAGAGGAAATAGTTTATATAACTTTGCAGAAATAAATGAAAGGTGGAAGATTTTTCCCTTGCTGGGTGACACAGTTGTACCATAACGCTGGGGGACAGGACACGGGCTGCTCGGGGAGGGGGGATCACTGGCCTGGCACGGTGCACGCTCCCTCCCTCGGGTAGTGAGGGAGCTCCCAGCTGCTGACGTGGGCACAAGTGCTGTTGTCGTGTACCAGAGGGCAGCCTAGCTAACATGCTACCCTTTACTTTAGTCTCAAGATGCAGCTGCAGCTGAGCATTGGGTCAACAATATGATGCTGTATGGTTTGGGTTTTTTAAGTTGTTTTTTCTTTATTTTTGAACATGCCCAATGTATTATCTTTTGCTTCTTAGGTCCTAGTTATGAACGAAAGTGTAAGTTCAGTTATCGACTATTGCATTGTCATGAGCTGTTATAAAACTCAGGAAATAATTAAAATTGGCTTTAATTAGGTCCTGTTTTAATTTAGGGTTTCTGTTTTTAATTTAGGTTCTGTTGCCTAGGATGATACTTAGATTTTTCATCCTAAACAAGAGTGACTTCATTTATAGGACTCCTGTTAGAAATCCTACCCTCTCTGTAGTTTACACCAAGTGCTCCCTATACAGCAGCTTAATTCTGCTTAGAAAAGCAAGAGTTAAGGGAGATGTTTTTTTCCTGGCAGCCTGACCATTCCATCACGTTCCAGGAGCCACATGACAGGATGGCACAAATGAGAAACACCCGCCCACGCAGAAGATGATGTCTGCCCCAAACACTCTCATCCCTTGACATTTTCACTGTATCTTATAAATAACTTTTCTTCATTTGGAGGGAACGCAATAGCTAAACAGTGGATGAGAGTAAGAACCATTAAAATAGAAAGCCCAAGAAAGACGCAGAAAATGTACTCCTCCAATAGGTAATGATAATTAATTCTCCTAGTAATTTAAGTTCACTTCCATTAGCCATCTCTACCGCTTCTCTCAATGGCCACAATCCAGCAAGCACCACGTTAACTGTTAATTTCATCCCTTAATCTTATCTGTTCTGCAAGCAACTGTCAAAATACAATTTTTCCAAATTGCCTAAAAGATTAGAGAATTCATATTCTTGCAAACTGAGATTTTGCATTAAAGCATTGTAAAAAGGGCAAAGGTTTTTCTCCAGACAGTTTGATTATTACTCTGTTACAGTAATGTGGGTGTTACTGATTACGTATTACTGTTGTGCTTTCTTGGGTGCAGTTCTGCTGGACATTTCTGTTTGTGAAGAAATGTCATGTCATACTGATACAACATTTGCTATTTTTAAAATCAATTTAAAGGTTATGCAGTGCCAGGGATTGTGAAATACCACTAGTCTGCTATCTGTACCAAAACAATAGCACGGGTTTATGGAAAAGACAGATGCAGTAATATCAGCCTACATCTTACCAGCATGCACAGTATTCATCCATATGCTACAGCAGATAGGGTGTTGGTGACTTTTTGCTGTGCCGAACACCTGCTGACGCTAGTCAGATTGCCCATCACCAGATGTGTTGTTTCTGTGAGGAAGTGCTGTGTTTTTCCATGTGCTCCTGACGTTATTTCTAAGAGGCACATTTGTTGCTGGATTATAACAGGGAGGACTGTCATCTGACACGTGCCCCACCGATGCAAATAACCAGGTCCCCTGGGAAGCACAAACTAGAATTTTCCCTTGCTCCTTAGCTTTTAACGTATACACATTTTTCCCCCTCCTACACAGAAGAAAAAAGATGTAAAAGAGTAGTGTCACGGGTCTTCCTCACCTTAAGACTGAGAAACGAGCTGCTGCTGGAACGGTGCACGTGGTGCTGGTGCCTCGGTGCACCCAAGCTGAGAACCTCTTGCAAGAACGTGGGTTTCCCTCCACCTTGGCCCATTTCCCCTGGGGTCCTGAAGCACGAGGTCCCATTGTGACAAATATTCAGTGTGCCGCAAAGTGAAATCACATGTGGGAGCTGTGTCATGATAAACAGCGTATTTACTTTCCAAGCTTAGGGAGACGAATTGCTCAATAAGAGGTTTGGCCTACCCTGCGTCTGGACTTCACCGTGTTTGTATCTCTATTGCCTATGCGTTGTGGTGGGTCTTTATGTGGAAAAAATACCACTCTTTTAGAAGAAGAACTTTAAATCAGTAGATAAAGTACATTTATCTTCTACCTATCAAGAAGGTAAGAAGAGGAAAAGTATTATTTTCTTGTGGCTACCTAAAATGTGGCAGATGAAAAGAAGAGCATCACTGGAGTGGACGACAGTATGTAGCAACAGTATGGCCTTCAGAAAGATAACAAGGATATCTCAAAAGTGATTCTTCCACTAAGATTTGCAGATACTGATGTTTGCCTTCAAACTCTGATACAGCGCTGGGTTTTTGACAAGTTTTTGTAGCTGGCTTCCTACCAAAACTCACAGGCACAAATTCTCCTGCTGCCGCAGTGAAGAAGCAGCGGTCTGAACTTCTAGAGAAAAATCTTTGACCCTTTCATTAGCTCCTTAATTTGAGACACTTTTATTTAGTCTTCTGGCTATCTTCAGCGGGGGAGCAAGGTAATTCTCTTCCCTTAAAGACAATGAGGGTACTTCTAAATAGTGCCTATGAAGTTTTTCGCCACTTCCCTGTGCTGTTTCTCCCCTTTATTTGACAGAGAAGTAGGGAAGCAATTCTCACCATCAGAAGTCTTAGCTTCCTTAAACAGAAGTGGTCAAGTGTTTGTTTCTCTCAAATATGAAGGGTGAGATCTTGGACCATAATGGAAATGTATCATTAGCTTTAATGACACCAAGATATCCCCAGGTTTTGAGGGCTTGATCCTTCTCTTCTTTAGGCTGTTGTATGTCCAATTTAGTTCTGACTTATGGGAAGTACACCAATATGCAAATAGGTTTTAATTCTGAGAGACTATACTGGAAAATTCCATGTGTTGTGAAGATAAATTGTATAGCAAATACACGTTCTTTATGAAAAAAATAATTCTTTTTAAAGTTTGGATAATTTTTTATCAGACTAATGGAATAACAAGCTGGAAGATAGCACTTACTTCCCTAATAAATTTGCCTGGGAAGATTGTAAGAAATAATTGGTAGATTTTTTCACCTTCGAGTGCTACAACAAATTAGCTCTCTGTTGATCTGATTTGGATGGATCACTGAGTCTCAACTTAAAAATATAGCATAGGGAGTATGTAAACTCTCTGCTAGCATGGGCAGAAACGCTGGTATCCCTAAAGAATTATCTACTTCATTCATGCAATTACGAATGCTGGGGGAATGCTGATTTAGATGCGAGGCCCCCAGCATAAAGCACTGGGCATTAAATGCATGAGCGTTTCTTCAGAGCAGCTTAGCTGAAGTTTATCATGACCATTCAGCTATTGCCTAGCAACTTGTAAAGGCCATCAAAGAGCTCTTTGTCCATAGCTCTGGCAAAAACATTTCCTCGCAGATATCCTTATCAGTATCAAAATCAACATGAAAACTTATTAAAAACAGTTTTATTGCATAAGAGATTAATACTTGCTTGAAATTGTGGCAATTGTAAGCCAGTACACTGTTGTTAGCCTTGTTGTAAAAACTGAGTCTAATCTTGCTTTGTAAGTTCTAGTAAAAATGTTTCTTTTTCCTCACTAACTTCTAGCTTTTCTATAAAAGCATAGCTTTCTTTGCTGAAATTTCATATAAAGCAAAGTCTGGAAACTTCTTTTTTTTATTATTTTTTAATCCTTTTAATATTTCTAACCTATTCTTTCTCAAAAATAGACATACTTGATTTTTACAGCTATAAGATGTGAAAGTCAGTTTCTCATTTTTAAGTGCCTTGTGAACTTATCTAAATAACAGTGAATGAGATTTAAAACTATTTTTATAAATAGAGATGCAATAAATCATTAAATGAATTAGTATTTCTGCTTTGCTATATTTATTCTTGACACACACAGAGGAGTGAAATTGATTTTGTTTATGATCAATAGTGAACATAATAAAATTCCTTTTATGGTGAAACAGAAGTAATATTCAACACTCTTTCAGTATGTTATATTGTCATAATTATTATTCGGTGATATTTAGGATACACTGTTTCTTTGCTAAGTAGAGGGATATCATGCTCCACCTGACTACCTTGTTGTAGGGGGTGAAAGTGGGAAAGAAAAGGACATTTTTTCAGTTTCCCTAATGGATCGTTTTCCCTGATGTATACTGGAGGAACTTCTTCCTTCTTCATTTTCAATGGTAGTTGTTGGCACTTTTAAGTATCGTGGCTCTGTGCGACATGGGGCCCATTGTCTTTTCTACCCCAGTGTGCCCAGTATCACCCTTTGACACCATGCTGTCATAAAGCATCCTCTGTGCACAGATCAAGACGATATAATTGAGCCTGGTGTTATTGTATGTCACTGGTCTACATAATCTCAGATAATGCACTATGGTAACTCTTGGCAACCGCTGACTTGTTAATAGTGACCATTGTGTACTGAACACCACTGAAACCCATTAAGACTCCGTGAAAAATGTCTTTTCTCTGGCAGGGTTCACTGAGTGAAGCTATGTATGATATGAGAAATAACACTCACGTGAACAGAATGCCAGGCTCAATTCTGAAATCCTCTGCATGTGTCTGCTTGTGCTTTCACAGACTTATAAGCCTGAGTTCTCAGATTTGTGAACCTCAGGCAGAGCAACCTTACACATCTGAAATAAGCAGTCTTGTTTTTAAAAAAATGCTGTGCTCTCATCCTGCTCATGTGCATCAGCATCTCTCAAAATCAACCCACTTTCTTTTACCTATTTATCCACAAGTAGAGAGTTAATGAAAAAGTTGACCCAGGCTACTGAGAAGGAAGTCTATACTGCCTCTCAAATGATAGCAGAATGACATTGCCTGTGCAGGCAAAAATGAAAATGTAATGCTATAAGAAGCCTTTCATTTTTTGACAATAAATTTGTTGTAGGTCAGTGTTAACCAATGATCATTGTACAATTAGGGCTTTTAGGTGGCCCGTGTACTGTCTGCTGCTGGCTAGCATCTGGATTCTAAAAGGCAAGTGTTTTCTTTCTTGCTGGCGTTAGTTGGTGCAATCTGTTGAACCACATATTTGATTATTCAGTCTGTTGATTGTCTTGCAGCGAAACAAACAATTGGAGAGTCTGGAGTGTCACCTTTCCTCTGAGAGAGTTAGTCTTCGGATATAGGCAGCTTTACAAGGCACATGCTGTGGGGGTTGAGGAATCACCTCTGAGTCTGGTCTATCAGTAAACAGTGTAATCATTTTTCAGTATTGTTACGAACAGTAGGTTTTGCTCTTCAAAGTTAAAAGATGTTTTTCTTGTCACATGCGAAACTGTTTTGCTTTTTTAGGACTCTGGCAGCCAGTGAACCTGTGGCATATTTTGCTGGAAATACTTACAAAGCAAGACATGCTTGTGGTTGGATTCAGTCCACTTTTCCCTTAGCGAAGGGCTTCATTCAGCAGAGGCACTACAATAATACTTAATTGTTGATGCAAAGTACTGTAGACACAATACGGTCTGAGTTCCACAGTGGTGCCTGCTGGCATTTAACATGCAGCGTGCTTTTTAAAAGCAGATAGTGGAAAAAACAAACAGGAAAGTTAAATTTAATGTTGCTGCATTGCAAAGAAAAAAAACATCCCATGATTGGATGATTATAATTAGTGGTTTGTATTATGATTTATGTATAGGGGTTCAGGTTGTGGCCATTTTATAATCAATTTTATGCCAAAAATGGTTAGACAAAGCACTTACTGACCAGCATCCTTAACACTGTTGCAGCTAAGCATTTTGGAATGCTCACATGGTGTGTTTGGAAACCCTTTGTGTGTGCTACATTTTTCCATTTGGTATGAGGCTTAGCAGTAATCAGCTCACCACTAATTAGAAATCATTCTGTGTCCTGCACCCCATTATTACACAAAATTATGTCAGACCTTAGGAATTTTTACATTCAGAAGGAAAAGTTTCTGCAATACCTTTTGTCATGCATTTCCCTAACATAAAATTTGAAAATAAGCTTTTGCTCTTTCAAAACAGCCATTATGGAGGAAGCAAAAGCCATTATTTTGCTGCATTTGAATTACTTTCTACTTTCAATTCTCGTTATTGATACCAGTAGTGAAAGTGAGAGGAACAAAAGACCTTCTTAAATTTTTATATGTATGAAAGTCTTGGAAAACTATGGAATTCTTTATACTATTGAGAGGTTTGCATTCATCTTTGTAGATCTTAAAGTATCGGCGGGCAGGAAGCCTGGAGGTAACATCCCATGGAGCTCTTATGTTCCATCTAAACCTGTAGAAGTGCTTTCCTGTTACAGAACTCAGGATCAGCCCTTATGTGCAACTGGAATACGAAAGACATTCACTGTTCTGGGGGAAGGCAGGAGCGGAGATGCAAGTTTACCTCGTTCTTGTTCTATTTTCCTGATGTTAGTGGTATTTTCATAAACAGGTTTTGTGAGCTGTGTTTTAAAAATTAGTCCTCTGAGGACCAAAGGTTTGACCTAACTATGCATAAGAGTTCTTTACAAAGGCTGACAGTTTTGTTTATTTATGGTTGCAGGCATTCACTGTGACAGTGTGTGTGCTGAGGGACAGTGGGGTCCAAATTGCTCGTTGTCTTGTTACTGCAAAAATGGTGCATCCTGCTCTCCAGATGATGGAATCTGTGAGTGTGCACCAGGATACAGAGGCACCACATGTCAGAGAAGTAAGGACAAAATAAATGTTTTAAAATCTCTGTTTCTCCCTCCCGTACTTGGAATACATATGATATAATACCGTAATGCGTTGTTAATTGTAGTATGAAGTACTATGAAACACTCCTTGATTGGACATTTTGTCAAAATGTATGAATATACAGAAATAAGTGTAATCTGAAATTAACAAATGTTTCCAACTAGTAGTGCTCTTCTTGCTATGGTACAACTTTACTTGTATTCACTGTCTGTGTTGTGACGTCGTTATGCACACGACTTTCTAAGAAACACATTTAGTAGGGGATTCCATTCTAAATTCCATTCCAGCATTTCCAAATGTGATTGATGAACATTTATTTTGTAATACATATTTTGGTAGGTAAATAAGACATGCCTGAGTTTCAGAAGCTAGAAAACTTAGCTTTCTATTGAGTCTGGTAGGAATCATTGGCTTTATTACTGCTTTTTTTTTAAACACTTATTTTGAAGCAGCAAAGAATGGCCAGTGGGATCAGGTCTCACAGTAAGTAGAGGGTATCACAGGTACCCATAGTTGCATTTGAAACACTTGTCTCTGTAAAATTTAAATGTTACAAGAAGAGAGATACAGATGAACTGAGACAAATCATACCAGAAATAGGGAGGCAAAAATAAGATGATGTGCAAAATATCTACCCTCCCAAGAGGATTTGTCACAGCAGTCTAGCTGTCTTCAGTTTGAATTGTTGAAGCTGTGAGGGAAAGGTGTTCAGAGAAGAGAAATGTGAGTCCTCTGCCATTGAAGGGTAGCCCTGTTTTCAGAGGAGGCCTCCCAGAAACAGGGTCAAGAAGCAGGTGGAGTAAGGCCAAGCGGAGATGCTACTAGGTCCTCCAAAAGAGGCTTAAAAGGCAGGAGATGACATGAAATGATTACTAGAAGGCAGAAGGAGAACCAGAGGAGGATGAAGTCCTAACAGTCCAGGAATGGCAAGATTTCAAGCTGAAGAATGTGATTGCCTATGGCACTACTAAATCCCACATTAGTGTGGCATTAGTATTCCTTAAGCATTTCTAACTAAGTGCAGTACTGATTCGCACTATCTAATCTCTAAAGGCATTGCAGTTACTCAGTTAATCCAAAGGCAGGCTAAGTGTAACACTACATGTAAAAATGTTCCCTGCGTATTGGAACTGTGCCGATAACCTGGACCAGAGGCTTCCAGTCCGGTGGCTCTCCGAGCCCCTCTCTGATGCACGGTCTGGAGGCCGGGAAGACAAAGGTCACACGAATAATTTGGATCCCAGTCAGAAAGTGCCTTTTCAGTAAACAGGAAGACCTTTTGGCACTGTTTCACTTGGAAAAGTTAATCTCTCTAGAGAGATCTGGCCACATAACTTGTGTCAACTATATAATTAAAAGACTGAATCTTGAATAAAATTAAAACGCTGAAAAGATTCCAAGTTAGTTTTCGTCACTGCTAATTGCTGCTGTGCAATAGGTATTTCTCTTGATGCATTACCTAATATTCTAGTTTATTAGGAAATAAATGCCAAAATGGATTAGAGCAACAAAGAAGGAGCTTTTATGTGACAGCCTTTTTTTTTCTCCACCTTTTTAAAAATTTGTTCTAAGAAACTAGTGCCTTTAGCATAAAAATCAAGTGGGCGACTCTCTATTTTTGGTCTTGGGTTCTCTAAAAGTTAGGTGATGCTTAGCTGTCTGTACAATGTAATGAGGACAGTGAGTACCTAAATGAAAGGATGACTGGAAAATATTTGTACGTTTTTCTCAGTGTATGTGTATTTGTATTCCAAGTTAGGAAACACATAAGAAGTCAAGGTCTAAGATGACCCTACTCATCTACAGATAAAACTATCTGCTCTATTTTTTTAAATTACTTTTCTTCAAATATGCTTTAAAAGATGTTCATGTTTTAGAGGAAGTATAATATATAGCCAAATATGTATAGTATATGAAGTATATATGCATTTCAAGCATAAACCAAGTACAGTGTGGCCTGACAAGTAATAGAATGTCAACTAAGTAATTACTAACTAGAATATAGTAAACCTTTGAGGAAGATGAGCAAATCTCCCTTCATGAGTGTAAAGCATTGACCTGTATGAATAATAACAACCACCATTGCAACTCTTGTGTATTTAGAAAACAGAGCTAATTCAAAGCCAGGAACAAGTGCACTGCACAAGTTCACGGCTGTATAGAAAGTGCAGGAAGCAATGACAGTTTGTTCTTTCTGATTCCAGTTTGTTCCCCTGGGTTTTATGGACACCGCTGCAGCCAGACATGCCCCCAGTGTGTACACAGCAGTGGTCCCTGTCACCATATTACTGGCTTATGTGACTGCTTACCTGGATTTACAGGAGCCCTCTGTAATGAAGGTACATGTTGTAATAAAGACTCTATGGGATACAGAGACCAAGCACTGTAATAATTTTCATCCATCATTTGGAAACTATAAAACCAAAAATAGTTTCTGCTGTAGTATGTGCAGTTTATAAATTAAGAATCTTAAGCAGGTTTAAGCTGTTAGAACCTTTGATCCTTAAGTATGAAACCCACTGTATTCTTATTTGTATTATTTGTATAATGAGTAGCTATAATGGGCTTACCAGAATTTATAATGCCTTACTTTAACATTATACTAAGCAATACATTTCTTGATCCAAATATCGGTTGCTTTCCCTTGAAATAAAGAAAATACAATCTTGTTCTGATAACTAAGGAGTTCTAATTCTGACAACTTGTTCTCAGTGTGTCCCAGTGGCAGATTTGGCAAGAACTGCATTGGAATATGCACCTGCACCAATAATGGAACATGTAATCCTATTGATAGATCCTGTCAGTGTTACCCTGGCTGGATTGGTAGTGACTGCTCCCAGCGTAAGTATCAGCTTTTTTCCCTTTATTTTCAAAACAATTAATGGGAGTTCAGCTATTTAAATTCTCTACTTTTTGGTAAAGAAACACTGTCTAAGTCAGAAATTCAGACGACTTCATGGTGTATCATGAAGAGATCCTAAACTTTCCTGCATTTCATCAGCACTATCAGAAACACATTTGCACCATGATTTTTCTAGTAAGTGGGCTGGAGCGTATGACAGGAGGGATTGATTTTCAGTCTTCCACTGCGCAAAGAAGAGAAGCTGGATCAGGCTTGTGTCAGCAGTGCACTGTAAAAAGACAAGAGGCAACGCTCACAAATTGCAGCAAGGGTGACTTTTACTAGATACAAGAAAAAAAATCCTTACTGTGAGAGTGGTCAAGCGCAGCAACTGTCCGGAGAGGCTCTGAAGTCTCCAGCCTGGAAAAGGTGGTGAAATTATCATCGTTGAAGGTCCTTTGAGTAGGATGTTGGACTCGGTGATGCTAGAGGTCTCTTCCAACATGAAAAAGTCTGTGGTTGATGAATCTTGCATTGCAGAGAGGGTTCTTGACCTATTGTTTGCTTGTCTGTAATTATTTAGCCTTATCACACTAGTGTTGTGAACATCCCAGGGCTTGTATCCTCAGGACAGACTTACAGAGGTATTATTTTACAAATAAGGAGCTGAGGCACTGAAATACAGGGTGTGTTTTCTTACTACAGTTGCATAGAGAGCTACTGGCAAGGCTCAGAACAAAGCAAAGATTTTCTCAGATACAAGTTAGTGCTCTGGCTGCAAGACCGTCCTTATTCTTATTAAACATCTGAACATTTTTTTAAGAAATTTTTCACTATGACTTTTTTTAAGTGCTTATAACTTTTTGATGGATTTTTCTTACTTCCTTTTATAAATGTTTCACAAATACACATTTTCGTTGTCATTCTACCTCACTCAATGAGTATTGTCTTTGGTATGCTAAACTCAGTGAAGACTTTGTTACTGACTTAAAAAGGAGAAGGGCTAGGCCCTAATTTTATTATGTTTCATGATAGAGTTATTTTATTAAATAATTAGGCATTCTCCAGATGCCTTGCTGGGTCTATGCAAATTACTAATGACAGGAAAGAAATATCTGAAGCAAAATTCTCACAAGAAGCGTATCCAATTCCATAAGGTACCAAAATCCACACAGTCTGAAACACATGCATGCCAAAATTTCAGTCAACCTATTTTTATGAATAAGAGAAGCTGTACCAGACATGTCAAAATATGATATGATATGTCAAAATTCAAAAGACATTGTGCTGGGGTTTCCAGGGAGGTGCATTTCCTAATAACATGCCTCATTGGTTTATATAATTCATGGTTTGACTGGTCCAGGTTAACTGGCTCTGTACCAGTGTGATGTAACATCTGGTCAATTTGGAAAAAAACCTCTGCTGGCTAAATTCTGTGAAGTGATTAGCATGCACAACTCAATATGATACCAAAATAAATCTTGGGCCTATTCCTGTGGAAGCCAGTAGCAACAAAGGTCCCTGTTTTTATGGTAAAATAACTAGGTAGTTGGGAGAGTAGCAGAATAGGGGTATTTAGGAGGAGGAGGGACTTTCTCATTGAATCAATAACAAGAAAATGGTGCCAGCAATATGAATGGAAGCGTCTATTGAGGCTGTGCTCATGAACCGTAACAGAGGAAGTTTATTTGCTTTGTATAAAGGCCTTTCGTTCACATGGAAAATAATGATTCCATTAATTTCTTTTGGAACTAGCGACCTTTTTGAAGCTTCTAACCTTTCGTCTGTATGTGATTTACATTCCTTCTTAGTTGACCACTAATTTCAAACAAAAAACAATAATAAAAATCATTATAAGGCACAACTGAAGTGAAAACAAAAAAAACCAAGCTTAGTACTTTTTTTTCAATACAACGTAGATTATTTCTTAATGAAGTAAAATTTGGGCAAAGATAACACTTTGCAAAAATACAGCCCACACATAGATGAGTCACTATGCAAACATGTAAAGGATTCAAGAGTTTTTATTGCTCTCAGACAGGTCTCTGGACAAGCAAATCAGTTCACAACAATAAGGAGTTATCAGCCTTTTTAAACTTACACGGGAATAAAGCTAAGGCTTCCATGTCTGACCTGTTTCTTCTCTCCTATAAAATACTCATGTTGTACTTCCACAAAACTATTTTTAAAATATGATCTCTTTACTAAAGAAACAAATAAAAACCTCAAGATGTGAATCCTAATCAATAGAAAGAGGCTATTCTTAGAGTACCCTCTGCACTTAGTGATATTCTGACATGAAGAAAATTATCTTGTGCTGTCTCTGAATAGTAATTAGCATTTTGGAACCACTGCACAATTCTAATGACAGCACATAGTATCAAATTCATTCACCATGACATTTTCAAAGCAGTCAGTAAAATTCTATCTCATAACATGTTGACATGATTGTGAGTGAAAAAAATCTCCACTTTATAGATAATTACATGTTTTTTAGAAATATTATATTGATTAATGGACCCACAGTAGCAACTGAGTTAACTTGATTAAGGTTCAGTCCTGATTATATGCGCCACGTTTAGGCAATTATTTAGAATCTAACAGTGGAAATACAAGAAATAAGCTTAGTCATGGGTCTAAAGCTATAGGGTGTAAGATGTGTTTCAACCTTCTCTATTTATTCTCCTTCACTTTTGAGGCTTAAAAGGCTTATCCCCTTGACTGTGCTCAGTTGCACTGTTTGCAGACTAAAAAATTAAGAAAGGAAACTTACATGGCTTTCTCTATGAGAAAGAAGTCCTAGTTACTGAGTATCAAGTATGTATCACTGGTTTCTTCCCCACATTTAATCTTTTTCAGCACTTTTTATCTAGAGTAAAATGATTCCTTAGTTCAAAAACAAACCTGTGGCTATTTGCTCAGAATGGAGCAGCCCCAAAAATGCGTTTAAAAGAAAAACAACAAACCCCAAAGGAAGCAGCGTTCATATGTGAATGTAAGCAACTCTATTCATGGGTATCAAGAATCTTTGTCATTTGAGATTAATTGCTCTGGGTTGTTTTAGCTTGCCCACCTTCCCACTGGGGACCAAACTGCATCCACACATGCAACTGCCATAACGGAGCTTACTGCAGTGCCTACGACGGGGAGTGCAAATGTACCCCAGGATGGACTGGCCTTTACTGTACACAAAGTAAGTGACTTCTGTTATCCGTTCTTAGTCTACAAATCAGTGACAGAATTTTCCTTCAGTAGTTTCACACTTTATTCTTTGATTTCTTCCCATGCTGCTGAACCTTTTTTGATCCAGAAGATGCAACACATTACCTCCTTGGTTGCAGGGGAGGCCCCTGTATAAGCACTGGCAGAGTGTTGGCCATTACGTTTGGGCTCCTCTTTAGCCTTCCTTCAGAGGAAGAAAACTTTTGGCCGCAGCTGGGCATCCCTGTGGAAGTGTCTGTTGTGTGCACATGCAGAATGAGTGACTCTGACGTTCAGAAGCTACCGCTGCAGGTGTGCGGTTATGGCTGCAGTCCATAGCATGGATGGTCAGCTCTGCAGGCGTTCCCCACAAGGTTGGATGACGGTACCGTCTAATTCCTTCCCTCTCTGAAACCTCCCCAAGAAGTACTCTAGCAGCAGGGACCCAGCAACCAAGATTGTAAGATAACACAGAGCTGACTGAAGCCATGAGAATAGCTCTTAGCTTAGCTGTGGCTGTGGTCTGCTGAGGCACAGTCCCTGTTGTCACTGCAAAGTGATTATACAGCGTATCTCATATCTGTAATTGCTACCTCCCAGGGGCAATTGCAACAACAGCTCTAGCTCAGCACCTGTAATTCAAATACTGATATAGAAGCTATTTTTTTTGAACTTGGAAACTTAACTTCTCTAGACTGCAATGTTACAATTTTTTTGAATTTTCTTCATGTAATTAATACATTAATACTGATTTTTTTCAAAAAAAAAAATACAAACAGTGCAGTGACTGTGTGAAGGTATATGGCACTCATTATATGCTGAGTAAGAGTTCACACAAAGTTTTGAGAAATAAAAATCTGTTATAGATAGATATTGATAAAGTCGGTTTCTTATCTTTGTCATATTACAGCTTCAGTTTGGTTTATCTTCAATCCAGGCACCCCCACTGTCTGTAATCTGGGCACAACCATTATCTTTGAACTCAGGAAAAATAAGACTGCTAACTGTGTTTTGCATTCAGTGTTTAAATACACCTTTTTCATAAAATCAGAACTCTCCTTTTCCAAATGAATAATGTCATAGTGGCAGGAAATAACAGATATATTATAGAGCCATATGGATGCAGCTCTGGAAGACATTTACTATACTGGTTCAGCTGTTAGCTATCATGGTTATTTTGCTTCCTGCTGGTGAATAATGATCTCTTTGCGGTGATATGTCTTCTGCATACTGAAATGATATCTCTGTGAGGAGCTGAGATACAATATGTTATTATTTTTATTTTTTTATGCTTCAACATCAACTGTGCAGAAAATATGTCCAAAGGTTCATTCATCACTGAGCAGACTCCCTGCTTTGGTTCACAAACTGCCCTTTTTCTCCTCCTTCAGATATCTTCCTAAACTCATTTCTTCGAGGAGCCCTTCTTGCTGCCTTCTCCTGAACATCTGCTGTCCGCACAATTTCCCAACCTCGTTTTTATGTACTTTTTGCCTAATGTGTATTTTAAACCACTTAAAATAGGGTAGGTCTTGATCTATTGCGTTTATAGAATGCCATGTTGAGTAGCGGGGCTACAGAAATGACTTCTCAATAACATACTTAACCAGAATGTCTGCATTTTATTTCTCGAGTGGTTGTTTCACTCCTTTTCGCCTCCCCCTCCTTGTATTGCAGGATGTCCCCTAGGGTTTTACGGGAAGGACTGTGCACTGATATGCCAATGTCAGAACGGAGCCGACTGCGACCACATCAGCGGGCAGTGCACCTGCCGCACAGGGTTCATGGGGAAGCACTGCGAGCAGAGTGAGTAGGGACGGGAGTTTTCCTGCCTGATAGCAAATACTAAACCCTGAGCTGACCCTCTGGTGTTTTGGCCGGTGTTGTGATACAGCCTCTTGCCTTCAGGGGGAATTTCGGTGGGGAAAGAGCTTCAGGAGTTGGACCCAGGCTTTTTCCAAACAGATAAAAGCCCGCAGCATTAGTTACTAAGACTGATTATGGTTGTGATGGCTGTTTCTTTCAATTTGTAGCTACATGTAAGAAGCATCTGTACGGCGTTCTAGTTGCTTTGGACATAATGCTAAAAAACCCCCAACAACTCTGTCATGTAAAAGTAACAAATGAATCCAAGTAATTGTCATTAGCATAAACCACAATGAAAACTAATGGCTAGAAAACTGAAGATAAGAAGTACCACATCAATCCCAGTGGATAAAATTAATCTTTGCAATGGGGTTTTACAGTACAATTGGATTATAAAAGCATAATAGATGGCATTTTGTTTTCGTATGCGTGTGATTCTTTACCCAAGAAAATCAAGAGTAACACCACTGACATCACTGGTGGTATAACGTTGTACAACATTAAAAGAATAATCAGGCTCATAGGCACAGAACTGTTAGTCCAACCTTTGCTAACATTACAGAGTGGTGCTCCCACACTTCACGCATTATACTGCAGTGCAAAGCAATCCATTCAACCTGCTCTTGCGAAGGTTTAAACTTGTCTTTGGCAGCAGCGTCGTGCACAGGGCTTTGCTTTTGGTGTGTGGAGGACACTATAACCTATAACCGGGACTGATTTAACTGCATCTGGATCTGAAGGGCTGTGCAGTGGCCAAAATAGCATGTGTCTGTTACACCTGGCAGCACTGTAACAGAAGGGAGGGGAGGCTACCATCCCTATAGACACACTTTATTCCCTCAGCAGCGGGTCTAGCCCCAGCTGCAATGGGAGTTACATTTTTAAGGCTAATCAACATCTATGTTGATTATCTATGTCACTAAAAATTTGGAAGTGGATTTTTGTTTCCTAAGAAAAATACAGTTGCAACAAAACCTGAATGGTTTAGAGGAATATGTTAATTTCAATGAAATAATAGCTGGCAACATGGAATTATTAGCTATTTAAATTTTCTTACTCTATTCTGATTATTTCAATGTTTCATTTCAAAAGAGTAATAATGTTTAGGAAAAGATAAAGTTTTTAAGATCTCTTGATGTCATGATATCAAAAAATAATTTTGAATACTTTGGCAAATCTAACTTTATTATTATGTTTTATAGATTTTATATTTTATCCTATAATTTAAAAATAATGATTTAACAATATTAAACTAAATGTTTTGGTGTTTCTGAATTTGAACATCAGTTTTAAAAATTGACTTTTCATTCCAATTCAGATTTCAAAATGGCAAAATATATTGTGGCATGATGGTTTTTGCCCAGCCATTGACTTCAGTAGTTATAATCTTGTTTTACTGAATGTAACCAAGAGAGGAAGAAGGTATATAAGCGTGAAATTCCACTTGAGTCTGGATTTATCAAGACTGCAAGAACATTCCTCTGGCACCTATTGTGTTGCATTATCTTGTAAATTATTCTAAATTAGGAACACATAAAAGATGAGATAGATTCTTTTAAAGAGACAAAAAGAAAAACAAATTAATATAGTTACAAAACGCCTGAGAGATTTCAGAAAATTGAGTCTCAGAAGGTGAAGAAGTACCACACTTCCTCAAACCATCAGAACTACAATAATGTAACAAGCCACACAGTAACAGAGGTGGCAGTATAAAAGAAATAATTTTTATCAGTGTAGGATAATTCTCTACCATGCTAATTACATGATGTAGGAGACACTTTGATCAGTAATTAATTATTGTATTCAAATCATTCTGGGAGAGAAAAAATAATGTCAAACTCTTCCAATTAGCTTTTTCTTCATAATTCAGCATTTTTCTCCTGTAGGTAGCTCCTCAATGTATACATTACAGTATCAAAGTATACTATAAGCAGCCTAGGACCAGTTTTATGTTTACATAAATGCGTGGTGTATATTAGACTCATTCTTATGGCCCTTATCTCTTGCTCTTTTACCACATCAGCACATCTGTCATATCACATGTCACCAGCTAGATGTCTGGCTCCACTCATATGATTACGTGATTTTTCAAGCACTGGGATCTGAGTAGCCTGGGAGACCTAACATTCTGGTGTAGAACTGGCACTTTGTTCACATTTTGTCCATTTCTTCACTGTCTTCTACTCTTTTAATCTTTTCTGGGCATTTTTTCCTTCCTAATTTCACTGCCTTAGTGGCAGCAACATTACAGGTAAAGGAAAATCACTTCTGAATACAATGTCCTTCTCCTTTTCCTTCTCCCTTCCTGTGTCCACACACATATACGGAGAGGTCCTCTTAAGAAAAGCTTTTCCGTAGAGGTCTACCACGAATAGCACATTGCCATCTGCTGGCCATGTACGAAAACGTATGGCGTTAGGAACACATGGTAGCTGGTGTATGGTGCTGTAGGTCTGTAATAGCAAAACATTTAAGAAGTACTGATTTTTATTTGCACTTACTTTGTGCAGAATGTCCTCAAGGTACGTATGGATATGGATGCCGGCAGATATGTGACTGTCTGAACAACTCAACCTGTGACCACATCACAGGAACATGTTACTGCAGCCCCGGCTGGAAAGGGGCCAGGTGTGATCAAGGTAAAGCTTAGATGCAATAAAATTATTGTAATTGTTTTATATAAAACTTGAATTAACCTATTAAATGCCATCTCTGTATCATTCATTAAATTAATCTGATAAGGGATATGTGTTTAAATAGTCCATTCTATTAAATTCTATATGTTCTGCAGATTTTGTAAGTATTAGATGCCTCAGTGATAGCTTATTGGAGCAAAGCACTCAAGTGTAGATTGCATGAAATGTTGTACAGTGCTGTGCTGTCCAAAGCTGCTGATAGAGCATGTGCTTTATCTGCTCTGTGCTTTTGCCTAGAGAACGTTCTTACTTTTTCAACACCATGAAAATATCTCTTTCTATGAAGAAGATGAATGGTTTTCCTTAAGGCTAGGATCGTCTTCACATTGGTTTCTGACATAGCTCTATTTTGGCATTATTAAATTCAGTTAAATGAGCAGAAAGATTTAGCAGTGAAATACTGTCTTCTGTTCCTGACACATAAGCCTCTGAATTTATGCCACATATTTTCATTTCTTCTTGTATTTCAGCTGGTGTAATTATAGTGGGGAACTTGAACAGTTTAAGCCGTACCAGTACTGCCATCCCTGCTGATTCTTACCAGATAGGGGCTATAGCAGGCATCATCATTCTTGTCCTGGTTGTGCTTTTCCTGCTAGTGCTCTTCATCATTTACAGACATAAGCAGAAAGGAAAAGAAACAAATATGCCCGCAGTGACCTATACCCCTGCTATGAGGGTCATCAATGCAGATTACACCATTTCAGGTAAGTGACATTTAGAACGGGTTTTTTCCTTTGTCTCTTGACTTTGTGCTTTTTTAGCTGAGCTCTGAAGGGCTTCAGATCTGCCCCTAACAGGGCTTGAATGTGCATGTTTCGCCTTTGTGCATTAGCGAATGCTGCTGTGAGCAGGAACATATTTGATTTCAAAAAGGGTGTCTACAGTTCTGCCTTGGAAGCCTTCCTGGAAAGAGAGGCAGGGGAAAGTTTCCCTCTTTAGGAAGAGGAAGACTGAGACACTGCTCTCAACTGCCTTTCGCAGGGTTGCAGCCCCCGGGACCACACTGACAGTGGTGCTGGTGAACTGGCACATGAGACCAGTGCGTTGCGGTGGTAGACTTGTATGCTTACCTTTCAGCGATCGGAGGCAGTTCACCCGAGTTCAGAAGGATGCTGCCCCAGCATCTATAGCTGCTTAGTTTGTTCTGCATCAAAGTCTTTTAATCTGTGCTTTTCGTACTACGAAGGTGGCTTCCCCTGGTAAAATCCGTTAATTGTAAGGAACAAGTGACCATAGACCATATACCTTGCTTTACTGTGTAACGTTTTGCAACCATCAAGTATGGACATTTCTATTCCTCCGTACCTATTTTTAAACAGAATTGGAAAGTGTGGCAGAATATGGTTTCTACTGAAACTTTAAATTCAGTGCCAACAGCTTGAATACAGAAAGACTGCAGTAGCTGTAGCAAATCAGAATTTCACACTAGCTGTGGCAAGATTCTGTAGAGAGGCAGATAGCAGAGTGGAGGAGCAGTGGAACTGAAACAAAACGGGAGTTTTCGACCTATGAAGTGCATGTGAGTTGGGATGCAGTGGGTACATGAAACTTCAGGCAATGCTGTCTTTTGCTGGTAGGGAAGGCAGCAGGTAAAGAAGCCAGCAGAAACAGTTGTCAGAGTCAAGAAAGATGTACCAGCAAAGGTCGTGGTTCTCTTGAAGCACCAGAAAATGTTGCTGTGAACTTGATGGTAAAAGTGTCTATAATTAGGACAAAGCTATGACTACAGAGGCAAAAGAGAGCAAGGGCCCACAGCAGAAAGGGAAGTTAGCAAGTAACACTTGTGAACGCTGTTTGCTGAAAGTGAGGACATGACTAGTCAGTTACTGCTCTCTCTCTCTCGTTTCTTTAAATGAATGCAAAATTTTTAGATTTTTTTTCAAGAAACTCTAAATCAGATTCTGAAATTGGTGCAGCACTATTAAAAACATATCCTAAGAAAGAAATGCCATGTTATTTTTAGTTGTTCATTTCCCTTTCTTTTTCTTTTCAGAAACCGTCCCGCACAGTAATGGTGGAAATGCTAACAGTCACTATTTCTCTAACCCTAGTTATCATACGCTAACTCAATGCACTACCCCACCTCATGTCAACAACATGGACAGACTGACCCTGGCAAAGGTAAAGCATAAAAATCTGGATGCTTCTGTGTAAATTAGCCTTTGGTTTATTTTACTTTGTTCCTAATGTTTCATATTTCGTTTATTTTTGCTTTCTCTGATAATCACCTGGAAATTCAGCAGCTTCCCACCAGTTTCAGTTTCTATTACCTATCTTTCTTTGAAATAGGCAAAAAACAATCAGCTGTTTGTGAACCTTAAAAATGTGGAACCTGGAAAACGAGGCACTGTCATGGACTACACAGGAACACTGCCTGCAGACTGGAAACATGGTGGCTACCTCAATGAGCTTGGTAAGAAAAAAAAAAAAGGAGAATGTGAATGTTATTGATTGTGTTTGGGATGGACTGGAAAGCAGGGACGTTTTCCTCGTTCTCCACTCAGGGTAATGCCGGGCTTGTCAGACTGTGTGTGAGGTTCAGGATTATGGGTTTGACCTTCCTTTAAGGCAATACCGTGAGAGATAAAAAAGTGACTCCTTTTGAGGAGTGGTGAGTCAGTCTCATGCCCAGTGCAGATATGGTATGCAAAATATCTCATATTATTTTTGTAAAAAGATTTGCTTATTAATTAGTTTCATAAAACAATAGGTATTGTACAATAAGGGTCTGCTTTGGCAAAATCACATATTCTTATTAAATAAATGAGAGGTTGCATATATCCTTTTTTTTTGATCCCCACCAAATGGAATCAATGCTTTAAAAAGTAGTTTATCATCATCTGAGCTGCTTCAGATGTAAATTCTAGGAGCATCCTCCCAGCTAAGCCTCCTGTTTGCTAAAAGACAGAGCATTGTCCTTAAGAAGAAAATTTCCCGAGAAGTGGTGAGAGTTGCTGTATCCTGCTTTGTGCTATCTTTTGCTGTCTTTTCATCCTTTCCCAATCTCGTGCATTCCAAAACGGCTGAGTTGCACTGACCATATCTCTGACCAGTGAAAGCCTTAAAAGGGATTTGCAGTGCCAGTATAATTTAGATCATTTAATTACCTTCATTTCTGGTCCTTATGAGTATCAGATTCTGGGAATCAGAACTACAGTATGCAGCATTAGTTTTTTTCCTGCTCATCCCCAATCTTGGTCTAACCACAATTAGGCTCAGATCTGGTTTTTTTTAGAAAAGCGTTTCAGTCATAATGCTCAGTGTTCAACTTTACATTTCCTTAGAGCATTTGTACTAGCACTTAAGACTCCTTAGAGATACTGGCTGTGGTTAACCCCCTGCAGTAGATCTTGAGTTGCAGGGAGATTCTAGAGGACTGGATGAATGCTGATATTATGTCTGTTTTCTAAAGATCAAATGGGATTACTTGGGTAAATCTAGGCTGGTGATCCGGGCATTAGTCTTGTAAAAACAACAGAACAGCTGATACGAGATCTAATAAATAAAGATGGGGTAGGAATAAAATTAATTGGTTTAGGTCTCCTCAAATAACATAATTTCGTTCTTGGAAGCTATGGATTTTGTTTATAGAGATATTGTAGAGAGAAAATTATTTTAGGTTTTTATGAAGCTTCTAGCGTAGTACCACAATACAATCTGGTTGAAAAATTAGCACTCTATAATATCAAGCAAAGCTATTTGAATGGATTAGTAACCAGGTAGGTGCCAGGTCTCTGAAGACAGTTGTCAGGCATTGCTGATTGCTGATATTTATATTGGGATTTATATTGAGAGAAATCTGTTACTAACAGTTAAGTGCAAAGCTGTAGACTTAGGTGCTAGGTGTTTAGGCCATTCCTGCAGGTCAAGGGACTGGAACAGAGTGACCTTGGACAACACAATGGGAGTGATTAACTTTGGAAGCAAAGTACCAAGAATTGGAGTGAACTTTGCATACCTTGAGATTTTCAGGTCAAGATGGGATGTCTTTCTGGTAGATATGGTTTATCCAGCCAAAAAATATGCTTTAATCAAAGAGCAGTTATTAGACTTATTCAAGAGTAACTGGGGGAAACATAATGGCCTGTGACGTATATGAGGTCAAATTGGAAAATTTAATGGTCCCTTATGACCTCAGCCACCTTCTCTGTTCTACTGTTTGAAAGGTTACAATGCTTCTGTAACCCTATACTGGGCAGTTTCACAGTGCTTATCAGAGAATTACTCTGCTAAGGTAGAAGTGAGTTCCAAAGCAATTTTTAAAGTTTTAAAAGCTGTTATCTAATCACTTTTCTTTGATTTTAAAACTCTGTTTTTTATGTCATTTTTCTCAGGTGCTTTTGGACTTGATAGGGGATATTTGGGAAAGTCGCTGAAAGGTGAGGTTATTTTCTGATGCATTTAGAGGAAATGAAGTAGACGTTCAGTTTACTCTTCTAAATAATCTTTCGTTTCTGTGTGAAGAGAATATAAAATAATTTTAGACTAAATTATTCCTAGTCACTGAATCAATGCATGAAGTTTTTTTGCTTTTTTTTCTTTTTTGAGGGGAGGGCTTTTAACAAGCCCAACAAACCAAGCCTTTTTAAGTCCCCTATGTGTCACATACATCAAGTGTTTCTGTAATACCTGAGTCACGAAATGGGTCTATTCTAGACAGTAGAAGGGGGATGGCCCTTGAATTCAGCCTAGTGAACCAGGTGAGGAAGCATGCTGCCTCTGATGAAAGGCTTTAAAAGAGAGCCAATTCCTCTTGCAACTGGCGTGGTCAATGTAGGACTGTATGACTACAAGCCTGTGGTGCTTCATCACGTTCACTGAAGGCCTTTGGAAGGCCTATTCATATTTTGAATATGAATACATAGAGAGGAATTAAAAGCTTCAGAAATTCAGGGTAGTGATGATATTTTGATCTTTTGAATTACCCAGTTTTCTCATAAGGCTTTATACTGGATCATACTGGTGTGTGTCACTATTTTTATTACATGATTAAGGTATGCCAAGGGTGACCAGAATCCCTGGATATCCAAACAATGAAAAAGTGTAGCTAAGTCCATATGAATAATGAGTTAAATACATAGACAAAAGCAGCTGGTTTGTCACCTTGTGTATAATACAGGACAATTAAGCTGAGGGAGTGATTTATTATATCTGACATTTCCTGGGTTTAGAGGATTAGGGGATGCCCAATTTAAAATACCTTAAAGGAGTCACAAAGTTATGAGCTCCTATACACTGACAGGTTCACCAAGGTCAGTCTCATGCTGGATATTCAGAGTCGGGAACAAGCTGAGAAAGTCTCAGCTCTAAAGCTTAAATAACACAGCATATCGCAAAACAACACAGAGAACAAAGTAACACGGACACCACAAAATCTCTTCCCAGCATACAAAAATGCGTCTTCTCTTAAACTACAGTTATTTATCCTTCAGTTAAATCCTGAAATGACAAGCCAGCTGATGTTTCCTTTTCAGTTCTCCTATGTGCACCTTATAGAAACTTACAAGAAGCTGGTTACTCTTTTAACGTGGCTGTATACTCGAACTCTGCACCAAACAGGCCATCCCTAGAAGTCACCTTACCATCTGCCCAAACATTGCTATTGGGAACAGTCTCAGATCACTTATTTTAATAGTGTCCTGAGTTCAGCACTTGGAAAGGCAAAAGGTATTCTGAAATGCCTTTTAAAAATTGATTCTACACATTTTCTGTATTTAATGCTAGCTACTATTTTAACCAGAATTGAAGGTGCTCAGACTTTGCAATAGGAGTTTGCTGATGATCAAGCCCATAAAAGAGCGTAACAGTAGAGGTGTTTTCATTAACTGCTTTATAGCAATTTTGAAATGTTGTGACTGGTTTCCATTTAAATACTCATTTATGAGTGACTTTTTAGAACTCAAAATTGAAGAATGCCCTGTTTAGTAGCAATGTCCATAGTATGTAGCATGCTTGAAAGAGTAATATATTTTTCTTTTTGCAGATCTAGTGAAGAACTCAGAATACAATTTAAGTAATTGCTCATTAAGTAGTTCTGAGAACCCATACGCTACTATAAAAGACCCACCAGCTCTTGTGCCAAAAAGTTCAGAATGCGGATATGTTGAAATGAAGTCACCAGCACGCAGGGACTCCCCATACGCTGAGATCGCCGGCTCTGCTTCAGCCAACAAGAACGTTTATGAAGTTGGTAAGTACAAAATCTACTTGTAGATGTTGAAGTTTAAGAACAAAGAGCACAGGACTTTTTTCTTTGAATCATTTTAATCAAAACACATGAAAAATCTCTGAAAAAATGATGTCTTCAGATTCTATTTTCTGCTCAAAAGGTATAACAACAATCTCATTCTTTTGAGATAAATGGTGTAATTCATAAGAACAGAGTTTGAAATAGCTGTTTTATAACCTAGAGGTACCTCCCTGAATTTCCCTGGTTTGAAAGCCTTTCTTTAAACAACAACATAAGATAAGCTTAGCATTTGACTGCAATATAATTCAACTCTAGATTAGGCTGTTAAGTACTGAATGCAGCTGGAGTAAGTGTATGGGAGGGATAGAAAAGATCTGTTTCCTCCTCTTGATCAGAAACATCAGCATCTTCACCCACAGACATAGCATTTCACTGATACGGGCCCTGTCTAGTTACTGCATTACTGTAATTATAGAAAACTTCAGGGTCTTATGGAATGGTAGTTATTCTAATGGTCTCTGGACTGGAATAAACCGTATGTCACATGTCACAGGATACCATTTTCCTTTTCTGTCCCCAATTAGAGATTCCTGTGAAATCCATCAATATCCCCATTGTGTTTCTAAAGATTTTTATAAAATACTGATTAAAAGCCCCAAATTTGGACTTTTTTTTAGTTTGTCCACATACAAAGAAACATGCTGGTCCACTTGCTTCTGTCAGTAAATACACTCATGGCAGGCAGGGCCCTGCCCCCACAGGTGTAACTTAGTGTAAAGCCAAAATACCTTTAAATCAACCTTTGTTTCTACACCTGCATTTCAGGACTCGGCATGACAAGGAATCTTTATATTGAAGCAGAAAGGAGAGGATATTTGTAATGCTAACTGAAATGAAATACAGTGTTTGCCCTCCGATTGCCACTTCTAGTGTTGAATGTATGTCCTCTCTTTTATCACAGAACCTACGGTGAGTGTTGTCCAGGGAGCGTTCAGCAGCAGCGGACGTTTCAGCCAGGATCCTTATGATCTTCCAAAAAACAGCCATATTCCGTGTCATTATGACTTGCTACCAGTTCGAGATAGCCCCACATCCTCTACGAAGGAGGTCAGCAGTGAATGACCTCAAAAGCTGATCTGTAGCACAGTGGGACTCTCAAGGGGCAAAGTGGCATGGTTGTGCTCCTTCCTCTAGTTTACCATCATATTTGGCTCCTAATCTGTCCAGCAGACAATTGCTGTACATTAAACAGAATCTCAACATGAGGTTTGTGTTGTGTATACAAGTGACAGATGGACAAATGCCACACTCTGGGGATCCTAATCATTCTTTTTTCATGGCAGTAAATTTTATAGAAACAGGTATGCAACACATTTATACTGTAATATACTGGCTTAAAAATACTAGTTTGCAGATCAGTTTTGATAACATCCCATTTCAGCGACTTTAAATATAGACTTCATGTTTGTCGTGTTTCAGAGTAGGAATACTCCCAGGACAGTGCAATTTACCAAATACCACTTTGTACAGGTGATCTGATTCACTAGTTATGTAGAAGACAAACTGCCTTGCCAAATTTTACCTTCCATTCTGTTCTTTAGTCAAGACATATATAAGAAACAAGATCTAATGGGGATAAGGAAGCACAATAGTGCAGTTGTTTGGGAAATCCATCATCAGGCTTTTTTGTCCATTACTGGTGGTGGGCATACCTTGCTTGAATAGTTTTGGAGATAAAAGCATTGCATACATCAATATTATATGCTGCTTCAAGATCTCTTGGTACTCCAGATTCAGCACCAGTCTTCAACAGATCTTTTGCTACCGTTCACATCCATATGTTGCAGTTCTGACCACTATTTCTGCCATACACAACTAATAATCTATAACATATCAGTAATTACTTCATAAAATATGTAAATTAAATCAGTTTATTTTTGTCACCATGGACTGATTAAGGAGTGGACAAAGGTGATGACTGCTGTAAATCTTAACTGCAAGGAAAGGTTTACATTTTATAAACAGGTAGTAATAATGACTGTAATATAGGATAAAAATAGTAAAGTGTTCTGATTCTTTTTTCTTAGAAATAACTAAGCAATCTCTGTGCGTACTTGCTAAAAAGGCACCTTTTCTTTTTTATAGTTGATGTAGGGAAACACATGCTTAAGCTGGTCTTTTGCATTGCTAATAATGTGACACATGTACCCCCCCATTCTTATTAACTTGTGTCTCCATTTTTATGCTGTGTGTCTGTCTTTCTAGTGATCTAGCTTGTAATTGCAAAAATATTCTACTGTGTGTCCATTTCTTTTGCATTTTTGCCAACTGGCCTTTATTTTGTCTGGTTAAAGGGACCTCTGGGCAGAGGGAAAGGATTAAAGTCAGGATTCATGTCATACTGATGTCTATCAGAGGTGGTTAGCTAATACATAACAGTTTAGCTTAATGAATTAATTGGGAAACAAAAATCAACATGTTTTTGTCAAGGATAATAACAAGAATGCAAAAGAAAAGTAAAAAACAGTCCCTCTTTAAAGTTTAGCTTATTCTGTTGACTATATGGATGGAGAGCATCTTTCCAAAAGGCTCCTTTCGCTTCCTCCGAAACGGTCTGTTACATACTGCACAATTCGGTGGAAATTAAGTTTGCCAAGGTATCCATCCATTGAAACAAAATTGTCCCCTGCAAACTTCAGCCTGAAAATGAAATGGTTGCTATAGACTGGACATTCTCTTTCAGTGGAAAGTTACCTTTAGAAACCCCAAAAATGCCGTGGCAGTATTACTTCCAGCTGCTGCTGCTGTCCGTGATGCTACCTGCTAACATGCTTGTAACATAACCCCAGCAGGCTTTTCCACCCTGCCCTGGCCGTCACTCTGTAGATTTTTGTGAATAGCTGGTCCCGAGGGTTGCTATATCCCTTATTGATGGGGAAAGGATAGAGGCGGTTGCATCGTGCAGGGTATAATGGGAATATTCTTTCTGTGTTGGGGTCACGCTTTGGCATGTGAGACCTGTGATATACTGTAACAATGTGAAGGGCAGTCAATAGGTCAAAAGTTTGGTGTATGTGCTCTCCGGCTTAGCACAGGGAGTGCCATGACCATTTTTATCTTTACATCTGGACTGCAATACAGTCTGAGACAAAGAATTATCACTATTGTGACAGCATTGATATATTCCTGAGAAAATCACAACCGGTTGCCTTTGGAATACTAAATGCAACAGAGGATCTGCAACTGGAAGAAAAACTGAAAAGAACTTTTGGAAATTTTTTTTAAAAGGAATGCAAGAGCTGAAACGGAAATACAGTTTGCTTTTATTTGTGGTCCCTGAAGTGGTGATAAATGAGAGATCTGCATCCGAAGACATCGTTGCGGCTGTGCCCAAGCCTAAGAATGTATATGCCTGTATGAAGTGCCCCGTAACATTCTTGGTTCTTGCTGGCCATAAGCACTGGCTGTTTTGCAATTCCCTGGGCATTTCTTGTATATCCTTGGAATAAATAATTTTATTATCTTTGATTTTGCAAGTACAGAAATTAACTACAAGATTTCAAAAGCCAGTTACCATTTAATCCCTCCGTAAGACAAGGTATTGATTGGGTTTGTGTGCATATAGGTAACATGTAGAGCTATGTATATGGTATATACATATGTTTGTACTGTGTGAAACAGATTAAAATAAAACCTTTCTTCTCTGAAGCCATGAATAGCAAATGCTGTATTTAGCAATTGTGAGTTCACAAAAATTTATTTTCTTACTCTGTGTAAAATTTGGATAAACGAATTTCCAGTTTGTCACATACCCTCAAATGATATATTCAGCCAAATATTCATGAAAACAAATGAGTTTCTGATAATTTTGCCTATTGAGTATGTTCTAAACATATACAGTACCAAAGTCTGCCTTCCTATATGTGGGTAAAACTCCTGCTGTGTAGTCAGCATAAGCAATGTCTGCACATATCTGAGCCGGATTTGCAATACATGCAGGTCAAGTAAACAACTTGTGAATTTACTTCAGTGAACGATCGTTGGTAGATGCTCAGAAAACAGATTGCCTGCAGGTGTTATACATTCTTGTTAAATGATAGCCGCGTATCATTCCAGAGGAGAAAAGCACATGGTACTTAGGTTAGCAATCCTGCCCTCTCCTGTATGGCTAGGGAGGCTTGCTCTGGAGCACACTCTGCTGTCAGTTTCAGAGACCCCCAACTCAATCCTCATGACTGTCACATAGCCCTTTTTGTAGATCCCAGTATGCTCTTTAGAGAACTTACATACTTCTGAACATGCATACTATATTGTGGTGGGAACTTAATGAGTAAGTTGATACAATAATTTTAGCAAACACCATCTACAGAGAGAATTGGCTTCACCACAAAACAGGAATGGAAAGAGATGCCTTACCTCTATATATTCACATTACAACAGTGAGAAACATAGCATTGAAAATGGAGATAGCTATCCCCTAGCGACATGTTATCAGTTAATAAAGTGCAAAATGCTGCACAAAGTTAATAGCTGATTTTAAAGTAAGTAGAGAGTATAAACTTTAGGTTTTAGTAATGTAGGCATATTAATTCTGGTCATTTAGAAGCATAATGAATCTCAAGGCTTTTTACTATATCAAAGATTTTTGATCACAACACACTGTTACACGTAAAATTTGTCCTTATTTTGATATACCCAGAGAACTCCCATTAATTTTAATTGGAGATGTGTATGCAGATTACAGGAGAAAGAAGATTTCATTGTATTCATACTTTCTGCTGAGACAATCTGCAAAGTCACGTTAATATTGAAGTGAAGTTAGGATAAAACATAATCAAAAGTGGGGAATGTTATTTAAAATATACTGGATTTTCCAAGTACTGTGACTACAATTGAATTTTTTATTAGATGTGTGTCCAAATAATAATCCTTATACTGAAGCTCTGAAGTCCACACTGAAGAATACAGAGCTAATTTTGACAAAAATGCTTTATATTAAAGATTGTATATATAGTAGTTTAAATGACTGAAAAAAAAAAGGGTGCATGTTTAATTACTGTACAGAAAATCTTGTCATTTGGTACACTCTTACTAGTGCTAGAGCACTGATCCTAACTCTTCTATCTTCAGTTTTTTAGCCCACACGACTTCACTTTGATATGATTGAACTGTAATATATTTTTTAAAGAAAACCTATCAAGTATGCCTGGCTGTTTTTCTTACCTGTAACAAAAAAGTGTTTTGTTGTGAAAATTATCTATTTTCCAAAGATGACTGATGTTCATCATTCTGCCCTTCACTACCATTTATTTCACTTCACATACCTGTAGGTTAATGTAATAAAGTTTCTAATGAAAGATGGGAAACGCTCTGAAATTTTTTCCTTTGTTTTTAATTTGCTTAGGATGGATCTTGAAATAGAATGGGAAATACAAAAAATGTTATCCTTGCCCATGCTGGACCACCAAATAATGTATTTTATTTTCATTCTTATAGAAAGCAAATAGTTTATGAGATGCTATGTGGAAAATCATGGCTAATTTTGAACTGCTGAACTTCTGTTACTGCAGGAGTATTACTGTCTGTTCCTGCAGGAATTAATTCTGTAAACGGGTCGATGCTTTCAAGCCTGTCTCTTGAATGCTTAAAGCGTTAACCTTAGGAAAGATGGGGAGTTGAGTTGCCAAAAGTAAGGTATTTCCCCTTTTTACTAGGATAATAGCCTTGGATTAACCATTAAAAGGCCAGTAACCAAAGGACAAGCATGGCATAAAATGGGCTAACGAATTGTAATTTATCTTTTCTGACACCCTAAGATGAATCTAACACACTGGCTACAGATAGATGGTGTGGGAAATTGTTCTTTACTAATACAGTTTAATCCAGGATGAGCAATTTGGCATAAAGAACTAATCATAGAATCAGAGAAACATAGAATGGTTTGGATGGGAAGGAGAGAAAGATAGGAGAAAACCCCCCAGAGCGAGCCAAGTGCTGCCTGTGACCCCCGTGGGAGGCAGCAGGGGAGCCCAGAGGGCTGGCCAGCAGTGCTGGGGTGTGGGCAGAGCCTGTGGCACTTTGTCCTGCAGCCTCCCCGGGAGGCACGAGGTGTCACCGAGTGAACCCTCTTGCCGCACGGGCCTGGAGACCTCTGCCCGGGCCCGAGCGGCCTGACAAGGCCCTGGGAAGACACGGCCGAGGCCTCGGTGACGGGCGTGAGACACCGATGCCGAGCACAAGACAAGAGATGGGGGATGGAGTGGGCACTGGCGCTGCGGTAACCCCAGACGCGTGGGCTGGGGCCGCAGCGCTGCCGGGGCGAGCACCGTTGGCGAGGATGGCCCGCTGTGACGTCCCTGAGCAATGGACAGTGATGTCACCAAGCGATGGGTTCTGATGTCACCGAGTCCCTGAGCGATGGGTTCGGTTGTCACCGAGGGATGGACCGAGACATCTCCAGCTGATGGACTGTGATGGATTGTGACGTCCCTGAGCGATGCATTGTGACCAGGCGTCCCTCGCTGCTCATATTCGGGCGCCGAGTCTCAGCCAGCCGGCTCGTGCCCGCACTCCGGCTGAGCAGTTTGCGAGGTTTGGAGTGTTGAGCGAGGCCTTTGGTGCTGGTGTCGTGCTCGGGGAGTTGTTTGTTGCAGCTCTCGGTGCCCGACCCCAGAGCCGTCGCAGGACTTTCCCCGGCCCTGCCAGCTTCAGGCAGCCGGGGCACCCAGGGGGTGCGCTCGCAGCCGCAGAGGTGAGCTGGGAGGGGAAACCTCACCCTGAGCAGCTGGGAGGGTTTCCTTCTTGAGGGACCTGGGCATTTCTTCCTCCCCTCCCCAGGCCAGCCAATGACCGTGGCCTCTCTTCCTTTTCTAGCGTGACGCCCGCTGCTGCAGAGCCGGTGAGAGGGAGCGGCTCGACATCCCCAGCTCCCCCTAGCCCACCGCAGCGAGTGGAGAGCATGGCCATGGAGCTGGACAACCGCTGTCCAATATGCCTGGACAGCTGGGAGGAGGCCAGCTACGTGATGCCCTGCCTCCACCAATTCTGCTACCCATGCATCCTGCGGTGGGCTGAGAGCAAGCCCGAGTGCCCCCTCTGCAAGAGGAGGATCCTCTCCATCGTGCACTCGGTGCGGGCGGACGACGACTTCGCGGAGCATGTCGTCACACCATCTGCGGCGCCATCAGTCGTCGCCCGCCAGGCAGGAGGAGCTCCTGGCCGTCCAGCTGCCCACAGCCCTGCCGCAACAGAACGACAGCCTGTGGGGATGGTGCCCAGGGCTCCTCTGGGCGGCCTCCAGCCCAGCACCTGGGCATCCCTTTTCCGGGACCACCCAGCTCTCCTCCAGGCCCTTCTGCCCTGGCTGCGTCAGGAGCTGATCTCGGGGAACGGGCGTTCGCGGGCAGCCATAATGGAGGACATTGTCATGCCCCTCCTGGTTCTCGCCCGGCTCGAGGAAGATCTCCTGGTCCGGCTGCTGGAGGCCTCCCTCCAAAACCGCACGGCTACATCTGCGCTTATTGATGTCGCCGTGCAACGGTGCAGCAGGGAGGCCCGCCGTCTGCTGGGCCTGGGGGACGGCCATGCTGCCGAGGTGCGGGAGGGCAGCCCCATGGCTGCCCCTGGCCCTGCTGCCTCCCAAAGGGGGTCTCCTGCCCCTGGCCCAGCCGCATCCGTCAGCCCTGCTGGAGCCGACGAAGAGGAGCGCCCCAGCACCTCAGCAGCCGCCCTTCGTGGGGGTCCCAGCAGCCCTCCCTCTGCCTCCGTTCCTCTCCCTGGGGAGCAAGAGGGGCCCCAGGAGGAGCCCGAGGCGGCCGCGGCACCTCCATCTACTTCCAGCCGGGGCAGGGAACGCTCCCCTGGGGGGCCCCGGCGACCCCCGAAGAGGAGGGCCGGCTGCCCCGAGGCCTCTTCTCCAGCCAAGAAGAGGCCACCCCGCCGGCAGCACTAGAAGAACGCCCCAGGCGCTGCCGAAACCAGGGCTGGGCCAGCAGCTGGGGCACGCGCTGGCCCTCAAGGGCTCCCGGCCCGCTAGTTGTCAGGCACTGATAAAAGAAAATAAAGGCCTGAAAACTGCAGAAAAAGTCTCGGTGTTACTAACAGTGCAGGTGGCATTGCTATCCCCCCCCGTGCTGCTTTCTCCCCCTTCTCCTGGGGCTAGGCCCACCGCTTCCTCTCGTTGTCTTCAGCAGAGTGCCATGGGGCTTCTCCCTCTGGTCTTGCACAGCCTCGTTGCCCTGCTTTGACTCTCATGGGGCTGCACCTGTGCTCTCTGAGTGCATCTCTCCCCAGAGCACAGCGCCACGGGTCTTGGTAATTTTACCGAGATGGCTTAGCAGTGGTATTAGCTCCAATTCATAGGCTTAAGATGCTTAAGATGCCCTAGACAAAATTGGCGCTCCCAAAAGCTCCAGAAAGGCCAAAGGAGCATTGTGTGCCCTTCTGTGTGCAGTTCTGGGCCCCACAGCTTAAAAAGGGTGTGAAGGTACTTGAATGCATCCAGAGGAGGGCAACAAAGCTGGTGGAAGGGCTGGAAGGAATGTCCTGTGAGGAGCAGCTAAGGACTTTGTCTAGTTACAGCTTCCCGAGGAGGGGAAGCGGAGAGGGAGCTGCTGCTCTCCCTGGGATTCAGCAACAGGACGCGTGGGAATGCTTCAAACCTGCATCAGGGGAGGTTCAGACTTGATATTCGGAAGGCTTTCTTTACCAAGAGGGTGGTCAAACACTGAACAGGCTTCCTAGGGAGGTGGCCGATGCCCCGCGCCTGTCAGTGCCTTAAAAAGGGGCATGTGGACAACGCCCTTCATAACAGGCTTTAACTGTTGGTCAGCCCTGGAGTGAGGAGGCAGTTGGACTAGGTGATCATTGTAGGTCCCTTCCAACTGGAACTATTCTATTCTATCCTAAATAAATGTTTGCGAAAGCTGCTGAACCAAATGAAACCAGAAAGTCAAAACCTTCTGGAAGCTGTTGCCCCTTTGGAAACCTTTGCTACATTTCCCACTGGCAATGCTTTCTCTCGCAGGACTTCAGCGAGCATCCCTTGACAGGCCTGTGACGGTTGTGCTCTGGCTTGTGGCCACTCAGGTCTTGAAGACCTCCAGGCTCAGGGATCCCACAACCTCTCTGGGCAACCCCCTCCAGTGCTTCCTGATCCTCACAGGGATTTTGGTTTTGATTCCGTATCTCCAGCCTCAACCTCTCTAGCTTCAGGAGATGCCACCGTCTCTCACCCTCCCACCAGGCAGTGCTGGGAAGAGCCTGTCCCCATCCCCTTGATGCAGAGATCCCCATAGGCACTGGGGTGTGCTGTGAGGTGCCCCGACACCTTCTCTGCTCCGTGCTGAACCAGCCCCAGCCCCACAGACCCTCCTTGCCTCCCCTCAGCCCCTCTGCTTTGTCAACCTGTCTGCGGGACCCCACATGGGACGTAGTGCCCGGATGAGGCCGGATGGGTGCTGAGCAGAGGGGATCACCCTTGTGCCTTCTGGCTCGGGGGGAAAGATAGGAGAAAACCCCCCAGAGCGAGCCAAGTGCTGCCTGTGACCCCCGTGGGAGGCAGCAGGGGAGCCCAGAGGGCTGGCCAGCAGTGCTGGGGTGTGGGCAGAGCCTGTGGCACTTTGTCCTGCAGCCTCCCTGGGAGGCACGAGGTGTCACCGAGTGAACCCTCTTGCCGCATGGGCCTGGAGACCTCTGCCCGGGCCCGAGCGGCCTGACGGGGCCCTGGGAAGACACGGCCGAGACCTCGGTGACGGGCGTGAAACACCGATGCCGAGCACAAGACAAGAGATGGGGGATGGAGTGGGCACTGGCGCTGCGGTAACCCCAGACGCGTGGGCTGGGGCCGCAGCGCTGCCGGGGCGAGCACCGTTGGCGAGGATGGCCCGCTGTGACGTCCCTGAGCAATGGACAGTGATGTCACCAAGCGATGGGTTCTGATGTCACCGAGTCCCTGAGCGATGGGTTCGGTTGTCACCGAGGGATGGACCGAGACATCTCCAGCTGATGGACTGTGATGGATTGTGACGTCCCTGAGCGATGCATTGTGACCAGGCGTCCCTCGCTGCTCATATTCGGGCGCCGAGTCTCAGCCAGCCGGCTCGTGCCCGCACTCCGGCTGAGCAGTTTGCGAGGTTTGGAGTGTTGAGCGAGGCCTTTGGTGCTGGTGTCGTGCTCGGGGAGTTGTTTGTTGCAGCTCTCGGTGCCCGACCCCAGAGCCGTCGGAGGACTTTCCCCGGCCCTGCCAGCTTCAGGCAGCCGGGGCACCCAGGAGCTGCGCTCGCAGCCGCAGAGGTGAGCTGGGAGGGGAAACCTCACCCTGAGCAGCTGGGAGGGTTTCCTTCTTGAGGGACCTGGGCATTTCTTCCTCCCCTCCCCAGGCCAGCCAATGACCGTGGCCTCTCTTCCTTTTCTAGCGTGACGCCCGCTGCTGCAGAGCCGGTGAGAGGGAGCGGCTCGACATCCCCAGCTCCCCCTAGCCCACCGCAGCGAGTGGAGAGCATGGCCATGGAGCTGGACAACCGCTGTCCAATATGCCTGGACAGCTGGGAGGAGGCCAGCTACGTGATGCCCTGCCTCCACCAATTCTGCTACCCATGCATCCTGCGGTGGGCTGAGAGCAAGCCCGAGTGCCCCCTCTGCAAGCGGAGGATCCTCTCCATCGTGCACTCGGTGCGGGCGGACGACGACTTCGCGGAGCATGTCGTCACACCATCTGCGGCGCCATCAGTCGTCGCCCGCCAGGCAGGAGGAGCTCCTGGCCGTCCAGCTGCCCACAGCCCTGCCGCAATAGAACGACAGCCTGTGGGGATGGTGCCCAGGGCTCCTCTGGGCGGCCTCCAGCCCAGCACCTGGGCATCCCTTTTCCGGGACCACCCAGCTCTCCTCCAGGCCCTTCTGCCCTGGCTGCGTCAGGAGCTGATCTCGGGGAACGGGCGTTCGCGGGCAGCCATAATGGAGGACATTGTCATGCCCCTCCTGGTTCTCGCCCGGCTCGACGAAGATCTCCTGGTCCGGCTGCTGGAGGCCTCCCTCCAAAACCGCACGGCTACATCTGCGCTTATTGATGTCGCCGTGCAACGGTGCAGCAGGGAGGCCCGCCGTCTGCTGGGCCTGGGGGACGGCCATGCTGCCGAGGTGCGGGAGGGCAGCCCCGTGGCTGCCCCTGGCCCTGCTGCCTCCCAAAGGGGGTCTCCTGCCCCTGGCCCAGCCGCATCCGTCAGCCCTGCTGGAGCCGACGAAGAGGAGCGCCCCAGCACCTCAGCAGCCGCCCTTCGTGGGGGTCCCAGCAGCCCTCCCTCTGCCTCCGTTCCTCTCCCTGGGGAGCAAGAGGGGCCCCAGGAGGAGCCCGAGGCGGCCGCGGCACCTCCATCTACTTCCAGCCGGGGCAGGGAACGCTCCCCTGGGGGGCCCCGGCGACCCCCGAAGAGGAGGGCCGGCTGCCCCGAGGCCTCTTCTCCAGCCAAGAAGAGGCCACCCCGCCGGCAGCACTAGAAGAACGCCCCAGGCGCTGCCGAAACCAGGGCTGGGCCAGCAGCTGGGGCACGCGCTGGCCCTCAAGGGCTCCCGGCCCGCTAGTTATCAGGCACTGATAAAAGAAAATAAAGGCCTGAAAACTGCAGAAAAAGTCTCGGTGTTACTAACAGTGCAGGTGGCATTGCTATCCCCCCCCGTGCTGCTTTCTCCCCCTTCTCCTGGGGCTAGGCCCACCCCTTCCTCTCGTTGTCTTCAGCAGAGTGCCATGGGGCTTCTCCCTCTGGTCTTGCACAGCCTCGTTGCCCTGCCTTGACTCTCATGGGGCTGCACCTGTGCTCTCTGAGTGCATCTCTCCCCAGAGCACAGCGCCACGGGTCTTGGTAATTTTACCGAGATGGCTTAGCAGTGGTATTAGCTCCAATTCACAGGCTTAAGATGCTTAAGATGCCCTAGACAAAATTGGCGCTCCCAAAAGCTCCAGAAAGGCCAAAGGAGCATTGTGTGCCCTTCTGTGTGCAGTTCTGGGCCCCACAGCTTAAAAAGGGTGTGAAGGTACTTGAATGCATCCAGAGGAGGGCAACAAAGCTGGTGGAAGGGCTGGAAGGAATGTCCTGTGAGGAGCAGCTAAGGACTTTGTCTAGTTACAGCTTCCCGAGGAGGGGAAGCGGAGAGGGAGCTGCTGCTCTCCCTGGGATTCAGCAACAGGACGCGTGGGAATGCTTCAAACCTGCATCAGGGGAGGTTCAGACTTGATATTCGGAAGGCTTTCTTTACCAAGAGGGTGGTCAAACACTGAACAGGCTTCCTAGGGAGGTGGCCGATGCCCCGCGCCTGTCAGTGCCTTAAAAAGGGGCATGTGGACAACGCCCTTCATAACAGGCTTTAACTGTTGGTCAGCCCTGGAGTGAGGAGGCAGTTGGACTAGGTGATCATTGTAGGTCCCTTCCAACTGGAACTATTCTATTCTATCCTAAATAAATGTTTGCGAAAGCTGCTGAACCAAATGAAACCAGAAAGTCAAAACCTTCTGGAAGCTGTTGCCCCTTTGGAAACCTTTGCTACATTTCCCACTGGCAATGCTTTCTCTCGCAGGACTTCAGCGAGCATCCCTTGACAGGCCTGTGACGGTTGTGCTCTGGCTTGTGGCCACTCAGGTCTTGAAGACCTCCAGGCTCAGGGATCCCACAACCTCTCTGGGCAACCCCCTCCAGTGCTTCCTGATCCTCACAGGGATTTTGGTTTTGATTCCGTATCTCCAGCCTCAACCTCTCTAGCTTCAGGAGATGCCACCGTCTCTCACCCTCCCACCAGGCAGTGCTGGGAAGAGCCTGTCCCCATCCCCTTGATGCAGAGATCCCCATAGGCACTGGGGTGTGCTGTGAGGTGCCCCGACACATTCTCTGCTCCGTGCTGAACCAGCCCCAGCCCCACAGACCCTCCTTGCCTCCCCTCAGCCCCTCTGCTTTGTCAACCTGTCTACGGGACCCCACATGGGACGTAGTGCCCGGATGAGGCCGGATGGGTGCTGAGCAGAGGGGATCACCCTTGTGCCTTCTGGCTCGGGGGGAAAGATAGGAGAAAACCCCCCAGAGCGAGCCAAGTGCTGCCTGTGACCCCCGTGGGAGGCAGCAGGGGAGCCCAGAGGGCTGGCCAGCAGTGCTGGGGTGTGGGCAGAGCTGTGGCACTTTGTCCTGCAGCCTCCCCGGGAGGCACGAGGTGTCACCAAGTGAACCCTCTTGCCGCATGGGCCTGGAGACCTCTGCCCCGGCCCGAGCGGCCTGACGGGGCCCTGGGAAGACACGGCCGAGGCCTCGGTGACGGGCGTGAGACACCGATGCCGAGCACAAGACAAGAGATGGGGGATGGAGCGGGCACTGGCACTGCGGTAACCCCAGACGCGTGGGCTGGGGCCGCAGCGCTGCCGGGGCGAGCACCGTTGGCGAGGATGGCCCGCTGTGACGTCCCTGAGCAATGGACAGTGATGTCACCAAGCGATGGGTTCTGATGTCACCGAGTCCCTGAGCGATGGGTTCGGTTGTCACCGAGGGATGGACCGAGACATCTCCAGCTGATGGACTGTGATGGATTGTGACGTCCCTGAGCGATGCATTGTGACCAGGCGTCCCTCGCTGCTCATATTCGGGCGCCGAGTCTCAGCCAGCCGGCTCGTGCCCGCACTCCGGCTGAGCAGTTTGCGAGGTTTGGAGTGTTGAGCGAGGCCTTTGGTGCTGGTGTCGTGCTCGGGGAGTTGTTTGTTGCAGCTCTCGGTGCCCGACCCCAGAGCCGTCGGAGGACTTTCCCCGGCCCTGCCAGCTTCAGGCAGCCGGGGCACCCAGGAGCTGCGCTCGCAGCCGCAGAGGTGAGCTGGGAGGGGAAACCTCACCCTGAGCAGCTGGGAGGGTTTCCTTCTTGAGGGACCTGGGCATTTCTTCCTCCCCTCCCCAGGCCAGCCAATGACCGTGGCCTCTCTTCCTTTTCTAGCGTGACGCCCGCTGCTGCAGAGCCGGTGAGAGGGAGCGGCTCGACATCCCCAGCTCCCCCTAGCCCACCGCAGCGAGTGGAGAGCATGGCCATGGAGCTGGACAACCGCTGTCCAATATGCCTGGACAGCTGGGAGGAGGCCAGCTACGTGATGCCCTGCCTCCACCAATTCTGCTACCCATGTATCCTGCGGTGGGCTGAGAGCAAGCCCGAGTGCCCCCTCTGCAAGAGGAGGATCCTCTCCATCGTGCACTCGGTGCGGGCGGACGACGACTTCGCGGAGCATGTCGTCACACCATCTGCGGCGCCATCAGTCGTCGCCCGCCAGGCAGGAGGAGCTCCTGGCCGTCCAGCTGCCCACAGCCCTGCCGCAACAGAACGACAGCCTGTGGGGATGGTGCCCAGGGCTCCTCTGGGCGGCCTCCAGCCCAGCACCTGGGCATCCCTTTTCCGGGACCACCCAGCTCTCCTCCAGGCCCTTCTGCCCTGGCTGCGTCAGGAGCTGATCTCGGGGAACGGGCGTTCGCGGGCAGCCATAATGGAGGACATTGTCATGCCCCTCCTGGTTCTCGCCCGGCTCGACGAAGATCTCCTGGTCCGGCTGCTGGAGGCCTCCCTCCAAAACCGCACGGCTACATCTGCGCTTATTGATGTCGCCGTGCAACGGTGCAGCAGGGAGGCCCGCCGTCTGCTGGGCCTGGGGGACGGCCATGCTGCCGAGGTGCGGGAGGGCAGCCCCGTGGCTGCCCCTGGCCCTGCTGCCTCCCAAAGGGGGTCTCCTGCCCCTGGCCCAGCCGCATCCGTCAGCCCTGCTGGAGCCGACGAAGAGGAGCGCCCCAGCACCTCAGCAGCCGCCCTTCGTGGGGGTCCCAGCAGCCCTCCCTCTGCCTCCGTTCCTCTCCCTGGGGAGCAAGAGGGGCCCCAGGAGGAGCCCGAGGCGGCCGCGGCACCTCCATCTACTTCCAGCCGGGGCAGGGAACGCTCCCCTGGGGGGCCCCGGCGACCCCCGAAGAGGAGGGCCGGCTGCCCCGAGGCCTCTTCTCCAGCCAAGAAGAGGCCACCCCGCCGGCAGCACTAGAAGAACGCCCCAGGCGCTGCCGAAACCAGGGCTGGGCCAGCAGCTGGGGCACGCGCTGGCCCTCAAGGGCTCCCGGCCCGCTAGTTATCAGGCACTGATAAAAGAAAATAAAGGCCTGAAAACTGCAGAAAAAGTCTCGGTGTTACTAACAGTGCAGGTGGCATTGCTATCCCGCCCCGTGCTGCTTTCTCCCCCTTCTCCTGGGGCTAGGCCCACCCCTTCCTCTCGTTGTCTTCAGCAGAGTGCCATGGGGCTTCTCCCTCTGGTCTTGCACAGCCTCGTTGCCCTGCTTTGACTCTCATGGGGCTGCACCTGTGCTCTCTGAGTGCATCTCTCCCCAGAGCACAGCGCCACGGGTCTTGGTAATTTTACCGAGATGGCTTAGCAGTGGTATTAGCTCCAATTCATAGGCTTAAGATGCTTAAGATGCCCTAGACAAAATTGGCGCTCCCAAAAGCTCCAGAAAGGCCAAAGGAGCATTGTGTGCCCTTCTGTGTGCAGTTCTGGGCCCCACAGCTTAAAAAGGGTGTGAAGGTACTTGAATGCATCCAGAGGAGGGCAACAAAGCTGGTGGAAGGGCTGGAAGGAATGTCCTGTGAGGAGCAGCTAAGGACTTTGTCTAGTTACAGCTTCCCGAGGAGGGGAAGCGGAGAGGGAGCTGCTGCTCTCCCTGGGATTCAGCAACAGGATGCGTGGGAATGCTTCAAACCTGCATCAGGGGAGGTTCAGACTTGATATTCGGAAGGCTTTCTTTACCAAGAGGGTGGTCAAACACTGAACAGGCTTCCTAGGGAGGTGGCCGATGCCCCGCGCCTGTCAGTGCCTTAAAAAGGGGCATGTGGACAACGCCCTTCATAACAGGCTTTAACTGTTGGTCAGCCCTGGAGTGAGGAGGCAGTTGGACTAGGTGATCATTGTAGGTCCCTTCCAACTGGAACTATTCTATTCTATCCTAAATAAATGTTTGCGAAAGCTGCTGAACCAAATGAAACCAGAAAGTCAAAACCTTCTGGAAGCTGTTGCCCCTTTGGAAACCTTTGCTACATTTCCCACTGGCAATGCTTTCTCTCGCAGGACTTCAGCGAGCATCCCTTGACAGGCCTGTGACGGTTGTGCTCTGGCTTGTGGCCACTCAGGTCTTGAAGACCTCCAGACTCAGGGATCCCACAACCTCTCTGGGCAACCCCCTCCAGTGCTTCCTGATCCTCACAGGGATTTTGGTTTTGATTCCGTATCTCCAGCCTCAACCTCTCTAGCTTCAGGAGATGCCACCGTCTCTCACCCTCCCACCAGGCAGTGCTGGGAAGAGCCTGTCCCCATCCCCTTGATGCAGAGATCCCCATAGGCACTGGGGTGTGCTGTGAGGTGCCCCGACACCTTCTCTGCTCCGTGCTGAACCAGCCCCAGCCCCACAGACCCTCCTTGCCTCCCCTCAGCCCCTCTGCTTTGTCAACCTGTCTGCGGGACCCCACATGGGACGTAGTGCCCGGATGAGGCCGGATGGGTGCTGAGCAGAGGGGATCACCCTTGTGCCTTCTGGCTCGGGGGGAAAGATAGGAGAAAACCCCCCAGAGCGAGCCAAGTGCTGCCTGTGACCCCCGTGGGAGGCAGCAGGGGAGCCCAGAGGGCTGGCCAGCAGTGCTGGGGTGTGGGCAGAGCCTGTGGCACTTTGTCCTGCAGCCTCCCTGGGAGGCACGAGGTGTCACCGAGTGAACCCTCTTGCCGCATGGGCCTGGAGACCTCTGCCCGGGCCCGAGCGGCCTGACGGGGCCCTGGGAAGACACGGCCGAGACCTCGGTGACGGGCGTGAAACACCGATGCCGAGCACAAGACAAGAGATGGGGGATGGAGTGGGCACTGGCGCTGCGGTAACCCCAGACGCGTGGGCTGGGGCCGCAGCGCTGCCGGGGCGAGCACCGTTGGCGAGGATGGCCCGCTGTGACGTCCCTGAGCAATGGACAGTGATGTCACCAAGCGATGGGTTCTGATGTCACCGAGTCCCTGAGCGATGGGTTCGGTTGTCACCGAGGGATGGACCGAGACATCTCCAGCTGATGGACTGTGATGGATTGTGACGTCCCTGAGCGATGCATTGTGACCAGGCGTCCCTCGCTGCTCATATTCGGGCGCCGAGTCTCAGCCAGCCGGCTCGTGCCCGCACTCCGGCTGAGCAGTTTGCGAGGTTTGGAGTGTTGAGCGAGGCCTTTGGTGCTGGTGTCGTGCTCGGGGAGTTGTTTGTTGCAGCTCTCGGTGCCCGACCCCAGAGCCGTCGGAGGACTTTCCCCGGCCCTGCCAGCTTCAGGCAGCCGGGGCACCCAGGAGCTGCGCTCGCAGCCGCAGAGGTGAGCTGGGAGGGGAAACCTCACCCTGAGCAGCTGGGAGGGTTTCCTTCTTGAGGGACCTGGGCATTTCTTCCTCCCCTCCCCAGGCCAGCCAATGACCGTGGCCTCTCTTCCTTTTCTAGCGTGACGCCCGCTGCTGCAGAGCCGGTGAGAGGGAGCGGCTCGACATCCCCAGCTCCCCCTAGCCCACCGCAGCGAGTGGAGAGCATGGCCATGGAGCTGGACAACCGCTGTCCAATATGCCTGGACAGCTGGGAGGAGGCCAGCTACGTGATGCCCTGCCTCCACCAATTCTGCTACCCATGTATCCTGCGGTGGGCTGAGAGCAAGCCCGAGTGCCCCCTCTGCAAGAGGAGGATCCTCTCCATCGTGCACTCGGTGCGGGCGGACGACGACTTCGCGGAGCATGTCGTCACACCATCTGCGGCGCCATCAGTCGTCGCCCGCCAGGCAGGAGGAGCTCCTGGCCGTCCAGCTGCCCACAGCCCTGCCGCAATAGAACGACAGCCTGTGGGGATGGTGCCCAGGGCTCCTCTGGGCGGCCTCCAGCCCAGCACCTGGGCATCCCTTTTCCGGGACCACCCAGCTCTCCTCCAGGCCCTTCTGCCCTGGCTGCGTCAGGAGCTGATCTCGGGGAACGGGCGTTCGCGGGCAGCCATAATGGAGGACATTGTCATGCCCCTCCTGGTTCTCGCCCGGCTCGACGAAGATCTCCTGGTCCGGCTGCTGGAGGCCTCCCTCCAAAACCGCACGGCTACATCTGCGCTTATTGATGTCGCCGTGCAACGGTGCAGCAGGGAGGCCCGCCGTCTGCTGGGCCTGGGGGACGGCCATGCTGCCGAGGTGCGGGAGGGCAGCCCCGTGGCTGCCCCTGGCCCTGCTGCCTCCCAAAGGGGGTCTCCTGCCCCTGGCCCAGCCGCATCCGTCAGCCCTGCTGGAGCCGACGAAGAGGAGCGCCCCAGCACCTCAGCAGCCGCCCTTCGTGGGGGTCCCAGCAGCCCTCCCTCTGCCTCCGTTCCTCTCCCTGGGGAGCAAGAGGGGCCCCAGGAGGAGCCCGAGGCGGCCGCGGCACCTCCATCTACTTCCAGCCGGGGCAGGGAACGCTCCCCTGGGGGGCCCCGGCGACCCCCGAAGAGGAGGGCCGGCTGCCCCGAGGCCTCTTCTCCAGCCAAGAAGAGGCCACCCCGCCGGCAGCACTAGAAGAACGCCCCAGGCGCTGCCGAAACCAGGGCTGGGCCAGCAGCTGGGGCACGCGCTGGCCCTCAAGGGCTCCCGGCCCGCTAGTTATCAGGCACTGATAAAAGAAAATAAAGGCCTGAAAACTGCAGAAAAAGTCTCGGTGTTACTAACAGTGCAGGTGGCATTGCTATCCCCCCCCGTGCTGCTTTCTCCCCCTTCTCCTGGGGCTAGGCCCACCCCTTCCTCTCGTTGTCTTCAGCAGAGTGCCATGGGGCTTCTCCCTCTGGTCTTGCACAGCCTCGTTGCCCTGCCTTGACTCTCATGGGGCTGCACCTGTGCTCTCTGAGTGCATCTCTCCCCAGAGCACAGCGCCACGGGTCTTGGTAATTTTACCGAGATGGCTTAGCAGTGGTATTAGCTCCAATTCACAGGCTTAAGATGCTTAAGATGCCCTAGACAAAATTGGCGCTCCCAAAAGCTCCAGAAAGGCCAAAGGAGCATTGTGTGCCCTTCTGTGTGCAGTTCTGGGCCCCACAGCTTAAAAAGGGTGTGAAGGTACTTGAATGCATCCAGAGGAGGGCAACAAAGCTGGTGGAAGGGCTGGAAGGAATGTCCTGTGAGGAGCAGCTAAGGACTTTGTCTAGTTACAGCTTCCCGAGGAGGGGAAGCGGAGAGGGAGCTGCTGCTCTCCCTGGGATTCAGCAACAGGACGCGTGGGAATGCTTCAAACCTGCATCAGGGGAGGTTCAGACTTGATATTCGGAAGGCTTTCTTTACCAAGAGGGTGGTCAAACACTGAACAGGCTTCCTAGGGAGGTGGCCGATGCCCCGCGCCTGTCAGTGCCTTAAAAAGGGGCATGTGGACAACGCCCTTCATAACAGGCTTTAACTGTTGGTCAGCCCTGGAGTGAGGAGGCAGTTGGACTAGGTGATCATTGTAGGTCCCTTCCAACTGGAACTATTCTATTCTATCCTAAATAAATGTTTGCGAAAGCTGCTGAACCAAATGAAACCAGAAAGTCAAAACCTTCTGGAAGCTGTTGCCCCTTTGGAAACCTTTGCTACATTTCCCACTGGCAATGCTTTCTCTCGCAGGACTTCAGCGAGCATCCCTTGACAGGCCTGTGACGGTTGTGCTCTGGCTTGTGGCCACTCAGGTCTTGAAGACCTCCAGGCTCAGGGATCCCACAACCTCTCTGGGCAACCCCCTCCAGTGCTTCCTGATCCTCACAGGGATTTTGGTTTTGATTCCGTATCTCCAGCCTCAACCTCTCTAGCTTCAGGAGATGCCACCGTCTCTCACCCTCCCACCAGGCAGTGCTGGGAAGAGCCTGTCCCCATCCCCTTGATGCAGAGATCCCCATAGGCACTGGGGTGTGCTGTGAGGTGCCCCGACACATTCTCTGCTCCGTGCTGAACCAGCCCCAGCCCCACAGACCCTCCTTGCCTCCCCTCAGCCCCTCTGCTTTGTCAACCTGTCTACGGGACCCCACATGGGACGTAGTGCCCGGATGAGGCCGGATGGGTGCTGAGCAGAGGGGATCACCCTTGTGCCTTCTGGCTCGGGGGGAAAGATAGGAGAAAACCCCCCAGAGCGAGCCAAGTGCTGCCTGTGACCCCCGTGGGAGGCAGCAGGGGAGCCCAGAGGGCTGGCCAGCAGTGCTGGGGTGTGGGCAGAGCTGTGGCACTTTGTCCTGCAGCCTCCCCGGGAGGCACGAGGTGTCACCAAGTGAACCCTCTTGCCGCATGGGCCTGGAGACCTCTGCCCCGGCCCGAGCGGCCTGACGGGGCCCTGGGAAGACACGGCCGAGGCCTCGGTGACGGGCGTGAGACACCGATGCCGAGCACAAGACAAGAGATGGGGGATGGAGCGGGCACTGGCACTGCGGTAACCCCAGACGCGTGGGCTGGGGCCGCAGCGCTGCCGGGGCGAGCACCGTTGGCGAGGATGGCCCGCTGTGACGTCCCTGAGCAATGGACAGTGATGTCACCAAGCGATGGGTTCTGATGTCACCGAGTCCCTGAGCGATGGGTTCGGTTGTCACCGAGGGATGGACCGAGACATCTCCAGCTGATGGACTGTGATGGATTGTGACGTCCCTGAGCGATGCATTGTGACCAGGCGTCCCTCGCTGCTCATATTCGGGCGCCGAGTCTCAGCCAGCCGGCTCGTGCCCGCACTCCGGCTGAGCAGTTTGCGAGGTTTGGAGTGTTGAGCGAGGCCTTTGGTGCTGGTGTCGTGCTCGGGGAGTTGTTTGTTGCAGCTCTCGGTGCCCGACCCCAGAGCCGTCGGAGGACTTTCCCCGGCCCTGCCAGCTTCAGGCAGCCGGGGCACCCAGGAGCTGCGCTCGCAGCCGCAGAGGTGAGCTGGGAGGGGAAACCTCACCCTGAGCAGCTGGGAGGGTTTCCTTCTTGAGGGACCTGGGCATTTCTTCCTCCCCTCCCCAGGCCAGCCAATGACCGTGGCCTCTCTTCCTTTTCTAGCGTGACGCCCGCTGCTGCAGAGCCGGTGAGAGGGAGCGGCTCGACATCCCCAGCTCCCCCTAGCCCACCGCAGCGAGTGGAGAGCATGGCCATGGAGCTGGACAACCGCTGTCCAATATGCCTGGACAGCTGGGAGGAGGCCAGCTACGTGATGCCCTGCCTCCACCAATTCTGCTACCCATGTATCCTGCGGTGGGCTGAGAGCAAGCCCGAGTGCCCCCTCTGCAAGAGGAGGATCCTCTCCATCGTGCACTCGGTGCGGGCGGACGACGACTTCGCGGAGCATGTCGTCACACCATCTGCGGCGCCATCAGTCGTCGCCCGCCAGGCAGGAGGAGCTCCTGGCCGTCCAGCTGCCCACAGCCCTGCCGCAACAGAACGACAGCCTGTGGGGATGGTGCCCAGGGCTCCTCTGGGCGGCCTCCAGCCCAGCACCTGGGCATCCCTTTTCCGGGACCACCCAGCTCTCCTCCAGGCCCTTCTGCCCTGGCTGCGTCAGGAGCTGATCTCGGGGAACGGGCGTTCGCGGGCAGCCATAATGGAGGACATTGTCATGCCCCTCCTGGTTCTCGCCCGGCTCGACGAAGATCTCCTGGTCCGGCTGCTGGAGGCCTCCCTCCAAAACCGCACGGCTACATCTGCGCTTATTGATGTCGCCGTGCAACGGTGCAGCAGGGAGGCCCGCCGTCTGCTGGGCCTGGGGGACGGCCATGCTGCCGAGGTGCGGGAGGGCAGCCCCGTGGCTGCCCCTGGCCCTGCTGCCTCCCAAAGGGGGTCTCCTGCCCCTGGCCCAGCCGCATCCGTCAGCCCTGCTGGAGCCGACGAAGAGGAGCGCCCCAGCACCTCAGCAGCCGCCCTTCGTGGGGGTCCCAGCAGCCCTCCCTCTGCCTCCGTTCCTCTCCCTGGGGAGCAAGAGGGGCCCCAGGAGGAGCCCGAGGCGGCCGCGGCACCTCCATCTACTTCCAGCCGGGGCAGGGAACGCTCCCCTGGGGGGCCCCGGCGACCCCCGAAGAGGAGGGCCGGCTGCCCCGAGGCCTCTTCTCCAGCCAAGAAGAGGCCACCCCGCCGGCAGCACTAGAAGAACGCCCCAGGCGCTGCCGAAACCAGGGCTGGGCCAGCAGCTGGGGCACGCGCTGGCCCTCAAGGGCTCCCGGCCCGCTAGTTATCAGGCACTGATAAAAGAAAATAAAGGCCTGAAAACTGCAGAAAAAGTCTCGGTGTTACTAACAGTGCAGGTGGCATTGCTATCCCGCCCCGTGCTGCTTTCTCCCCCTTCTCCTGGGGCTAGGCCCACCCCTTCCTCTCGTTGTCTTCAGCAGAGTGCCATGGGGCTTCTCCCTCTGGTCTTGCACAGCCTCGTTGCCCTGCTTTGACTCTCATGGGGCTGCACCTGTGCTCTCTGAGTGCATCTCTCCCCAGAGCACAGCGCCACGGGTCTTGGTAATTTTACCGAGATGGCTTAGCAGTGGTATTAGCTCCAATTCATAGGCTTAAGATGCTTAAGATGCCCTAGACAAAATTGGCGCTCCCAAAAGCTCCAGAAAGGCCAAAGGAGCATTGTGTGCCCTTCTGTGTGCAGTTCTGGGCCCCACAGCTTAAAAAGGGTGTGAAGGTACTTGAATGCATCCAGAGGAGGGCAACAAAGCTGGTGGAAGGGCTGGAAGGAATGTCCTGTGAGGAGCAGCTAAGGACTTTGTCTAGTTACAGCTTCCCGAGGAGGGGAAGCGGAGAGGGAGCTGCTGCTCTCCCTGGGATTCAGCAACAGGACGCGTGGGAATGCTTCAAACCTGCATCAGGGGAGGTTCAGACTTGATATTCGGAAGGCTTTCTTTACCAAGAGGGTGGTCAAACACTGAACAGGCTTCCTAGGGAGGTGGCCGATGCCCCGCGCCTGTCAGTGCCTTAAAAAGGGGCATGTGGACAACGCCCTTCATAACAGGCTTTAACTGTTGGTCAGCCCTGGAGTGAGGAGGCAGTTGGACTAGGTGATCATTGTAGGTCCCTTCCAACTGGAACTATTCTATTCTATCCTAAATAAATGTTTGCGAAAGCTGCTGAACCAAATGAAACCAGAAAGTCAAAACCTTCTGGAAGCTGTTGCCCCTTTGGAAACCTTTGCTACATTTCCCACTGGCAATGCTTTCTCTCGCAGGACTTCAGCGAGCATCCCTTGACAGGCCTGTGACGGTTGTGCTCTGGCTTGTGGCCACTCAGGTCTTGAAGACCTCCAGGCTCAGGGATCCCACAACCTCTCTGGGCAACCCCCTCCAGTGCTTCCTGATCCTCACAGGGATTTTGGTTTTGATTCCGTATCTCCAGCCTCAACCTCTCTAGCTTCAGGAGATGCCACCGTCTCTCACCCTCCCACCAGGCAGTGCTGGGAAGAGCCTGTCCCCATCCCCTTGATGCAGAGATCCCCATAGGCACTGGGGTGTGCTGTGAGGTGCCCCGACACCTTCTCTGCTCCGTGCTGAACCAGCCCCAGCCCCACAGACCCTCCTTGCCTCCCCTCAGCCCCTCTGCTTTGTCAACCTGTCTGCGGGACCCCACATGGGACGTAGTGCCCGGATGAGGCCGGATGGGTGCTGAGCAGAGGGGATCACCCTTGTGCCTTCTGGCTCGGGGGGAAGATAGCACATTATGATGTCCCTGAGCATTGCGTTCTTGTGTCAAGAAAGGATGCAATATATGCCATTGTAACTAAAATATATTTTAAATTCCCATAATTAGAAGTCTAGGAAAGCGTGCCTGATGGCTTGTTTAGGTTGTAAAATTTAAGTCCATAACGTAATTTTTTCTACCCTCTAGCCAAAGAAAGGCGGCAGAGGAACTCCCGATACCCTCGCAGCCGATGAGCTGCGCAGGCGTGAGCGTGCGACAGCGCCCAAATATGGCGGCGGAAGGGAGGGTAAGCGAGCCCGCGCACCGCCCCAACAGCTGTACCCCGCGTCAGGCAGACTTCGTTGGCCCGCCCTGCCCCCCCCCGCCCCCAGCGCACGGCGGCACCTCCCCGCGGCCGCCCGCGAACGTGGCAAAAGAGGCGTCTTGCTCTCCGTTGCCGCCATTTTGGAGGCATTGACCGAGCCCCGCGAGGGGCACGTCGCGCGAGGAGCGGCACCGCCCGCCCGCGGCCGCAGGACGCGCTGCTCCGGACCCGGGGGCGCCCAGGTGCGCGGCGGCAGCGCGACGGAAGGGGCATGGGGGCACGCTCGGTCGCTAGGCAGCGCCGCAGCAGACGTGGCAGCGCGGGGCGGGGCCGCTGCGGCCGCTGGGAGCTGTAGTCGGCGGCGGAGCCGGTCGGTGCCTCCATTCATCGCCGGCGGGGCCCGGGGCGCGGCTTCCCCGCGAGGCGAGCGCGGTCGGCCGGGCCGTGGCGGGCGCTGGCGGTTGGGTCCGGTGAGGCCGCGTGTCGTGGCGGGCAGAGGGGACGCGTTGGCACCCGTCGTCCCCGGCGGCGGGGAGGGAGTGGCTGGAGGGCTGGGCTAGGCCGGGCGGCGGCGGCGTCCCGCTGCGGTGGCTTCCCCGCGCTCCCGGGTGCCGTTGGGTGCCGTTGGGGCGCGAAGCGGCTGGGGCAGGTCCGGAGGCCAGGGCGAGGGCAGTGTGGGAGGCTGTGGCGTGGGAGGCGGGGGACCGCTGAGGTGTTTCCCCGGGAGAGGGGGGCAATGCCGGCGGGGTCCGCGCCGCTCCGCCTGGCCTGCCCGGCTAGGCCGCGCCGCTCTGGCGGCCCGTCGGCCTGGGGCCCTGCGGGGCGGCTGCCACCTCGACTGCGTGTGTGCGTGTGTTTGCGTGTGTAGAGGCCCCGGGCCGAGCTCCGGGAGCCGTCCCGAGACCTCCCGCCCGGGCGCTTCTGCCCCTTGGGCGGCACACCTGGGGCTGCACAGTGTCGGCCCCTCACCAGCCTCAGTCCTGGAGAGCAGCCAGGGGCCTGACCCTGCTATGTGCACTCTGGCTTATTCCTCTTGTTCTGAACCATCTTGTCCTTCTAAAGGGCGGCAGCGGCTCCTGTCCTTCCTGGTGACAGGAACACGCTTTGGGGCTTGTAAGGTGAAGGTCGTGGGCTATGAATGCAGATCAGAGTCCTTACAGCAGGATTCCTTGCTGTCTCAGTGACTGGTGGCATTGCAAAGACACACATGGACCAGCACTCCGTAGAATTTCCAATTCCAGTACGTTGCTAGGTCATGTATATTGTTCTGCTCCAAGCAGCCGGACTTCCTCCAGGCACTGTAGAGAGTTTGGATGCCTGGCCTCAGGTCTGTGTGTTCCAGCCTTGCAGCTAGGGATGGAAATGCCGGTCCTGGTAAAACCATGTGGTTTCAGCTTGAATTGGCATGATTGACAGTGGAAATCCTCACCCTTGAGGATCTGTTGGTATCTGACAGACATGGTGCTTCAGGAGGTTTATTAGTTACTATAATGTCTCTGGAAGCTTTGTTGAAGTGATTTGCCCTTTATTTGTATGATTGATTTATTTTTATTGTCACATGAAAAAAGCATTATTTCTCTTGGGGAAAAACCTCTGAAAGTGCTGGAGCTGTTGCATCACGTCATATGATATACCTATTGGTGCAAATTTGTATGTGGTTTAATTTAGCTGGTTTTTTGATGGTTTTATGTAGTTGTATACTAGATCAGTAGGTCTCTAACTGTGGTCATCAGTGATCTGGAACTAGGTGGTCTGTGGAGCTACATAAGCTTTGAGATATTTAAAAATAAATATTTGATAGTAAGGGTGCGTGTGGTCTGGAACAAATCCCCAGGGTTGGCAATGGCACTAAGAATGTGGGAAACAAAATAATTCTTAGAGATTAGGAAGCTTTTAGAAAAGTGGAACTTCCTGGGTTTTATGGTATCTATGGACTGCAATAACTGTATCTGCAGTAGTCTCAAGACAAGACCAAGCCTTCTGGCATGCCTGGTGTTTCGAGCTATCTTGGTACTGCGTGAGGTCTGAGGCATACTGGATTCTCCTTGGTAAACAGACTTCTTTTTTTTTTAAGGTGAATATGTGATGCGGGTGTTGTGATTAACATTATTTATGCTATGAATATAAAACAGATATAGGAGAGTTCTGTTCTCCCCCCCCCCCCGTACCTCTCTTTAAGGCTTTGGACTTTAGAACAAGTCATTTAACACTCGGTGATTAAACTGATGATCCCTCTATGCCCTTCCTTTGGCTTCAGTGAGTCTTTATATGTCCTCTGGGACCTGCCTTCATTTAACAGACCAGAGTCTGAAGGAAGTGTTACCCCTGACTTTGTGGAATGGAATAAATCAATGTGAGGGATTTTTGAGATGAAACTTTAATATACCTCCAGTTCAACTGTGTTTCTGTTTTGTTTTTTTTAAAAGGTGTTGTCTTTTTCATTGATGTCAGCTTCACTCCATCTTTAATAGCTGAAGGTTTTTCTTTTGTCATTTTCTTTCTTGCTTTCTTCTTGATCATTCTGATTTTAATCTCTCTTGTTTGTATCTTTATGAGTTCTTGGACTTTTTTCCCCTTTGATTTCTCTCCTGTTGAATAGAAGTATGTGCCTGTGAATCTGTCTATCAGTTAATGCAACCTAGGATGTAACATTTTATTTGAAGAGGTTGTTGCACTGGGAATGGCTCCAAACACTTGATTTGTTCAAATAAATAAATAAATGACTGCTCCTTATTCTGGACAGTTGTCAAATTGTGCTTAGCCATTAACAATTTGTGTAACCAGTACTGTTCCACACACTTAATTAAAATAGTTATGCTTATTATGATTAAGACGAGAAGTTTAATAGCATTTGAATTTAGTATTCCAGCTGTGGTTTTGTTTCATTTTAGGCTTTGTTTAGAGAACAGTTTTGCCTCTTAGGGTTCTTAAGTATATTGTGGGGTTTTTTGTTGGCAGGAGCATCTACTGAAATACAAGAAGGGGTTAATTAAGGATGACTGAAAATATAGCCTCATTATAAACTTTGAAGTATGACTGATTTCTAGATAATGTGTTTTTATCCATGTGAAATTTGCTAATCTGCATTTGTAAGTAATCTTATTGTTAACTGTGAATTTCTATATTTTAGAGTAATAACCTGAAAAATGCTTTTGCAGTATAGTTATGTTAAGATTATGGCAAAATATTAGCGCAAGTGTAATTACTTCCTATTAAACTTAAGTCAAAAGATGCATAATTTGCCAGTTCAGCCTTTTAGTTTCCAAATCATATTATTTCATTCCTGCTTTTAACAGGAGCCCTGTTAAAACTTTCAGTCAGAACTTTAGCCTTCAATATACACAGGCTTTGCATTTGGGAATTATGTTAATGGCTGAGATCTGGCTTTAGGTTAACGGATGAGATTCAGCTGTGAGAATCAGTAAAATATAGTTATCAGTTAACTAGGCATAGAGCTTGTGGGTATACTATATTTTCTTTCTGTAATGTGGGGGTTTAACATCATCCCCATAGTGTCTTCATTAGTATGGACAGGGGTTATTTTTTTTAACCAAATAATAGATGGAAGCCTAACAAAATTCATGCTTCTACTTCTTAAAGGGGTTATTTTAAGGATGATTGATTATTGGGAATATGTTTTTTCTGTGTTTTTCTGTATTTCTCTTTTCCATATCCCTTCTTTTTTACTTTCGTATAAGTGTAAGACAAGATTTTCCTCTAGCTAAATGTGGCGAGATTATCAAATTTATGAAACCAATTTATGATCACAAATCACTGGATGACAGTGCTGCTGTTATTTTCACCTAATTGCACATGCTCCAATTTGCTTGTCTCAGAGTTTCTCCTTTGTCTTTTCAATTTAGTAATACAAAATGTTCTAGTTTGCAAGAAGGCACAAGAGTCACTTTCTTAAGAAGTTAGGCTGAATTGTCAGGTGCTACTTGCTGCAAATTATGTGTTTGTGGCTTGGACTATGAAGAATTATTACTTTTTTTTTTTTAAAAATCACTGAAAAGACAGTCCAGTTCCACACCTAGCAGTCATTAAGGATTTGTAGGTTGATCTTACTGGGGAACTTTCTCCCTGCAACTCCCCTAAGGGAAGTTGGAAACCCTTACTGGAAACTTTGCTGAGAGCTAACACTGTTAAGACTGTGGATTGCTTGTGTTTTTCTCCCCATGTTCTTCTTCCATGCCAGTGCTTCCCAATTTCTCACGTATAACTGGTTTCAGGTAGGCCATTTAGATTCAAGTGTTAAACCATATATCCTTTAGGATCAGTTTTAATTATATGTAGTGCTGGATTCTTTCAACACGATGAGCTACTAGCTTCCAATTACACCTATTGTACTTTTTGCTTTCTTTTCCTTTTGTGTATTCCCTCCTCCCATGTCTTATCTTTCTCCTTAACCTTATTTTTTTTTCTTAATTATTTATGTTTTTTCATGCAGCATGTGCAAACTACAAATGGCTGATGTTGAGAATTCAGTCTCTAGAAAGCTGTTACTTGTGCAGGCTTCATGGTAGACCCTGCCAGGTCAGGACTTCACGATGAGATTGATGGTTGTGTGAGGGAATGGGGAATGGGTAAGCTAAAGGGAAAAGAAAATAGGAGCATTTAGGCTTCAGGGTTGTCTAACTGGCATGGTGGTAGGTAGATAGAAAGGGAAAAGAGTAAAGGAAAAACTTCAGTGGGAGGAAAATACTGTAGGGTATTGCGGTTGTGCGTTATGTGAGAGAATAAAGGAATTTGTCTACTCTTCCAACAAAAGGTAGGGAGAGGTCGTCTTTTCCCCAGCTAGTGGCAAAACCCCAATTGTTTATAGTGGACAATATATGAAAGAGTATGGGATGTATTAGGGTCAAAGGATAAAATTTAAGCCAGAACAGAAGGGAGATAGCAGTATGCTTCTGACTGGGCATCACTCTGAGGGTATCCAGCTTACTGGGACCCATTGCCTAGGGGTGCGTACCTGGACCTGCAAAATCCCAAGGGAGGGGAAATAAGCCCTACAACTGGCAGGATTCCCCGCTCAAGCTTCCATCTCCTGGTCAGGCTGAATTTGCAGATGGTTGGCTTTCCCAGAGAGGCTTACAAGTGAGAGGAGAAAATGTGAAACTACTGATTTTTACTTTTTTAAAATTAAAATTTTAAGTCAGGTCCATGGGGTTTTTTATCATTATATTTCAGCAACCGACTCAATTTTTGCAAGTTTGGGATCGATGTTTCTGTTTAATGCTCGCTTCACTCTTCTAATTGTAAAGTTAATAGAGAAAAGCAGCTACAGAGTTATTTACATTTCTACTAATTCCTAACTTTCCAGATGTCAATTTGGTTATTTTCTGGGGAGGTTGTTCCCCACCCCGTCCCCAACTTTAATAGATCTCTGAAGCTTTGAAAAAGCTTTGTACTGGGTTTTTGAAAAGCTGCTCTGTGGAACTTTTTCAGTCATTCTACAGGGCTGCAGTATTTATTTTAAGTAGTAAGCACCTCTTAGCAGTTTTTAATCATGGCATTAGGTGAAATCAAGCAGCAGATTAAAAAAGCCTTATTAAAATAAAATGTTTCTAGGAGGTTTTCGTCAGTGATTACTTTAGTTGCACAATGGAAAATTCTTTTCTTGCTTTGCAGTGTGTAATTGGAAGAATGACTTTAGAAATACTTCTGTGAGGGGGAATGTAAACTTCTGTAGCTTGATTAAAAATCAAAATCTTATTATTGCAAATTCTTCTGCGTAGTGAAGTTTAACGGAAGACTGTGCAGTTCCTGTCTAAGGGATGATGAGATGTGCTCATTCTGCAAGGACAGTCTGTTTACCACCAGGCAATTATTGACCCTTTCATCCCATCTGAAGAGAAGCTTTTAAATAAATTGAAGAAGTACTCGGAACCTAAAATCCCCCTGTCACAAGAGTTTTCAAGAAGAGTGCTACACATAAACCACATTTACTTGCTTTCTGAGGCTGGGCTCAAACGTTTAATCTTGAATCACTTATGCAAAGCATACTGGTTTGTCAGAGGGACTATAATTTCTCCTATGTGATTTTCATGCTTTCATTTGTTTTTGAGATTCTTTGTAAGCCTGTCAAGACTAACATTGACATCCTACTTTTTGGATTTTTTCAATTTGGTAATAACAGTAATTTTTCCTCCATACTAAACTTAAGAGTTGTATATACATGTAAAATAAAAATGAGGCAATGAGGGTTTTTTTTTTTTTGAAAGAGAGGAAAGCCCCTGTATTTTTGTAAGTGGAGTTCTTTTTATATAGATAGGGTATTTTTACTCAACACATTATCTAAGCCTTTTCCTGTGTAAATTGTTAAAGAGAATAAGCTGGTAGTCCTCAGTAGCTGCTGATTTAATGGATATGGTGGAAAATGTTTGAGTCTATCTATTTTTCATACACGTTTCATTAAAATTTCCTTAAGAATTGTTACTTCAGTGGTACAAATCATTGCTGTCTAGTTTACCAGACTTGGGAGGAAGCAGAGTTTTTTGTTAGCTGCCTCTGCACTGAAGAACAAAAATCTCCAGGTGTTCGTGAAAGTCTTAATTTTTTCCCCTCTCCTTTTCTTCTCCTAAGCCCTTTTACATTAATCTAAGATTTTTAAATAAGCATATAGCTTTACTTTTCCAGTAGTAGTATATTTTAAAGGTTTACTCAGAGATATTAAAAGATACTTCCAACATAACCTGACCTTCAAAATAAAAGCCAAAGTTTTCAATTACTTTCATTTCTGGTAGTATCACCAGAGTAGCATGGTATTTGGATTTTACAGGAATTGTTTGTACTGGAAAACTTGTTCAGTGTAAATTAATTTCAATGTAATTTTATTCATGTTGGAAGTGAATTTCAGCTGGTTGCATTTGGCTTTTCTGGAGGTTATTCAGCTGAGCCCAAAATGCTTCTGCTTTAAGGTAGACAAGGTCAGGATTAGAGCTTAGGTCTCGGAGTCAGGACTCCTGGGCTGTTACCAGCTATGCTGCTGTTTGTGGTGTTCAGCAAAATGCTCAGGCGCAGCCGCTGAAGTGCTTAAGCCCGAGAGGGCTACAACTTCTTGGGTGGTCGTGGTTCTTCGCTGCCAGGAGGGGGAGACTTCGGTCCTCTGTCTCGCCTCTTGCCACGTTTTGCATCCTGTCATGCATCAGCTCTGAAAATAACAGGTCCTTGTTTGAGTTACTACAGCTGAATAATGCAGCAAAATACTACCCTGTAGTTAAGTTTTTCTTGCAATGGGATATGGGGTTTGCAATGTGTAATTACTTCTCTATTATTACTCATCTACGTACCACCAGTATATATTGGAAGCAGTAACTGGGCATGCCCAGTAAGGTTTTTAGAAAGAAGCTTGGAGTCTGAGGTGTTATCACAGTGCTAAAAATACAGGGAAGATACAGGAGAAATGAGACATACTGGATAATAACGTAGTTGAGATCAGTCAATATTTTTCTTTTTTCTAGAATTGGCATTTGAATTACCTGCTCTGTTTAGGAATGTAAATCACTGTGCTGTGGCCTTTACATTCTAATTTAAAATCTTTTCCCATGTTTCTCAAGGTACGCTCTTTTTTTTCCCTCACAGCTTTTTGTAGCTGAAGAAAAATGATGGAAGAGAGTGGAATAGAGACAACGCCACCTGGTACGCCCCCACCAAGCACAGCAGGGGCTGCTACTGCTGCTGCTACACCTGTCTCATTAGGTACAGAAACTTCCTCAGCAAGTTGGTCACATTTATTCATGTCTTTTGAAGCACAACAATTCATCCAAAAATGTTGCAATCAGCATAATTACAGTGCTCTTCTCCAGACTAATTGGAAGAATTTGAATTGTTTCTTAATCATGGAAGTGTGCTTCTTATCTGACATGCATCTGACACACAGAATATTTAAAACATTTTTTTATTCTTGAAACTTTTTTATGAAGTCATGTGGATGCGCTTGTGTTTTTTAAGGTTGTGGGGCCATGGAAATAATACCTTCCATTACAGTACACAGTTAGATGAGCAGCGTAGAAGGGAGTTAAAAACATAACAAATTTACAGTCTTGTAGGGGGATAGTGGTAAACCTGGATAATCACTTAGTCTTTAATATTCTGGATGGTAATCAAAGCACTTTATCTGATTTTTCAGTAATCTGAACACCGTATTCTGAATATCAAATATTTAATTTTCTGCCATATCTGGTATTGTTGTCTTGAGTCACACTAGTGCAGTGGACTCCAAAGTGGGGTGCCCTTATCCCAGGGGGTGTGCAAGGCAATCCATTGGTGTGTGGTAAGAAAATATTAGAACTCCCATTAATATTTATTTTTATCTAAAAAATTAAGAAAGAAATTAAGCTTTACTAATATTTAATATACTGCGTGATACTGGTGTCCTCACTCAGTTGGTCCATACATTGGACATTCATGTGCCCTGAGGGAAGAGTGGGTGTTCCACAATGCAAAGGGGTTGACAGTGGCACCCTCACTCGTTTGCTCACTTTCATCATATTGTGATGCCTTGCAGTTTGTCTGCCTGCTTAAGCGGATTTATGAATTATGTTATCTAGTTTTAACTATACTAACCCTCACAAAATGGACAAGTGACTTAAAAAAGATTCCTGCAAAGAGACCACGGATTGAAAATACTGTTAGTAATGCGAGCACAAACAAACAACAACAAAATGGAAGATCTGACACTTCTCCGACTCCTAGTATGAGCTCTTTGCCATTGTTTTTACCTCGTAATATGGCTAACAATCTAATCAGATCTGACAAAAAGTCAGCCAAAAAAAGTCAAAATTTTCAAGAGCACTATTTGAAATATAAATTTACATCTGCCACTGTTAACGATGAACCTTGCCCTAAGTGTATATTGTGCCTTGAGATATTAGCTAAGGATAGTATGAAGCCACTATGATTAGCACGACATCTAAAAGCTAAGCAGAACATGGAAACAAACCTCTACAACTTTTTTTGGTAATGTTTCAAGTCATACAGTACTCAATCCAGTACTTAAAAAATTTTGGTAAATTTCATGATAAATCTTTAGAAGCCTCTTTGGAGATTTCTTACCTAATAGTGAAGACAAAAAGCTATGTACATTGGGGAAACACTTGTTCTTCCTGACATGGTAAAAATGTCTGAAATAATACATGGAAAACAATATGGTGACAAACTAAAATGCATTCGTCAGCAAATACTGTTGGAAGATGCATAGAAAACATTGCTGAAGGTTTGAAGAAACAAGTATTAGAACAAATAACACAGCGTGGGAGTTTGCTATGCAGTTGCCTGAAAGTAAAGATATTCCTAATGTCTCCGCTTATGGTTTTTGCTAAATTCTGTTTCAATAATAAAATACACAAAGAACTACTTTATTGTCAAATGCTAAAGGAGGGATGTGCTGGAGAAGATATATCCTCAACAGTAAAGGACTTCTTTGATAAAAGCAATGTTTTTATTAAAACTGTGTAAGTGTAACCACTGATGGAGCAGTTGCTTTGACTGGGATGAAAATGGATTCTGGAATAAGGTTACAGAGGTATCACCACACATAAAATTTATTCACTACCTCATTCATAGGCAAGCTACTGCAGCAAAAAGTGCTACAGGATGTCATCGATGTGGTTAATTTCATAAAAATGATCTTTAAATAGTAGATTTTTTTTAACCATACTTTGTAATGAGATAGGGAGTGATCATGGATTTTTTTTGTATCGTACAGAAGTTTGCTGGTTGTCATGTGACAAGGTGTTTAAAAGAGCTGTTGAACTTAAAGATGACATGAACATTTTTCTTTTACAAAAAGACAAGTCTCCCAGATTTGCTGACATTTTCTGTGATGACAGGTGGCTGTCAGCAGTGTGCTACCTAGTAGATATTTCAAAAAAAAATGCACTCATGATTTCAAGATAAAGGTGGCATTTTAACAAGGAGTGATAACAGTAACTACTTTTTGTAAGAAAGTCATGCTTTTGAGAGAGCATTTTGCAAATTGATATTTGGAAATGTTTCCATAGTTATGCAATCCTGTTGTCAAAAACAATGCAAGTGTCGCGTATAAAACTGTCAGATCTGTACTCATAAACTTGCAAAGAGAATTTCCTGACCTGTGTGAAAATCTGCCAAAGACTTTCAGTGGGTTTTGAACCCATTTGTTAAAAATACCAAAGTGCAACACCTTCTGATTAGTTTGCCAGAACAACTGGTTGACATCAGGGATGATGGAAATTTGCTAGCTGAATTTCAAGAAAAACGTGTACATAATTGGGGAGTGAGAGTGGAAAACGAATAACATGATTTAGTAAGCACAGCCAACAATGCACTTCTTCCATTTAGATATATGTATCTTTGTGAGGTATCTTTTCCAGCTATGATAGCCATTAAAGCCAAGTATTGAAATTATCTGAACATAGAACCAGACCTTCAAATTGCTATATCATGAGGTGTTAAACTAAGATTTAAGAAATAGTGAGGCTCTTCAATCACATTGCTCACACTAACAATTATTATTAATAATTGTATTATATAGTATGTTAACCATTATTAACATACTATATTATTATATTAATAGTATATTAATAAAACAATTTTCTGTCGGAGCAGAAAAGTTTTTGTATTGTTAATAAATAAAAAATTATTGTAATTTTTTTTCATTAATCTTTATCTCATCCTTTTAAAATTTCTATTGTGTATGTTTTATAATATACATAATGTACTAGTACAGTGGTACATGTAAATAATTTATAAATAAATAAATTTTATATATTGGGGGGGCCCTCAGAAATTTTTTACTGGTAGGTGCGCGTGATTGTTGTGGTTTAACCTGGCAGGCAGCTAAATGCCACACAGCCGTTCACTCACTCCCCGCGAGTGGGATGGGGGAGAGAATTGGAAAAAAGGTAAAACCCATGGGCTGAGATAAAGACAATTTAATAGGACAGAAAAGGAAGGGAAAATAATAATAATAATGATAAAAGAGTTTACAAAACAAGTGATGCACAATGCAGTTGCTTACCAGCCGATGACCGATGCCCAGCCAGTTCCCAAGCAGCGTCCGTCCCCCCCTGGCCAGCTCCCCCCGTTTTTTTGTTCAGCATGATGTCTTATGGTATGGAATATCCCTTTGGCCAGTTCGGGTCAGCTGTCCTGATTGTGTCCCCTCCCAGCTTCTTGTGCACCTCCAACCTCCTTGCTGGCAGGGCAGTATGAGAAGCTGAAAAGGCCTGGACTTAGTGTAAGCACTGCTCAGCAACAAGTAAAACATCAGTGTGTTACCAACATTATTCTCATACTAAATCCAAAACACAGCACTATACCAGCTACTAGGAAGAGAATTAACTCTGTCCCAGCTGAAACCAGGACACTGATAAAGTTTGGAGACTACTGCATTAGTGCCAATCGGTATATCATTTGACTATCGTTGATGTTTAGGCTGAAGCCACTGAGATGTTTGAGCTGATGCAACAATTTACTGCTATCAAAAATGGTTATTTCTGGTTTTTTGACTTAAATTTCTGGCTAAATTTGGTTTAGAGAGCAAAATTGGTTTATCTCAGGATCAGCTGAGGGCCAGACTGAAACAGAGAAAGCAGAGGGATTAGGAGGCTGGGTGCCAGGGAAGAGAGGGCTGCTTGGTGCTCAACCCATCTCATAGAACTATACCTCTGAAGTAACTCCCACCCTCCCAGGTACAGTGAGGGTACGTTTTATTCTTAAAGGTGGGCATTTCCTGCATCATCATTATTCCTGTTGATTAAGTGGTCACTCAGAAAGAACAGTACTAGCTAGAAGTTTCTGAGGCAGACTTCAGCTGCTAAAAATTCAGTAGCCAAATGTTGACTCATCTTCTTAAGCTTATGACAAATAGGGTCATGCAAGAAAAAGCAACATGGCTTACAAGATACTATCACTAAAAATTGAGCGCAACTGATGGTGTATGCAAACTCAAGCAGAACTAAAATGCACTTTTAAGGGAAAAAAGCAGACCAGGTCAAAACTTATTTGTAAAATATCTGAACAATTACATAACTTAATATCTGAGATTAAGGCTCAGCATTTCTAAAATTCCTTTTTTCTCTTTTTTCCTAGCTTTGTCCAGTCCCCTTGCTACACCAAGCGTGTCATCTCCCGCATACTCGCCACCCTTGCCAGCTGGAGTGTCTCCACTTCCTTTTCCTATGATGACTTCAGCTTCTGTTCCCCTTGTGCCTTCAGCAACAGTTTCTACTATTGCACCGCCTCTAACTCCTGCCCCACCTCCTGTTGCCCCTTCAGCTTTTAGTACCTCCATGTCCCAGTTCTCTACACCTCCTCCATTAAGCTCTACTACTGGCCCTGGTCTTCCTGCACCTCCCACTGGTCCCCCGATTTCAGGATTTTCCATGTCTTCAACCTATGACATTACCAGAGGACATGCTGGTCGAGCACCACAGAGCCCACTGATGCCATCATTTTCTGCACCTCCAGTCACAGGTAACTTTTTGCTTATATGCTTTCGTGTTTGTGAGACAGGATGAGGGATCTCCTGGGTGGATTTTTTCACCACTCTGCTAGAGTTCAGCTCTTCTGCAAGTTCAGCTTCCTTATTATTCCAGGTACACTTAATTAATGTAGCTACACTCAGAAGAAGGGAGAGTAGCCTTTAAAATACAGTCATGGTCTAGGACAGAGAGTCCTCTTTAGTACAGTTCTGCTAGCATTCAGGCTCACAGAAAAATCTTTGTTTGAGAGCTTTATTTTTTGTTAACTTGTACAGGAAAGCCCAGCTGAACATATATACATATCTTTTGTTTAGATCAGAGAGTCAACTTCAGCCATCATATTTCCACAGAATGATACGGTATCTCAGACTGTAATCTCATAATTCTCAGTTTTTTGTTCTGAAAAGCTATCTATAAGAAACTGTCCATCACATGACACCAGCTTGCATTTTCTTGTTTCCAGCCACTAAATTGCATTAGACAGCTAAAAAACATACCTTCCATGCAAGCAGTTGCTGTAGTTGCTGAACTGATGTCATTTTCTGCTAGTGGAATGGAAACTTGGCTCTTCAACGGCAGTTGGACCAGGCTTTTACTATTATTGGTGATATCTCTTTTAAATAGTCTATATTAGGAAAGTGTCTAAAAAGACCTATCAATTGTGCAGTATAAAATAAAAATAACTCTTGATTAAGGCTAGAGTTGGAAAATCTGTTAAAATAGGCTTGAGTAATGGGGCAAAGGCTCATGCTTAAATTTTCTGCTGTTTGAGTTTCTTTTGTTTTCCTTTAAAATATGTAAAGCTATTCATTTGCTTGCTCCTTTTTCTATTGCTACTAATTTCCAGTACTCAGGGTTTGAAAATTTCCTACTTGTCTCTCTTTTATTATGTATAAGAACATTCTTATCTCTTTGTTCAGAGAGCAACACCCATTATTCTTTTTCCTCTACAGAGGGCTTATTATGAAAATCTGAATACAGTAAAAAGCACCACTGTTAAACTAACCTTCTAAGAAAAAATCATTGTTAAAATGTACAGGCAGTCTTGGTTCTATTAGCACATATTGTTGAACTCTTTTACAGTAGTTATATCTGCTAACCTTTTAACAAGCAGAATTGTTCTGGGGCCTTCAAAAAATGAAGTGAATCAGCCCAGTATTCTTCTATTCTTCCTGCTCATTTTCCTCTTAAACAATTGCATGTTGCTACAGTATAACAAATTAAGTGCAGTAAAATAAATGAACACTTGTTTTATTTTTCCCTCGTACTAGGTGTTTTGGCAGATCCTATTACTCAACAAGCAACTTTCTCATCATCCTTGGCTCCTGGAACTGGTTCTGCAATCACTTTTCCTGAGGAACGTGAAGACCCCAGAGTATCTACTGCCCAAGGTGGGGCACCTGCTGGAGGACTGTGGGGATTTATAAAGGTACGGAGTTTCGTCTGTTACCCTTCACGAGGAATTACCATTTTTTACTGACTACAATAAGACACGTCTTATTTTTTAAATGCATGTTGCTATAAAAGCTGTCTTTTCTCTGGCCTCATGTGCAAGGTGGCTGTTTTTAATAGTGGTGCTTTTGCTCTTCCTCTAAAGAAGAGGGAGGACTACACAAATGCAGGTGTTCTAGGTTAATTTTAGTGACAGGAACATATACATACCTAACAGGTTCTTAAATCAAGTGAAGCTTTAGAACCTCTTTAAGGCCTGAAATCTAATTTTTACTTCACAGCGACTGGATGCAGCAAAAAGGTAGTCTGTTTTACCTCACCAGAATTCTTTGCATATCCTGTTTCTTTATCATTTCCTAATGAACTGAGTTTGATTTCTATGGGATGCAAGTCCTGCCTGTTCTATAACAAACAAGTCTCTTCAAGGAGAGACAAATACATATTTCTTCCACCAAAGAACAGTTGACCTAAGAAGTGTTCAAGATATTTTGTAGGATTTTTCTATTCTGCTAGAAGGCATGGAGTATATAGTGCAGAACAGGTACTCCTTGTGGTGCTATCTAATCATATAGAGGAAATAAGCAGCAACATCAACTACTAGAATTTTATTAGCCTGTAACCTTTTTGGAACTGTGACAAATGCTATATATAAGTAACATCATGAAGATTGTAGCAAAAAGATCTAAGGACTGTGCATGAATGCTGAACTGTCTTCAAGATCAACACCATTTTCTGTACTGTCTCATACATGTTCCATGTGCTCTGTGTGTTCAGTGACCTCTTTTTGAGAATTTCTGAGGTGGAAGAATGAGGAATCATTAATTATACTGAAGCCCTCCAGTTCTTGATATGTGTAAGCACACATCAGACTCCGTGTTTTTTAAAGATTAGCCAGAATCTGGGAGACTAACTGGTCATTATTACAGAAATATACCCTGGATTCCCTGTTGAAGAGCTTACACAGTAGTTGCAGCAGTTACCTTTATTTCTGTTCTTGAAGTAGTTTGAACTACCCTTTTTCCTGTTCTTAAGAAATTATACACCTTTCTTCCAGATTTCGTTCAAGCTAGATAATATCCAAGACTGTGACAATCTAAAATTGACAAATTAATGGTCTAGAATCGAATGAGACTGTTTCAGTTCCTTTAATCTGTCAAAGATGGTTGAGCAGTCTCATAGCAGTTCCAAGATCGGTTTCTACATAATACATCAGAGACAAAGTTGGATATTATTGCAGTCATTGCATCTGACAGCTTGCATATTTGACTGTTGAGCAATGAAGACAGCCAGGACCTGAATTTTCAAAAGATTTGTGTTTGTGCTCTGCCAATGTGGAAGATTATCCATTTGAGCAATTTGGATTTATGTTGACTTAGAATTGACTCAGTAGAAATTCCAAACTTAACTGCATTGTGGTTCACAGTGTTGTGATAATTTCATGTTTTGCATTGGTATAAAACCATGGATTATTTCTCCCTGCTTGTGGTAGGCTGATGAATATAAAGGCATCTTCCGCAGGTAGAAGCAGCAGCTTCTTGCTGCTCAGGAACCTGATTATCTGCAGGAGATGTATAATGACTTCGTAGTAGTTAGGCAGCCAGGCTGCTGATTGGAGAAATGCTGCTTGCTTTTCATTACTGGAAAGATACTAGAACTGGAAATTCCTACTTAAAATGTTTCTGAGGGTCTCATAGTGTTCAGTCAGTTTTTGTTAAAACAACAGACAAACTTCAAATTGTGAGAGCACTGAAGGAGGAATATTAACTTCTTGATGGCATCCTGTGGGTACATGAGTAGTCACAAGAATGTATGTGTTACTCAGTGAATGCTACCATTCACAAGAGTCTTGTATTATATTCATGAGAAGCAAGTGGCTACAGTGGGCTCTGGCTTGAAAAAGCTTAATTGTGTTAGACTGAGTAATTGTTTTTTCTTTACCAAATTCTACAGTCAGGCTTAGTGTTCTGCACAGTGATGAGAAGAGTATCTGAACCCAGTAGTGAACTATTTCAGCATGAGGCACGGGATAAGATAATAATTATTAGTAGCTGTACAATATCTCAGTAGTTGTAGAAGTGTGGTTTTTTCTTCCTTTGTTAAGCTTGCTACAAAGAAATAGATAGCATTCAAAGGTTGAATGGGGCTTTGAGCAACCTGATCTAGTGGAAGGTATCCTTGCGCATGGTAGGGGGTTTGGAACTAAATGATCTTTAAGGTCCTTTCCAACCCAAACCATTCTATAATTTATGGGGAGGAAGCTTTGCTAAGTAAAAGCTGTTCTGAGATAACTAAAACTATTCTGATTCTGCAGTCCTCTGAAATACCGTGTAGGTGTATTAAGCAAGCACGTTCCAGAAAAATGTATGTGCACAGAGCTGTCCTGTGTAATGCTTGTCATTTAGTGAAATAATCACAAGCACATGCAGTGTTAATATTAGATGGAAAGCAGTCTGTTTACTAAAGAAATTTTATAAAAGGTTTCTGTAAAATAGTTTCCAGTGCTTTACCTCTCAATGATTCAGCATTGGTATCTTTTTTCTTTCACCCTGTGATCTTATCTAAATTTAAATAGAGTTTTGACAAGATACAGACATCCATTAAGACTATTTGCAAGACACAGGACAGTGTTGGTGTTTATATTTAATGAAATTTTAGGTCTGTCAGCAGCTCCACCTATGATTTGGCTGGAGAATGTAGAACATTTTTCCAGCAGTGTTTGAAATCTATTTATAAATTGGGGACTTTCAGCTCAATTGCTCTAGAAATATTTGTTAGTAATGGGCCACTCAAAAATAGATCCTATTGTCTTTAAGAAGGTTAGAAAAGAGAGACTCTTCAGCTTGAGTTATCACAGTCTAAATCTAGCTACCTAGTCTGATGATACCTATAATTAGCATTGGGAATCTACAACTTTGCTAAATGCTCAAGGATTCTGGTCCAAGAACAGGGCTAGATCAAGTGTGCCCACCATCACTGATGGGGCTATTTCTGCATTAATGCAGAAGAGGATGGTAAAGATGGTATTTGAACTTTATGTTGTAACTGAAAAGTCATGAGCTGATAGTCATATCCTTGTAGCGTTTGTGCTGAGGAGTGAGATACAATAGGTGTTACAAAGTGTAAATGCAGTAAGAAAAACACAGAGCAGCTTAGTATTTGGTTTTTGTTTGGTTTTTAACGGTAATATTTTGAGTTTCTTGGGAAAAAAACGGAAGATAATATGGAAATCTGTTTGCTTAAATTTAGGGTGTAGCTGAGAATCCCATGGTGAAGTCTGTTCTTGATAAAACCAAACATTCAGTGGAGACCATGATCACAACGCTGGATCCTGGCATGGTTCCATATATTAGTAAGTATTTGTGACAAACCATTAAGTAATACATGTAAATGTTAGAGAGGTTAATATAATAGCACACCACTTCTACACTTTAAGCTTGTATATGTAGTGTGTTAATTCAAAGTCACAATACTGTACTGATTTCTCAAGTGTGTTGTCCAGTGAAACTCTCACTCTGGAGGCTGACTTTTTATGTGTGTCCTGAGGTTCATTTGACTTCTGTATTCCACTATAGTTCAGGTAGTGGCATAGTAATACCCTTTAATTCAGATTCTGAAAGATGAGGAAGTTATAAAGAAAAAAAAACCAATGAAGAAACCTTGTCTGTAACCCCTAAGTTGCATACTATTTTCTCCCACTGTGTCTCTATTTAAGCCTTATGGAGTTGAGTTTAAAATACACTATATGTGTTCTGTTGGATCACATGCTTAAATACTACTGTGTAAACTATCACATTCAAGTTAAAACAAGCCAAAAGGTAGGCATACTCAGAGAGGCATAGGACAGAGGTACTTACATAGCTTTTGAGGCTTTCTTCTGACTTTCAGCTATTCCACTTTTCTAGCCTAATAGTATTTATACTATTTTTAGGAAATTCGGCAAACTTGAAGCAGTTCCTGAATTAGTTAGTAGTAACGTTAAATTCTAAAATGGTCTAATAAAGTCTGAAGTATTGCTGAGCATTGAGCCTGGAAGGAAAAGCATAGCATTTCAATTACAGCTTGAAAATCAATAGGGAGGAGAAGCATTGTGGTATTCACCATTTTTTGTTCTACTAGAGTACATTGCATGTCACATATAACTGACCTGAGATTTCCACTTCATTAAAATAGGGAAGCGAAAGACATAGATTGACGAGGGTGGTGGTTTGGTTTTGGGTTTGTTGTTGTAGTTGTTTGGTTTTGGTTTTCTTTTTTCTTCTAGCAGTCTGGTAGGCAGTCTTCCTTCTTAGTTGTGCCAGTACTGCCCTTTGTCTGCATGTAGGTGAAGCTGGTCAGGAAACTGATAAGGCTGAGAAGAAACTATTAAAATTTTTGCATTTTGTTTTTCTGAGCTGTTTTTCAGGTGGACCTATTCTGTGATCCAGCTAACCACGTTGCTGCACTATTGTACTAATCCAGTGGACAATATGTGGAATAAAAAGGGAAGATGACCTAATTATTGAGTAGTAGTTAATTGTCTTACATTTAAGGGAAAATATCCCAGCAGCTGACTAGTACGGACATAGTGGCATATGAAATCAGTGAGAAGGCCAGCCAGCAACTGAGAAAGTATTTGAGAGGAGTAGCGGGATACAATGCAAAGCTACAGTAAATGTTGATTATGCACAATTTGGCAAACTGTATTTAAGGTTTCTGTTGCAGTCATAACCGTCCCTTTTTAAAATAGGTTCTGTCAGTATCCAATAACAGTTTTGATAGTTTGACACAGTATTTATTGGACAGAACAACATTACCTAGAGGAGGAAATAATTCTAATAAAATGCTTTGCTTGTAAGATTCAGTTAGTATAAGCAAATTCAGTGGTTATCTCAAAGTTCTCTAAAGTCGTGTTGGAAGGGAAAGCATCTGTATACATCTTGGTCATTAATATATTGCATTTTTTTTGTAGTTGCAGGTTGTGGAAATAGGGCAGAGATTTGTAAACTTAGTATTTACTTCCTTCTAGAAATGTTTTCTGGGATCAGTAAAATCCATGTCCTCAACAAGTGGCCCCACTTCTCTCTGCTCTCTCTCCACTGCTGCAATTGCAAACAAATTTCAGATTCCTCACTTCAAAGCCTGAAATTACCAAAGCTTCTGGATGAGGTGGTTGAAATTTTTTTTCTTGTGAGCAAATAGTATTTCTATAATCTGTTTGTTGAAAAGAGCTGAACTGTTTTTTAACTGGCACATTATGAAGATGTCATCTGAGGCAAGCACCTGGAATAGAAAAATTTCTGTCTGTATAGGAAATGGTCACCTTATAAGCATAAACATCAATGATTTTATAACAAAAGACAACAGGGAATCTTAAATTGTGTGTGGAACTGTCATTTCAGTGTATAATACACAAGGTACAATGAAATTTCATGTTCAAATGTCAGTGCCTAACTTAATGTGATAGTTCTGTCTCTGAATTTACCAGGGTATATCTAATTCTTATATTTTAGGTTTTAATATTTCCATATTACCGTAGTGTGTGGCCGATCTTGTCACAAATTGTTTCTTTTAATGCATGTAATATAATATTTTTGTTTCCCTTCTGTAGTATCTGTGATGAACAAAGATATGCTTTTGATATATGATGATCCCTAATACAAAAGAAGGTAATCTGTATTCTGTTGTTGCAATACACAAACATAGGGCACAGTTACCATTTTTAAGTTACTATGCAGTAATTTACTAGGTACGTTATGACTTAGTTTTTAGTTGCATTAAAAACTCTTTAACAGTTTGTCTATCCCTGGGCACTCAAACAAGGCTAACTTCAGCAAAAGCCTGCAGTCAATTTTAAGCACTTGTTTACTTATGTCAACTTGATTTCTGTCAAGAAGGAATCAATGAAAAAAGATACTTTCAATAATTTTTAAGTCCTGTTGTTATGAAGTGTTTAAAACAATTGCTCAAAGTTCAGTGATGTGTATACCCAATTCCATTCAGTAAAGCAATTGATAAATAAAAAGTTAAAAAATAGCCTAAAAAACAAATGGAATGTTCTACTACTGTTCTGGCATATTTCTGCAATTCTTCATAAAAAGATGTTTCCTGTAACTGATGTCTGCTAAGGAAGATGAGCCAAAGAATAAATTGTCCTTTTCTTTAAAATTTAAGCTTCAGGCTTATCATTGTCAGTGGAGGAATTTCTCTTACATCAGGATAAATACTGCAGACTTTGTCAGCATGTGTAATTAGGTGGAGTGTTAGTGTTTAGAAGCAAAACCACTGAGCTCTGTTCTTCTTTCTTTTAAGGTAGCTTAACATGGTTTTGTACAGTCAGTGGGCCTGGGAAATGACAGGTTAAAAGGCTGTTTCTTCACTAGTTTGCTAATGTTGTCATAAGAAGTGCCCTGCTGGATCACAGAATCACAAAGTGGTGTAGGTTGGAAGGGACATCTGGAGGTCATCTTGTCCAACCCCCCTCCTTCAGCGGGGCCACCTAGAGCCAGTTGCCTGGGACTGCGTCAAGGCAGCTTCTGAATATCTCCAAGGATGGAGACTCCACCACTTCTCTGGGCAACCTGTGCCAGTGCCCAGTCAGTAAAAAAGTTTTTCTGGATGTTCATATGGAACTGCCTGTGTTTCAGTTTGTGCCCACTGCCTCTGGTCCTGTCACTGGGCACCACTGGAAACAACCTGGCTCCATTCTCTTTGCAGCCTCCCTTCAGATATTAGTACACATCAATAAGTGTGTACTTATCTCCCTGAGCCTTTTCTTCTCCCTGAACATTCCCAGCTCTGTAAGTCTTTCCTCATAGAAGAGATGCTCCAGTCCGGTGGTTCATCTAGCTCAATATTCTGTCTTCAGCAGAAGCAACAGGAGGTGCTGTATGGTAAATGACAGTAGATCTGGTGACTTCTGTAATCCTTTCTCCTTGCACTCCTCCATCATCCGTAGCCATTGGACTAAGGATGACAACAGGCATGTCCATATCTATTACTTTTAGTGCCTGCTCGTGGACATGTCCATTAATTTGTTCTTTACACTTGCTGATGCAGTTTACGTATGCAGCTTTCTCTGATGTCATATTCCATGTTTGAAAAAAGTTTAAGCGGTTCTTAAGAACGCTTGTCACAGCAGGGACAAGTTTTATAAGATGATTTTGCATAAATTAAGTTTGACAATAAAAATAATCCAGCTGTGATAAAGACAGATGTGAGGTATAATTGAGCTCATCAATCTTTAGATTTCTTTTAACTCATGAACTGTTTTGTTTTATTCTAAAAAAGCTCAGTGAAAACTCATCCTTCTTTATGGAGATACTGCTATATGGAAATCATTCAGAAATACTTACAACTTTTTGGTTCCATAGATACTTAATATCTAAACACAGGATAAAGCTGTCGGGAGGCAGACAGGCAATAAATTGACACTGAAATTCACAGTCCAAGGGCAAATAGAAAGTAATGCAAGCCTTTCTTTTAAAGCTTATGTAATTTGAGAGCTGTTCACTGGATTTTATGAGCTGCATCTGTGTTCTTGGTCCCTTTCATAAGGAAGAGTTTGTGTGTCACACCAACATTCCTTACCACTTTCCAGAACACCAAAACATCCTTAGAAACGGATGTCTGAGTTGTTCTCCTAAATCCATGAATTCTTATCTTAAATGAGTGGTATGCTTTTTTTCAGGTGCTGAACAACCATCAGTTCCTGTTGTCTGTCTTTCATCCATGAATCACTTAACTATTCATCTAACTTTTACTTCCTAGCTTAAATTACTTCTGCTTCATGAAAGAACTTTTGTACAGTGCATGAGAAAGAGAAGAACAACTCTTAAGAAGCATACTCTTAAGATTTAGAATGTATTTGAATTAGCTTTTAATGGCAATGAGGAAAAATACATGCGCGCATATGTATGTATTTTACAGAAACTGGAGGAGAACTGGACATAGTGGTTACTTCTAATAAAGAGGTAAAAGTCGCAGCAATTCGAGATGCCTTTCAAGAAGTCTTTGGAATGGCTGTTGTTACTGGAGAGGCTGCACAGTCTAACATCGCACCCCAACCTGTGGGCTATGCTGCAGGTTTAAAAGTAAGTTGATATATAACAGTACTGAAGTACCTCCAATGCAAAGAGAGAGTGCGGAAACATTCACCCAGAAGAATCTGATTTTCCATAAAGGGAAGGTCAATTTGTGGGATAGGTAAACATTTCCTTTTTTTTTTTTTTAATTGCCCTCTAGATCATTAGATCAGTTTAAAGCTGTTTGTTGAAATGGTTTTTGGATTTTTCTGCAAACACATTCACAGCAAATGAAGAATATTTATGTCAGTTTTCTTACACTCTCATTGATTGCCATCACACCTAGCATACATTATGATATTACTGTAGTTTCAAAGTATATCAGGCATTTCTTCTTAGTCTCTTCCTAGCACACCACGTTGGGAATGTTAGAAATTAAAAGAGACTCTTTGAGACTGAGTTGTCTCCCCATTAATTCTGTAGATCAAAGATAGTTTGATCAACACTTGTAACTTCCTGAACAGATCTATGTTATGTTTAAAAAGTAAGAATTCACTGTGCAGCTTTGCAAACACCTCCCCCAGAGGAAGGGTTAGCAAAGTTTGTTTCACCAGATTTTTAAAATGTACGTGTTTGTCAGTTGTACCTAGGTGCAACCACCTCCTTGGCCAATAACTAAAAACCCTGAAAACAACTATTTAGTATTCTGTTTCTTAAATGTAAGCAAATCATTTACTCATTAAAAAGGAAGTATTTTCTCCTAACTGCTGTGGCAGTGTTCACAGCTGAGTAAAACCTATCCTCATAGCAATATATTGCTATACAATTTTATATTGAGGTAAAGGAGGATAATGTATATGTTCCTTTACCTGTTTAGCTACTGCACTGTAGTAGTAGTAGTATTTCTATTACAACTTCAGAGTGATAACAGTTTTGGAGTGAATGATTCCTACATCTTAGTTGGATAGGTACCACAGCAAAGAGATTCTCTCCCTTGGTCTTACAAAGTTGGTTCAAAGCTCTTAAAGGATCTAAACCCAACAAATCTCAAGCTGCAAAAATGTCAGTGTGAGTAGCAGAAATATATACTGATGCTTTAACTAATAGTGAAACTTGGCACAGTTACAGGTTAGGAATTCTTTGCGTGCAAATCTAGGTCTTTTTCATGGAAAAATAACAAACAAAATATTTAATTAGTTTTATCATGGTTTTTGTTACTGTTTGGGATTCCATTATGGCTTTTCATGAGTTTTGGTTTTTGTTTTTCTAACATTAAAATAAGAGTCATTTTTCAAAATCTGTCATATTTTCTGTTTAACTTGAAAAGTATGTTCTAGAGTTCCTTTTGCATTCATCTGTAAGCATTGTACTACGTTGTGATTTAAAGAGAATGTTGTCTAACAGCTTATGTTACCGTTTAGGGAGCCCAAGAAAGGATAGACAGCTTGCGTCGGACAGGAGTAATACATGAAAAACAGCCTGCTGTATCAGTAGAAAACTTCATTGAGGAATTGCTTCCTGACAAGTGAGAACTTTAAATATATTGCGGGAGGGGAGGCAGGGGGGGAAAGGAATATTCTTCGTTGACTCAAAGGGGCCTGTAAAGAGTTGCTGGCAGTATCATTCTGAGCAGAAGAAAGAAGAGAGTCTGTCTTCAGTCTTGCTTTGGCAGATTTGGTTTTGGTGATGATGTTCAGCTTTTTGTCCACACCTCTTGAGACTATAATATACAAAATCCTTGTCAGGTCTTTCAAGATTCACAATATAAAAACACAGTGAAGTTATACTGAATGGACAAAATTAACAAGCTGTAAAAGTTGGAATTTGGCTAGCAGTTTGCTCAGTCTTGTCTGTAACATTTTGGTGTTAACAGTTCTAATATGGGGGATGCAGTCATTGAACTGATATTGTTCACCATACTTACGCGTGTCCAAAGGAGAGGAGTTTCCAAGTAACCACCCACCAATACTAATAGCTCTGCACCTACCACTTAACAGATCAGTCACTACTCATAGCTGAACTTTTCGGTTGTCCATCGGACAGCTGAAGGACATTACTTCCCCTTCCAATTGCATGTCCTGTGTATTATTTGCAGAAAAGGTTGCAAATTCTTTTATGTGTATTTAACCCTTTAGACTCAAACTCCTTTATTAATTGGGAGCAAGTTATCTTTAACCATGAAGCTTTCTCAACAGTCTTTCATAGTTGCAAGTGAGGTAGTCCTCTTATCACAGAGCATTCCAGTGCTCTGTTCCCTGCTACGAAGATGATGCAAGTGAACTACTTCTTCCTGACTTGCTCCACTAAACTCTTAACATGAAGCTTATGTGGCCCAGCCAGTTGTTCCTTAAAATTGGAGTCTTGCATTTCTTTTTATAACAACTTCCTGCTTCCCACACTTTAAAGAATAAAATACAATTTATATATAGACACATATATAATATATAGGAAACAACAACTACAGTAATCTTTTCCTTTCTAAATCTTTTATGATTCTTGGCCTTGATTTTGTGTTTGTGCTTTCCCTGGAGTATGTTTCTCCTGTGGCAGATCAACTGTAAAACCGTTATAGGAATTGAATACAGTGAAGTAGTAATGATGCATTGCTCTCGGTTTTATTTGGATCATGTCAGTGGTGTTAGTTTGTTGATAGGGAGAAATGATTTAATGTTTTTGCAAGCTAGATAGGGAACCATTTTGGGTACTGCTTCAGTAGCCTTTACTTACTACTGCTACAGCAGGCACCATCTTTTCTGAAAGGTGCAGAAGTGTTTCTCTGAATAAATCATTTAAATGATTGTTATGAGATTAGACGTACCAAAAAATCTTCTGAATATAGAACATGAATGATAAATAGATTTTTTTTTTTTAATTGTTAGGGAAGGTTATCTTAATGAGAAACATACTTTCAAAGATTGAATGAAAACTGTAGCATAATAAATATGGCCAAAAGAATGTATCTGCCTGCATGCCCACCCCACCAGCTTTCTTTGTTTCTTTGATGTGTAAGTTTCAGGTATTCTATATACTTTTATATATATTATGTATTTTACATGCATACACGTGCACTATAATTTTATATATATAAAAATTGATACATGCAAATTTTACTTGAAAAATTTTACTTGAAGAACATGTTGATGAAACTCATTATTACATTATTACCACATTTGTAGTAGAGCATGCAAAATGGTCATAATTCAACTGCTAACATGTTGTTTTTCAATTGATGATACTCAGTACTCAAAAGTAAAGTAACTTGCACGTCATTGCAGGTGGTTTGACATTGGATGTCTGATTATTGAGGATCCAATTCATGGAATTCATCTGGAAGCTTTTACCCAAGCAACACCAGTGCCTTTGCAATACGTTCAGCAGGTGAGTTTTCAGTTTTCTTACCAATGTTGGATTAGCAGTTGAGACATAAGACTTAAGTTTTAATTTCATTTATGATATCTTACTGCCAGTTGCTCCACTTGAATGTTTTAATTTATGAAATGAGGATAAAAACTATTTTTGAATCATGTTGATGTATTACCTAAAAATCTTCAGGCATTTATGGCAAAGCAATGCTTAATCAGGAGTCTCATTCTGCAGTACGTGGCACTTGGAAGTACTACTTTTACTTTTCTATTAACAAAGAAGAAATATTCCAAGAAGAAACTAACCACAAAGAAGTAGTCCTTCAAAAGGAAATACAACTTCAATCAATGAAATATTGTCATCAGTCTGGTTCTGACTCAAAATTAACTCTCATGAATCTTTACATAGGTAAAATAAGAATACTTATTCTTTCTCAGGTGTGGAAGGAGGTCTTTGGAGCTTAAGTAATGCACTGAGCAACTGCACCAAGGAAGTGCAGTAAGCGCTTTTATCCATCTGAAGGCGTGGTTTCCTTTCCTTAACTTACTTCGCATATGTATTGGAGTTTTCATCTCATCCCAACAAAACTGTGTAATAGTTAATTGTCTGTGTGCACACATGTACATGTTAGCAATTCAGTGAAGTAGCTTACACTTCATTTAGGCATAAGTTAATAAATTCAGATCTTACCACTCAATTTTTAATAAAGCTCATAAAGCCTTGGTATTTATGTTGTTAACTACCAGCAAACAGACAGCATACTGACTGATTAGTATTCCAAAAACTCATTCCTAATAAATAAATAAAGGATACTCCTTCTTGAGATCTGTGTTTGAACTTAATTCCACCATGAGCATATAGACTTTCACCTAGAAGGCAAGAATGATTTCTTCTTCTGACTGTGCTATTCTGATAAAATGTAAAATTTCTGAAATGGAAAGATTTAAATCTTGGAAATATCATGGTTCATCCCATTGAAAATAATGCAGTACTGTGCAGTTCTTAAATATCACCTATAGAAGTTTTTCATCAGATTGTTTACATTTCTTTGGGCATAAACTGGGAATTACTCCAAACTCCAGTCACTGCATGTTGCCTGACAGCAGATATGAGTCATACATTAATTAACTCTGGTCTGAAAATTCTTTTTAAATAAATGTTTCCGTGAAGAATTTCAAAATAAAACCATTTGGGGTTTGATCCTCAGGGGCTTGTTTTGAGAAAACAAAGAGTAACTGTGTAATTTTTTTTTTTTTTGGTAGTACCGATTCCAATAGAGTGAACATTTGTGGGATTGGTTTTAGTTCTTATTTTTCAGAGTTCTTACAACTTTGAAAAGCTGATGAATGGCAAAAGGAGAAATATTGCTCTGTCTCTCTGTAGAGTTCTAGAATGCTTTTCAAAAGGAGTGGAGAAAGACGTGAAGCTACAGGGAAAAAATACTAATTAAGCAGATAAAATTTCATTGACTAGGTGATTTTTAAAGGTCACTTCCAACCCAAACCATTCTATGGTGCTATGAAAATAGGCACAGCAATGTGAAGTTACTACTTAAAAATTGTCACATTCTCTACAGAGCATTGATATGAACTAAATTATTTTTTTAAACATAAAGCACAATAGGTATCTTTAATTTTGTTTCACAGAATATTCTCTATTTTGTCATTTAAAAACTAGTTAATAGCTTAATTTTTTGAGTATTTTTTCTCTTAGGTAAACATACTTTGTAACTTTGAAAAGTAGCGTTTACCTTGAAACAGCAGAAAACGTTCTTGTTTTAACTTTTATGCAACCCATTTAGTGTATAGCTTGGTGTATAGTACAGATTCAGTGGAACTGTAAGCCTTTAAACTTGAATTAGATCGAATTCTACTCTCCTATTTAAAGAAAACTGTTCTTGTATATTCATCAACAGCAAAACATAGCTTTGTTTCATACCTTCAGAGTTAAATTTTTCCTAGTCTTGCTATTACATATTCCAGTCAACTTACACATAATGTGTGGTAGTAAATCATGGGGCTCTTGATTGCGTGGGTGTGCCAGTTGTTACCTTTGTTCCCATTATGCCTTTCCTAGAATCAGAGTGGGTTTCTCTCAGGGGTGTGCAAGAAGCCTATGTTTGTATAAATCCAGTCCAATATCTTTAAGCAAAATCTAGATTACAACAGGAAAAAAACCCAGCAGTTGTATAGTTGTATTTCAAACTAAGAACAGAGAAGAAATATGTGTTGGACAGGCAATGTTATTTGTTATTCACAGTACAAAAGATTTAATAGAGGCAACATTAAAAGCAATTTTGTTCCTCGAAGTTCTTGCTAGCTGTGTGTTTTATTGTTCTGTGTAATGGAAATAGTGGTAAAACTGTCTGTATAGAATAGATACTCTTTTATTAATGTCTTTACCAATGGCATAGAGTTTTCTGAGCACGTAACAAGAGACTCATGGCTGTTCATAACTCTAAATATTGCTTGATTTGAGGAGGTAAAAAGATGGATTAGAGGGCTTGTTTTGAAAACCTTTTTCTGTTAAGAGACCGGGTGTCATCTTGTTTTTAGCTGAGCCATAAATTGCAACCATGATGGGAAACTATTGCAAGGCTGGGTTTTTTTTCATTTTATTTGAAGTTTACTGATTTTTGGCAGTAAAAATACCGAATAATTAATTTATGAAGTTGTGTGCAATTGTGGATCATAATGGAGATATCATAATCAGATATTCAGTCCCTACTTGCAGCTAGATCTTCTGACTAATAAGGAAAATATCCTGTTCCTTTGCTTAAGAAATCTGCCTTTTATGTACCTCTTGACAATAACAAGTTATTTTGATACTGGAGAAGACTGCATATTCTAACAAACTTACATATGCTGTTATTGTTGCAAGACAGTAGTTTTAGAAAGGCTGGAGCACACTAATGAACTTTGATCTGCTGTACATGCACTGAAAATAGTCTGAGTCGAATATTTGTCGAAATAAAATCTGTGCGAAGAACTGGGCCCCATGTGCAATGTTATAAAGAACTGAGTAATACTAGGAATAGTCTTATTGAGACTAAAAGTCTTCTACCCTTCATTGTGTGCAACAGTGGTAGGAGGTGATTGCCTAGGATGAGCATCAGACCAGATAAACGCAGTGATACTTGCCCTACTGTTTTCCTTCTGCTTCCAACTTCAGAGAATTACAGTATGTAATCCCTCTGTGATCTCATTCAAATAGCTCAGTCCTCCATTTCTGCCAGGCTCAGCTTTCTTCCTGTATCTGGCTACTTAACGGGTTTTTTTAAGGGACATTTTAATGGTTTTTAAAACCTTTGGAGGGTAAGAGTCACTGTATAAATATGTATTGTTATTGATTCCATCTGTTTGCTTCTTTAAAAGAGAAAACTACTTGCTGGTAATGGCAGAACATTATTACTCTCTTAAGCATCGTGTTTCAGTTTTATACTGCTCAGTGTCATTTGGATCATGATACATACAAATCCAAAAAGTATAATTGGCTAGGCAGATTATGGGGCAGTCTGAAATTTGGATTCTGATACCCTTTAATTTGCCATATAGTCCTATTGATATAAGAATGATTACTTACAAAAGTTGGTAATGGTGAAGATAGAAACAGAACTACTAATTTCAAACTCTTTCAATAATCACTTCTCAAAATGTTACACAGGCTAAGAGTCTCACTCCTCAGGACTACAATCTGAGATGGTCAGGCCTGTTGGTGACCGTGGGTGAAGTGCTTGAGAAGAGTATGCTGAACGTCAACAGGACTGATTGGCACATGGTATTCACTGGCATGTCCCGTCGACAGATGATCTACAGTGCAGCTAAGGCTCTAGCAGGAATGTACAAACAACACTTACCACCGAGGACCGTTTGAAAGAAGGCTGATCCATGACACTAAGGAATACTGGTTTTGATTCTAGAATTGAAGTGAAAGCTACATATTCTAATTCTCAGTGGATACAACACAGATTTATAATCTACCTGTAAACTGTATTTTACTTTTTAAAAAGTGAAGGTAATTTCCAATAGTGGAAATAAGCAATTGCAATTTTTAACTACTATATGATTTCCAATATGATTCACAAAACAGGAAATCAGAACAAACATATATTTATAACTGGGACAAATAGCATTACAGTTTGTAAAGCGGAATGTGCTATTATTTGACACCTTACTAGGCATTTGCTGAGATATTTTAGTTAGTGTACTTTTTTAAAGAAGGGGTTCATTGTTTAGCTATTTCTATTATATCACTAATATAAACATGTTGACAGCATAACATGTATGCATTTCAATCCAGAGAGACTACTTTCTGTATTAGATGTTTTCTTGGGGCCTGTGCTTAGGTGGTACTTAACACCTCATAGGTTTGATGTTTGTATATAAGTTCTCAGGAGTGATGCCAAGTAGTTTTTACAACACATAACAGTGAGCTGCTGAAGAAGAGCACAAATCCATGCCCCGTTAGTTGAAGTCGTTGCTAAATAATTTTGAAATCTCATTTTCCATGCTGCGTCTTTTTTCTTTTTATGTAACAGTAATGAAATTCATGTCCAATTAAAACATGACAAATTTCAAGTTGCTTCAGTGGGTTTTAGATCAGGTACCACATACGCATGAAATTATCTCAGCAGTTTCAACAACATAATTTACTCCAGTGCTTCCAAACTTCGTATTTTTTATGGAATTATGTAATTTCTTCTATCAAGTTGTCAGCAATTTGATGTGGAAAATGGTGAGACGTGTGTCACTTGCTTTGCTATCCTGGATTTTCTAAACGTTTTTAAGTCTTAAACGCCTTCTTGATGTCATGAGTTCACTGTTCCTCATGTAAGTCTTCAGTAGTGTCTGATTTTTTTCTGGGCTGTAAATGCCCTCTATCCATGCTCGCACAATCTTAAATCTTTACTTAGAAATACAGAAGTAATTGTGAAGAAAAATATTTTAGTAATGATACCTTTTTTAAGAAACAAATAATAAACAAATACTTTTTGTTTGCCTTAAAGAAGCAGTTTTTCAACTTATATTGCTCTGCCTTTACCTTTCTTCGATGCTTTCAAAGGACATTTCTACATACAATATACTGTTAAGCCAGCTCATATTTGTAGCCAGTGAAAGCCTGTCTATTTCCAAGTAATATATTTTGCCTTAATTGGCTTACTCTGTAAATTAGTTGAATAAATGTTTTTCCTAGAGGATTGTATCTATTTTAAAGGTTTATTTTTTAATATAGCTGATGAACATCTGTTTATAGAAATTATATTTACATGGTCAAGTTACAAATTTGGCACATGCTCAAATGCCTATCTTGTCTGAAAAAACCAAAACAAACAGAACCTGACTATTGAGGTCTCTCGTTGGGAGCCCTTCTTTGTATCATAAACTGAAAGGATGATACAGGGACTTCTATTTGTCATTGTTCAGTAAAGGCATCTTTGCTTTTATGTAACTTCAGTTTGCAGTGTGTAATTTGTTGAATGCTGCCCTTTTATTCCCTGCTTACAGCATCCTCCATGGTGCAAAGGAAGAGGACATGATATCATCAGTAGCTTTATGTGCCCTAGCATGAGTTAAAACTGAAGAGGATTTTCAATTTGCTTTCTCTCTTTCCTGGCCCTGGCCTTCACTGTTTTTCAGATAAGAGTGATAAGAGTGGAGGCAGAAGGCAGCTTCTCATTTTACAGCACTTGGTTCATTGTGGTGACATTGGCCCAGCATTCCAGCTATCTTATGAGGCTGCTAATGTGGCATGCTCCAAGGCTGCCCTGGCCTGCCTTAGAGAATTTTTAGGTCTCTATTCTCCTGCAGAAATTCGCTTTCTTTATGCTAAAATGAGAGCGACTGCCCATTCTTCTCTCTGTGTACTTTCTCCTCGTGGTTGGGTGCTGGGATATGATGTGGTCAAGTGAAACGGTCCTTCTCCATTCAAAATCTCTGGCTCGATGAAAGACTTTTGATGTAGTTTTGACTGCTCATCCAAGAACTAAAATGGCTCAACTTGATAACTTTTGATTAATTCCCTCCCTTTACTGCGCGTTGCTTGTTTGGGTATAAAAAAATAACATTCTCACATAAAAGCCAGGAGCTCAGCTTCTTCCCTGAGAGGCCGAGGAAAGGAAAAATGTCTCCAGTATGCTCTGGAAAGCTAACAAAATTTGAAATTACTTCCTATCTGAGTGAAGACCCTTTTCAGAGCCTGAGTTGCAGTTGGCAGGGAAGAATTCTGGAGCAAGTTAAGATAACATTCAGCTTTTTACCATCTGCTGGGTCATGTTGTGCGCAATAATAGGAGAGGAAGCTCAACAAGTAGGACACTGACATCCTGTGTTAAATTTATATTGAAATCAACTTAGAAAAGCAGGTATCAGAACTCATTTGGACATGTAAAGACATTCCTCAATGGCTCGTCATCACTGTATATGCAGCTGCAGAAGCCATTTGTGCTGCTTTGTGAATGGATAAATCTGCTCAAATATGAGTGTCATAAACAAAAGATCAGGAAAGCCCCCAAATTTGAAGATAGAGGATATAAAGGACTGCTGAAAATGGTCCTAGGGATACATCCAGAAGGAAGGGAGACCAGCTACATTAATTGCTGTGTTTAATTTCCGCATTTGGAATTACTGTTCTAGTTGCTTTGTTTACTGTATCTTTTGTAGCAAGCAGTACTGAAAGCAATTTTTCCATGACCATGGGCTTGTTCAGTACTCTCATGGCGTTTTGGAGGTACTTGCCTTAGCAAGGAAATACACGTTGGTAAATAACATTGTAAGAAGAACATAATTTAGCCTGACCCACTTCTATTGTAGCTCCTGCCTCGCTGCAGTCAAATGTAAAAGCACTGTAATCGGCAGGGAGCAGAAGGCCAGGCTGTGAGAGATGGTCTGCATCTGTAGGTAAGCCCAAATGTAGTAATAACTGCATGCTCTGCTATGGTGTTGGTGGCACTGCTTGTTTTTGCTGCATATCTTTATAACGATACTGTAATTTCATTCACTGCCAGCGTGAGGTCAGTCCAGTTCCTTGGGCTGGAATGTGGCAGATGATTGCACCAGTGCTTCTCAGCACTGCCTAATTGCTATTTCATGACTTTGACAAAGATGTTCTGATCAAAAACCTTTACATGCCTGCGTGCATGCCAAAATATATATTTGTCCATTATACTACCATTTTTTTAAAGAGTGTTTCAGATAGATGCAGCCAAATGCTTCCAGTTTGCGTTAAATTGAAGCAGAGCTATGATCTTTAAACTGAGGCAGAGCCTTCAAAATCTTGCAGATAGTTCATTAGCTCTGCTATTGCCTGGTACTCTAAGCAGCAACAGTTCCTGCTTTTGAGCAGCCCCTCTCATGCTACGTGTTTAAATACACTGCTTTGTACACATTAAGGTAGTGACTCTAAGTCACTTGTGTGTTGCACAATGGCAGGATTTTAGTTGTTATGAAAAGTAGTATTTATTCGAGCTGTGATAAATTCAGGTTGAACTTAAGATCTGTATAGGCTAGTAAGAGATGGATCAGTCTTCAGAAAAATCAGCACAAGGATTTTATGTATAGGAGGAATATTGGATTTTTATTCTGAGGCTGAAAATTAGTTTCAGGACTTAATGAAGTTGTTTAAAGAAATGAGATCTAGTGCCTGCTGGCGAGTGTAGAAGCCTCTGAAATTCCTTTATTATGTGTATGTGTTGCCAGCTCTAAGAGTCAGTTAAAGGATTTTTGTTTGTTTCTGCAAGTGAGATTTTAGTAGATCAGAGAGAAGCTAAAGATACTTTTCCAACTTTTTGATTCTAATTGGTTTTCTTGAAGGAGAAGGAAACTGCTATGTCAACAGCCATCCTGTTAAAAAGGCATCTGTGTCACACATACTTTCTGTGACAAATTACTCCTAGTGGCCACTATCAAGCTTTCCCATTTGTAGTAGGAGTTTTGGGTAGTTTTTATTATCAATGGGCTTAGGAAATTCTGATTTTTCTTTTTTTTTTTAAATAAATGTACTCTGGACGTTTGGTCCAACTTCATAACAAATAACCCCCCACAAGAGGATAATGTTTAAAGAAACTAAGCAGAAAATGTAAAAGGATGGCTCAGCTAAGGAATATCCCGATAAATATTCCAATGCAGTGATGAGGCTAAAAACTTCAATGGGCTGAGACATTCCCACGAGCAGAATGAATGAATTGTGAAAGTTGGACCTGACTAGTGACTGGAAAGCTGGGAGGCCAGAACTGAGAAAGGAAGTTTCTCAGAGGCTTGCTGCAAGCACTCAGTTTGCCTGCCTGTCTGGTTCAAAAATGAGTGTTAAGGAGAAAGTGAAATATTTAGACTTAGTTTTATCTCTTTTTCCCAATATTCTGGTCCCATAGTTAGTATATCCATTCTGTACAAAAAAAAACGATAGTCCATATTTTTTGGAAATACCAGTTTGGTGGAAAATCTTGATCCAAAATCAGAAATAAAACAGCCTCGATGACTGCTTATATACTTTCCAGAATGTTCTCCTTTAACAAATAGGTTTTAGAAATGCCTTCCAGTGCCAGTCTTCCTTTTTAGACACCTGCTCAATTTGGGCAAGAGAGTGAGCAACAGCAGAAGAGGGCAAAGAAATAAATGAAGTATGAAAGGATGTGAAAGCAATCAGGAGAGTACCAGAGAAGTAGGACTGTCTGGTGAGGAATGGAGAAGGTACAGCAGCTTAATTGTCTTTTATTCAATGCTTTGGATGCAGGAGATGTTAGAGGGTAGTTGGGAAATCAGATGGAAATATGGAATAACGTGGCTGTGTCTGCTACTGCTGATTTTGGCCAGCTTTAGAAGAGCACCAACACATACACGTAAGTCTTGCAGCAGAGAGATGTAGCACAATTGTGATTCAGTATCTCTGTTCAATGAAGTTTACAAGTTGCCTTCTATGTTTACCTTTGCATGCAGCATAGGGTAGGTTTTTCAGCAAGTGTTTTTCAAGTGGGAGGTTTTTGAAGAACTTCTATAAGTATAAACCTGTGAAAACAAGAATTTTAGTAAAAATTCTTAAGAATATTTGTAAAGGTAGCCTTTTTTTTTTTAATAGTATAATGTGATGTAAACTTTGCAGATGGAAGATAAGAGTTTATCACTGAACAGTATGCACTCTGAAAGATAGAACTCTGGGTCTAGTTTACAATTACATTTAATAATTTTTGACCAAATCTAAAAAAAAAAAAAAGCCTTTCTTTTTTTCCTACTGTTGACACACACTGGAATGAGTAGCAAATGAGAACATTCTGTATCCCATCAGAAGTTGTTAACAGACTTGAAAACCAGAATAAAATAGCTTCAAACCTGGTTAATTTTCTGATGTGGATTTTAACTTCAACAATTAAGTCTGTCTGCAATCTGTCAAGAACTCACATTTTGACATCCTGAATCTCGGAGCCATTTCGCTTTGACTTTATGGCTCTCTTCCATCCATAGTTCTACAATTAAGGAAAAACTATTCGCATAAAAGTAATGGTGTATAGAGCTACAGTTCCTAAAAGGAAAAAATGCCAATTGGCTTGATTTATTGTCTCATTGTGCAGAATCCTGTCAAAGCTTTAGATACTCTAGCCACTTGACTTTGTAAAGCAGCCAGACTATGACCTGGCAATTAAATTGTGAATACACAGTGCTGCAGAGGAATAACAGATCCAAAAACACTCAGCTGCTGCTTCTGAGCTAACACAGTGATTTTTTCATATACTGGAATCAAAGTAGATGTAGCTTTAAAAAGGTTACAGGCAAATTTAAAATATTTTGTGTTGAGAAAGTGATTTCCAACTATCTTTGCATTCTGCAAGTATGAGTGAATGTAGCCATGGACTTCCCTGTAAAATAGGGAAGTACCTCATATAGTAGAGGAGAGAGCAGATGAGTTGATTTTCCAAGGTTGTATTGGCTTTCTTTAATACAAAATTACATAGAATTCTGTGTTATGTCTGGGTTTTTTTGTAGTAATCACAAAAACATGCTTCCTGTAAAAGTATACTCTGTGACAGGAGTGAATCTGATTTTTTTTTTTTTTTAAGATCTGGTGCTAGAAATTATGCATCAAGACTTTCAAACTTCTTTTAATCTATTTTGTCAGATCAACGCAAACGGCATGTATTTGATAAAGATCAAACTTAAAATTAACTAATGTGGTAGCTTTGTTGTGAACAATGCATTGAACCACTGAGTCAAATTCCTCCCTCAATTTTCTCTTGTATTCCATCAAAAATTCCCTGAGTTTTAAGTTTTCACTTGAAAAGGCTTAGTTTGAGTGTCTGAATGTTTATGCCTTACATCTTGTGCAGCTGAGTCAATTCAGGTCTGAATTTTACAGGAGTGCTTCCTAATGGAAGAAAACACTTTTCTCATCTATCAGGATACTAGAGGGAACTTGTTGCTTTTCAGCTCGGTAACGAAAAAAAGCATAGTTGTTGCCCTGCTTGTATGCTAAAAATGCATTAATTATGTCTTCTGGTTAGAAAATGAGTAGATAAGAGATACAGGCTTAATTAAACTCTCTTGACTGGCTATATTTGCCAGCTTGGGACAGGCTGTGAAAGGGATAGCATTTAACTGCAGTGAGAAGCACCCTAAATTTATTTTTTCCTTAAGTATCAAATAGATCTGATCTGTCTGCTTTTACAATAGGCCACACATGATTGCATAGTACTTAGGGATCCTTTTCATGATCTAATTCTTACAGTTGCAGGAACTGCAGAACTGTTGCAAGTAAGTGGTGATTGTTTCATGAGTTCTCGGAAAAGTGCAGGAAGTTGTATTTTGTGTAAGGAAGAGTATTTTGACCAGTAGTGGGATTCTGAAATAGCTATGCCATCCAACAAGAGGTAAACCCCAGTATCTGGCAGAGCAACAGGTTTAGAAAGTCTTCTCAGACAGGCCGAGGGGTTATACTGCAATCAACGGTGTACTTGAGATGTTGCTGTGGGATGAATGAGTATAGTTATGCACATGCAAGGCAGATAATGCAATTTGCTTTTTGATAAAATGTATTAAAACCAAACAAAATCAACGAACTTGTGTCTGAAGAGGAAAGGACAGGAGAATATTTGTTTTTAATGTAATGGGAGCTACTGTAATCAATAATCACACTGTTACGTGGTTCTTTTCATCTGTGGATCTCACAGTACTTATAAAAATTCACATCCCAATACTTAGAAGGTTGTAAGCATTCTAATGTAAGCATTATAAGCTCTCTCCTGTATGGATGCAGTCCTTTGTATCTGCAGAGCTTGTTTTCTTGAACATTACTAATACAGGACATACAAAATTTCATCTTAAATTGATAAATCTGAAAGGGACACTGCTAAAATCACTAGGGATAAGGTGTTTTGGCTTCATTTTTTTTAAAGTGCTACAAATCCCGTGAATCTATGAGGGCAGGGTCCCTTACCACCAGTGACAGCCAAATTGGTAAGTGAGCAACTTTGAACTGCTGTAAACTTGGGAGTGAGCTCCCAATTTCTTCTTACTTTCTAGGTTCTTAAGTGCAAGCAAGAAACAAAAGCTGATGCCTGCAGATGCCATGGCTGACGTCAGGTGGATTTTGGAGCTGGTTTCTGGTTCCCATTAGCTCTATACGAATCCATCCGTGGTGGGAGCAGTACTTTTGCCATTAGAAGCTGCAGAAGACCTAGCCGATGATGAAGTATGTAGCACAAAGCTGAGGAGGGAAGGTGGTATGTGTCACCATGTCTTCTCTTGCAACTCTAACTATCCAAAATAACTTTGGAAGCCACTGCATGAGCGACATTGCTTTTCTTACTTGTTCTTGGAGGGCTGTCTAATGCTGGGTAGGAAATGGTTGAACATGTGCATTTTACAGATTAGGTTGGTACACTGAAACAGAATAAAGACTGGCTATTATCTACTGCACATGAAGCAGTACTAGCAAAGTCCGTACAATACTTGCATAAAGTCATGTGTGTGAATGCACACTGTTTTAGACAAAAGAAACAAAAACAGTGCTACCTTTTCTTAGATTCATATCTAGTAGTAAAGTTTCTCCTAGTATAAAAGGGAAAGTTTTGTCGTTTTGCTCACAAAAGACCTTTGTAACATTTTTCAGTGATCTATTTAATTTGCTTTGCTAATCTTTGTTACGTCTCACTGGAGCCTGTTCATATTACCTACAATTTGCTCTGTTTTCTTGATGCAGAAGCCCACCTCTCTCCCCCATTTCTGATGAATGAAATATGACTTTTCAGTCAATCTCTCAATCCTTTGTTAGTTTAAATCAGTGTTGTTTTATTAACATAAGTGGAAACATAGCAGTTCACGCAGGCTGATGAGGTAGCTCCATGTTTCCATGATTTTGATTTGGTTTCATTTAAAGACAGCAAGTCGTAAGATACTTTTCAGAGTTCTGCAGAACTGTGTAATACCAAACCATTGCTCCCATACAATTAATTGAATAGGAAGAAATATTTTCTTTGCAGTTTGTTTTGACTTTTGAGTTACGGCAAAACCAAAACAAACTGGGTTTAAATCCACAGATAAAAAAGTTGAATGAAACCCACAGAAACTTAAGCTTGCAAATGTCTCATAGTTTTGGGAACTGAAGAGAGTTCATATGCTGCCCAGTATTTTGCAGCCTCAGAAATGAATCTGGCTACTCATTGGCTGTGATGAACACCACCCTTCTAGTTAGTGCTAGCTGAACTCATCTGGCATTAAAAAGAAGAGCTGAATAAACACTGTTTTGTGAGAGCAGATCTCTCCAGTCAGTGTTGACACATGTTTTCAGGATGAAGTTGGGCAGAACATCCTGGCTCTGCCAATATAGCACCCTTCTAACTGGAGTTCCCTAATTACCTTTAAATATAGTTTTTAAAAGAAAGGCATATTTCTGCTGAATTTTTTGAAGCCATTCAAGGCACCTACTCAGAAAATTGCTCCTTGTAGAGGAAATTCTAGCAAATTCCTAGTAGACTGGTCTGAAAAAAACAGTTACAGTAATATAGTTTAAGTGCATATCTTTTTATTTACTTAGGCTTGTACAGTAAGGGGGAAACGTTTCTTGGTAAAGAATGTAATTGCGTATTCTACACATCTTCAGTGCAGTAAGCACTGTAGAAAAACAGCTCCAAGGCAGAAAACAGAACAGTCGTCTGTATGCAATCACAAACACCCTATGGTTTGCACACTCTACCTAAGAATCTACATAAAAGTGACTGTTGCTTGCCAAAGTATCAGAATAAAGAGAAGTTGTATCTGTCCACGTATTTATTTATAGTCATCCCATTGTGTTTGAGTACCCTAACACATTAAAGATTTTATTTCTTTACCTCTTAGTTTATTCAGCGACGATGTAATAGTCATGAGAGATTACAATTGAAAGAATCCAAATGTTTGACATTCCTCTAATGGGATGTGGGGCTATTCGCTGAGCAAGCTAGATCACTGCACATGCAACACCAACCCCTTTCAGTTTGACTATGCCAAGTATGACTTGGTGATGGCAAGTTCCCATGGAGCAAATGCTTGCGTTCGCTTCCTTCCTTCTTTGCATGCGTTTAGCACTATTCATATGACAGCCTTAGTGCTGTACTTCTATATGAATTTTTTGGGTTGCACGTGCCATGTACTGAGCTGAAAGCATTTGGCATTTTAAATTTTGGATGTGTAATCCCTCACTGTATATTTTCTTCTATATATACTCCTCTAAAAGGGAGACGAGCTACTCTGAAAGCAGTCCTGTAACTATCCACTCCGGGGATACCAATGCTGAGAAAGCGAGGGAAAACACGAGAGGTGCCAGACCCCTGTGTTGCAGCCAGTGCCGCTGCGTGTACCTGGTGTGTCTCTGCTGAATATGAATGCTTGCATAAATCTGCCATGTTCTGCTCCAGCCAAAGCCGAGGGCAGAAAGTTTTACAACGGCTTCTTTTGGGTGGATGTTGGTGCTACTTCGCAAGAACAGCTGATGAAAACTTCAAAATAAAGATAATGTAAGGCACGTGATACATACGAATATTATATGAACATACCTTCTCACACTAGTTATGCTGTCTCAAAATGAAGCACTGCTGGTTTTGTTGTTTTTCCGGCTTAGTTTTGTTGTTGTTTTTTTTCTTTTAACCAGGACACTCCTATCATTCTCTGTTTTATTTACAGTTTCAAACTCTTGTTATCTGCAAACATCTTTAACAAGCATCAGAGCACAAGAAAAAAATATTTGTTGTGCTTCAGATTTGTTCAGCTGTGCTTTTAACTGTCATTTCCTGATTTGTATTATTTCAGCCATCCTAGTCTATCTTTCTGTTAATTTCTCCTCAACCTAGTCTGATTCACCGAAGCTCCCTTAACTCACCTCCATTTCTTCTTTTAATTCTCTTCACCTAGTTTTATTGGCTTTCTTCCATTTTACGGAAGTCCTACTCCTGTGGTAGGCCTGTCATCCTCTCCCTGCATGCCAGTAGGGATCTCTTGATTCCTCCAGCCTTTGACAATGTTTCACTCTACCCTTTCTCTTTGAAGAACAACTCAACAACTCAGTCAAAGTTTCATGCTCTTTCGTCCCTCTACCTTTGCCTTCAGCATCTAACACCAGTGAGGAGGGCTGATCTGACAGTCACAGATAGATGCTTACAGCTTCAGGTTGTCCTGATGTTGTTGTTCTGTGTAATGTTTTTTTGTCATCTTCTTGAGGAGGTCTTCAAGGAACCACTGTGGCTCGGTAGAAGTAAGAGCAGGACATGCAGCTAAGGAGCTGGGTTTTCATACAGAGGAGGGCAGCGTTGTTCAGGCAGTAACCACCACAGTAGAGTATGCACAAGAGGCAGTATGAGGCTCTAGTCTAAGACGTCTTTAATTTCAAAAACTGATTTTTGGAAAGTTTTTACTACGTTCACCCATTTCCTGATGGTGTTTGGCTCCCACGCTTCAAACCTGCCAAGTGAGCAAGAAGATAAAACCTGAGGATTTCCAGAGGAGATGCATGTAGATCTTTATCTAGATGTTTTTTGAACAATATTCTTTATTTCAATTACCATAAACATAAGCAGAAAAACTGATTTTTGGTGTTTTCTGAATGATTCTTGTATAATTCTTGAAAAATATGGGTGGGAGAAAGGGTCAAATTGTGGTTTTGTTTTGTCGTTGAGTCGAGTTACAGCTCGTCTAAGCAGCCAGTAGAACTAACGACTATACATACTGCAGTACATATCAGCTGCAGGGTCAAAACAAGTAGTCTTTTGTGAACTAAATCCTGGTAAATCCAAAAGTAGAAATGGGTTCAAAAAGAGACCAGTGCAGAAGTACAAGATGCCATTAAGGACAAAGATGCAGATGTATCTCTCAACTACATCTGCTAGAAAATGGAAGGCATTAGCACGAGAAGCATCATTGTGTGCTGAATGATTCTTGTGTTATTTTGTTAAGAGTCTGCTGCTGACGAGTGTCGGAAATAGGATGTGTAGCTAGAGGGATCTTTGACCTGACCCAGCATGGCTGTTGTGATCTTATGTTCCAAGACAACCGCTGACAAAATCCTTTAAGACTCTCCAGAGAGGTTGATTAAGAAAATGGGTTTTCAAGTATTTCTCCATAATTTTCTTAAAAACTAAAAATCAAATATCCATCCAGCCTATATTCTAGTTCTTATTCATGAGTGACTAAGAAGCTGATAGGTATTTCTTTTCTTCAACTCTACCACACTCTGCAGAGCAATATCTGTATCTGCATGACCACATACTCTGGTGTACTCTCATTTATTTCTTTCCTTTCTTCTGAAAACAAATGCCTCCTGGCTTCCTCCTGGTTTTTTCTCATGTTCACCCTTTTGCCTGCTACTATCAGGTTCCCCACACCCGAAATTTGGGATTTACCACTGTATACAGAATAGCCTGATGCTTCCCATTCATTCCTTTTCTTGCTTGTCTGACAAGATAGTGAGAAAGCAACTAAGTAAGAGAAGAAATGTGCACCCCAAAGCCTGCACCCTAGGTTGTGTCTGATTCCCCTTGGATCTCAGATTCCTGCAGGGTTGCACTGTGAGTGGAGATTCAGTGGTGGCCTGGAAAGTAGCCTTGTTACTGGAGGATCAGGTAACGAAATGGTTCCTGTGTTCAGTGAGATTTTGGATGATGAACTCCAGGAGGCAATCCTGCTCTACTCATTTTATTGTGGAGGGGAATAGTTTGAACCCAATTTGTGCAGCAAATCCAGATCTCGATTTTCAGCAGTGCCAGTTCCCTAAACCAGCCTAAATTGCAATCATTACAGACTTGTCTTGTACTGTCAGTTACCGGCTCAGTGAGCAGAGGAAAATACTGTCCAGGCTTAGTAAATTATCACTAAAACAAATATGTATGGGAATATATCCATCAGACAGGACTGCTAAAAGAAAAGGTATCAGCAGGCATTCAGGAGGTATCAGAATAAATAATGCATGGTATAAAATAAAATTAGGATATATGTAGGGCTGGTACTAAGCACAGGCAAGCACTCTGAGCTTGGTGACTTGACAAGAGACTTTGTGGTGGAAGAAAGAAATGTGAAGGGGCTGAGGGAGGGCATGAAAAAGGATCAGGTGACTTTGAATGGGAGAAACCAGCTCAGGGATGGACTAGGAGAAGCAGAGGAAAAGAATATATTGCCTAATACTGCTGCTGAAGTTTGCGTGTGCAGACTCAAACCCACGGAACAGCTGTTGGAAAGGGGGAGGCAGCAGGAGAAGGACAGGGGCAGGAGAACTAGTCAGGGATCCCTGTCTGGGAAGCTGGTGTGATAAGCATTGCCATTGTTTTGTTGCAACAGAGGACCGTATAGCCTGCGGGTGGCATAGCAGCTGTCAATCCCTTATCGCGCTGCACAAGCCTGTTCATTTGTCAAGATCAGCCCTAAAATAACATTTCAAGGCTTTTGCCGGCCACAGAGTGGTCACATCCAAAACCTCTTTGTTTTGGCCTTCATGTACTAGACTTAAACTGTGCCAGGCATCATGAGGCAGAGCACAGTACGGCATGAGCCAGTGATGCCTATGAGTGTGCCAGGGGTTGAACAGGCTGCAGGGCTGTGCTTGAGCCTCCTCCTCGATTCTGCTTATTTACTAATACAAATGTTGCTTAAAGACCAGTTTACTGATGCATCTTTAACAAGGAATCCTCTAATTTGTTCACCACTGACACAACCTTGGGTAATTGGTAGTTACTGGCCTGGTTTGAACTGGCCCGCCAAATGACGACGCTATAGTTGTCCAACCTATAGAAGCTTGGGCAAAACAGAGCAGAAACTGTATTCTCATCACGAAGTCTGGTTGTTTCTATTACTTTGATCATATATATATGCACACACATATATTTACATATATGATCATATATATGCATAATAATTATTAAATATTTTATAGATTGTTTATAGTACATAAAAGTATGTATGTATAAAGAGGGCAAATCAACCTTCTCATTTGAACGCTTTGCTTTTTTTTTCCTCCTAGACTATGAGAGCTGTGTAGAAGGGATGGTATTGCAAGCACAGTTCTAAACTATAACACACAACCTTTCATGGTGCCTTGGCCTCTGAGAGAAGGAAAGTTTCTGCAGATGGGAAGGAGAGCTGGCTACGCTGTACCTTTCTTCTCTTAAACCAGACTAGCACAGACATACGAACAGTGTTTTGGCACAGCAAGAAAGACTGGTCCTTAAAGTGTCGCACTGGTTTAAGATGCTGCTAAATGGGATGATAACCTGTTTATGTGATTACTGCTGACATGAGCGATACTGTTAATGCTTTCATATCTGAGGAGAGAGATATATATAAATGTATAATTACTGCTTTTGCTTGTTTCTGTGCATGTTCTGCATAGTGGCCATATGAGTTCGGGGGAGCAGAAAGCATTGCAGCAGGACTTTCAGATTTCATTTTTCCCAACATACAAACTTGACCCTAATTCATTCTCTAGTTAATTAAAAGAACTCTTGCCAAAGTCACGTGGCAAATTGTGGTTACTTTTTGGTCATTTGACACTTGATGAAACATAACCACTCATTTTATTTGGTTTATGTCTTCAAATTGAATGTCTGAGCCATAGTAATGAGGCAGACCACAGGCCATCGGCTTGAGTAGAGTTAATGTGCTGTTGCTATTCTCAGTAATGCATTCTGACAAGAAAACCCATCGTGCATCTACTTTAAAGAAATATTGATATCTTGCTTCTTTGAAGGTCATTTTGACCTTCCTAGAAGACTTGCTATGCAAAAGCCAAACGTGTGTGTTCTCTGCCAGGAAACAACGTGGGCCAAAGAGAGTCGGTCCTCAGCAGTATCTGACATTTGCTAATAGAACACTCAACTGTCACCTGTATTTTCTAGCCCTTCACCTGACCATTCAAAACTTACAACTCCTGACAATTTTGAAATGAGCACAAACTATTTTACTCTTTTATTTCTACTTCTTCATATGGGTATGTCTTTAAGCCACCATTCACTCTGAAACCCACACAGGCTGAAATCCTGGCTCAGGAAAGTCGACATGGCTGGTGACCACAAGAAGACCAGCATTTTCCCCAAATTCTGTCTGAAGGTTAAACATTTTGTGTATGTGTGTGTTTATGTATGTGTTGATATGTATATATGTGTGTGTATATATGTGTGTACATTTATATATGAATGAAAGATAAAACCAATTTTTTTTTCCCGAGGAAGGACTCTGTAGCCTTGTCCTTGAGGAAAGCCACTGAAAAGTGTAGTACCCAGTAAAGTCCAGAGGATGATGGTTTCACACCATTTTAGATGATTAGAGCAAAAGAGACTCCATCTTCATTTAAGAAAGGATTGTTGTAGTTTAGGGGGAAAATGTGGCAGCTAGTTGAACATATCTAGTGTTAAGGATGAACTTAATAGCCAAGAAAGATCTTAATTGCCAAGCATCTTACTAATGTGAACTTTTTTTTTTCCCAAAGTTGGTTTCATTATTGCAAATACAAGTTTTTAAGTGAATGTACTACTTTGTGCCTAGGTCTTGGCTAGTGATAAAGATACATCTGGGAGATCTGTCGTACACAAATATCCCTCCCAAGGATCTCTGTGCCTACAGAACCAAGGCACCGGGCCTTTGGGCAAACGCTCCTCAGTGCTCTCAGGCATCCAGACGGTAACAGTTCATGTCTCCACATGGTGGCACTGGATGTCAGGGGACCGCAGGGTCTGCCCCTGTGGAATAAATGACTTTCGTTAACCACCAGTAGGGAGGTAAGCTGTCTGCCATGTGACAAATAAATGCTATCCATGCTTTGAGAATCTGAGATCTCCTGGGCAGTCATGAATCTGAACAGAAGAGCTCAGTAATGGTAATGAAAAAGTACATTTCGCTTCTTTTAATGTTAGCAGTGCAGTAACTTCTGCCTAAGATTTTGATGTGTTTCAGAAATTGTTTCCCACTGGAAGTGTTGCCCCTGAAACAATACCTTGACGATAACTCTGGCATCTGTGCCCTCTCCTGTGGCTGGGAACCAAGGTCAAATACTTGTAAAAAGTACTCTTGCAGTTTGAGGGGAATGTAGTAAAACCCTATTGAACGTTTCTCTTAAATTGTTTGGAAATGCTCAGAGAGTAAGTTTTAGCCAAAAGAGACATGAAAATACTGACAGTATTTGGGCAGATAATTTTAATCTGGCCAAGGGGGTCTTATAAGTAAAATTGGCTTTTTAGTCAGTTTTGCTTTATAGCTAAACAAACCAAAAAACACTGATTAAAAAATCAAAAAGTTCATTCCCCCAGGATGATATAACTTCCCATCTGCAGGAAATCTCCCAATCTCTTGTCCTTCCTCCCGTGAGGGAATCTTTTTCTGTAGATGTTTCTTTAATTGAAACATTCAGCTCTTTTCAAGGCCTCAGAAATGTTTTTGTTTCTTTTTCCAATTTCTTGGATTTTTTTTTGTTTTTTTGGGGGGATTTTTTAGCATGTAGTTCCAAAGAAATCAAAACACACTGGATCAACAGTGGTAGACAGGTATTTTTAAATTAAAGAAATTAATTAAAACCAGCTGGTTTTAATAGCCCTCTGTATTTCAGATTTAACCCACTCCAAAGTACCACCTTGTAGATCCTTAGGTAGTTTAAATGCATATAAAATCGGAGAAGCATCACTAATCTACAACAACTAAGTATTTAGCCCATTGTTTCAGGCTTCTGGAGAAAATAACGGAAATAATGCTTATTTACTGGAAGGTCTTCAATAGAGGCTGTAGCAGATAAAATTCGTGCCCTTTACTTCCACTAGCCATATTTATCAGTATCGCTTCTCTCTTTTCCCACTCCGACTCCAACCTGCTATGACAACGTCAGCCTCGCTGCACTGACAGTGCTTCTCCTGTCAGTCAAATAATACACAGAAATTTGCAAAACTCTTCTCTCTCTTATACAACAGAGACTTTCTTTTCTTAGATTTTGAACTAGATGGAAAAGAAAATATCATCAGCTTTCAGTATTTTTAAAAAATACGTATGGGAAAAGGTAAGTCTGTTTAGTCTTTCAGTGTTGTGGCTGTTTGCAAAGATGTTTAGATGGATGGTGTGCATTTAGCTTGCAGATAGCCCATTCATTTAACTTGACTAGATGTATCTGGTAATGTTATTCAGTGCTTAGTCATCAGCCTAGGCTAATTATTCCTCTGTTAATCAAAAAGTAAATGTCAGGTTATTTTCTGTTCCTATTAACCCAGTGCCTATTCCTGCTCAGGAATGTACACTTTGATACAAAACTTCCACTTCCTTCGGTGTGGACTGGGACTCTTGGGAAACAACACAAAAATGAGTGTTTCAGACGCTATCTGTGGCATTTACTCCCATCCTGTCACTGCCGTGGAAATACAAGTTATGGTTAACAAACAGTGACAATACAGTCATTGAACAAGAGGAAACACCTGGATCCAAGCACAGCCGGCGAGGAAACACGCGGCTCTTGTCCATTCCAGACAAACGCTGAGAGGCTGCCTGATCCCGGAGTAGTTGTGAGGAAACCCTATTCCTAACACCATCCTTACGGGAAAAATGCCAGTGATCATGCACTTGAGAATGGATCTTTCCAGAGGGAGCTCCCATGCCCAACACACACAACTTAATCAATGCCAAATTGGGGTTTGTTTTTTTTTTTTTGAACCTATTCGTGTGTCCTTGGTGGCATGTAGCGGAGGGGAGCTGCAGGGAGGGTGGGAGTCACATCCTACCCCCGTGCTTTTTTCCAAGTGTCAGAATTTCATGTTGTCTTGAATAGGCATGAAAACCAAAGAGTCTGAAATTCTCCACAGAGGGAAATTCTGGGAGCAAAATACACTTCACAGCAATCTTCCAAAATAAAAGTAAGCAAAATACATGAAGACAGAAGAATTTTGCTATAAATTTTCTATTCTGACAGAATTTTGTGCCATGAGTTAAGTGATTCACTCTACTGCTGGTTATATACCTATACTAACAAACCTGTATATGCCCTGTCATGCACTTTCTCTTTCAGCTCGGAAACAATTTTACAAAGAAGTTGTCCTACTCCCTTTGGGATATTTCTTCACAGTTTGTCATTAGAAATTGTGTATCGTGGCTTCATATGAGTAGAATCATAGAATCATAGAATCATACAGGTTGGAAAAGACCTCTAAGATCATCGTGTCCAACTGTCAGCCCAACACCACCATGCCCACTACACCATGTCCCTAAGCGCCTCATCTACACGTCTTTTAAATACTTCCAGGGATGGTGACTCCACCACTTCCCTGGGCAGCCTGTTCCAAGGCCTGACCGCTCTTTCAGTAAAGAAATTTCTCCTCATGTCCAATCTAAACCTCCCTTGGCGCAACTTGAGGCCATTTCCTCTCGTCCTATCGCTAGTTACTTGGGAGAAGAGACCAATACCCACCTCGCTACAACCTCCTTTCAGGTAGTTGTAGAGCGCGATGAGGTCTCCCCTCAGCCTCCTCTTCTCCAGGCTAAACAACCCCAGTTCCCTCAGCCGCTCCTCATAAGGCTTGTGCTCCAGGCCCTTCACCAGCTTCGTTGCCCTCCTCTGGACACGCTCCAGCACCTCCATGTCCTTCTTGTAGTGAGGGGCCCAGAACTGAACACAGTATTCGAGGTGCGGCCTCACCAGTGCCGAGTACAGGGGCACGATCACCTCCCTGCTCCTGCTGGCCACACTAGTTCTGATACAGGCCAGGATGCCGTTGGCCTTCTTGGCCACCTGGGCACACTGCCGGCTCATGTTCAGCCCGCTGTCAACCAGCACCCCCAGGTCCTTTTCCTCTGGGCAGCTTTCCAGCCACTCTTCCCCAAGCCTGTAGCGTTGCCTGGGGTTGTTGTGACCCAAGTGCAGGACCCGGCACTTGGCCTTGTTGAACCTCATACAGTTGGCCTCAGCCCATCGATCCAGCCTGTCCAGGTCCCTCTGCAGAGCCTTCCTACCCTCCAGCAGATCAACACTCCCGCCCAGCTTGGTGTCGCCTGCAAACTTACTGAGGGAGCACTCGATCCCCTCGTCCAGATCGCTGGTAAAGATATTGAACAGGACCGGCCCCAAAACTGAGCCCTGGGGAACGCCGCTCGTGACCGGCCGCCAACTGGATTTAACTCCGTTCACCTCAACTCTCTGGGCTCGGCCGTCCAGCCAGTTTTTTACCCAGCGAAGAGTGCACCTGTCTAGGCCGTGAGCCGCCAGCTTCTCTAGGAGAATGCTGTGGGAGACAAATGCTGTGGGAGACAATGCTGTGGGAGTACTGGTAAGAAACGCTAAATAAGGGAGTAATAGCATTCCAATACTTTGAAATAGGGAAATATGAAGGTGAAATAGTTTTAACATAATTTTAAACCAAAAGGAACCAATACGCAATGCCAAAATATCTGTATTTAGCATGTTCACATTGCAGAATTTTTGATCTCTCATTCACTGATTGCAATAATGAGTATAAAATTAGAATGCACTGATCTGCATCTCATCTTCAGTTTTATGTTAGCTTACTTTTAACATATTAAAATTACAACAATCTGAATTTCAACCAATTTCGTAGGTAAAACTGGAAAAATCAGACTAATTAGTTTATTAAGCAGAGGTACCTAAGATAGACTGTGGGAACTAGAGAGGACGGCTCTCTCCTAATGCTAAAGTTCTTTTTACATTCCTATGTTAAATTAGAACCATGTTTTCCTCCAGTCATCTTGTGTTTTTCCAGAGCTGCATGGACTTTCTGTGGAAGTAGCAAATAATGAAAAATCAGTGTAGCAACTGACAAGACTTTTTCTGTTTGCTTGTTTAACATTTTTCCCCACAGATATCAGTAAGGATTTAATTGGTTAATTTTATTATTCAGGTAAACATCTGAACTATCTTTTGATGCTGGGCTCACCCATAACCAACAAGGGCTTATGGGACTCAGAGGCTCATTTTTCGTCTCTCGAGATGGATAGCCAAGGGACACCAAGAACCTAAATTAAATGCTCTAATTATCTGGAATACTTGTGCTCATCCTGAGATCAGCTACATACCTCCAGGTCTTTCCTTTCACTTGTTAGTCAATTCTCAGCTTTAAACAGAAGTTTTTTATTTGTCTCTGTGTGCATAGCAGGTGTCTCTGTTCTAAAATTGAATCCCATTTCAGTTACTTGTGACCCCCAAGTTTTCTTACGTTGTTCCCTCTTCACAAATATCTTTGTGCTCTGCCTCTCCTATTAGTTTTATTTTGTAAGTGTATTTCAGATTTTTGTGTTCTTACTGTCTCTCATATATGGACTGGAGAAGAAATGTTACTAGTACTAGAATGCTCAGTTATTCCTAGGGCTAATATCCAGTTTTATGCTTCACCAAACGGCCATTGTACTTATACTTGCCTTTGGTAAGGGCATAAGCTGAAAACAGGAAATAACTTTAGATTGTTTCTTAGTTCTTCTTCCAGATCTATCAGCTTAGTTTAAGCGACTTAAGGACTCAGGTAGAGTCCATTCATTGAGAAGATAAAGCTTGCCACCAGCCATCTCTCAAGGATCCAAACACAGAGCAACCTATTGACCTTCGTTCTGTTGTGCTACTTTTGTTATTTTCCTCCAAGAAGAGAATGGCTTCCCTTGGAGCTAAGCTGAATCTTCTCTTTGTTCACCCTACATCACACTTATGCTTGACACAATCTTTGCTAGCACTGGGGCTTTAAGACTGTCATTTGTCAGAAGGCCATTCTGTGTTGTGGTCTCTCTTGAGCCTTTGCCTGCCCAATTCCTCTTTTCTTGAGCCCTAATCTCTGTTTTGTCAAGACTTGGTTCTTTTCTTTTGCTTCTTGCTTCTCCCTTGATGCATAGTTTTCTGTCAGTTGCTGCTCCTTTCTTAGGGGAGCAGCAAACCTGTTTCCCTGCTTTGCTCGTTCTTTTATTTTTCTTTGGTCAGTTTTTTTGTGATCAGTTTTCTCTCAAAATTTTTTTGCTCTGTTTATTGCTGTGTACTGAATCAGCAGTTGTCTGCAGATGAGAGGATGCCTGTGTAGTTAAGTTTCGTCATTTTCTCCATCATATCTTCATGCCCATATCTAGTTTACTATTGTCTCCAACTGTATTTGTGGTCACACTTGAGCCTATGCGTTTCAATATGCCTATGTGGAAAAGCAGTTTTATCAGGTACCTGCTTAAGGTTGGCATATGTCGTGCAGGCTCTAACCTCTGTCTTGTGTGTCCTTACTGGGGTTTTTGTCCCTAACTCGAAAGAAACTATGACACTTTCTTTAAAGACAGTACTCTTCAGGAAGTACTTTTTCAAAATCATCAACTTCTGGATGAGTCGAAAAGTTATTTTCTTTTATATTGTTAGTTTTGGTCATAAGGACTCTGGGAAAACAGAGAACCTATCCACAGATGTCCAGTGGATATCTTAGCAGAAAAACCACAGCTTTTTTCATCAAAGCATTACAACTGCACCCTAAAGCCAGTCAGTCACAGATTCAGTGATTCACTGTAAGTAGTACACAGCTCTTGTTTAAACATTTGTGTGAAGCTTGCATGTGTTCTATAAAGGACATCTGATGTGGAGTTCGAAGCACTTCCAAACAAACTTATATCTGAAGAAGCGGTGTAAGACAGTTTCACAATATGGTGTCTGTGTTTCTTGGTGCGTAAGGACAGCAATGACAGTGATTTATGGTACTGCTCTTCTGAAAACCAACTGAGCCCCAGGACTGCCAAATTAGATTAAGGTGCAAAGAGAAGCTCTCAAAATAAGGTCGTGTGGTTTCCCTTTGTATGAGTCAGAACACCACTTGAGAGCCTCCAGCTACTCAAAAACCCGCCTGCTTTTCTTTCTCAGCAAGCTAAGACAATGCTGCCGACTCCTGCACTTTAATTATGGCTATTTGATGTTTTACTTAAAGCCTGGTTCCTACTGGCATGTGACCATGTGAGTTCTTCAGCTTTCACTTGGAGAAAAACAAAGATTCTAGCCATCAAAATGCAGAAATTAGCAGGCAAATGGGATCCAAATGCACACAACCCATTCACAAAATGAAAGAGGAGGAAGAGAAGAAGCACTCTTTGTTGAATGTTAGACAAACATCTGGCAGAATAATTTTGGTGTAATTGGTTTTGCCTTAGGAAAATGTCATGTTGGCTTCAAATAATGGGACTGAAAAGACATCAATTTCAAGTTTTGTTTGTAATTACAGGAATAGGCTGTGAATGGGACAATGAGATTTGCATCCCTATTTTTATGTTTTAAAGAAGACGTCATTTTGCTAGTGTTAGTGAAAAAATATGAAAGCTTTTTTGAGAATTTTCAGAGAAATGCAATTCAGTGGAAAATGCAGTATCTACAGGATCAAAATTCTCTGCAGGAAACTAAATTCTCCTGAAATAAAAGTAAATTCAGAGACATTTGGTTTATTTTTTTACACAGTTTTACACATTATAAACATCTGTCAAAATAGAGTCTCCTTCCCTTCTTACTGAAGAGGCCTTCTCCCTGTAACATTTTGCTATGATCATGTGCAGAAAAATGAAATAGTTAAAGTCTACCAAGAAACCTGCACAGCAGGTTTTTCTGAACTGGAACTGAAAAACAATCCAAGAGAGTGTAATAATATGCCCTCTCAATTGTGATAAAGAATTGGGTGAAACGTAAAGATATTAAATTTAAGGCAAAGAGAAAATATTTATGTGAGCAGTTAAAATTCACTGAAATGAAAGACACTTAGGCAAGCAACACAGCAGGATAAACAAGAGAAACAGATGATTTTGCAGCTTTTTTTAGTGTCTACAGTTACTGCTGCCATCGCAAAGCAAGGTTGTATTTTGTGGTGTGAGGGCATTGCCTTGCCTAAAAGCAGAGTCTCCGTTCAGGTGAAGTGCAACCAGTGCAGCAGCTGTACTAGCTCCCTCAGAGCTTTCCCTGAGAAAGCTCAGGTACCACTGCAAGGTGAACTGCAGTGGCAGTGCTGCGAAGGCACCCTCATTGCCTCACAAATGTGAACGCAGCACTGACGAGCAAATGGCAGGTTGATTGTTTTACAGGATGGCTGCTCTCTATCAAGCTGGGGAAACTTGAAGAAAATGGCTCAAGTGCAGCTATTTTGCACAGATTCTCTGCGAGAGGTATAGATTAAGAGGATGCTAAGGTGCCTCTGTTGAAGCAGATGCAATTGCGAGCGGTAAAATCCTGCAGAGGACGGCAGCTTCGTTAATGCCTTCTCGTGGGACAGCAGGGGAGGCAGGATAGCAGGGTGAGACAGGGAGGTCTATGCATGCAGATTTTCAGAATGACTGGGCATAGGGAGAAAATGGAAAGCAAGGTTAATAGGCTTGGTTTTTTGAATGAGTAATTGCAGAACCCTGGGCGAGATGATCGCAGAGCATGTAGACTGCTCAGAGGAGGGGAGAAGCACCGCCTCTTAATGTGCTTTGAGTCTGGGAGAAGAGGCTATGATATGTGACCAAGCACAGCTAAGTTGTGAGTTGTTCTTGCTCACCCCTTCAAAAGAAAGTATTTCAAATAATTTCTATTAGTAGGAAAAAGACTAAATTCATGCTATTAGCTACACAGTATGTAGCACAATGAACATTTTATTTTAAATAAAAAACAAGGAATCTCTATTTAAAGTCACATGAAGATTTTGCACAATATCTCATTTGTCTTGCTGATTGCTGGCAATAAAGAAGTGAATTAGAGTAAATGAATCAATATTAACTTTTTTGATCCCCATAGGATGTCCCCCCAAACCAGAGCAAAGTTACCTTGATAGGCAGCATGGAGGAGATACTGTCATACCATTGCAGAGCCTGCGAGACAAAAGCTTGCAGTCTCCAGTTCTGTTACGCCAGCTTTCTTCAGAAGCTTTACAATTGTTTCAATATTATTTTATATCTTAGGTTTAAATGCAATTCATGTTAAATGTGGTTTTATCATTGGGAAAGCCTTGAGGGCTACAAAGGTCTAATGTAATCAGAAAGCTTTATTGATAAATGCTTGTGCTTATGCTTGTGCTCGTGCTTGTGCTCATGAGGCCATGAAATCCTCTTTTGGTAGCATTTTCAGTGTTCGTTGCTGCAAGCTGCAGTTAGAAGTCATCCCAGTACCTTTCCTGTGCCTGCCTTTAATGAGACTGCAGTCTGCCTTTTACAAGGTCAAGATGCTGGAAGTTGCCTTTCAAAATGCTATATGATGCAGTGGTTGAGATTAATCAGAGCAATTTAAGAGTATTCAAAAGATTTTAGAAATATGGCAGACTTTTTTGCAGCTTTATAATGTGTAATGAGATCTCCCAGACCAAGGCTTGTTGTCCCTCTCTTTTTTCCTTTGTTTTTAATCTTTGACATATCAGATGTACCAAATGAATCAAAGAACCACAGAATAGCCCAGGTTGGAAGGGACCTCGAAAGCTCATCTGGTCCGACCTTTTGTGGGAAAGGGAGCATCGATGAGATTATCCAGCACCCTGTCCAATCACATCTTGAAAACCTCCAGCGACAGGGACTCCACCACGTCCCTGGCGAGGTTGTTCCAGTGATTGATTGTTCTCAGTGTAAAAAAATCCTTTCTTCAAGATGAAATGGTTTCCATTTCTTATTAAAGTAATTTAAGAAGATAGAGAACATGAGGAAGACCTTTGGATATTCCTTTTATTTTCCTTTAAACATATAAAGTAACCTTCTGGGGCTTTAGATTTAGGATATCATATTAAATTTAAAAACACCACAATCCCATTTTTCACTCTACAGGTATGTGATAGAGAAGCCACCTCCCAAAACTCTGGCACTGGACTTTTCTCCTCAGTTTTGTGCTTGTAACCTTACAGTGAGAATGTAAGAAACATGGGGTCTCTAGGAAAAGGTGAGCTTCAGTCGTCTTATTCTTCTGCATGATAGCAGACGTACAGACAGCTCCACCAGGACCAGGGCACTTGACAGTTGGCAATGTCTGGACTGCTGGTGCTGACGGGGGGTGTACAAATAGTGTAGAGAAGCGTGGGTATAGATGGCTGGGAGTCTTGCATTTTGCCATAATAATTCTGCTCCTTTACCAAAAACGTCTTCAGTTTATGGCATGATTACAATCTGAATACCTTAATATATATTTGTGTTCGCATGTATGCACACATCCTGTTAGCTGGTGTTTTCTTCTGGCTTCTTCCCCAGTATTTTGATACGTGGAAGACTCCTGTCCTTTCCTTCTCTTGCTCTCATGTGCACTTAGCTGAAACCATGGTTTTGCAATTCACCGTCCTTCAACTCTTCTCCTCTTCAGCCTTCTTTCCTACAGCTTCTCCGTATCTCCTTCTCCAACTTCTTTTCATCTCTCCTCATGCATGCAGCCTAACTTCGAACTGCTGAAATCACCCTGGTCCATCTGTAACCTGTTCCCTTTCAACCTCGACCTTTTACAGTCCTACTGCATCTCCGCTCCTCGAGGCAACCACAGCTGTGGCACACCCGTGGATCCTCCCACCTGTTTCAATGTCTTTCTTTGTACATCTCTAAGGACCGGTGACTGCATAGTCATTTTCCTCCCCAGCTTTGCAGGAAGGCTTAGGATGCTGTTTCAAGCTGCGGCTAAGCCAATCTAATAACAAGCTGCTGCTGAAAGAGGCAGTTCTTCTCTTCTGTCTTCAGGTTCCCTGCTCTGTGCCCATCTCTCTGAGACACTAACTGGTCTGATGAGAACTTTTTTTGGTTTGTTTCATTTTTTATTCCCCAGATGGATTTTCCATACCTGATTTATGCTGTAGTTGCACACAACAGCTGTGTTTGATGCAAAGGGAGTGGTGGCAACCTTTGGGGCTGGAAGGTGGGGTGGGGGCAAGTTTGCCCCTTTTTGGCAGTAGCTCACACACTGACTTTGCTGCAGTGTGATAAGTCTTTCTCGAAGCAAGAAGTAGGGAGATAAACGGCTGGCTACAGATTTTCCCAGGAGAAAAGGTCATCAGTTCCCGGTGCCTGGTGGCTGCAGTAGAAGAAAGTACCAAGTGATATGGGCAACCTGGATGAGATTGTAGGAGGGAGTGGACAGGAGGAGGGTTAGCTTCCTTTTACTGCTGCCTATCCAAAAGCAGTCTACATGTGATTTTGGTAATTTTTCATTACTGCTGGGTAATGTGGGCTCACATGCTTTTAGCTTTAATTAAGGCGACTAATTTTATTTCCGGAGGATTATAAATTCCACGAGACAGGACAGTAAGAGGTAGCAGTATGATATGCTATTTATTATGCTATTTGGAAAAGAGAATTGCATAACTAATCTTTCGTCACATGAAATCGTCACATTTGAAATGTTTTGTTTGCAGCCTTTGTGCAAGTAGTATTCTCTTACATTAAATAACTGCTTTTATGAACATTTACTTAAACTACCGGATATTATATTCTGTTGTTTTCTGCAAATACATAACATTTGTATATAATATTAGATCAATGACAGCATTTAGCTGTGGGGAAAAAAGTTCCATTTCAGCTATGTCAGTGTGACCTGTTGCACTGCTGGGTGTGTAAAACATTCATTATGGAACTTCTGTGTTTTTTACTGAAAAAGCACTGTCACCTTTGGCATTTCTGGGGTAGCCAGCAGGATGACTTTCATTCCTTTAAGGCCCTAGTTTAACCAAAACAGTGGATAAGAATCACTTGGGCGTTACCAGCTTCCTTGGCTGGAATTCTGTAGCACATTGTATAGAAATTTTAACTGTGTGGGTTTATTTAAGGGATCTACCTCTTCCTTTTATGACACACTCTCAAAGGATGACATCATTGTGAAAAGGGGCAGCTTTTGTAAAGGAAGCAGGATTCTTGAAAGGGAAAAACATACTCATCATCCCAAATTGCTCTAAAGGTCAGCAGTTATATCGCTGGTACACTCAACCTCCCTGCTGAGACAATCCTGTCTCACTTCTCAGCAGTAGCTCTCAGTTCTGCAAAGTTATTGAAAATCAGGACAAAATCAAACAGAAAGAAAGCCAGCATCCTGCTCATTAACTCTCACACGTCTCTTCATACTCATTATTCCGAAGCTCTTTATGTTATTCTGAGATGACTTTTAAGGCAAGCTAGCTAATGTGGGAATGGGAATGTTAGGTAGCGTTTATAATTTCCTAAACAATAAAATCTGTTCAGTGGTGTTACTCTGTTTTCTTTTAATGAGGCATAAAATGTGCCTTGACTGACATTACTGAACTGCATTATACCAAATCACAATTCCTATATAATGCAATGATGTCTTTTTAGGAAGACATCCTAATTCAATCTCTTAATCTTCAGCATTATAGTAGTAAAATTGCTTGTTTAACGACTAATAAGCCTATGGATTAAAGATAGAACTATCTGTACTCTTTTATTCTGCTGTGTCCCTGCAAGGTATAAGTTTAAATCAGTGGTTTTCTGGAGCTGGCAGTCACAAGGCATCTAGTACTCTCTTATGTGCAGACACTATCTGAATTTTACACAGCTGCCTGCATAAATCAACTATAGGAAGAGAAGTAGAAGTTTTCACAAACCTTTATGTTTTGGCAGCAGAAGTGCTGTCACGTTATGTTAGGTGTCACATCTAGGCTGTATTAAGACGAAATTGGGAAGTAGAGAAAAATGCGAAGAAAGTAAATTAACTTTGAAGTCTTGGCTCTTATGAGTATGAATTATGTAAATTATGTTAGGGATTTTGCTCTTTTTTGATATCGCTACAGTGCACACTAAAGAATACAAATGAGGGAAAAATAAATCAATGTTAGTGCCATATAATTTCCAAACACAGCTTCTGAGGTGCTAGGGAACAATGAGTTAGTGCATTGAATGCCACCTCTGGTTTAAGACGATGGCATATGGCACTTTATAGGTATTACACTGCACTCTGCAGTGGCTGATCCCCATTCCTGCCAGTCTTCAATGTCAGTCAGAGGTGAGTGACTCAATTTGCACTTGCAAATACTTTGAAGCAGGACGGGGTTTGTCAGCTGTTGTGACAAAATCATAATGGAGACGCTTGGGAGAAGTCTAAAACGGGTGCTGTGGGGCACAGCTGCATAAAGGTAAAACACACAAATAGGAACGTGAGAGCTTGATTTAAAGCTGTTATCTGTATCATACTTTAGATGCTTTAGATACCTCCAGAGAAGGTGCTGTCACCCCACAACTTATCCTTGTTCCCTTTTTCCCCTCCAGACACAATAGCCCTCCCCACCCCAGTGCTTGCTATTTTCACCTTTTTCTTAGCCAGATTTTGGAAGTCTCTGTGGATTAGGATTGTACAAACATATGTCAGCGTTGACCGTCAGAATATGGATGGTATTTACACTGAATGCAAAACAAAATCTCTCATGGCTTTCTCTGGCCAAGCCAGGATTCCAGGCTCACCAGTTTGCACACCGGTTGGTGCTAAAGGTTACAGCAGTAGATGGAAACATGAGATAACCGCTTGTGTTAGGACAGCAGATTAGGGAAGCTACACAGTCTCCAAAGTAAATCTCAGTTATAATATGATTTTTCCTTCAGACATCTGAATATTTTACCCTCCTCAACATTTTATCCTTCCCATTTTGCCCTGGCAATGGTAGATACTTGCTGTCCAGGCTGAGGCACCCTTCAGAAATGCTCCAGGTTTTTATTGTTTTCACTTTTACTCAGTCCCACAAAAATAGTTTTAATGTGCCAAACCAAACATATATGGGGCAGCTCAAGCAATTGCCGTGGAAAATACTAGCTAATATTTGGATCACAGAGATGAAATTCCAGTGTAGAAGTGTGCTAAATAGACAAGGATTGTGCCGTGTCCAGGTCTTCTTCTGAGGTTACCATAGGGGAGCCATGTGTGCTCCAGATAGTTTTACTAATAAGAAGTTAGGAGTCATGTTGCTTTTCTACTACCCTCAGAAATTGTCTAAACTACATTGTTCATTTGAATGACGTATGTTAAGGTGGATATTCATGCACCTTCGCGCGCCTGCCAAAGAAAACTTCCCCATGCATGTACAAAACAATAAAAGCAATAGAGTTACCCTGAAAAGACAGTGCAGTTGACTCAGAGGGGGCATGAATATAACAAGCGGGTTTATTTTGCAAAATGTCTTTTTTGGTGGAGGTGAAGGAGTGCCAGTGGTCGTGCTGCCAGGTAGTTCCCATCCCCTCCTCTTCTGGGAGGAAGAGCAGGGATGGGAACTGCCGTGTTCTCCCAGAGATGCCTGATCTGACTCTGTGCCTGCGGTCAGGATGTTCACAGCACCTGCCAGAATCGGCTCGTGCTTCCAGCCAAATGCAGGTCACAGGGAAGGATGCCTCCAGGTGTTAGTGGCAATTAAAGCCATCTGCAGGGGAAAAAAAGGTTCAGTCTGTTAGGCAACTTAACTGGTGACCCGTGGGCCAAACACATCTGGCCCCCCTTTCCCGGGGGAGAAGAGGAAGGCTGTGTGGGGCTGCGAATTCTGCCGAATCAGCCGAAATCTTTCTCCCTTGCTTTATCTCTACCAGCCTGACACAGAAAGTCAAATCTTGGCATTGGCTATGGGGAGGGTTAGGGGAGCTCAGTAAAAACATCTGGGAGAGCAACCTCTGCAGGAAAAAACAAGTTTGCACGGTCCTTTCCCCTCCGTGTAAGTATGGTGGCGGAGGACCTGCAAGTGGGATGCCTGCTGCTGAGTTTGTGTCACGCCGCTGCTTGTACAACGGGTGTGAAACAGCACTTCAGGGCCCTACCTTCACCTCCCAAAAGTAAGTAACGGATCTGTGAGACAAAAATAGAAGCACACAAAAAAGTTGGCAGGAGTGTCTCTTGAGTCGCAGTGAATGTCTCAGGATTGCATTTATGGCTTTCAATCAAAATTTGGTTGTTTCCTGAAAGGCTGCCTTTATTTACACTTTTTGAAATGGATATAGATTTTGGAACAGAAGCACATCTAAATATTAAATAGAATTATCTTCAAGTGTACTTTTTCAAAAAGTTGTTAAGAGTAAAACACAACTTTATAGCAAAGCAAGTCAAGGCTATGGAAAATATTTTAATGATATTGGTTGAGAAAAAATTTTTTTGAAGAGCACTAAAGGAACGTTCCTATTAAATAGCTCGAGATGCAAATTCATCCCATTACTAGTAGGAAAATTACCTGAAATACTAATGTATTTCTGATATTTATTTCAGAATTTTACTTTCTTTTCATTCAAAGGCATATATGAGGCATACTATTTTCAAATCAAATAAGAATTTAGGAGTTTGCAGTCTTTGGGCCTGGAAGCCAGGATATGATGCACTTGGTGCAAGCCCTACAAGAACTGACCTTATAGCATCTGTTAAACCCAAAAGTCACACCCAAAAGCTTTAGCTGCCTAGAGCAACATTAAGGGGACTATAGGAACCTAACTCTGAAACTGAGATACAAAACACTCCCTGGCTAATAACTGCTCACTAGACTGTCTCTCTCTAACTGACTTGGTCAGAGACACCCCAGGGCTTTTCCACTTAATTCCTGGCTCCTGCTTTACCCTTATTGGGATCCTAGCAAAAGCACTGGATACGCCTCCTCTGGGGTCCAACTCACACAGTGTGGCAGCAGTGTCCGGCTTTTATATGTTAACCAAGTGGCTCCCAGGATTATTTCTGATTTTTTTTTTTAATCCAATGGCTACTTAATATAAAATGCATAATAGAGTGATAGGAGCAAACCTCCCCTTCCATGAGAGTTCCCTCATTGCTGGATTACAGATTCACGCTCTTATCATCTGTCTTCCTGTAAGAAATAAATCATTCCTTCTTTTCTTGCAGACTTGCTCAGTTTCTTGGAGCTGAGTGGATGACAACTTGTATCACAATGAGAATGGTTTAAAGGGAAGGATGTGATGAAGAGTTTCTTTATGACAAAAAGGTACACCCCAGAAAGCACACCAGCTTGCCTGGATCACAGAGCAGTGGTGCTGCAGTAACGTGCTACTGAGTCTGTAAGACTTTGTGTGGTCTCAGAGTACTTAAATGCAAAATATACAGTTTCTGTCTAATGTTATGAAATCCCTATGCCAGAAATCTTCTGGGAATGTAATCCAGCCTCTTTTGTCAAGTCTTGTCATGAATCTTCCAGACAAGGAGGGGTTACTAAACCTTGTCAATTATCCTTCCAGAAGTTGTTTGCAATAGCAATGAGGTGGATCAAATCTGGCTGTGCGGAGTTCAGGTTCAGAAAGTGGAAAATCCCCAAAGAATTAAAAAGGGAAATTACAAGTTGGCTCTTTAAAGTCACAGAATAGGAGATGCTGATGCAACTAAGGGAAGGGTAGGAAGGGGCCCTAGGACACTCTTTTTGAAGCTCACCTAGAGGAATAGATCCTGAGGAATTCGGAGGGTGCAGAACACAGTGTCAGACTGACCTATGCCCATGTGTGCAAAGGAGAACAAGGAGCTGAAAAAATCCTTCCTGAAATGTTTTCCTGCAGAGGCAGAGGATACCCTGATGTGAGCATAACACATTCGTACGGCAGACTGCCTTGTGGTTTATACTGAGGTGTATACTTGTGTAACTACTCTGCAAAGCAATGTGCTGGCAACTGAAATAGTCACACTCGCACAGAATATTTGTATGTGCCAAGCCTGGGTCCCTGGATAGCCCTTGTTACCTGCTTACCCTGCAAAGGACAAGGTGCTAAGGGAGCCCTGCATGGAGGTTTTTATGTGACAGCAAGAGGAGGTGCTTTCCTTTTTGTTTATAGTTGTGTAAAGCATGAAAAGCCAGACTGTGAATGGGTTTAAGAGAGACCACCCCCAGCGTGCATGGATGCCTCTCGCTGTATGCATGGGTGTCCACTAAATGACCATCTCTGCATTGTGGTAATCTGGGTGGCAGCTTTGCATCTCCTCTGCAAGCATATTTTGTCCTATTACATGCACAAAACCATGGTCCCACGCTCCACAACATTGACCCCACCAACCACAATGCAGTTGCCAGGGTTAATGTTTTAAAAGAAAGGATGCTTCCACGGGAAAATCCTCAAGGGGCAGAGAAAGGAAGATAATTCTTGTGAGCTTCAAATCTACTGTCCATACCAGAAGCCTGAAGGAAATACGAGAGGAGAATAATATCCCATGTTCTTTTTTTGGTCTATGAAAATATGGGATATCTGAAAACTGAAGTTCCCTGTAAGAGATTGAAAAACGTGACATTCTGTCACCCTAAAATGGTTTGGGGTCTGTGTATGTGTGTCTGTGTGTGTGTGTCTGTGTGTGTGTGTCTGCTTGCTTTTAAGTAGAAACTCCCAGAAAAAAAAAAAAACAACCTTACATTTTTTAATCAGCCTTTTAATCAGCCTATCTGACTGACATTCTAAAACTGACTTCATTTTTCTCATGGGAAAGGAAAACAGGAACTGTCTCGCTTTAGTTAAATATTTTCCCTCAAAATAAAAAGCAACTATATCAAGATTTCAAGGGCAGCTTTAGTACGTGGAAACAAGTGCAACTCCCAGGGCAAAAATCCCTAGATATAAGTTCAGAAGTTAAGCAGTAAATGTTACTGACTATATCCTCTCCCATTGCAAGGTCGGTTTATTTTCTAAAGAAAGTACACCATTGGCATTCATATAATCCACCACATTTTAAGAAGTGTAAGGGATTAAGGTATTTGGCTGAAGATCACAAACTGTAATCAATATTCAGATTGACTGATAAAAGGAGTGTTAATTGGCTTTAAAAAGACATTACTGACGACCATCAATAGAGAAGAAGAGAGAAGCACTAGCAGATTATAGGTCTGATTTTGCAAAGGTATGGGAATACCCTGTGGGGTTTTTTTGGTTGGTTTTTTTTTGGTACACCTTTCGAATGTTAATGTTCTGCTGAAGATGGTTTCAGACAGGCTGCGAGTCGACTGCTGTACTCAGCCAAGCAGAATCCATTGAAGAGTTGCTGAGGCAGAACTGAAATTATAGCCTCACTTTAAAAAACCCGACAGTATTGCCAGCTAATTACTTCTAACACACAAATAGGATTCTCATTCGAGTTTGTGGGTTTTTTGTGTAAAATTTTAAGCCTTCAAAAGGCAGCTTTTGAACTTGGGTATTCACCGGTTCCTTGGCAGTCCCTGATCCTTTATGCTTAGAAATACCAGAAAGGTGCAGAAGAATGGAAACTAAAGATACTTGTAACTACCTGTAACTGCTGCAGTGGGAAATGGGTCAAGTTCCCTCTCGACTAGATGAAGGTATTTGTTTCACAGAAATTGATTTTCTAATTTTCTTCATTTATTTAATAGAGCTATAACCTTTATATTGCATATGCCTGGCTAATACTGTCTATTATGTCCTACATAGCGGGTCAGGAATACTGACATTAGACTTAAAAGTGACAATAATTAAATGAATGTAAACTGATTATATTGTTATATATTCCCTGTTTACTCTCTGGAAAGTATATTACAGTTCATCTTTTACTGATACCAGAAAGGGTAGTATAAAATCCATTTCTTGTCATTTTGAGCTGCAAACATTTTTTTTGGTAAGGATTTATGACGGTTAAGACAACAAATTTTCGACTTGCTGATTCTTGTAGGATCCAGCCTATAAGGATATCAGCCATGTTATTGGCTTTAAAAGCTTTAGCATTTTTGGTTATCTTGTTAATACTACACATTTAAGATATTCACTGTGGAGAAGGGTTGCAACACTGATGCCTGTGTATCTGTACATCCTCTTTTTAAAAAGAAGGAAAGCAGTCTGTTGGGTGCATATTTCAAACCATTGCATAGATTCCTGGATGGTGTAAATATATTGATGTTTCACAGATTTGTACTTTCAGATCTTCACAAGTAGTATCTCATAAAGCTAGCAATTACTTTAGCAAATGCAGTGAGTAATTCAAGCTTTTAGAACAACTTCGACCCTTTTTGTGTATAAATCATCCTTACACAGCTTATGTAGAGGAATTCAAAATATTATGTGAGCACATTAACACATTAAAGGTGAGCTTGCATTTTACACGTTCCATGGTGCATTAAGTAAAAGTGAGATGCACGGTATCGGAGAGGGTCTACAGAAAAAAGAACAGATCCCTTTCTAGCATTGTTTTATTGCTAAAATTAACCCATCAACTTGGTTTAATAATGCCGACAGCTGAATGGCATGGGGGGGCTCTTTCTGCATACAAAAATATGTCCTTAAAAGCTGTTGAGAGACGATGACGATATGTGCCTGCAGGGGAAGGGCAATGTCAGCTTGATATCAAATTTGTAAGAAGAAAAGGATGAAGCACAGGTGAGAAGGGCGTTGTTAATATATCTATTTAGACTGTGCAGCAAACAATAGCACAGGGTACAGTATGAAGGAACATAAGACACATTTGGGTAAAAGAGAAGGGCATGTGTAGATTAATTTGTTAGCCTGGCACTTTGTGTAATCAAGTTTTGTTTATTTAAGGTAGAATTCAAATGTCAATCACAGCAACTGAGCTGTGAGTGCATGGAAATATCCTTGCTCAAATAGTTTGTGTACAGATGTTTGAGCCTGAAGAAACTTGCCATGTGTTTTTGTAGCTAAGGAAGTGAGTAATCAGTGAAACTAGTATGGGTGGTATAGGAAAATCATGCACATGGTCTTGGCACAGCTGTGTGCTTGCTACATTCCATGAGATATTTCATAATGGAAAACCAATTGCTCCACTAATATAGGATACCTGCATATCAGGCATACGTTGTGAAGCACCCAGTGAAATCACAGGACCTTACAGATTAGGCCAGTAAATCTCGTGTGAACAAGAAGGGTAAAAGAAAGTCCCTGGGTTGACTTAAAAGAGAGAGGAAAATATCCTGTTTAATGTGTTTAAATATCTTGATGTTTAATGCCTTGATGTTTATTGCTTAATTGTAATTTTCACCAATTAATTTTTATGGGGCCAAAAGTGTAAGTGGGCAATGGACTTAATGGTAATTAAGTCAGCAGAACTATGTAGCTTGCTGCAGTAGCAGGAAATTTAGTAGTTAGTAAGGCTGCAAGCCGCTGTGACTCCAATGGTTTTCTGCTGGTCAGGTTCCTCCTTTGAACTTGCTTGTTTCAGAGGCTTTTCTATTTGTTTTATGTGATTTACACAGAACATTGTGCAGTGAATGATCTGTCAAGACATAGCAATAAACAGACGCTGCCACTGTCTGTGGTGTTTCATTGTTAATGTTTTCAATTAAAATATTTGCTTTAAATCCATGCATACATAGATTGTATATGTCACAGCTCAGTCTGGATGTCTTCAGTAGTTTCTTGAGTTACCAGTTCCTCAGTATTTTGAAAGACAAAGGGCCATCAATGCTAATCTGTGTGTAACTCCAACAATACTGGAACAATTTACGGCAATTGAAGGTCAGCTCCAGAGCTTCTGTGTGTCTCAGAGTACTCGTGCCATATTGCAGCTACATGGATGGGATGATATACAAGTTTATGAACAGGTAGGATACAGAAATTGGCAAAACAGGTAGAAGTAAGATTCTACTCAGCAAACTGGGATGTGATTTCCTACAGTCTCTTTGACTGTGACTACTCACCAACATACAAGTCTTTCATGGCAAGAACATAAACATATGGGAGTTGACACAAAATGCAATTTATGTTGTACATGATAATAAAGAGGGGGCAGTTTAAACAACAGAACAAAGCCAAACAAAGAACAAAATTTAATTATGTTGTTCCTAGAGGTGCAGATCTTAAAGCCATTCTTTCTGTTAGTCCTATTGTTCTCAAAGTAAGAAGCTTTGAACTGTGCACCCTAAGGAAATCCTTTTAACATACAGCAATTTTCAATTAAAGTCGACTTTGAAAGCAATGACATGCTGAAAGCACAGAAAGACCAATCAAAGGTCCTTCGAACAAGTTTAACTCTTCAGGGTCCTGAGAATTTGTATATTTGATGCAAATGTGTGGATGGCGCTATCAACTAATTAATGCAATGACATTTTAACTTCAAAAATCTTAGTGGCTTGACCAGAAGAGTTACCTTTTGGTGACATTTGACTAGGCCCTATGGTCACGGTTCAGCTACTGGGCTGCAGGTGGGCACCTGAGGCTATATGAAGGCTATCAAGGCTTAGGATGTGCCAAGGACTAACCTGTCAGATTAATGCCACTAATTATATGCAAGTTTTGCTCTGTTTCTTCATTTCTTTATAAATTTGGTGTCTTAGACTGTAAGCACCACCTCAGGGAGAGCTATAATTGAACTACCTAATGGATGTGTGCACACTGGCAAGGAGAAATTATAATAACAACCTGATGTGGATAGAGTGATGTGCAACTGTGTACTCATTAAACAAAGGATTAGACGCATCTGCAAGTAAGCCATTACAGAAAGTAATTGAAGGGAGCACCTCTGCATTTAAAAAAAATCAGGGCTAGTCATTTAAGTGAAGGATAATCTGTTTGTTCTATTGCTTATGATTTTATCTGAGATGTGGGGGAAAAAAAAAGAAGCAGGTCTGCACCTACAGGAATCTTGATTACACCAATGAATTTTTAAACAACCTTGAGGCTTTTCCACTCATGCTATAACCTGGCTCAGCTCTTAGTGATTAGAACAAGCGGAAAAGAAACTGATTCAGGTAGTGTTGTTATTATTACTATTGTCTGGTTACTACCACTTCCCTTGTTATGATCTGTATTTTTTATTTATTTGTTTTGGCTGCATGGATACCTTTGTGCTGAAACGGGGACCTATAGTGTGCATCACACTCCTGCTTTCATCTCTTGCCTCTTGGGATCTGCATTAAGGGTGGATCCTCGAGCAGAAATCTCCCTCATCCCATGGGGAAGGGCCTTTTTGCCTCTCTTTGCAGCTCCTCAGCACCCTCTTCCAGGCTCTTGTCCTCCCTGTCAGCCTTTGATCAGTACCACCAGGCGGGATGGAGCTCAGGCAGGGTGGAGGAACTCCTGCAAGGAGTGCAGAGGTTCTCATGCAAGAAAATACAGCTTAGGGGTATGTTGCCATGTACAGTCTTTATAGTCTCCTAGACAGGGAATGTTTCCAGCTGGAAAGCGTCGCTGGTGCCCAGTGCCAGCAGAGCTCTGCTGACACCACAGAAAGTGACGGCAGGGAGGAAGATGTGGAGCGCGGGGACTCCCTTATACCAGTTGCTCCAGGTGAATGACCAGAGGCCAGGAGTGTGGAAGCCCACGTTGCCGTGGCCAAGGTGCTTCCAAGCCTAATTACTTATGTCTATAGATATGCCCAATTAATGTTTTTAGCTAGTCACGTTCTCCTTTCAGGTACCCATGTACTTGTATCAGTACTATCAATCAGTACTATCAGGGGATAGTTAAACATAATTTTGTCACAAAGGAAATGGTTAATGATCTCATTTAAGTTTTAGCTTGCAAAAGAAGTGGTCCAAAGAGGGCAAAGGATGTGGTTATGCCAGGTATTGTGCCTTTCTGCGGAGACAAACTGCCTGCCCCAAAAAGCTTGCAATCATTCAGTGTAATGAGCACACTCAGAAGGCTGTCTGGAAGCCCAAAGCCTTGGAAATACATTCCTTTCAGCTTTGCAATGTAGTCTTAGTATTTTACTGCATATAGTCTATAGCATAAAAATTAGGATTCTGAGTGTGAAAAGCTGTTCAGACATCTCACCTGTTCCTAAAATCAGTCAATAGTGCTCACTGGTATGAAAATGAATATCTAACTCTTCTCTGTATTATGCCACTTTGGTGTCTACTCTGATCCCAAAAGGAAAATAACGAACTGCTTTTGCTTATCACTGAGTCACTAATTACACATATCTTTTTAAAATCAAGTTTCTTCAAAACTGGAAAGATACTGTGTACAGAATCCTTTGTCTAGTCTAAGTTTGACATTTAAAACCAGTATATCAAAAGTTGATCTTTTCTGACAGTCACAGATTTTCCATCTTCTGCATTTTCTCCCACGGGTGCTAACAATATTCAGATAATGCCTAGAAAAATGTCAGGAAAACCTTTCCTAAAACACTCTGCTCTGTGAAAGCAAGCACAGTTACTGTGTTGTGTGATTGCAGTTTCAGGAAAAACTGTTAAGTGTGTATAATATGTGTATAGCTGAGGGCATACACTTAAATAATATTAAAACCCATGACATAATGTGTGGGCTGAAGAGCTTTCTGAAGTCAGAATACCAGAGGTCTTTTAGAAGGGGCACCTCCCCCCCCCCAAAAAAAAAGTCTAACAGCTTTATTAAACTGTTTTTTCCTAAAATTTTGGCTCTCTCTATTAGACAGTCCTCTGCATTTTTTATCAGCTGGTAGCTGAGACACTCTTTCAAAAGACTGGAAGTTAACATTTTTGATCTTTCTATCCTTTCCATCATAAATTAAATCAGGCCATGCAGTTCCAATATTTTTGGTGCTTTAATACTTTCTCTATTTTGTTTAAGATACAGTTTTTAGAATAATCCTGGCAATATTCCACTATGACTATGCTTTCCTAATCCACTTATACCTATTAACTGCTGTTACTGAGGCATGCTTATAAATAATTACTGACTCCAGTCCAGTGATGGAGTGGTTATAATCATGTGAAAGTTTCACCTGTGCATGCTACATACTGCATTGTGTTCTTCTTTTTCTTCCTCTTACCATTAACACAACATGTTCAGCTGAGACAGCATTATCCTCCAACCAGTTTGGAAGCCTTTCTTTTCCTGAGGACACTTTACAGGTAATTTCAGTGGTGCTGATGACAAGGCCTGAGCCGCGGCATCCAGCAGCGCTTCCCTCCTGCTGGAAGATAAATCCAGTGTGCAAGGCAGGAGGAAGTAATGGTAGGCAGACACCCAGACAGGCGGTCAAGGGAGCAGACGTGCCAGGCAGGCGGTAGCACAGCATATGCTCAGCTGTCTAGAAACAGCCAAGTTCAGTCCCAAATCCTGGCGATTCGCTTGATGTGACAGAGCTGGTGACATAAAAAATATTTTCTTGCTAACTGTGTTTGTAAGCCTGATTCTGATTTTAAGTAAGAAGAGGAAACATTTGCCCTTGAGCTAAATTACTACCTGACTTACTTCAGGCTGCCTTCCTACATCTTCTCTCATTTCAAACACAAATTATTTATGCCTTTCCTTCATAAATGCTGCAGTCTTACAGGCACTGAATGGTTGCTGCCTTCCATCGTGGGGACATACACATTTTATTGGCCTGCAGCAGATCCTGGTCCATCCCATCTCAAAACATTTTTGGTTATGTACCATAACTACATTTGTTTTTCAAACCCCTCTCCTCCAACTTAGAGTAGCGTCAACTGCAGTTTGTCTGTCCTGCAGCAAGGCATGCAATTTGCCATTTCTGTGGGATACCCACAGGAGCAGTGTGATTAAACCCCTCGTTTTCCCCCTTGCAGGAAAGAAATGTTCTACCCCAGTCCAAATGATATGACAGGTAGGGAGATGTTACTGCCAGCTCAGGGTCTAGTGACATTTGATGTCGGTGGCTGGATTCTGCACTGGCAACAGAACAGTATGGGATTTCTAACAGGTCTCTTATATACGACACAGAGACAAGCAGACCTGCTGTCAAGTTCTTTTCCATCCCATTTTTCTCCATTAGGAGAAAATTGTATTGAAGTAAACAAACAAAAGGGCTATTCACAGTTAACATTGCTTCCCCCTTGTCCTACAGATAGCAAAGTGCATCTAAATGGCTTCTACTCTGACCTCAGCAAACTGATGATGAAAAGAAGGCGATTGTGGGATTATTCGTTCCAGCTTCCCTGGATGATGGATGGAGAGATATTCACTGCCACTTTGGTGCCATCTGGGAACATGACACCAAATTCTAGCATGACCCTGGAACAGAAAACAACGTTTGCCTTTGTGATTTTATTATTTATTTTCTTGGGAATCCTCATTGTTCGCTGCTTCCGAATTCTCCTCGACCCCTACCGGAGTATGCCAACTTCAACCTGGGCTGATGGACTTGATGGATTGGAGAAAGGCCAGTTTGATTATGCTCTTGCTTAGAGACTGAGAATTATGGAGGCTTATTTAGCACTCTGATAAAGAAAGAAAAATCCTGGAATGTCTCTTTATTTTGTTTCTGGTTTACATTTTTTCAAATATTGTAGGAGTTGCAACATACAACTATGCACACAATAAGTTTGATTTTAATTAAATACGAAAGCAAGTTAAATTTTTGAAAGTAGATTAGTGAATCTCCTCATTTGGAAAAAGACAAAGGTTTCATTAGCAGACTTTTTTCCAGAATGCATTGGGACAATATGTAGTGTATGTGATCTCTTATAACCAGCTAAGAGACACTGGAGCACGTCTTCTCTTGCGTAGCTTTTTCACCATTAACAAGAGTCTGTGGAGGAAGGTGTCTTACAAATGAGGTAAGATCGTGTTTTTATGACCTGTATGTAGTAAATTAGCTTTTCAAGCTCCACAAGACTCTTCTTACTCTATCTATCTCCCATGCTCTGGAGACAAGTGAGGAAGTTTCCCATACCGTAAGATAAGATTGAAAGAGAGAGAAAACTTCAGGAGAAAAATATTCCGCCATGTTTTCCTAGGTATTCAATAAGATGCTCTTTCTTAGCTTTAAGCAGTGATTAAGCTATGTAACACTAACAAATCACTGACTGAAATCTTTATTGTGAATAAATATGTAATGATTTTGGCCTATCTTTGTCTTTTTGTGCCCAAACTGATTTCTATTAAGATAGGTTTTTGCATTGTTCTTACAACAGCTTATGCAAACAAGTTTCAGTCTTGCATGTATTTCAAACCCTGCATTTCCAGCATTCACTCAGTCTGTTTATTTGGTGTGTAGGTCACAGTGGATTGTTTTTGTTTCCTAATTGGATGACTGAAACATTGGTGCTAAGAATCAATAAATAACCACTACCTTCTTTACCTATAAATGTCTTTGAATGTATTTGTACAATGAAAACCTATTCCTAGAAGTCAGTGTAAACAAAAACCTATCTGCATGATTGATCAGGGGAAGAAAAATATAAAATATTGAGTAAAATTTAGTAGAACTACTTAAAGCCCCAGTGGACGTTTGCAAGCATTGTTTAGCAGCACTGAAATACTATAGTGGTAACAACATTTGATGTACTGCCAGGAGGGAAAAGGCCACGCTCCTGAACACAGAAGAGTCTTGAAAAAGGTCCTAGTGCTGCCAGGCTTCTTAAACATTTAATGGAGTGGGGAAGGGAAGGTGCATGCTGCCTGTTTTCAGACAAAGTTTTACATTTAGCTGTTTTACTTGGCTATAATAATAACAAGCAGTTGGGAAGTTTTCCTTTGTGCTTTGGCTTGCAGCCTGTAAATGGAGAAACAAAGCCGGCTCCGTAGCTGGTACAGCTGGGGCTGTGCTGACTCACCCGAGCTGAGGCTCTGACTCTACCCGAGGCACTTATTGCTATTTATTTCCCTTTGCTGCTTGTCCTGTCCATCGGTTAAAGGTTGCAGCTATTTGTAGCAGAGGCAGTGGAAGGAGGGGTGGCTCTGCCTGCTGGCTATCACAGTTCACAGGAGGGCAACCAGAAGCCTAAACGCAGCTCCCTGACGAAAGAAGCTGGGCTGTCATCTGTCACTGCTGAAATACAAGCACAGCTTTTTTGCAGGGGTGGTAACCTTCGAGATGGAGTGGGCAGAAGGGGACAGGAACACAATTACGTTCTCCAGAAGCCATGAGGTACTGGCTTTAGCTACATATCTATCAGTGCCAGGGCACCTTGATCAAAGCAAACTCAAACTTCCAGATCATTTCCCAAAGGTAACGGCAGTGTGGCATACAAGAAATGTACCTGTTGTTGCACCAGTGCTGCCGAAAGCAACGTGTTGTCAATATTTAAGAAGCAGCAGTAACAGTGTTTCTCCCTCTGGCCCAGGATCTCTCTCCTGTGTCAGGGTCTCTTTGTTTGAAGAATCTGTACATTTTATTTTCTTTTAAAATAAAAAAACTTTTTCTCATAATCACACCTAAAGAAGGAGGTAATGACTCTTGTTAAGGGAATGTAGCACAGTGTTCAAGTGAGGCAATTTGATTCTTGTGTGGAGTTTTGAAGTTGCTGAGGACTATTTTGGAGACTTAGCCGGCCAGCATCTCTGGTATGCTTGGAAGCATTCCAAGGAGATATTTTTGTAAACCACTGGGATAAGTCAGTCTATTAAAGGGAATTTAATACTGCTGGGCAGTCACTTTAAGACAGCCTATCTGTGGATATTGCTAACTTGACTATAGCAAAGAGAGGAAATTCACACCCGTTCCCCCACTGCAGCAGAGACTTTTTCCTTTGCATTCTCAAAGTCTAACAGAAGTTTTCTGATGACATGCTGGTGATTCAGTTTTATGATAGCTCACTTTTCCTTGGCCTGGAGAAACCAGACCAGAATTTGAATGTAAAGGGTACTATTCCAGTCCACAAAGTAGCCTCTGGCACATCGCTGTGTCTCACAACTATATGTATCCACTGTGGAATGACCTGAAATATTAATGAGACTGGAAAGGAGGGCGGGTCTGTGTGTTAACGCAGCTGGGCTCAGGCAGTTCTGCAGCTCTGCATCACTCTGGTATAGGCTTTCGTCTATTATATCAGTTTCTGTAGAAAATCCTGTGCAATCTTTAAAAACTTTTTTTAGAATGAATATTTCTTGATATAATTTAAGCAAATATAGTCCTACATACTCTGGAGAAAGAAGGAGTATGTGTAATTTTTTAATAAATACCACATTTATGTTAGTTTGTTCAATCTAACTACAAGGAGTTTAAGTCAAAGGGCTACTGGGGACAGCTAAAGCCAAATAAGGAAGATAAAACTATGGGTAGACACCAGGGAGTAAAGCTGTTTTTCTCCAGTTAGGATTTCAAGACCTTTATATCTCAGTCATGACCCTTAAATGAAAGTGCTGGCCTAACAGCATGGAGCGGAGACGGGAGTTTTCAGCGACGTCTGGGGTGCATGTATGTGAGAATAGCCCTGATGCTGCTTCTCCACTGCAGTTAGAGGTTTGGGTGGACATGAACTACCTTTAAAGTAGCTCAGGTGTCAGGAATGATACAGCCACTGAAATCCACAGCTCTGTAGTCTCTGCAAGAGCTATCTAGGGGTTACTGCTGGATCTGTACACGTGTTGGAACTGCAGTGAAATGCGTCTGCCATTGCCATGCAACTAGAATGGCAACTAGAATCTGAGCTCTCTTTCTAAGGCAGCTGAAGTTGGGATCCAGCAGTACAGCTGTGCTAACTGGGAGAGAAAAAGAACCCATCAATCGAACAATACAGTTAGCAGCAGGGCAAACTTCTCCCTCACCAGAGATGGGGTTTATAGAATTGAATGGACTTTAAATTAAAGTTTCCAAGAAGAGAATTTTGTGTAAATAAGAGGAAATATGAATACAAACTTGTCTTATTTTCACTTTTTGTTCTGCCTGCTATGCACTCTGAGAAAATGCATAATGCTTGATTTTGGCAAAGTGGTCTGTCAAGCATAGCTTAGTCATCTTTTACCACACATGCACCCAGAGGAAGGCCTGGAGGTACCTGATGTGTGGCTATGTGGCCCTGTAAGCCTAATGGTGTTGGTACACAGGGATTTTGCAGGTTTGGAGCTCCACACAGAGATACTAGAGCTACACATATGAGATGTGGTCTTATGGGACACTTTCAAGAAGTCTAGCTTAGGAGTTGCAACTTCTGTTCTGATCTGTAGGTTATTTGGCAGGAATTTATACTCAATTTGGTGCAAAGATCAATAAACATGCCCAGGTCAATGACCACTGAGAAGCAGCCTGCAGATCCCCAAGAACTGCAGGAAAGAAGGTGAAAACCTTTGATCTACAGCATGACTGGGTCTGTGGCCATGACCTGAATTTTCTCCAGCACAAAATCTCTTTTTTTTTTCATCCTGGTTTATTGAGATATGCTTAGTCTGTCAAATGCGGCAAGTGTCTATTCATACTGATGTAGTTTGCATGAAAATAAAGCTATTGGTTTCCCACATTTCACATACTGCTTTCAGTGCTTCTCGAGTTCTGCAACAAAGTTTTGGACTTTTTCTTTAATACATAGGTTTGGTGTCATTTCTGCAGGCATTGATATGTGAGGCTGCCGTGGCTCCTGTTCTTTTGTCAGCGTCACCGTAAAAGCAGCTGACATTATAGTAATTTTTCTTTTTTCCCTCTTGGCACACTAACTAATCAATCCCCATCATGCCCTTAGATGTCTGCATTGTTATCTTCATGGTCTAGAAGGAGCAGTGAGGAGTGAAAGGTCTTTTTCAAGGCAGAGACGAAGACAACTTATTATCAGGGCTAAGGCAGGATCTGTGAAGCACAGCCTTCTGTCCCATGTTGAAGTCACTGTGTGCTAGTCAGCAGGGTAGTAGAAAATGCATCCTTCACTTCTGATATAACTGTAAAACACAGTAAGTCCTATCACACTTCCTTCTGCTTTGTATGAGTGCTGGTTTTTTACTGGGAGAACCAGTGGTGTGGCAGCTGCACTCAGCCTGCTATTTAGACCAGCACAAGATCTCAAAGGGAACTGGGGGATTTGTGCAATGCTGCTGTCCCGGCAACTTAATAACCAGTGCTTGAACTAGGCTGTACTTCCATCTTATGGATTTGATTTTCAGTGAGATTCTCTAGCTTTATCTGCATTTGTTTAAAATCTTACCTTGCTTCTTAAAATTTGCAGTAGAGGTTTACATACAGAGAAGTGATACTGAGAATTACGTCTAAGCAGACAACTGCTTTACACACAATGAAGCCATGGGAAAAAAATTCACATTTTTGACTGTCTGTTCCATATGGGGAAAAAAATGACAAAGGCCAGAGTCAGAACATCTAGGGATTACATCTTAGAGTAAATTATGTTTAATAACTCCCGGTCTGAGACAGGAGAAAGACTCACACATAATGCCAGCCCCTCATCTTTGTAATTCCATGGCTGATGCTGGTGGTCACTTCAGACTGCAGTGTAAATCAAAGCGGACTTAAAGGTCTTTAATCTTGTGGCATTAGTCACAGTATTCTTGCAACAGAAAAAGAAGTGTATTTATGAAGTTTTTGTAGTTGGAGGGTCACATTCTTAAGAGTTGATTCCCCCCCGACTTTGGCTTGATGTAATTGACTTCAGCTGCATTACTTTAGATTTACATCAGTCTAACTAAGAACCGGGCACCAAATTTCTAAACACATACAGCTGCATTAAAGAATTGGTAATGATGTACTGATTTTTAATACATGTGCAGTCAATTTTTTTTTATCAACTAGTTTTTGGGAGCAACAACATTGGTTGTTAAGCTTTAACAGGTCCTATAAATGCCATAACATCACTATGGTGACAACATGCTTTCACAGGCTTTCTGATGTGACAGAACATATCTTTATTCATGATGTTTGACAGCTAATTAAGGGGCTAGTCTCATAAAGCAGGCATTAAATTTACCATTAATAACACCATTTCTATTCTATCACTCTATTTTTGGTTAGGCTTTACAACTGGTTGAGATGTTTGTTTGTTTGTTTTGCTTTTTTATTTATTTACACTTTGGACACTTTTTGGCAGAGACTTGAAAATTGTCCTGTTTCGTATAGAATCTTGATCTGAGGTTATTGGAACATTTTTACTAGTGCATTCTAATAAATTTGGATAGGTACAAAATATCTCACTTGTGTAAAGTTTTACCAGCTGTTAAAAAAAATCTTCCTGATACTTTCTATATTTTGTTTTTTATGGTGAACAGCAGAGTGCAAAGAGTTTGATAACCAGAAAGGAGTGGCCATAAAACATTACTATGTATATGGCAGTTGTGTAAAATGAGATGTCGTCTCCTTTCTTTACCATCTGGATTTCTTGGTGCCAGGAGACTGCATTACACATTGTGGCTCCTCTTTCTTAAAAATGATTGGCCTAAGGTCATTTTTTCTCTTCCTACATTTTTCAGATTTTCAGATTTTTCTGCTTTAGTTTTTTTTCCTATAGTTCTTCCTTCTGTTTGGGATTCCAAGCTTGGATGCCTCTGTCTACTTATTGCCAAAGCTTTACTTCTCCCAGAAAGGGTCATTTCCAGGTGTAATCAAGCAAAAAGACATGCTGCAATGGACAAGGTAACAAAATATACAATGAAAGAATTCCAGCAATCAATCAGATCTTTAAAATAGTTGACGAATTGTGATTTTTATCTCTGTCTTCCATAACCCCATGACCTAGCTTATGGGCTACCTGGTCAAGAGTATTATTTTTAGTCATTATAGCTCTTACCGTAAACATGGATCAATCACTTCCATTAATTATTGCTAACTTCAGAAGACAACGTGACTGGGTTGTGTACAAAAATGCAGCTTCTGCCCCAGAAGTACTGTAATATGTTGGCCCTGCATATCTCACTACCAGTTACTGTAACACAGTGTAAAGTTACCATATGATGCAATGTTTTCAACTATTCTGGAGCTTCTCTCTAGCCTATATAGAAAATAGGTGTTATTAAAGTAGGAGAATGCTTATGTATACAATAATTAAAATGAAAGTTTTGAGGTGACTACAATGTATAGTTTTGTGGAATTTGATTGATAGTAAGTACTGGCTACTCCATGTGTTGCTGGTTACATAGCCGCAGACACAGAAATAATACACAAAATCACAATTTACTAAATATATCCTGGAGATTAAGACATAGATGGAGAAAGTTCTTGCCTAAAACAAACAGATAATATAGAAATACCATATAGAATAGTGTATCAAGGCTATGAAGTCTCCAATGTGTTTAGAAAATAATTATTCACAACTGCTAGTTAGTACATTTAAAAAAATTGTTTACCATCTTGGGTATGTAAGTACTCCCTTGACTTCAGTGGGCTGAAATTTGCTTGCACGCTTTCAAATACTTCTTGGTCTGTTCAAACTCATATTTATAGAAAGATTCAAATTTTCTGATTGCATAAATGCAAAAAAGAATCTAATGCATTTACCTAAAGAAAAACATGGTTAATCACGTACAACTAAATATGTGACAGTATTACCTGAAGCAGTCACTGTTATGACATAATGTATAGAGCATGTTTTTCTAAGAAAATAGTGAACAGCATAAAATCCTAATATAAACAAGCACAATAGCTGCTATCTCAGTCTGTCTTCTTGAAATCACTCCTCTACCCTTCATTGTGGAGTTTGTATCTACATCCGCGTTACATAGACATATATAGTATGTCTACCGCGCTTGCGGCTTGTGTAGGAAAACACAACTAAACTCCAGAGTAACAAGCTTAAATATTTCTAGTAGCCCAGCCATAGTATTAAAAAGCATGTTTTGGCTCAGCACTGAACAGATCCTGGATAGGTTCAGCAGCCCTCGCTAAGCTCTTTGTTGACCTTTGGTACTGATAACCAAGATACAGAGTTTACAGTTAAAAGGGATAAACCTCACAAGCATCCCCATCCCTCTAGACTGTAGCACTCGGCATAGTCCATCTAACACTCTGAGTAAAAAATAGCTGTGCCTCCACTCCATTATAATTGCATATTTGGATGGGTGTTATGATGTAAAAACAAAAATGAAACCCTGGGAAAGACCCATTCATTCTCTTTATAGAACAAAAACAGCCTCTGAGAAGTATGGAGTTATGCTAACATACAAAGGATGCATCAACACCAGACATCAAGAAAGGATTGATTTTTTTTTTTATATGCACATTAGTAGCAGCATTAGCAGAAGTTGTTGATAAACACACAGAGTAACAGAATCACAAAGGTTAAAAAGGACAAGGGGAGATCTGGTTAGATCAGGTTGCTCAACGCTGTGTCCAGCTGGGTTTTGAATATCTCCAAAGATGGAGATCTCACAGCCTGTGTGGGCAACCTGTTCAAGTATTTGATCGTCCTCAGGTTAAAAAAAAAAATCCTGTTGGAATTTCCCATGCTGAAACTTGTGCGCATCACCTCTTGTCCTTCCATTGTGCTCCTCCGTCTTCTCTGCACCCTCCAGTGGGGTCAGCTGTAGGCAGCAGTAAGGTCTCACCTGAGCTCCCCCTCCTCCAGGCTGAGCAAACTCTGCGCCTTCAGCCTCTCCTCACACATCAAGTGCTCCAGCCCTCTGATCGTCTTGGAGTCTGCTGGACTTGCTCCGGTATAGCCGGGTCTGGGGACCCCCAAATTGGACACAGTTCATCAGACGTGGTCTCCCTAGTGCAGGACAGAGAAATATCAGTGCCCTGGACCCGCTGGCTGCACCCTTGCTAACGCAGCCCAGGATGTGGTTGGCTGCCTTCACCACAAGGGCACACTGCTGGCTTACGCTGTTTTCTTCACAGCAACACTGTTCAGTAATTCCAAGTGCATTTTCTTGCAATGTAAGGATCACACTGGAAGCTCAGCTGCCTGAAGTCTGCAGTCATGGAGGTTATTTTCAGGGTGCTTTTTTTCACACAGGCAAAATTAAGTAGTAGGTGGATTTTTTCTTTGAAATTTTTATCTGTAAATTTTCATATTAATAATCCAGAGAGACAATTGTACGTAATCTAATTTTCCTTGTTTTCTTTTTGTGGAGAAGTACAGCCGGACTTATTTGATGATTCAGTAATGGCAGTAGGAAAACAAATCTATTTTCTTTTTATTTATAGCCCCTTTCAAATCTTCCTTGCAGTCCCTACCCATTAGAAAAAAAAAAAACAAAACCAGAAAGAAATCCAACAACAACAGAAAAAAACCCTTTTCTGCAATCAATTTCAATGGCTGCTTGGGCATGCAAGGATAGTTCTTGTCTTAGCGTTGGTAGCTGAAAAAGGCAGAAGGACTGGTCTGCAGTTTAATTCCTCTTCATAAAACTTTTTGGTAAATCCTTTCAAATAACTTGACTACCTAACTATACTACTTACTCTAGTATAGCTCATTACCTCCTCCTATAGTCTTCCTAACGCGCTTAGACCATTTTGTCATAAACAACACTAAAGCTATCAAATGCCAGGGTATTATGTAGCAACTGATGGCAGAACTGGTCTTTTCCACAGCAGAATAGGAGAGCCTCCCATGTAATGGTTTTATAAGTGTTGCATACATACCTTTTCATTTCAGGAGCTAGATTTTTGAGAGCAAGGATTAATGACAAATCATTATTACTGCTGAAATGCAGATCCACCTAGAAATAATCATGAAGCTGTTTTCCCCACCCTGTCAAAGACATTTCAAATGCTGGATATACCAGCGATTGTTTGGACAGGTTTTCTGGTTTTATTTTTCTACATACAGGATTTGGGCTTTCAGCACTTCCACCCTGCTTATATTGGCTAGATTATATGCACCAAGGGAAAGTGCCTTTCTGTTGTATGTGAAGAAATACAGCTATTGTCTATAGTTTGAATAGCAGATTTACTAGAAAGAAAGATCTGTGCTGAATGGGGCTAGGTCCACATACTTCATTTTTAAGAAAATTAAGGTTTTTTGCTCTACAGATCTTCCATATTCATTTTTTTCTCAGAGAAAACAAGAAGATATATAAATATTTTATTGAAAAGCTGTCATTTTCTGCTATTTTTCTTTCAAAAATTTGGAATAGGCAGGGAAGAGAAAGAGGTGCATATTTCTCAAATCCTTCCTGATTTCGAGAATAGGGTTGATGGATATCTCAGTTAGGACTCACCTTCTCCCTCATTAGTTGTAAAAATCCATTATTTCTTTGGGAAAGGAATTCTGAAATCTGCAAGCCCTCCACTGAAAAGAAAATTTCATCTCTGTAGAATCATGACACAGGAAGAGCAATAACCTAAGGAAATACACTGGAAGCAGAAACTGCTAAGAGAGGGTGGTCTGCTCATGAGCTGTGGACTGCTGACGTAATTTTATTAAGTTTATTTTGTTAATTGCTATTATTGATCTAGACCACTGGGCAACTTCCATTAATTTCAAGTTCCAAAATCATGACAAGTGTGTAAGATCTGCATTTTGGCTTTGTTTATTCCAGGATTACATCTGATTTTCACTGATACAGTTATATTATGAGTAAAGAAAGTTCACATAAGATCAGTTCTGTGTGGCTAAGGCTGAGTGTCCTCAGCTTCAGGCTGCATCGCACTGAACGCAAGTTATATTTTTAGAGGTTGCACTCCCATCCGGGAGAGGACGTGCGGAGGTGGGAGCACATAAGGGACTTACCGCAAGATAGTTAGCAAACAAAACGCACCTCCTGCCAGCTGACCCCTGCTTGCCATAGATTCAAGAGCAGAGGTGGAAATGCTGGGAATTACAGACCTGAAAGTCATAGCACATACGGAGCCTAAGAGGGAGTCTAAGAGAGTACTATGTTTCTCTCAGATAGGATTTGCCCGTCTTCTAAAAAGTGGTCAAGGGTTGCTCTTTCTAGTGACAAAATGTTTAAAATGCTGACAGGCTTTTGTATGGTAGGGCTGTCAGTGTGTTTTCTGACAGGGTTATTGTAGAGGTGGAAGCACTGATACTCTCGTCTATTTGTTCAGACATCTGTTCCTTTGAATTGCGTACAATAAAACAAAATTGGACTCCACAAATATCCTTCTGTGCCTGATGACAGAATCAAGGGCAGTACAAGCTGCTGGCCTACAACAACAGTTGGGAACTCAAAATTAAAACTAAGGGTTTGTATAAATGAGAAACAGTTAAGCATTATTGTTAAGGCAAAAAATCCCTTCTTCGACTTTCAATACCAGGTCAAGCGATCTCTTTTGCACCTTGGTAACTGTAAAGAATCAATTATTTGATTGGTTGTTTTTACCAGCTTTGTATAAATAAACTATGAACTTGTACGCAGACCTAACGGAGTGTGCTATCAATGTAGTACCAACTGCCACCTTAAAGCAGAACATATCAGAAGCAGCATGAATCAGGAAAAAAATATTCTGGGAGACAAATGACAACCTCTTCTGACGTGCATGTACGAGTGAGAAAGACAGAGACAAATACTGACTCTTGTGTCCTACACAGAATGGACCTCACAAAGGTGTGAAGGGGCAGGGAGCAACACTAATCTGACAGATCACAGAGAATTATAGACATTGGATGCAATACTCTAACTTGGAAAAAGTGAGCCATTTTGCTCTTAGCTGACCTAAGACTGCAGGAACACAGAGTTGCCTTTGACACTTCATTCCAATGCTAAATTTGATAGAATCTGAAGATAAAGTACAATTTTAAAAAGCAGCTATTTCTATTTTATTTTAAATTAATGGCATTATTTCACATGCAGTGGAATCCATTTCAGGCTATTAATTTGTATCTTTCAGTTTGCCAGTAAAAATTGTGCAGAAAAAAAATCATTTGTGGAAATAGTTCCTGTTCCTGTCTAACATACCATAAGCAACTCAGTTCAGAGTACAGCTTGTTTTTCTTAACACTATTTTGAAACATCACCTGTGTTTATCATATCTGGTTAGCTGTGCTGAAGTGCAGTATATAATTAATTTCAAGCTAAACAATTTCTACTGTAATAATTCTGTCTGGAAAGTGTATGGGGCAGATCAAAAGTATTCTATAGTATCAGCCACAATGAACCACTTCAGGTGGCTCAGATGTGCTAGTCATAGCTTGAACACGAAGGATAGTATTCAGCTAGCCGTAGGGTTTGTGCTGATGGACTTACCTGGCAGCAGGATAATCTCTGCTCGTTTACCATAAAGTGTGCACTGTATTAGATGAGTCTATTTGATGATACAGTTTGTAGAAGACTTTATAGAAGACTTGTCACAAAGCTAAAGCTAAATTGGTCAAAGGCAATTTGGGAGAGAAGGATGCCTAGATGGATGATGGAAAAACTGGACCTTTTTTCATACTGTATCAATAACGTTTAATAATCTTCCAAAAGCAGGTCCCTGCATACTATAAGCAAGGGAATATCTGCTATATTTTGTTATTACTTTTATGAACATGGATTTGATTTCTGCGTCTAAGGTCTTAAAAACTAAAGTAAAATAGTGGTTACTGAAGTGCTTTTTTCCCCCACTAAAAATTTGATTAAATTTGAGTATTACAGGTAATTTGCAGACATACTGCAGTCCTTGAAGTCCTTACTGTAATTTTCCTGTGAGTATTAACATTAATTATCCATAATTAATAAATTAACATCTATCTTTGGAATACTGTGTAAGAATTGGAAAATATAAACACAAGCCTATAAATTTGGTAAATTGCCCAACTTTCAATCTTCACAGTGCTGGATTTCAAAACTGGGTGATGTTTACAAATTATTCCGATTGTGGGACTACATTTGGGATTGGGACAGACTTTGAAAAACTAAACAGAACTCATAACAGATGTGATGCTGCTGCACCTATACTCTGAGATCTCCCAGCTGACTTCTGAGGAGCTGCTCATCTCACTTGGTGTAGATGTTAAGGCTGTTCTGTGACCCTGTTATTTCTTGACTGACTCCCTTTCTTCTTTCCTTGAGAATTACTTCCCTGTTCTTGCTAAATGTGCAATAAAGTCCCTGAGTATGGGATTTTTTAACAACTCTAGATTTATCCTTTGGAACTAGAAATATTTTAAGACACATAATTGGATCTGTGCTAGCATCTCTTTGCTTTTCTACCACAGTATTTGGTTAAGCACTCTCCTAGCCCTCTGTTTTGTGCTTACCACAGTTTGGGCTGGACCTGAGACAAAAAATACCATTTAAGATTTAAGACTTTCCTTGCATCTTTCCAATAGTGGGACCAACTGGTGTCTCCTCTGGTGCACAGAAGTGCAGCTAGACTGCCTCAGTTTCTCTACAGCTCTCTATAGCCCCAAGGAACAATTCTGTCTGTCAGAAGTAGCTGGAACAGTGTGTGCAATACTGCGTCAGCTGTGCCTTGCTGCCAGACACACACCTTCCTCTTGAAGCTATGAGGAACGTGGCTAGAGCCCGTGCGCCCGCTTCATCCTCCCGTGCCAAGGAAATGCCACAGTGAAGTGGTCAATCAAACGTGTCAAGCCTGGATCAGGCCCAGGAAGCTCACAGCTGCTGTTAGAGTAGTGCTTCTCAGCGTGCCCACTGCTAGCGAAAGGACAAGCTTGAAAACGTGGCCTGAAGAGAGGGAGGAAAGACCTGCAGGAACAGGTTAGAATTCCTCAGTTGACAGGAGAGCAAAGCAGCCGGGAGGCCAGAGCAGGCATGTTGCTCCTGTTGCTGACCTCTGGAGAAAGAAGCACAGCACTCTGCCACGGAAAGCAGCTTCTGCGTGTTTATTTCAGCAATTTCTCTGAACATTCATTTCCTGTAATCTGAGTTCACGCTGGGCTTTTTATTGTCTTTTTAAGCTTAACTGAGGATAAGATAAAACAAAAACCTTGAAGGAGAACCTTGGCCTAAGGGACAAGGCACAGGCATCTGCTGCCACAGGTGGGTACGTTGTCCAGGGTGGATGCATTGTAGATATGCTATTATTGGGAGATTTCTCCTCGTGTTCTCCTTTTTTTTCAGCCTCTCCTTACAAAATGCAAAACCAACGATGGTACATCTGGACTGCAAGTATGAGAAATTTAATGCTCACATTTAGACAAAATTCCTTTGCCAGTCATTGACATTTATGAGACTAACTAAAGTTCAATCTTTCCTGAGCAGAAGATTCCATATTCAAACCCAAATGATTACATCACCAGTACAGTGATTTCAATAAAAACACTATATTTGGCTCAATTTATCATTCAGTTAAAGGTCGCAATAATGAATTAGACAAAAAAAAAAAAATTAGACATACTAGTGTAAACTGGTGCAATTATTTGCTAGTGTAACTATGACCTAAATTACTCTTGGCAGTAGGCTAGGTGTGGAAGGCATGTAGGAAAAAGTCTTTGGCTCATGCAGATTGGTTTGGCCACCCTTCCTGGCAGTACTACTCATGGTAAACGTGGCTGAACTTAATGAGTGAATTAAAGCATTCCCTTCTAAACAATGTTGATAATCATGTCTGTAACACTTCAGAAACCTGCATTCCCTAAACAATGTTGATAATCATGTCTGTAACACTTCAGAAACATGCATTTTTATTAAACAATGAGATGCTGACCGGTTAGGCTCTGGTACAGATGCATGACAGTGTGCGAAACAGGTTTCTATGTGTTGACAGCAGGCTTATTAATTTGAAACCATACATTGGCTGGATGCAAAAGTTAACGAGCAGCACAACGTTGCCACAGGTCACTGCCTGACTGGATGGTGTGTACTGGATCTCCCTGGAGAGGGATAGCCTTTTGCTCAGAGTTGCTTTTAGGAAAAGGGTTAAGTCTCTGGCATGGTCCCGTCTCAGGACAAGTAAATCTGTCATGCAAGGTAAGCTGAACAGAGCAAAGGAAGAAGGGTTTATTTTCCCACTCGTGATCCACTGAGCAGTGCTAGCAATTCCTGCAATTATACTAGGAACACGAACATGAACAGGATGACACACTGGGGTGAGTAGGCTGTCTCTAACAAGTAATGACTACAATGTCTTAGAAAGTGATAGACAGAATCCAAAAATCCACGTCATTATGGTCAGAAAAAATGCAACAGAAAGACGGAGAAACATAGCCAGATTGAAAGAAAAGGGAAACAGTCAATCTTACACGTACTTACAGAAGTGTGCAACAGGACCAAACATGACATGTACGCACATAAAAAAGAGAAAGTGGAGTAAAAGAAAGTATACCTCAAGACAAAGAAACCACAGGAAACCATGTGGTTACACTGAGACATCATCCACATCATTGCAAATCACTTACTTTTCCTTAACAGAGATCTGCCAGTGCCTGACCACCATTTTAAGCTCCACTCACTCTTGCAAAATGGAAGCTCTGCATCTGTAGCAGAACTGGCTATTTATGATTTGTTTGCCAAAAACTGCATGGTGCTGAAGTGACAGAGATCATGTACTGTTTTATGTAAAACTAGCCATTTTAGAAAGAACAAAGATTGCTTCCTATTTCTTTGAATATATCCTTTCAGAGGAGGAGCCATTGATTTCTGTTTTTTTTTTTGTAACAGAAGAGTTTAAGCAAACCAAGCACACTTTAGAGTATATACTGGCTTTTAAAATGCAAAGCAATGAAGCTGCTAGATGTTGCTCATCCATATAAAGTTTTCTGAAATGGGTGTTGTGAAGATTGCCTTTACGTTAGCACCTTCTGGCACACCCTCGCTCTTTGCAGTAGGTGATGGTTGAGAATGTGACGAGGGGAGATGCACAAGAGTGCCTGTGTTCTGATATCTGTTAAGCTGTTTAATAAAAGAGCTCTTTAATAAAAGATGCTGTTAAGCCTCTTTTATTAAAGGTTTATCTTAAGTAAAGGGTCCAACTTGGAGTTCTCCATAAATGCCACCCAACAACTTTGTTATCACATCAGTAAGCGCATTTTCATCCCTGCTTAACCTTTCATCTGAAATAGCACATCTTGGCAGCAGCTAGTCAGAAAAGTGTTAAAAGACATGCCCAGTTGGCTTGATGGGTTTCTAATGAGAAACCCTGCCCAGCTACGGGGTAAGATACACTGTTATGTCAGCTGGGACAAAGAGGGAGAAGAGAGGAGATGTGTGGCTGGGAGGGACCAACTGACTGACTGGTTGACCTTGAGTGAGGTTCCCTAGAGCTCCAGAGTGTTGCTATGCAATGATGAGGCTTTGTAAGAAAACCTGAGAGAAGGGAGTAAGAAGGTGGTATGTAAACTAGAGGGCATGAGTGTAATGGGGCTCACCTCCACTGCAGCAAGAGGCCCTGGCTGACTAAAGTCTCTGACTCACAACTTTGTTGTTTTTTAGCTAGGGCAACTGCAGATGTTTCTGATCTTTAGCAGAGCAGCTTTAGTCCTGGTAGGAAGGGAAGGGGGTGGCACAGAGGGAATGGGAAGAACGGGTGGCACAGGCTGATATCCGAATGTAAACTGAAATCTCTGGTGTTCTGAGCTACTGTGCTGTGAAAAATAGCCCCTTCAACTACTTTTCTGTAAATCTGTGCAGGGTTGTGAGTTTTGCAGCAAGGCTGATGGTGGCCTGTAACTCTGTGGAGTGAGAGACTCTAGCTTGTGGTACAGGTCAGTTGTCAGAATCTGTAAGTCCTCCCGGGGACAGCCTGTGAGCTCTCTGCCCCCTGAGTTTGCACTGATGAAGCAGGATGAATGTATTACTCTACCAGGTTGAGTGGCCTACAGACAGGATGGATATGTCACCCCAGAAATGGCACTGACCCTCTTCTTTTTTTTTTTTTCTCCCTCCTCCTCCCTCCCACATGGGGAGGCATAACAAGGAAAGAGAAAAGTGCCTATGGACATGGGATTGCCCACTCAAAGTAGGCAGCTAATAAGAAAAAACTGGGATACCTGCTGCTTGTAAGGGGGAGTCTTCCTGAGAAATGCAGAACTGGTCTAAACTTGTTTGCATTTTTTTGTTTTTTCATAGCATCAGCAAAAGAGTATAGACATCCAGGAGAAATGACAGTCCCAAATATGCTGAAGCTTAAGGGTGATGAAGGTCCCAGCAAATGGTGCCTTGTGTTAGAGACTGGTCAAGATGCAGCCCTTGGAAGAAAAAGGTTGTGGGACCTTGAGGTATGGCAGGGTTTGCATGATGTTAGGGAACTGTGAACACTGAATGTATGAAGGTACATACCAAACTGAATGTATAGATGCTGTGGGATATGTTCCTTTAGGTAGAACAGTTTGGGATTCACCCATCTGGAGACCACAAATAGTGTCCTATACTCATGTACAGATGCTGGAATGTGCCCGATTTTATGTACACATCTGTGTGCGCACGCATGTGTGTGTATGAGGTCATGCAGTCAAACAAGATTGTAGCCTGCTGTTACAAAATCATACAAAATGTCTGCTCTGCTTTACCTACAGCTAGGGCTAATATGCTGACTGCCTGAGTAGGACTAGTGTTTGGCAGTTCCTTTGCCTAATCATTTCAGGTTTGTTTGCCTCCTACTTCTGTGTGCTTCACACTTAATTTACAAGTGGCTAAAAGCCAGTTTCTCTGAGAACTTAGTCCCTTTGGAGACGTTCTCAATTATTTATGCCTTTCTTCAACAGTGAGTCTATTATTCTTCTGCTTTGTCTGCAATGAATCCTTGTGTCCTCTATGTGAGGAGTATTCTCTGTTATACAAAGATGCTCCATTTTTCGCAACAGCTGGTCTCAAATTTCCAAAAAGCTAAACAGTTTCTGTAGGTGATGATTTAAAGAGATCTTTGTTGGAGCACATAACTACGATGCACTGGGCAGAGTAATAAACCTCACAGGAAAAAACTTACGTGAGGGGAAAGAGTGACTGATTCCCCATTGAGCTGTGAACATTTGCTAACCAGATTATTCAGTGAAAATTATCCTTGGAGTAGAGAATGGTGCAAATCCCAGTTATTTTAGGGGTGGAAGTGTGATGTGCATGAGTAGTGCCCCATGTTATTTTCTTCTTCTACCTGTCTGCAATCTCTGTTTTTGCTTATCCTCACCATTTTTTTCACAAATGACTAGGCCTCTAGCTTTTAAAATTCATTTTAATTAACATTTTTCCTTTCTTTTGGCTTTGCAACTTTCAAGCCTTGTTCAGCACAAGGCTATTTTGGTCATGCTTAGTAGCAGGCAATCTTGTTATAGATCGTTTATGGTGCTTCTGCTATGACTTTTTCTTAGAATTGTCTGCTGAGGTTTTTACTTGATCCTGTTCAACATTGATTTCTACACTCTGCTCCAGTTTAAATGTAGAACATTTCTCTTAGCTGGTGTATTACAACTTCTCTCATTTTATTCTTCTCTTTAAACAGTTGTTCTATTCTGACTCCTCTCCTTCAAGCATTGTCTTGTTGCTTGTCTTCAGATAACTTTCTTCAGCTGCTTTTTAGCTTTTATTATAATTACTATAAAATTTCCTCTTTGTGTTTAAAACATTTGTGGAAGTTTTCTACTCTTTTGACATTGAGGCCTTATCTATCTAAACAATCCTTCCTTCTTCTATCTTCCTCAGATTGAAAACTGAGGGAGAAAGAATTGAACAGGGCAACTTTTTTCCACAAGGATGTTAAAAAAATGGTAGAGATATCACATGCATGTTTTACTGGACAATGTTGAAAGTCACCTAAAGAGAGCTTTAAGCAAGGAATATTGATAAGGATGGCAGAACAGGATGATATAAATGAGCACAAATAGTATTTTAAAACAAAATGCATCTTTCTCTCCACATACTTAATTTTATTCAATGAACTATTAGTAGAAGTTGTCTAACCATTTTTAGCAGTGAACTTTCTATTTGATTAATTCTGCATGTTGGTCAAAGCAATATGCTGTGTATGAGCCTTTTGCTGGGTGTTATGTAGAGATTTGCTTCTATCATCAAATCTCTACATAAAACTTATGAGACCATCCTTTTCCTGCAGCTCTTAATAAGTTAAGTGAACCTTAAACAGGTAAAGCTGAAGGGGAAAATGATCCTTCTGTCCACAGCTATCAAGAACAGGCAGAATTCTTGGCACATATGTATACGTATATGCTTAATAATAGATTATTTTTGCAGCTTGAAAGCACTACAGTTGTCTAACAAACAAAATTGTTTCAATCTTAGTGTGGTTAACTCTCCATCTCAGAGTTCCCAGTTTACTTTACATATAGATGGGTGAAACTGGTGTATGTGAGTGAGGGTATATGTGTTCTAAGTAACTATTGACCTTCCTCTATTTCAAAACACAAAATTAAAACAAAGAGCCAAAGCACCTTGCCAGTAAGGAACTGATCATAAACCATGTTAGGATGCATCTCTAGAGAGTTTAAATAATTATTTCCAAGGGTAGAGTATGAATGGACAAACACTTTTAAATCCCTGCTCTGTTTCCAAAAAATAAGTGCCATTTTTAAATTAGGGGGTTTATATATATACGAGCATTTTCTAAGCCTTTCAATTTTTTACTTTCTAAAAGCAGCCATGTTTGACTGTAAAATATTCCTCCTGGGCTCTTTATCTATTGAAATTAGCAAAATTTTTAGGTGATTTTTTTTAACCTTCATGGAAGGTGGTTCACTGACTCTCCATCTGTAAGCCTTAATGCGTTGGTGCTTTGCAAAGGTGTGTTTATAGTTTTCATAAATATACTTGTTAGTAAAATGGAAGAGCAACAAATCTCTAGAGCTGTTTCTGAACAATTGTTATACTAGTGTTATTCAGTGATGAAGACTGCTGTAATAAATTTGTGTGGCTGCTATCAGTCCCTTGGCATTTTAATATTTTTACTTGAACTGTGTTCATATGTAAAACTTCACCCACGGGTAAAATTGATCTGCCAAAATTGTTTTCTAAGGTTGAAAAGGCACTAACATTAATGCTGTGAAAGCATGTGATAAATGCTCGCCCTTTGCAAAGAAATTGTGAACTTGCTGTTGTAGGCTCAGTCTCAGTTTTGCTGCTGTAAGCAGTTGTGTTTTAGCTACTCAAACCTAATGTTGAAAAGTTTGTAACACGATGACATAGTTAGAAAAAGAGGAAGGAGGTAAGTGTTGCTTTTGTCCTTAGTAAGTGAAACAACAAGCGTCTTCTTTTGTACCACTAGACTTCAGTAGTTTTATTTGCTTCAACTGCAGTAAAAAAAAGGATGCATGCAAGGAACCTTGGGATCCCTGTGTTTTAGGCAGGTAAGGAAGGCAACCTGACTGAAGAAATTGCTGATCCAGACACTAGCTGTTCAGATAAATGATATAAATTGCCCAGGTTTCATGCATCTTTTGTTATATAAACCGCTGCTGTAAAAATGAACTTCAGTCTGGTTGCCTTGAAGCTGGAGGGAGAAACCATTAATTAGGGAGAACAATATGATAGAGCTTAACAATGTATAAGTCAATGAAACATTAATTCCTTAAAATGCAAACCCCTGAAAAGTCAACCAAAAAGGGGTGGGAAAGGGTGGGAAACAAGACAATGTTGTATTCTTAGAATTTGCTATGAAGACATGGAAAAATACCATGCCCAGCACACATACTCGCCAGAAATCTCTCTTTAGACAGAGAGACAGAAAAAAAGTTGTCTGTTGAGCTAACACATTGCTTAATCAAGGTTTCACAACCAGAATTACTCCTTGCCATTTGGAGAGTGATTAAGTTTTGGCTGAACACATCTGACTATTGTAGAAACCTAAGCTAAGAAACTAAGCTTCTGCAATTATGTTATCTGTCTCCATTGATTTTTAAAACCGGTTTTAAATTTTCAATGAAATTCAAAATGGGACCAGCAATCTTGCAGATAAGTTTCCACAGAAACAGAAGGTAGAAGGGAGAGAAGGCGCTAATTAGGGTATCCCATTTAACATGACATTAACTTGAGTTCTTTTCTATGTGGCCAACCAGCAAGCCCAGAAGACTCATCACAGGTATGTAGATCAAACACAGATGTAGATCATGTAGATCAACCCTCACTTATTGCCTTTTGCACCTGTGGAAGGGAACTGGGTGGAGAAAAAAGAAACAGAAAAAGGTGATGGGCAACAGAAGAGCTATGAGTTGGAATTGCAGTGGTGCAAGTAAGAAGGAGAAGAAACCAAGGCCCATTTAGTTCCACTGTCTGAAAGACACATCTGTTGAAGCCAGTCTTCTGTGTGTAACAATAAAGTTACAGATGGCTTTGCAGGTTTCAGCTCAAACTTGGCTGTTCGCTGCTAAGAGAACTTTGAACCTGAGCTTTGAGTCACTTTTGGCCTCTTTGATCTCAACAAATTATGAGCTACAGCCCAGGCGTTCTCAGCTGGAGCCTCCAAACTCCTCAGTGAGAACATAGGCAACAGTGCTGGGAAGGTATAATCTTAGAAAATAGTGAGTTCTGCTCATGACAGAACTAGCAATTGTCCTTTCTTTTCTAGGTTCTTTGGGAAAACGTGCACTCTCCCTCTGAATCATAGGGGAGGAGAAGCAAGAAAATCGAGGCTTTGGGTCAGCCTTACAGCTGTTGTGGGTAGAGCTCAGCAGTTTCTAAGACCTTCCTCTACTTAAAAGTATATTGAAATGCTATTTGCATTCTGGCTATCAGAAAGAAGTCAAGCTGAGCTTCTCTCCCCTCCCTCTCCTTTTTCAGTTATTTACAGCTGACATAAGGACTCAGAAAGGTCCCTTGGTTGGCACATTTGAAGGACTATGCAGTTCTGGTTCTCCTGCAAAAGAGAGAAAGCTGCAGATCTCCCAATGTACCCTGGCCCAGAGTTCACGCCTCACTAAATTAGTGTGATCACACTTCTGAGTTTACATGTTGTGGCTTCAACACAGAGTTTTACATAACCCATTGATACCTCTACAATAAAGCTGATGAAGGTCAGAATTCCAGCTGGAAACATCACTGACTATAGCATCATATTGCACTATGTTTATAGATGGGCTGGGGACTTGTGACTACCAGCAATATTGAAATCCTAGACTATTCCCTAGAGCTTTTCCTCTCAAAGGAAGAAAGAGGCAGTAGTTCACAACTAATCCGCAATTAGTCCATGATGACTCCTGTTACCAGTGGTCATAATGAAAATCGAGCTATTTCAGAACATGTGCCAGGGAGAAATTTCCAATCTGATGCTATAGCAACTACTCATTGCTTTGCTTCTCTTGAAAGCAGATTTGTGCATTCAGTTTCACTTCACTATTATCATAAGTAGCAACTAAAATGAGTTAGAAAGTTCTTCAGTCCTGATTCTTATCTCACCTGTAAAAGTGCAAACTAAGAGTAAGTCAATAGGTGGATTAATTAATTAAAGAAATTTAATTCATTTATCAGATAAAAACTAAGGGTTTACAGCTCTGAGCAACAGATGACAGACAAAAATTGGATGACTATAGCTATTGTTCTTGAGATAGAAGAGTCTGAGATGTAATGACTTGTTCAATGTTCTGGACTTAAAACTGCAGAGGTTCAGAACAGATTCACTGGCAGGTCAGCCGTGCTTACCTCTCATGGTGGCACCTCCTCTTAGAGGAACTGGGCAGACAGCTATTCATGGTGTCCTCCACTAGCATCTGGTCCCAATCCTTTTGACTTCTTTTTCTGCTTTTGGAATACATAAAAGTACAGCCTCCAGAGAAGACAGTGAGACTCTTTACTTACTTCTGCCATATTTACATTCTTCAAATGCTTTTTGGATTTTTTATATCATTTTAGATTTAGTTTGTTGAGATAAATTTTGCATGTATCTTGACTTATGTTGTAGAATGTAACTTAGGCATGTAAGCAGAATCTGAAAATGTTCATCCTCTCTCAGCTGTCTATGAAATATTCTGTGTTTAGTCAGAGCAAGCAAAATAATCCAGATCTTACAGTATTGCTGTAGCTTTGTAGCAGCGTTTACTCTAGTGATTCAAACACTGAAAGGTTTGAAATAAATATATTTATAAGGTGTAACATAATAGGGTTTATGGAGACTTCAGAGATGTAAAGAGGCTTGAAGGATGTTTCTAGGCTCAAAATGCCATTTATAGTTACAATCTTGGGCTTAGAGTTTACCTCCTTGTCTTGTGTGACCCACAGATGGTGCCAGCATATCACAGATAACCATCTTGTGTCAGAGCTGGGATCATTATTAGCTGTTGTCAGGTGGCTTTCATCCCATCTCCCTGATAAGTGAAAGAGCATATCAGTGTGCTGTTCAGATAGCATTCTCTTAACGGAGATTGATAAAAGGACTGTGAATAGTGGATGTTGCTTTGGGCATTTTGTACCTGTTTTGGAGCACACATAGCCACCATGGTAATCAGCTGAGTGGCAGACCACTAAAATGTTGTAAGAGGACATTCCTAAAGCAAAATTCCACTTCCCTCCCATATTGTGGAAGTAAAGCTACACTATATCTAAAGACCATTTGGTATGACAGTAAACATACACCATTGTGGTTGAAACCCACTGACAAGCTTGGAACAACATTGTGCAGCATGAAAGGTGCCAAAGGAAAGCAAGGCATAATGAATATTGAAAGCTCTGACATCTGTAGCTGCTGGTGTGCTGTGAAAATAAGACTAATCTTCTCACCAAAGAAGCCACAAGAACTGGATTCTAGTATGTTGAATTGATGGAAGATTTCATCACTACATTCAGTGGGAAGAAAGAATAATATTGCTGAGGGCTTGTGGTCTGTTTGAGTTTCTTTATTTCTTTCAAAAGATGTTCAGTGGTGCTCAGGTGCTGTAAGTAGACATGAGAAACATTCTGAGGGGAATCTGAGCTTGCAGTCTGAAGTAGAAAAGTTATGACTTGATGGTTTCCAATGTGATTTTGGTAAGTTATTGCCTCACTTCAGCAGAGCATGAGAACATGCTAAAGTCCTCCGTTGCAAGCAGGACAACTAAGTTTATAGCTACATCTTGTGGAATGTCAAAAAGATTAGACACTGGTTTTGACTTATCTGTGGATTTTGAGTGATGTTACTGAATTTGTGATGAATGAATGAACCCACATGAATTCTCTGTGGATTTTGAATCCATGTTACTGGATTAATTTCTTTAGAAAACAGAGGCTCTGTGCACTCTTACTGCTATACATTGTTTAACTTCAAAACTATAAATTTGTCAGTCTGTTTATTAAATGTCAGAAAATGCTTCATCAAATAGTCTTTTAACATGCTGCCACGTCAGATTCTTGACAGAAAATATGGAAGTGTGGGAGGGCAGCTTATAATCTCATAATTCACCTTTGTTTGTTGGCAATGTCAGTGCTGATCCACCATAGAATATTTATTTTGAAACCTGACGTTTTTGCAAAGTATAATCAACTTGAAAATGTTAAGTACTCAGCACTTCTCTAGGGTGTGAAATCTATGTGATTTTTCAATAAACTGTACTTTTACCTATGACTCATGAAATATGGAAATCAGTTCAATTTTCTGGGAATTTGGAAGATTGTGATACCATGTGTAGAATTTTAAACCAAACAGATCCAGAATGATAGATATCTATACGTCTTTGCAAATGCAAGCTTTGAATTTACAGCTTGTGATCAAATCTAACTGTACAGAAAGACATTCCTTTCCAAATTTGGTTTCCATATAATCCTTGTTTTGTTGAAAGTGGACTGTGAATCTCCAGTCACTTACAGCAAAACGTGGCACTGTGTCCTAGTCCTCCATTGCAACACTAATGCTACCTTACTCCTTCTACCAGTTCCTTGTGTCACATTTAACATAGGCATGGTAGCTAACTCAACAGAACGTCTTTGCCGTAGCAGTTTACCCCTTTCCTAAAGCTGCTGTGGTACCTAGTAGTACGTCTTTTCCTCAAAAGCAACTAAAAATTTTTCTTTTCTCAGGGTAGATTGTTTGCTTATAATTTGTCCCAAAAATGGGGAATAAGCAACCTAAAGGATAGGTAAGATTTTGGACTACAGTTTTCTTAGACTGTAGCTACATGATTTTAAAAAACGTGTTCAGGAAACAGGTTTGAGATAATTACAAATGTTAAGAAAAGGTTTTTCAAAGCACAAAATACACAAACCTACACCCCAGTGCTATACAAAATTAACATATATATACATTATTAGTTTGAAAGGTGATATATCAGGCTTGTGGTGAAAGATTTTCTGTCTTGGAAACAGATATATTTCTTTCTCATTCTAAGATATTTTGAGAATTCATACACTGCAGACCAGTGACTGAATCAAATAAAAAGACACATGGCTCTGATCAGCCAAAATGAGACTGTACTCATTAAATATTCAATCCTAAATATGCTGTCCCCGAAAGCAAAATAATATAATACTGAAGCTGAATGTCTTCACCCGCTTTGCCATCTATGAGTGAGTGTGGGTTGAGTCATGACAGTTCATCTCATTGTTATGAAAGCTCAAAACATTTCTAAAGAAATATTTTCCTTCATGAAAATTGATGTTCCTTCAGTATCTTCTGTGGGGAAACAATCACTTCTGGCATACTTTTTCCATGGGTCAAATCTTAAAGAAATCATATTTTGGAGTCAATTTGGCTATTGGCATTTGCCTGACTTTTTGGGTGCCTGTTTAGAGCTATATTTCTGACTCATCATACCTTTTCTCCTAATGCTTTTCTGCAGATTAATACCTCCACAGAGGTATTATGCCTGTTGTAATGCATAGTAGTTTCTGCTCATCTTTCTGATTCCGTTCCGCCACATAGAACAGAAGTTATTTTTTATTACCCAGCTTAGCTGTTGTTTTCTTGTTCTTTGCAATGCATGAGAGATGGAGAGGAGCTAAGACATCTGCTAGGTTGAAGGCCATAGCCTGACCTGATTCCTTCCTGCTTATAAACAGATTGGAGGTAGTTTCTGCCCAGACTCGTGGGGCAAAGATTCATGCAAATTGCCTAGTGTTAGTGTGCTTCTTTTAAAATCATAATTTTATCACCTGTTGTGGACAATTTGCAATGCGTGTAAAAATTACACTATCCTGAGAGAAATGAAACAGACTGTTCACCTCCAAGAGCCACTTTGATTAGGAAAACAAGCAGTAGACATGGAAATAATATTTTTCTGTAGGAAATACTGAGGCTACCAGAGCGGTGGAAGACAGTTTTCTTGCTAAATGTTTAATTGCTAAGAGCCTGAGCCCTGCTTTGGCTGCCTAACTGTTGCTGGCTGTCCTTAGGTGGCTGTTAGGAGATAAGAAACTGCCATAAGACTCTAAAATAGCAATGACATTGAAAGCAAAGGTGGCTTGTTAACCAGACATGTCTGGTTGTAGTTGCATGTGACAGCCTATGGGAGCTGCAGTTCCAGTGGGGATGGGCTGTAGCTGCAAGGTCACCGTGACACCAACAGCACAGACACCAAAAGCACAGCACAGATCAGAGGGCAAGAGGAGGTGATTATAAAGTGGTGAAAGAGTAAAGCAATGATGTACCTCCTGTCATTTGGAGAATGTTTCTCTTAATGTGGCACTCTAACAAGACATTGTGCATGTAATATGCCGCTCTCCATAATGTCAGATAGAGTAAATATGTTTATGGTATAAAAGGGCACCCTTTTAGCTTCTTGTTACAGAAGACCCAAGAGAGAAAGGGTTATCTTAGACACCTGTAATATGCACATAATGTGTTGTATGTAAAATCAGTTTCTGTTAAACAGTTGGTGAGCTTTAATTCCACTGGGAATAGACATGCTGTGAAGATGTGAGCACTAACAAAATAATTTTTCAAAGCATCCAGTTGTTTCACATATTCTAAAATATCATTCTAATAAAATAGATACTTTCAATGAATTTTTTGGCTTGCAGTTGTGACAGTGCAAAAGACCATTAATTTCATTCTGTGAAATACCTTGTTTTTCTAGAAGCAGGCTATGAGGTTTTTCAGCTAACTGAGGGCTTTATCCAAAACATGGATATAATATTTCTCATTTACTTCACTGGGGGAAGGCTTCGGTGGCTTTAACTGTACTATTCTGGGACATAAAAGATTTATTATTAAAGTGTATATGAAGAAAGTAAAATACTCTTTATAATTATCCCTTCAAAACCTGAAATTACCTCTGTCTCATCTTTTACTCTTCTATTACAGAAGACAAGAAAAAAGCTCATTAAAACGGTTTCTGTAAGAATATTCCAATTCATGGATTTGGTAAATGAATTTCAACTGGGAAAGGAAATTACTTTCATAGTGATAATAAAATATAGAAATAGAAGTAAAAATATCTGTTGCAAATGATAGAGGAAAACATTTTAAGGTAACAAATGAAAAAACAAAATGCAACTTTTCTGGATTAATCATTTGAACTTCTGTTTTATTTTGCTGTCAGTATTATGGAAGACTTTTTTTTTAATGTTGGTATATTATGGGTGGACTAAGGTGCTATCTCTCAGTATCAACAAACCACCTACCAATCCCACCTGGATCATTGTGAACCATGTGTTCCTTACAACTACAGGTAGATGTTAATTTCAAGCAGAAAATGTAAGAAGATTTTTAACTTCGCCTGAAGTTCTGTGCTCACTGGTATAAGATCAGGCAATTGTGATTTCATTAAATGTTTCTTCAGTTTCTTTCAGTCTTTCTGACTAATTTTGGAGTGTGCTATTATCTTATCCTTCTTTCAGTTCAGTTATTTTATAACAGTCCAGTTAGATCCATCTAACTGTCAAACTTGCAGCTTGTCTTGCCTTTCTTGTGCATGTGGAAGGCTCTGCCCGTGTAGATAAGAAATGAGCCATTATTCAGAGGATCATTTACCACCCAACAGATGCTACTTTCAGGTTTATAACTGTATAAATGGATTCCAACTCTTAAGTCCCTGAAATTTGGGTCAGCAGAAGCAGAGTTATAATGGGATCCCAATCCTTCGTTTAATAGATGGAGGCATTCTATTTTTATGATTTTCTCAAGCTGCTTGTACCATGGTAAAATCGAGAAAAGGTAACTCACTAGAAAAATAACTTTTGGATCAAGAATCTTCATTTACATTACAGGTTTTCTGGAAAATGGGGATGTATCCATTTCATAGACAATTTTAATTCTATCACTTCTCCTTTTATTTTTACTAATGGTACCAGAATTCACATTCAGCAGAAGTTCTTTTTATTTTTGGAAGTAGTTATAAATTAATTATACAGTAATTACACAGCATATCTTTTTTAGAAGCATATTTGAAAAGGTAAATTCTTAGTCTCTTTAAGATTTAATTGCAGGTAGTATGAACTTGTTAATTCAGAGAGGATAAAAAACATAGTGAGGAAGTTTAGAATGTCTTTATGTATTTCAGTTTCTTCTGAGAAATGAAATATTTTGTCAGTCACCTCAGTGGACAACCTCAGTCATGTTTACACTGGGCACCACAGAATGTAATGTATATCTGAATTACTGTAGTATTAGGTTAAGGGACAGTTTTTAAATGTGTTTGGATTGGAAAAAAAACCCAATGGAATGTGGCTATGTGTTTATGCATAAATATATATACTCACACATAAAAATTACAATTTAAAAAACGTAGCTCAGATTTAGGAGTAAATCCTGCCCTCACTGAATGGAATGGAAATTTTCATATTGATTTCGAAGGAAGTAGAACCAAGTCCATCTAAATTAAGATGTCAGCTGTGTAATGAGCAGTTTTTACAATAGAATACGTGGGAGTCTGTAGGGGTAAGAAACACAAAAAGGTTAACCAATTTGGAATGGTAAACAAGTATGATTTTAATTATCAGTTTGTTGAGACTGTGGGTGGATTTTTTGGTCTTGCATTCCTCCTTTTCTCTTCAGGCATTAGCTAAATTTCAAAGAGGCTATTGTTTAAGTTTATTTGTGATTCAGTTACTGACGAAAGGAACGCTGTATTTCTCTATTTCTGTGCTTATTTACACTCTGTAAAAGCATATTTTCGTCTTAGCTGTGGCATGCCAGGTCAGTCAAAAAGGAATTTCAGGGGCTGCCTGGAGGTGGAAAGAATAATGACCAATCACCATCCCATGTCCCTTCCACTTGCTCTGGCAGCTAAACAGCACACTTAGTACTGGGCTGTCATTGGCAGCTACAAAGACAAAACCTCCCCCTCTCCCAAGCAACCCTCCCCCCCAACATGGTTTAATGGTTTATTGCAATTAAAGTAAGCTTCCTGAAGTCCAGGTCTTATCCAGTTTCCTTATATGACCTAATGTAGTGACCAAATGCCAGATACCTCTCTCTCTTGAAAAATCTTGTCACTTGTTCCAGAACATACACAGAAGGGTAAATCTTCGGAAAATCTAGTTCCAGGTTTTAGCAGCTTTGAATGATGGGCTTTATAGATATCCAGATTTCAGGGAAAGTACTAGATGGTTTTCTTTAAGCTTGGTCTAAGTTGTAGACCAAGATTCTCTAAGGTTTTGTAGTTCAGTCCCAGATTTATTTTAAGTACAATTCAGGTAAGTACATCTTTGTTTATCTTGCAACTTTTTAATACATTATATTTAGTATGACAGAACATTGTAAAATTTCACCTCTTTACCCTGAGGGCTGTTTGAAGGGAAGAGAATTGTTTTCACTGCATAGGCTACTGCAACATCTGCCAAATCTGTCTGAGGAAAAGAAAAGAGATCTGTGTTATGGCTCTGAATAGACCTTGCTATTTACAAGCAAATAGAATCCTGCTCCTGCCCACCCACCTCTCTCTGTGGGGTGATACCTAGCTAAAAGGAAGCCCTTCACATGCAAAGTACCTTCTAGTTTCATAGCAGTCTTTTGCTGTAGCTGAAGAAGCTTGCAAGTAATTTTCCTAGTATCTCTTCCTTTATAGAAGATTTTCCATAATATATGGTGTACGCTTCTGAGAGAGAAAAACGTTTACACCCCCTGGGTAAAGGAACTAAATGTCTGCAAGGTGTTGCCAAGACCTCACTGCTATCCTGTTTTTGAAAGAGAAAACTGTGGCTAAATCTGATCTGCTGTCTTCCTGCAGACTGCAAGATATGGATAAATCCAATACTGGGAATTTATGTTTAGATGAGTGCTAAGGACATTTCCGTTACAGCAGAAGACAGTTTGAGGATTAAAGGATGACTTAGGGTTTTACTTGGATGCATTTAACTTCTGCTTTGTTTTCTATTCTCTTTCATTTTTCTGAAAATATTATTTCGTTTGAACTGTTGTAGATACTCCATGTATAAAGCAAATGGATTAACAACTTGAAAATTGTCCACGCCAGACAAGTGCATGTACACAATATCATAAGGATGTGGGTTTTTTTAAAAAAACATTTAGAAGAGAGAGAGGCATATTCAGCATTGATCACATGCAAAAAGTAAAAATGTTAGCTTAAAATGACTTGGTAATAAACTGCTGAGTACCTGAAAGGAAACTGATTTAATATGGAAGTGAAATAGCAAGGGAAAATCGGTTGCTATTGTTTCTAGTGTGGAATCTTTGCAAATTACCTGCTCAGCAATTAACTGCACCAAGTCTACCCGAGAAAATGCTTGTCTCCCTTTAGCATTACTTTGATGGGGCTTTAAATTTAGGCAATGGCTGGCAAACAAGCAAATCCCCATGTCCTATCCAGTTCCCTTGACTCAGACCAGCACAAGAAGTACTCCTAAACTGCTAAGGACTTAATTCAGAAAGCTCGGAGAAGTGTGATAACTTGAAAAGTACTTTGTAAAAAGTATGCCTCCAGCAAAAATTTCCCACTAATTTCAATTTATATACAAGTTAAGAATAGTTTAGGTATAATCCTGCTTAGGGCAGGGATAAATTAAAAAGCCTCTCAAGTCCCTATTTTTCCCTGTGATTCTATTATTCAAATCTTCAGTTTTGCATTTCAAATTCATTTGAATTCAGTCTGAGTATTAAGATGCAAACAACCCAAAACTTAAATGATAATTTTACAGCTGCTCAAACTTTGAGGTATTATTCAGCCAGGTCTTAGAGGACTAAAGCAATTCAAGTATACATTGTGCAGATTCAGGGTTAATAGAGAAATATATTGATTTATTTTGAGAAAATCCAAAAGAAAATATGTTTTGGCTTTCCTATTGGAGCATAAGAAAAATTCAATAAAGCTGTTTTTCCAGAGAAAGCATCATTCTTGCAGAAATTCTGTTAGGGGAAATAAGTAGAAGAGGGTACATGCAGAGGAAAAATTCTGTATAGTCCTAGGATTGAGAAACAAATTGACAAAACAAATTTGTCAATATCTTGTTTAAATTAGCAACATTGTAGAGCCACTACTAAAATAACACAATCAAAAACAAAAACAAAAAGCAGCATCCTAGGACCCTGCTGACTTTCTGTGAGCAGTGTGGTGGTTTTGCTCCCTTCTGAATCCATGCTGCATTTAATTTTCTGCCACCAAATAAACAAATGAAAAAAAACCCAGCTTAAGTAAGCCACAGGCAATCTGCAGCAGAGCTTTTGTAAGATTATAGTCTTTAAAAATTCTCAGTCAGGGAGTGCTTCATAAGGATAGAATAAATTAACACAAACCGGTATTTATGTAATGATTAGATTATAGATTGATAAGATTTGTGCTTGAAAGAGGAAGCAAGTTAAAACATGCAAGGTGCTGCTGGAACAGTAAACTGCTAACAAACATTCATGTGATGCAGTAATGTGTATGCTTACAGGGTATTCTGCTAAAGCCGCATGCTCCTTGTACACCCAGAAGACCATGGGAAACAATATTTCATGCACTCATGCCAGTGCCGTTCTATTGTCTTCAGATCCTCCCACAGTCCATGAAGAGAGCAAAAATCCTTAAAAGTTTCAGGATATTTTTCCCCACTAGCCCACTAGAGCAGTAAAAAACATCCAAGGAAGACTTCTAAACCTAAGGGTGGAAAAATCTTGGGAATGATTCTGAAATAAGTCTTCAAATGCATGACCTCTCTGAAAGCTTCTGCTTTTCTGATTCACTGGACGCTGAACAGCTGTAGTCTGTACAGGATAATTAAGCCATGAAGACAAATTGTAGAGGCCTCTATGCTCCCTGACGCTTTGATTCATTTGGGATATCTTAAGTCTTTATCTGAGCCTGAAAATTTAGATCTGAGTATTTAATTGACTGAGTCCTTTCACACTGGTTACTGCTTTATGCATAGGCAAGACAAGTTTAGCTCATGTACATGAATATGTAATATCACCTCAGTGTGCTATCACTCACCACCTTTTAATCTGGCATATGACCTTTCTAATAATTTATAATTAGGAAATAGTATCCTAGATACCTAGATTGATCAGGCTACTGAGCAATGGGAAGAATTTTGCTTGAGACTCTTTCTTTGGGCTGCAAATGCTGCTTATCACATAACGACAATAAGTGGCTATACCTCTCATTTGACCTAAATTGAGTCAGCTTGATATTAGTTTGGACAACTAATTTGGAGAAGCAGTGGAGTTGTGCTGTGGAAAGATTCATCCTAATCTGCTGCTCTAACAATTGAGTTTTTCAGGGCTGAACAGAGACCAGTAGGATTGCTTCAGGTTTTGAAAGTGTATATTACATAAAGGTGAAATGTTTTCATAAATTTCAAAAGGGCCTAACCTGAACTTTCCTCTGGAATAGTCAATTGGCTATTGCAAGTAGGTATAAAGGGTAGTCTTAAATTTTTATGCTGGAAGGTCATATGTTAAATCGAAGTTTGTAATTGTTGGTACATTGGCACTGGTAATATTTGAAATTTTATAAAGTTATTGAAATTTCAGGGAACAGTATGAGTAAATTTTGATAGTCAGTACAAATTGTGTATGTCAGCCAAAATTTTGTTCAAATATATTTAATTTGCCTAGCATATTGAACTGACTTCTCTTTAAACAAAGGGAACTCATGGGATGGATAAACTGAGATTTGCTCCATTTTTGGGCCTTGTGCTCTATTTACTAAGGTAAGCAATGGAATTGGTATTCAATTTCTAAAGGCAAGTCCCCTCATTTAAAACCATGTAGTACTGGCATAAGATCTTTGTCCTTGAGAGTCAGTCTGCCCTTCTCTGACTTGGATAATAAGTCAAGGCCAGTGATCATGCTAGAGTAGTTAGTGTGAAGGAGACAAAAATAACGGGACATATGTTCAGTATACGACATTTGAGACTTCTGAAAAGTCACTTGTCTTAGTTCACACTTCACAGCCTGTAACTTATTTAAGAACCGCTTTCTGGCATGTCTTCTCCGCTTTCTTACAATTTGAAAGTGAACATTCTCTTCTGAGGACAGTCATTGCTCACATCCTCCATGTTCCTGCCTGAAATAAAGTAACGTCCTGCCTTGTAAACAATCTGCATAAATGAATTGTTCTCATGAGAAAAAGTCAATTTGGACAGCTTTGTGACAACCAGACCACTGGAGGTTATGGGAAATCTAGCTTTTAATATGTTACTAATATTTTAGAGCTAGCCCCTTGCTGCTGCAGAGCTGACATAGCTCTATTGACTCCCAGAGGACAGAACCGATTGACATAGCTAAAATTCTTACCTTTAATTTTCCTTAGAGTGTAATTCTGCTTTAATCAGCTTTTGGCCTATGGTGCATCTTTTAGAACAGTGGAAGAACTTCTATTTTGCTCTTTGCTATGTATAGAATCTGTATGTTTTGAAGACCAGCATTTTCTTATTTCTACTCATTATAACCCCTATGTTCTCCTTCACATAGTGTCAAAAACAGCTGCTTGGTGGTTGGAGTTTCTTGTGTGAAATTTGCTCCTTATGGAGAGAGGAAAGAAATGTGGGAGCATAAAACACCTTGGCTTTCATCAAGACATCTCTTTGCCTTCTGCATTTAAACACCAGATACAGTCAAGTTTCAGGTCCAGCATGTCTGTTATAGGTGCCTTACATAACCCGAGACTGGGTTGGTTTAGAAATTTTGATTGTTTTTTGTTGTCTTGTCAAGTGGCTAGTTTTCAATGATTTTGTTTCTTTTACCAGTAGAGATTCTAGTAATCAGTTGTGGCACAACATTTCAGAATGGCTTTCAGACTCTTTCCCCCACACTTCCTGACTCTCCCAATTTTCTTGTGTGGTTCACTTGTGTGGTCTTCTAAAGGTGAAGTGATGACTGTGATTAACAACAATCATCAGTGCATTTTCCATAGTTTTGCTCTATTCCATATTGCTTGGCAGAGGAAATACTCGCTCAGAATACACTAATAATTTGACAGACTACAAAGGCAATAAATCTCTTTACTAAGGGCAAAATGTCTCTGATTCCCATTACCTACTTAAAATGGAATGTAGCACACCAATAAAGTGGCGTCTAGTTTTATCTAGATGTTAGAGAATATGTGGCACATCTCACCCTTCACTCCATGGCATCAGAATTGTATGTGTAACGCTGAACAGGAGAAGACTTCCTTCAACAAAAAAAATTTGTATAGCTTTTCGGGGATTTATTCTATTTTCTGTTGAATTTTAAATTTCTCTTCAAGTTCTTTTCACTCACTGTTTTCATTATAACATTTGAGTTTTCAGTTTGGACAGTAAAGTTTACTTTGAAGCCTGAAATTCAAGAAAATGGAGAAAATTAAAATCCTGGATAGAACAAATCTTCAAAGACATGCCCCAGAACGTTCAGAGATTAGAGCATATATAGTGAGTGTTGTATTTATGTAGTTCAGGGTGGCTTTTTGAAGATGAGTGAAAATGAACACACATGAAAAAGAATGGAGATAAATCTAAATCCTTCTGGGGGAAGAGATACTTGTTTAAAAGTGGCAACAGAAATACAACAAAGTGCTAGTTCATTGCCCTACTTTTCTGGACACCTGAAGATACAAGCCCTAATCACTTTCCAGGATTAAAGTAGGCTGAGCTCTCTTTCAGGAAAACTGTGTCTCATCAGGAAAGAGGCGGTGGGGGAAATGGAAAAAAAAATGTACAATATCTGATTGTAAGCTTCAATTTCTTTGGGGTTTTTTGCCCGTCTTTTCCTTCTATTATTCTTCTTTCTCTTCTATATCCTTCCTTGAAAACTACCTGCTTATTCACTGTTGCTTTGAAATCTTGAAGTTAAAAAAAAGAGTTTTGTTGGATATGCCTTATTTCACACTATTCAGTTACCTGAGGAACATCTTTATAGACATGAAGTTCAAAGGTAGCACAATCTACCATACAAAAGAAAGAAGTCAACAAATAATTTAACAGTGCAAGTTCGTCTTCTGTAGTGAAACTCTGGGTATGTCAATATAATATAAACACTGCTTCCATAAATGATACTAAAGTAACACAAGCCTGTGGAAGGTAGATAAAGCATTTCACTGAAATTTATTGGCTTTGGACCAGCCCCGTTATAAACTAATTCTCTTTGTCCTTCAGTCTGAATGCCGACTTTTTTTATATACTACTGGAGAATGCAAAATTTTTTGTGGTTGTCCTAAATTCTCTCACAAAAATACTCAGAAAATCACCATTGCAGGCACAGTGTGATGGATGTTGTAAATGGCTAGTTTTGTACTTAATGGTGTGCAAGGTAATGTGTTAAATACATGCTCACTGCTTACAACACATGGGTTTTCAGAACTATATTACTGTTCCATCATGCTCAAGTACATCACATGATGGCAGAGCCTCAAGGCTACAGAGTCATTGTGGGCGCATCCTCCCTTTTGTTCTAAGTGGTAGTAAAGTAATGTCACTTCTTGTGTAGACCTGCCATACAGTAGCCCGTACCTTGCTCAGCTTAAATTTTAGTGAATTGAACTGGTGGGATTACAGTATGAGAGTACCAAACAAGGCAAATAGAGGAAATGAGTCCATCCCTAAACCACTGACTTTCAGCTACTATAGTATTTGTCCTGTATACAGGGGTGTGCAGAGAGACTTTTGACATTTGAAAGGTATTACTTTTGTTGTCCCTGTTGGCATATGTGGAAGGAATGGATTATTTCAATTTTAAAAGAATATCCATCAGCTGAGTATCTTTGCAGTTGACACAGCTATGTACTACAGATGAAGTTCGAAATCTACTTAATGATATTCTTCCAGTACTTCCAGATCAGGTCAAAATTCCTCCTTCATAGTTCATACTACTTATCAAGAAGTAATCCTATCATATGATTTCTAAAAGTTAAAGAGTCATCGGTTTCTATGAAGCAATGCTAACTTTCAACCCATTGAATTCTGTAAAGAATGTCGTATATAACTGACACACAAATGTGGAAAAAATGTGTAAGTGGAATAATAAGTAAGTATAAACCTTCATTATCTCAAATTACATTAGCTGTTCATTTACAGTTTAGTTTGCCAGGAACATTTTCTCAGAAAGTAATGACTTGGTTTTTTAGTTCCAGCCAAACTCTTAATCATTTAAGAATAGTAGCAGAGGAAAAAGGGACTTAACCAAGAAGATATTTGTAATTCCATCAGTTGAACAAACATTAAAATTTTTTATTTCCTCCTGCTTTGGACACTTTTCTATGAGATGCTTGAAAGAGATTGTTCTGCTCCAAAAATTAGGTCCTTGTGCTCATTGCTAGACTAAAATACAAGCATTCACAAACACATGACACAATGTGTCCTTGCCATGTGGTCCTCTGGACTAGGTTCCCGATGCACTTGTGTGTGCTGATTGTGTTACCAGCTGCCTGCATTTTGGTTATACAATGAGAGGGATGGAAGATTGACATGATTGGAAAAGACAGCAGTAGAGATTAATATGTCAGAAATGTTTCTGTGTCCTGATTCTGGCTGGCTATAAGCATCTAAGTGACTTCTAGAAAAGACAAGGGCAAGTAAGGGGACAGGGTACAGGTTCTGCCAGTCTAGATGTGGGACAGTAGTTGGTCACTGTCCATCTATAGCATTCTTTTTACATTTCTGCTTTTAAGTATTTGTCAATACCATAATATTTATGATAAGGTATCTGATCTACTGTTGCATGTAGTCCAATATATCATTCATATTTGTGTAAATACAATTAATCTGATAAAAATACAACAATTTATGATTTGTGTTTAAAAATATCGATTAGAAAAAAGCTGGATGTTTGTATAATTTTCAATGGAGATATAGAAAAAATGGGCAAGATGAGAAAAAAGCAAAAGGAAAAAATTACATAAAATACATGTCAGGAAATTTAAAGAGCTAGATGAGACATTCCAGACTGTTACAGACAACTCAGGAAAGTCAGAGAGAGATTCGAGTGGACTGAAGAAGGACAAACAGTACATTCTGAGAAGAGAGGAATTATCTTGGGAATTATAAGCTGTCCTGGTTCCGGCTGGGACAGAGTTAACTTTCTTCCCAGTAGCTTGGGGGTGTGCTGTGTTTTGGGTTCGGTGTGAAAGGAGCGTTGATGGCCCATTGATGCTTTGGCTGTTGCTGGGTGATGCTTGCACCGGGAGGGGGGAGCACAGCCGGGGTGGTGGACCAGCTGGCCAATGGGGTATTCTATATCATGTGACGTCCTGCTCAGTATAAAAACCAGGTGGGGTGGGGGGGCCTCGCCCACCTTCGTGACACGCGGTCCGCGGTCGGTGAGGAGTTGCATTGCGCATTGCCTGCTTTGTGTATTCTCTTATGTTGTTGTTCTCATTGTTATTATTACTGTTCTACTTAGTTTTATTTCAATTATTAAACTGTTTTTATCTCAACCCGGGAGCTTTCCTACTTGTGCCCTCCCGATTCTCTCCCCCATCCCACTGGAGGGGTGGGGATCGAGCGGCTGCGTGGGGTGTATTTTTGCTGGCTGGGGTTAAACCACGATATAAGCCAATCAGCTTAGTTGTCCAGAAATATACTGGAAAGATATGAATCAGTTTGCAAGCATTTAGGGAATAATGAAGACATAAAAGATAGTCAACATACTTGTATCAAAGAAAAAATCATATCCAGTGCTTTTCTTAGGCAGCATATCTACCAAAGAGGATAGGAGAAATTCTGCCTTGTTTTCAGTAAGACTTTTAATAGTTCTATGTGACATTTTCCTGATAAACTAAGGAGATAAGGCTTCCTGAAATTACAATAAGGCAGAACTATACCTGATTGTAAAACAGCACTTAAGCAAATTTTTAATAATTTTCTGTCAGACTGGGGAACATCTCAGGTTTATGGGGGTATATAGAAGATTTGGGGACAGTCTGGTCAATTGGAAGACGATCTGGTCTTTTCCAGGTCTTGCTCACATTTTTACTAACTGCTGTAATGACAGAGGAGTGCATTTATGATCTATGAGCAACAACAAGCTATGCGGAGTCACAAGCACAGTGTAAATAGGTTAGAGATTGATGACATTGCTCTAAAATCAAGTAGGTGAAGTTCATAAAAAATAAGCTGCATATACATAACATACAATATTATAATTAGGAAGCAGCCTTGCAAAATGAAAAATCCAGGTAGGAGTGCTGTAGGAAAGAATCTGTAGGCTGTAGTGAATTACAAAACAAATACGAGTAAAGATGTAAAGTGTTAGTTTAAAAAAGAAGACATTTCCTATGTATTAATGGTGTTGCTACAAGGAAGATGTGAAGGGTTACAATGCTTTGTTCTGGCAATGCCTGGGGAGGGTAGAATATTCAGCTTAGGACATTGTATAAAGAGCTTGACATTGAGGAGATATTAGAGTGATTGTGTCAGAAGAGATCTGGAATATGCATTTTTGAAGGCATTGAGTTTTCCTAGCCCAGGCAAGAGAAAGTATATAAAGACCATAAGTTTCTCTGTGACCCTGATGACTGGGGAACTAAAGAAATACAAGGAAGAGACTATAGTTAGCTCAGAAGACAGATTCCCAAATCTTCCAGACTTCTTGTCTTGGGTGCTTCTTAAAAGTCACTAAAGTTCGCAGTTGATTCCTCAGGTAGTTTAGCTGTATTCACAGCGCAGGGCTCACAAACTAGTAAACCCTACAATCCCAAGCTGACACTTCATTAGACTGGCTTTGGGGTGATTATCAGCTAAATACCTCAAAGTTGATTGAAAATGTCCCTTATCTACATGGTCTTGCCCATGTTGCCTATCCCAGGCTGCCAGACCATTTGTCCCATGAATTTATACCATTGCCACTAGAAATAAAATTGTTAGTGTGAACATAATTAGTATGACAGGAAAAGATCTTTATCTGAATATCTTATTATGAGAATACCTGTCTGAAAAATAAATGTTACCAGTATAAGCATCTTTACACCACACTTCTTTCCTGCTCTTCTGCTGAGGGTATAACTCAGCACGATGTAATTGTCTATGTCCCTTGTTTCCAAATACAGACATCTTCTATTTGGCTGTATGAAGAGGACTGTTGTTTGACAGGCAAAGTTTATCAACAGAAAATCTACTTTATTATTTGTAAGAAATTGAGCAACAGTCCCAAGACAATAGTCTAAACCTTAACAGAAACGCTGTCAATAGTGAATTGTTCTTCATTAACAATGAAGTTATATCAACGCAGTATGTTCCATCTCTACATTATACAGCACTTGTTATTTTATTAGACTTCTTTGTAATATTAAGCTGAACAGCTTTAAGAATTTAAAGTATCAGCATCAAGAGTTTTAAACATATTCTGTCAACATCTTTAGCAGCCAAACCGTGGATTTGTTAAACAAACTTGCTTTCTTCTGTTTAAGGAGTTGTAGCAGGCAAAACATCCTCTTAACTGCACTGTTGATAATATTTAATACAGTAGACAAGATAGGAGTTTGTGCAAACTTCTTTTTTGGAGGGGTGAAGGGTGAGAGGGACAACAATGGAGAACTCCAGAGAAGAAGAATAATGAGGAATGATACAACAGATTTCTAGTCTATTTGTTGAGCAAGTTATGGGGGGTTAATGGAGGAGATTTGAGGATCCCTAACTTTTTGCTTGAAATGAGGGTTCTCACTCCCAATGAAAGCCCTCTTTGCCACAGTACAGACAAGACAGCTCTGGTTTTTCATTTCTGGCTCATTTCTAGATCTTTCTTTTCTTCTGTTCCCAGGTCACCATTTTTCCAAATATCTTATGCCTTACAAATTCATACCTTCTATTTTTTCATCTTTTTTTTTCCCTTCATTTGATCTAATCCAATTCTCCTTTGCCAGGTCCTACCAAGCATGAGGAATCTCAGTCTTTATAATTTTTTGCATATATGATAATGAATATTTGCCTTTTCATGACATGGAAGTATATTTCTCCAGACAGAGTTAACTATCCCAGTTCTGTGTAAAATAGGAGTAGGAGGACAACAGTGCTGGGGCAATATTATACCCAACAATTCAATTTGCATCCTATGAATCCTTTTATTTTGTCCATAATCCTGCAAAGAGGCTAAATTTATTCCACTCTGCACATGGTTTCTTCACTGAAACATGGAGTTTCTGTGTGTGTCCTTCAAATGCAGCCAAATTCCTTCTATCTCAGCCAATTCCCAGATCAACAGAATTTCTTTGCTGTGATAGTACATTCCATGTTCTTGCCTCCTTTGCCCAAATTACCGATGTCAGTAGCATTCCTGTTTCTACTGAACATAATAGCTTTGAAGACCAAGACTGAAAATCTGACATTTTCCTTACAAAGAAACTGCAGTACTTCAAGCAGACATACACAGAAAAGTACAGAACTGAACTAGACGCATTTCTTGAACTTGCATTTGATTGTCTGGTGGAGTTTTCCACTTAAAAGATCCTCTTCAGCACCAAAATTGGGAGATAGATGACAAAATCTTGACAGCATGGCTACCAATATGTGGTGTCAATGGCAGCATTTCTGTGTGGTCTTGACATAATGAAATGAAAACTTATTATTCATAGACTCTTCTCATGTCCAAACAGAAATTTTAGACTTCATACTGAGAAGTACTTTTCTCCAAATATTTCTACCTGAGGCCACTGAATGATCTGTAATTTTAGCACTCCGCATTTCTTCTCATTATTATTTCAAGGGTTTTTTCAATGCAGACAGTTTTTCAAGGCAGAAATTAAAATAAAATTATGGTGTTTAAGAGTTATTTGGCAAATACCCAAAATAAGATGGAATGTTGTTCACAGGCTACCTTTTCTTGTCTATATTTCAGACTCTGCTCCACTAACTGTACTATGAACAGCGTCAAGGAACACAAACTGCATGAAGCAGAGCTTGGAAAAACTTAAATAAGGACAGATTTAAAGTTTAATCAAATTCTTTCAGTAATCACCCACTGCTGACAGATCTACAGTCAGAGAAAGATCTATTTTATCTTTCTGCTAATGCAGATTAGTCCGTTCTAAGGTCTTTTAAGCATTTTGATCAGTACTGATCAGTACTGCTCTGGGGCTTTCAGCCCATGCCTTATTTTGCCAGTACAGATTAAAACATTGCTGACTGTAAGTTTGCTCCAGATTTGTATATCCAGGAGGCCTCCATATTTCATTTAATTCATTCTTTGTTCCAATGATGTGAACTATAGTCATTAAATTGTGGGTATTATACTACTCACCTAAGCCTAACCTGATTGCCCTAGAGAGAATCAGAGAGGCTTTCTCTTTTTGGCATAAGTGCCCTCTTAAAAGGACTAAAAAGACTGTTCACTGTTACGAATTTTCAGCTAGCCACTTTGCACAGCACTGACAATCTTGAAATCCCTTAGTGATGTAAGGTCTATTAGGAAATGTTTTCAGTAGTCTTAAAGCTTTCTATGCTTTTGGCTTGGCTTATGTACATTGTTTCAAATACAGCTTTGTTGATTTGCCAGCTCTGGAGTATTAATTCTGTCCAGCACTGATAGAGAAGTATGTCCTATATTTGCCGAATCTACTTTATGAATGAGAGATCTGAATAATTTAGGGCCTGACCTGAACATCTCAAACTTTGGATGCTACAAACTGAGAGTCGTGTGGACATATTGCTAGCTAGTTGATAAATATAAACTTTGAAAAGTTTGTTCTCTGATTTTATCAATATATGTGCTTCAAAACCTGAGGCAATTTATTCATATAAACTCAAAAATTTAGCTGTGAAAACATAAATCTTTACATGTATCTTAATTTAAAAAAAACCCAAAGTTAATGGATATCTTGTATTCCTATTGAGGTCTGAAACACTCTCTTATGAAGAAAGGCTGAGAGAGTTGGGGTTGTTCAGCCTGAAGAAGAGAGGCTCTGGGGAGACCTTATTGTGGCCTTTCAATATATAAAGTGGGCTTATGAGATGGAGATGAGACTTTTTCCAAGGTGTGTAGTGACAGGACAAGAGGCAATGGTTTTAAATTGAAAGAGGGTAGATTTAGACTGGACATGGGAAGACGTTTTTTAAGATGAGGATGGTGAGACACTGGAACAGGTTGTCCAGAGAAGTTGGGCATGCCCCGTTCCTGGAAGCATTCAAGATCAGGTTGGATGGGGCTTTGAGTGACCTGATCTAGTGAAAAATGTCCTTACTAATGGCAGGGGAGTTGGAACAGATGATCTTTGAAGGTCCCTTCCAACACAAACCATTGTATAATTCTGTGATTCTATGATTCTATCCCCTACCAAGCTATGAAATTCTCATTTCAAGTGTCTACTGCATATTATTGAGTTATTTTCTAAGCATAACCCTTGCATTTATCTAGAGTTAAGAAAATCAACTTTTAACAATAAAGTTAGTAATAGAACAGCAAATAATAGAAAATGATTGCATGTGTTCCCAGAAGAACATCCTGTAATTAATGCTGTAACTATTTAAAAAACTTCCATGCTGTTTATATTCCTTCAGAAATGTATTCTATGAGTATGATATCCTAATTATTTCTGGGAAAAAGCTGTGAGCTCATAGATAGTATTTATATTGAGGAAACATTTTGAAGATTTAAAAAAACCCAACATCTAAATCTTCAGTCTCATTGAAGAAAGAACCTTCAGACACTGGCATTTGGCAAACTGGTAGCTAGGGTTCTTTAGATATGCTTTTGGCCAGGTGAGTGTATCTGTCCATAGGTCTGACATTCATCTTGGCTTAGAAACTGATTCTTTCTAGGACTGATGCCCTTCACTGTGAGTCCTTCCTAGTAGTACTGATTTGTTTGCATTTAGCAGATGGAGGGGAGTCAACTAAAGCTAAATGTGGCAGTTCTTCCCAATGGCAACGGAAAAAGAGCAGCTCCTGGCTTTCCTGGAAGCTGGAATTCTGTCTGAGCATAGTGAGACTCTCAAGTGCATAACTGGCTGTGAGACTGCCCAAGAGAACCAGAGAAATATTCTCATTTTTCTATCAAATTCTTTTAGGTTAGTGTAACTTCAGAACCTTACTTTCAAGGTTCTCTTTTCAGAAATAGAGAATAGGAGTCTATCACGTATCCTTCGAGCTTGCCATTTTTACCTTTTTGTCATATAGTGTTTGGTCATCCTCTTGCCCTTGAAAGCAGTATGTCATTAAGATATGAGAAATCTGAATCCACCAAACCAATGTTAGGACAAAAATTTTTATGTTAACTTCAGAGAAGAGATTTGCTGGGTTGGACATAAATGCTTTGCAGCAGCCTTAGCCAGAACTGCTAGCATCAGTTCATTTACACTGACAGGAGATCATGAAGTTTAGAATGTAAGTGAACTTCGTTTTGTTTGCTTCCTAACCAGATTGTGGTAATTGGGGTCAACAGCACTGCTTTCTTACAAGCTGTCAGCACAGTTACCTAGCATTTGGTATTCTGAACAGTGGAGTAACAGATCTTGTGCATATTTGTAGTACTGTGTAAGTAAAAAAACAGGTCTTATAGGACTGTGATTGCAAATACATATGTGACATAGCACTTCTTACTCAAATCTGGTATTTTCCTTATGTGCTACTGTTTAGAAAACAAGCCTAACATTTCAAATAAACAACGTCTTGCTGAACTAATAGGCGTGCTCTGTCTGCACTGCAGAGCATAGCAGTACTTGGCATATGAGGCAGAAAATGTTACAACAGTTTAACAGTTTTGAAAGGTTTGCTTTGCTTACTAATGTGTAATCAAAATAACAAAAGCCACATCTGATGTCAAGTTCATATGATTTTGCCAAAGAAGTCTGGTATAACTTAGATCTACTAATTTGCTACTGGTCTACTCATTCAGTGAGGACTTATTCATAGGGTCTGACAATTTTCAATTGGGCCTCTAAAAAGGGGCCTCCCCTTCTGAAAATGCTGGAAAGTTGACAGACAGTCTTGGTGGTCAATCAACTAGAAACCCTCATTCAAAAATAATTAATCAAATATTTTACAATACTAACTCTATAAAAGAAAACAAAGAAAAATATGCAATAGTGTGCTATCCCTTTTCCTAAAGGAAGTCCACCCTCTGAATTCTTGATCATGCAGCTACTTTGACAGCTGTCTGCTCCCCTCCTCCTCTTCTAATAATGCTCCAGTTACAAAATGTGGGTATCAAATCCCAGGGCTCCATTATCTATCTTGCTGGATGGCAAAGGATCAAACAAGCTGCATCTGACCCAGTGTTATGGGCTGTCATGTGTGCAGCCCAGGCAGCTGCTTCTCTTCTTCCATGATTTTGGTCTTACAGAATGAATCCCAAGGCTGCAATGTACTGGTGAAGTACTATTCCTCTTGATAGTGTAGTTAGTTTGCCCAAACCTTTATGCACCCTTTTAACAATATAATCTTCTCCATGTTATTACCCATTTTTTTTTTAAACAAAGGGCTGCAACTATGAACATAAAATTAAAATTAAACATTATCTACATTTGCTTCTTGATCCTTTTAGTTACAGGTCTCCTCTCAACTAAGGGCCAAACAATTTTTTCTAACTTTCCATTAGTCTAGAGCTTTCTGCTCCAGGACTTCCACTCTTATCCTGCAGCCCTGAAAAGCATGTTTAGGCATGACAGGATCACCTTAGACTTCAAAAATCTTGAGGGCTTTATAGCAGTTTTACAGAATATCCATATGTTAAAAAATTAAGCAAAGTCTGAGAATGTTCTGAGGCATTAGCTCTTAACTGTCCATCCAGATAGATTGCTATAATGACCTCTGATAGAGTTGTGGCCCAAGCCACTTAAATCTTTTTAATAATTCTTTGAGCTTCAGAACTAGCAAGGCCTATGGATCATTCCAAACAAGTGCTTTGCTTGCAGCCCCTGTGTTTTGGAGATTGCAGAATTTAACAGTATGTAGAAGCCTTCCCTTGTCAATTTGTTTTAGCATCAGTTAACAACCCTGACTACATTTAAACTAATAGTATACATGCAGCATTAATGTGATGGCTATGTAGTCAAAGTGTAGTCAACCCAGTACCTCCTGCAGTACACCAGGTAAAAGCAGTAAGAAACTAGGTAACATTCAAGAGAAGTTTGGGTTGGATACAGTACCTGAGACCAAAGAACAATCTGCAGCATTTTCTAAGTGACTAGCAAATAAATATATTTTGGGTTGAATAATTAATAACCTGAAATATGAATCAGTGCCAAAGAGGACTTTTACGAAACAAGAATCACAGTGGTACAAGAAGCTGCATCCTTTTTTTAAACAACTCTGCAAAATTGTGAAGTTTGGGGGAAAAAAAAAGCAGAAAAAGCAGAAGCTGGCATTCTTCTAGAATAAGCGATAGCACCTTCACCACTTATTTGTTGTAATAAGGTAAAAGATAAAAGATAGCTACCTGCACTTAAATATTCAACTTCTATTAGTTTTTAGCATTTCATTAGCACAGAGTTTCTTTAACTGCTGCAGAAATGGCATTACATTAATCAAGTAAAGTCACTCTAAGCACTTTACATTGTGATTTTTTTTTCTAAAGTGCAATTAATTTGGCTATTTCCTTTTAAATCAACATTATAATTACATTATAATTATAAAAGCCACCTTTTGCTTTATGACTTACAACATGTGTGTGAATGTATACTGTTGTATAATAGATGCATAGATGTCTGTATATTCTTTGTGTAAACCAGGCTATATATTAGATGGGGACATCTGCTCAAAAAGCTAAGGAAAAAGTCTTTCAAGAGAACATATTTTGAAAAAAAAAAAGCAAATCACCACTGGGTGCCACTATTCTTCCTTGCCAGCTATCTTGTCTATCACTGCAGAGTGATTTTAGCAGTAAGGACATGATCCACAGCCCACTCAGTCAGTGGCAAAGCTCACAAAGACTTCAACTGCACGTGATAAGAATCTAAAAGAATATGGCCCTTCAATAGAGATGTGCCTGTTGCATAACTATTATAAAATATGGTAGTTGCTTGTGCAACAAAAATCTCTGGAATTTTATTCTAGTGCTGTACATGGTTTTTCAGAGTAGCACCTTCTAAGAGATAAGTTAGCAAGCATTTGGTATACAAAAAAATTCATGCACTGCTCCTGAATTCCTGAGAAGGCAATGATAAATCTTCTGTTCACTTCAGCAGAATCATGGGCAGGCTCTTAGAAACCAGTTCTTCATATGTGCAGTGAAGCTATAGATTCTCCTTTCATCCAGAGAGATGTACATTTCAGAACATCCACAAGAAGCTGTAGTTCTGTTTTCTGTTCCTTCTAAGCTGTGTTATTTGCCATGCAATAACATTACCTTCCCCTACAAGGAGGATGCACAATGGCTGCAATTTAGTGATGCTGGCATTATTCTTCTCTTGGCTTCATTCTCCAACGGTAATGCTGTTGATTTATGAAGGACTCAGAGTACTTAGATAAGCTATTTCCTGGCTCTATGCCTTCCCTTTCTCTGTCTCCATAGAGCCCCAGGTCATGAAAGGGAAAGGCAGAGCATTGTGCTAAATAAGTTTTTAAAATCAGGTTAATGCTAAATGCCTGTGGCATTTGAGAGATCTTTTCTGGATCCATATGTTATACAATATTATCTAAATGGTACAGCAAAGCTAGAAATACAATGTTCAGAAGGAATGTAAAGCCAGACTGGTAAAGATTTTTAAATGTCTAAGAATCCAAACAGTAGGATTTTTAAATGCTTTAAGGTCAATGAGAGGTAGATCCAGAACTTCCCGGGCATTGGCATGTTCAGCATTTGGGGATCCTGAGTCTAAAGGAATTGTCTATCCTGAGCTAGATATATAAACATCTGCGACAGACACAGGGAGGAGTCTTCACCTTCACCTTCACCTTCACCATTCACAGACATCAATAAACTGAGTGGAAGGTTGCTTAAACTCAGCTTTGGGAAATACTGATAAAAGCTCTCAGCTCTCAAAAGTAGGTGGGTGCCTCAACCCACTCAAGAATACCTGTTTATATAAAGCAAGGTATTATTCTTGTAGAACAAGTGTTCCTATTGCTGGGCTACATTTCAGCACCTAACTGAATTTGCTCTAATTTGCATAAAAGGAATATTAATTGAAAAAGAGATCTTCTATATTCTCATCTGTCCTGTCTCTCTTGCTTACTGAGGTTTAGAGCCAACAGTCTGGTGAATTGGATGTTTGGGAAGTTTTGCACATTCCTGCCAGAAACAGAGGGACACTAGAGTTAAAAGGCAACTGTAAGGGATTTCAAAGTTCTCAGTGGCATCTTAACGTTGGACATAGCTATTCCATTCCATTCCATTTTTAAAATCTAAGATACTTTTTGAACCAACCTTTGGTATACAAAATACAGTTTAGGCTTTCAAGGATTAGATCAAAAAAATATTTTGGTGTGTAACTCCTATTGAAATCTGTGTCCGGGGAGTATTTGGTGATTGGAGTCTATGTGTTTAATAAATTTTTGCAAAAGGCAATGCATTTTGGCATTTCTGAAAATACCTTCTATGTACTTGCTCCTATCTTTCCCGGGACAGAGTATCTCCTCAGTACTGTCTACATGCCAATGCTTTAGATAGTTTCAAATACAATTCAGATGTAACTCCTCTGTATTTCATTGCCTCCTTTTTGTTATTCTTCATTTATTCCATCATGAAAAGTGTAGGAGCCAGATTACTCCTTGCACTGTAACACTAGCTGAAGGCTTAGCTGTATTAATTTCAAGTTAGCCTGATACCATTTACAAGAATCCTCATCTCTTGAATGGAATAATAGATGCAGTTATGCAAAACTGATTCATTTAAAATATGGGGAGAAAGAAGCAATTGTAAGGCAAAAAAGAAAGGATTGTTCTAGGTTTACAGAGTGAAAAAAAATGATGAAACTATACATAATAGGGCTCATGTAAATAAGGTTAAATATTTTATGGGCTGTTTATTTTGTAAGACTAAACTATGCTAGTGAGAATGGGACAAAAAATATGAGTCTTTCAAACAGCAGAACAAAACTCCATATAAAAATTATACTTCTGCACTTAAAATTTCCAAGTGGCACAGGAACAAAGTGGGTATTTTTGGAATTTTATCATAATAAATAACCTGTAACCTCATTTCAGATACTCAGATAATTCAGTTAAATATTTTTTTTAAATATAGATATTTGCCTGGATTTTCATAATAAAACATTCCTTTGTTTAGGTGGATAAGCTTACTTTTAGTTAGGCATAGTCGTTAGGGTGGTTTTTAATTAAAAAAAAAAGTCTGTGAGTGATTTAATCTGAAGGGATATTTGTTGAGTATTAATGTATTCAAATATACAGTGTTTCCAGTTGGAGCCAGAGAGAACCACTTGTCTTTGCTTTGCAATCCTTGGTGTCACTTGAACTGCTCATGTGACAACATTCTAATATGAAAAGAGACAATAGGCATTGTTGGCCTCGCATATTAATAAATAAGAGCCACAGTGTGTGCAAACAAAGGCTGCTTCCTGGAACATTGTGTCACAAGATTCCCAGGGTCAATCCTGACGGCTTTACTCTGATGAGAAGCTCTGTTGAAATCAATGAGCTTGATTCTCCTCACATTAATTTTACACCACTGTAGAGACATTACTATTACATAGTCCCAAATTCTGATTTCAGTTTTGTTAGTGTAAATCAGATCAGAAATGACCTACTGATCTGAGAGTTATATTTGGTTATATACCCTTGGGCTCTCTAAAAAGGCCCATGTGAGCAGGGAAAATAGGCCCAGCTGCCATTGGACATCTTTGCAGAGCTGTAATAATATAGCAAAGTCTGTGTGAGTCACCATAGAAGTGGTGAGAGAAGGGCTCTTGAGGATTTTAAGCAAGTGTCCCATTTTTCCACTGAGCAGGGAATGAATGGAAAGAATAAGTACTATGTGACTGTGTCTGTGGGGCTTATAACTGTTGTGCTTTCTCTCTAAACTCAGATTTAAGTTACACTAAAGAAGAGTATTTTAATTTCTTGCTTGTGCGCTTTTAAGTGTCCTTCTTGTCAGAAGGGCTGACTTACTTTTTGGATTGCTAAGTAATAAAAGATAAAAGGCTATCATATAAAAGGCAGACAACCAGAAGCAGGACAATTCTCTCAGAAACAACAGGCAATCTGAGGTTTGTATCCTTAACTGATACTTGTTACTTTCTAAATACTTCTAATATTTATTTTCTAGACTGGTAATATGCACACGTAAATGTTACTCCTCAAAAAAATTGTTAAAAGAAAGGTCTTTGATAGCATGCCTATTACCTAGGAAAACCTACTACAATCTGGTTAATTAGTTTTTGTTCATGTTGGGGGGGTTGTACTAGACAATCTTTGAAGGTCCCTTCCAATCCAAACCATTCTGAAATTGGGGGTAGGGGTAAGGTGTGTGTGTACAATACTATACCAAAAATAGCTTGTTAACCCCTTTGTATTATTCTCCTCTCCATTACTCATCCATACAGCTTGAATTGCTGTTATAGCACTACCCCATAACTTCCTTACATTATTTGGGTATGAATCTAGTATGGAATGCAGCATTGTCGTATGAAATATTTCTCACTTAAAAGCAATTTGGTGAGAAAAGTAGTTGGAGCACTGATCTTGATAGACAACCTGAGAAGAAAAACAATGAGAATATCTCTTTGGGAGCACGTTTTACCAGGAAGAAGGAAGCCTGGGATAAACCAAGTCCTAGTCCTGAAACCCTTCTGAGGTTTTATACTCATAAAACTCTGCCAAATGTATAGTAAAAGTTGCAACTAAAATGCGTCATGCTATTGTAGACAGCTGGTACTGACTGACCAGCACCTGTTAATTTAATTGATTTGCAGTCTGTTCACTCTTAGTTAACAGTTCATGAGAATGTCCAGATAATCAAATTAAAAATTTTTTTTAAAAAAAGTCACTAATAATTCACCACTAGTTGGGGCAAGAGAATAAAAAGAATAAGAAGAATGAGTTCTTACCAAGATTCTTATCTTCCTTCAAAATCACTAAATACCATGGGTTTCCATCGTCTACTTTGTCTCCAGCCTCTGTCTGTAATGGATCTGAGCAGACTGTTCAAGTTCCAAGAAATTCTGTTGCTCTTGAGAGCCTCAGAAAGTACATCCAAGAAGGTTTGTTTCCGTTTGGTCTTTGACAACTGTCAAAGAGACAAGATTAAAGCTAAGAAAAATAGCAACGGAATCTTCCTTATCTCTAATTTTATCATGAATTTGGACCTGCCTGTGTATGCATCAGACTCCTGAAGACTTAACCAAGGCCCTGGTGTGTGGTAACAGATACAATGCAGTAATATCCACATGTGCGAATGTATGTAATTCATTAAAGTTTATCAATATGCCCTCATACACATATATTATCAGTATGATAGCCCATGTTTATCTAGTTCTGCTTGGCTACTGTGTCTTTTTCTACACAAGACTATATCCTTGGAAAAGTTTCAGTTTAGTGCTAATACAAATGAATACAAGCACAAAAAAAAAGAAGAAAATTGTGTATTCACAAGTAACTTGAGAACTGCCTGATTTATGAGTTGTTCAATTGATTTTTCCTCTGAATTATGTTGACTCCTCCCTCAGTACAAACAACGATGAAGTTCAAGGTCAAGTCCACATTAACATTTGAGTAGAATCACTCCTCCTCTTTTGCTGATCTGAATTCATGACATAATTTTAGTTTTTAAGAAAATAAAGATGACTATAACAATGACAAGTTTATCTCCACATTTCAACCAGATTATCTCTCCCAGACACCAGCAACTGTAGCTCTCTAGTGCAGATCTTTCAGGTGATTATGGAATCTGTTCAAATACAGACCAACCAGATTTTTAGTTAAATGCTGAAAGCCTAACACATTGTGCCATATTCCTGTCCTGGTGAACTAGTCCTGACTAGGGAGATTACTGAGAATAGCTTGGACACTTCATTGAATTGCATAATGGCTCCAGAATACTTGATATAAACAAAGATTTGTGCTTGGCTGTGGCAATACCCTATTTAGGCCAGTGCCCATTTAGGCTGTTTTCCCTCCACTTCTTTGTGAGTTCAGGTCTATAAAAGCAATACGGTATTTCAGCTGGTGCATTTCTAGGGGATTATTGTACTTGATGGGTGGTTAAACATCATTCGATGCATGCAATGATTGCCCAAATATGCACTGCCCATTGTGTTTTAGCATTTAAATAGAACACTGGATCTAATGAGGATAAGTTTGTTTGAAGTAAGGTAGTCTTAGCAGCAGTGTTTATGTGTGAAAGTGCATAAACACTATTATTTCTGTAAAGCCAAAAGTGAAATTCCTTCTCTACAGCTTGGTCTGCCTGAACACACGCTGAAGTTTTGTGTCATACCCAGCCGATCACAGGATCACAAAATCATAATTATTAGTGACAGAGAAACCTATTAGGTAAGTCCCGTGGGGACCAGCACAGCATCACTGACACAGTAATCTCTCATAATAAATGTAGTCATTACAGCTAATGTAAGTAATTGGAACTTTCTATCTCTCTATCCAGTTAATTCTGCCTGAACTGCAGGCTTAAGTTTTGTGTTATATCCAGATGATCAGAGAATCCCAAAATCAGAATTATTAGTGATAGAAAAACCTATTATGTAAGTCTCCCAGGGAGCAGCATGGCATCACTGACACAGTAATCTCTCATGATAAATGGAGTTATACAGCTAATTTTAGTAACTGGGACTTTCTTCAAACAAATATGTTACTTCTGAGCCCATTTGTATCTGATGTCATTACAAGAGAATTGTTCTGCAGCACGACTTCAGCTTTGTTAGTGAAGAAGGAACACAAACACTGGTACAGCAGTGCTGTATTTGGAGCAGCATATTGGCTTAAAGAGAATGGCAAAGATATAACAAATCAGCTTTTGTTCTTGTTTTTCCAGGCAGGATGTTTGCCTCTGCTAACTAATTACATAACCGATGGCTTTGCTTAGTCTTAAATGTCATGCTGCCGGTGGTGTGAATGGTGCACACAGATAGGCTTTTGCCTTCAACACACAATATAATTTGTGTTTCTTTCTCTTTTCCTGTGGATTTTCGGGGTTGGACCAATAATTTATATTATCTTCCATCTGAAACTTTTCAAAGAGATATGTAGGCTGTATCTTCACTGGAAACTAATCATAGATAAAATGACTGCCAGTTAGTCTGTATGTAGCAATTCAACATGCAGCAATTCAACATGCAGCAATAGAACCACACATAAATATAAGTATGTTGGTGTCATGCCCCATGTACACATTGGCCTGTCTTTGACTATGATCAGTAGAACAAGCAGCTTATCTCAGGATTTCTAGAACAGTAAATCATTGTATTATTCCACACATTTCTGCAAAAGATGATGGACTAGCCTGCCTGCCAATTCAAGAGCTTAAAGGAACAAATGCTCTAGAGAAGAATGGCTCTGCTTTCAACAGCCAAGGGTATCTGAACTCCTGCGGTGGAATACCAGTTCCCCATGGCCCAGGTCAGTTTAGCCGGGAATCACACGAGCAATGGGGTCTTGCTTGTCTCAGTACAGTGTGACAACCGTAGATACAGGAAAGCATGCTACCTGCCTAAACGGCTGTTTTCCTTCTCTTCTTGCTGAAGGGTGCCTGGCTGGAGACAATCAAACAAAAGGCTAAAGCTGACCCTCAAGCTGTATTTTGACTGAGTCTGGACCCTGAAAATCTAGTGTGACCATGTTCTGTTAAACGCTTACCATGGGGAACTGTTCTTCCCTAAACAACTGACAACTGTTAAACTTTTAGGCAGCAATCATCTGATTGTGCCTCTGTCAAACAGCTGCTATTAACAGAGCTGTATCTGTTTGGTCTTTCTGGTACCAACTATGGAAGACATTCCTGGGTTACAAGGAGAGGCAAGGGAAGTCCTTCTTTTGACTGGAGATGTGTGACAAACCTTTGAAGGTGTCCACATTGACCAGACTGTCAGCATAAGGCAGGTCTGTACAGTGGCACCTGATCTCTTCCTGTTATCCTTGGCCTTTTCGTCATCACCTCTGTGCATTGCCAGCTGGTTTGCTTGATCCTGTTACCAGTTCCTGCTACTCTGACACAACACTGTACAGTTTGGAGTTTCTCTGTGAGAGATTAAAGCCCTCATATCAGGCCAGTGCTCAACCTAGATTCTGATACAATCCTCCTTTAGATGTGAAAAAACAGATTCATCACTTTTTTATTGAGGCTGAAGTATGTGTTTTGTTTCACTTCAGACAGAAGAGTGCAAGCAAAGAAACTGACAGCTGGAGATGGGACTGAAAATGGTGAAGTCCCATATGAAGTTTAGGTCTCTGCCGGCAAGACAGAGTGGGTGACAGTACAGCAAGAGGGGAGGAACCTATGTTTGGGAACATGTACTTGGAGAAGCTTATGGAAGGAAAATCAGGTATCAGGTATTGTGATTGTAGTGTCTCCACATTTTCAAAGCGATTATCTTTTGTTATCAGTATTCAGGAAAGATAATTTGAGGTCTGCCCTAGACCTCAGGGCATAGTGGCTAGGTTGACACAGATCATTTTGAGGGAAAAAGCTGCAGTAAAGACAGAATCATAAAAATACCAATCCATCCTCGTAACACCTGCAAGAATTAAATGTCACTTCACTGTGTGCAGTCAGCTGTTGCCTAATCTCAGTGTCATGTATGCTACGCAATAGCAACTGAAACATGCTAATGGAACTAGTAGGGGAATTTTAGCAGGCAGAATGAGATAGAATAAAGCCAGAACACCAGGATTTATGTATACACATCTTACAGTGCTGCAAAACAACAACAGCGAGACTTTAAATGTCCACAAATAATAAGGACCTTAGTTTTTTTTGTTGGTCTGAGAGATGACCTAGAGCATAACATCCTATAATGCTTAATAAATGGTGATGTAGCATTAATTGCAGAATAATACCACTCTTTTTGCTTGCACTGACCAACCTCCATCACACAAAGTGTTTTTAAGGTAGCGCACTCCAGGTGTGTTAACATATACACACATGGCCCAAATAAGAACTAAAATGCAAGCCACAGACATGTGAGTCATAGAGCGGAATGACAAAAAAAAAAAAATCTATCAGACACCTACCATATCTGTACTCCATACAGATGAGTTTTAGCAAGTAAGTCCAACTTCATTTAGTAGTCCATAAAAAAAAAAAAAGCTGTTACATAAACAAGGTTTATGAATTTTAAGAAAACAGGAAATCTGAATACAGTTTTTCTAGATTAAAAAAACGACTAATCCACTGAGAAACTGATTAATGCAATCTCACCTAACTAGCTGTCAGAAAGGTAGATATTAAGATTCATATTATCTATGTAGGCTCCGTCTCAAGACAATGGAAAGATACAGGTGGAACTAGAGGTCTGTTCATCTTATTCTGCTTTCAGTGTCTAGGAACTGTCTTTGCTGATTACAAACAGAGATTGAATTTGATTTTTAAGCCAGGTAGCATTTGCTCATTTGGCTCAAGTTAAGTGAGAAGAAACCCATGCTCAGATTCCAAAACTGGGGTGATAGCAGAAGACAGACAAATACTGTTAGCTTTAATACCTACAACAAGAAGATACAGGATGGGGAGATCTAGTATTTTATGACCTGCAAAAAAATGCATACAATATTTCAGGCAGAGTATGCAGGTTCATACAGTAAGTAGCTACACACTGGAGGAATGTTTCTCTAGGTTGGCTGAAGCAAAGTAAAACATATTATAATGTGTGATAGAGACCTGTACCATTGAATCTTCTTGTACTAGCAATATTAATGTTTTTGAGCACTAGCATCTTTTGGCCTGGTGCAAATTAGGAAAGGATTTGTTTAGTGCCCAAGGTAAGAGATGGCCTTGTTTCCATGTGGGTGAATTAGTGCACTTGAGGTAGATCTAACGCAGAGATACAGTATGCTTGAGGATCTCATGCAAATTTGCCACAGTCACCATTAAAAATACTTTGCCAAAAATGTTTTTCATAATGAGAACGCTATAGAGATTTCCATTCATAAAAGATAACATTTAAAACACAGAAAAGACCACCATGGAAGAAGAACATTTAGCAAAGAGGGCTGTGGGGGACATAAAACAGAAAGTTAACAGGCAATCAAAGACTTTTATTTAATATAAATAACATATACTGTAATAAAAAAGCCTTTTATTTGAAAATAATCCTGGTGGAGAAAGATATATAGAAGATCTTGTCTTGACTGCATTGCTTTCTAGATCCTGACATTTGGGATTCCTGATGTGGACATCCACTTGGAGTGATTAAAAGTTTTATTATGCCTCTCAAAGGCATATCTCAAAGTCTAGAAGCTGCTAACATTATTTCCACAATGATTCTCTGGCTTGTTCAGACCCTAGCAAAACACAGCCAATACTCAGCTATCAATGGAATTAATGGAAACTGTGGCTAACATGACAGCTTTTGCTTAGATAGTACTTTGTCCTTTTTTACTTTGAAGCATTTTAATCTAAAACCTCTAGGAAATTAAAAGCAGCTTGCTGAGGAAAGAATGTGGGGAAGAAGACAAGGGGGAGGAAGGGAAATAAATTATTTTTTGCTGTTTTCCTAAATTAGACAGAACACCTAAACTAGTTTGACCAACTCTACATACTTCTGTGTCTGGAAATACCTGTTCTATGCAGGGGTTCAACCAGTATTTTAAAAATTCTTTTATTAGTTACACTGCCAGCAGCACGGGTAGTTACTAGTGTAACTCAACCCCGGACAAGATTTGTGAACTCTGTATGGTTTAGCTGAGACTTGTATTTGTCTCAAAAGTCATCCGTTCCCTCCCTGTGGTGTAACACCTCGCAGACTTGCCTGGAGCCTTCTTTTTATCTGATTTTGAACACAGTACAGATCACATTTTTGTCTGCCAACGAGTGAAGAAAATTATCAAAATTGGTTTATGAAATAACAGGGAACTTGATACATAAATGTTCTTCTTTGTTCTTCAGTGATTTGGTCCTTCTTCAGTACCTGAGGATATCTACAGAGTCATATCACTGTGCAGATCACAGGGACTATAAATATTAAACAACTTATCACGTTAAGCTATAGTAACATCTCCAAAATTAAAGGAAAAATGCAACTGTGAGAAAGTAAACTCTGCCTCTCTTTTCTGAGCAACTTAATGTTTCATAGGCTAAGAAATGTAACCTTATTTATTTATCACTTTCCAGGTCAATTATTCCAATTATTCAAAAACTTTTTGAACTGAGATGACATTGATATGTTTGTCTTATTGTAGCACAAAGATTTATTATAAGCTTAAGGAAACATGGAAATTGAATCCAAAATGGTGGCTGAACTTTTGTGAATTAAAGCTCAATTCCAGGAGGCCAATATACTCTTTAAGTCATAAACTTTATTAAATGTTGCTAAAATCCTCTTACAGCAAGGACAGCTTAATTTTCTTAGCTATTCAATAGCCCTAAAACACTTGGTTTGTCCCACTAACAGACAAGTCAAAATTCCTGTAGAAGTCCCCTGTGAAGGTTGTTTTGCCCGGGTATGTTTTGAAAAATAAAAAAAAAAAATTAAAAATTAAATGGATTATTATAACTTACAACTAAATGACACCAAATTGGGGTCATGAATCAATATGCTCAAGGGCAGGGCTGCCACCTAGAGACACCTAAACAAGCTGGAGGAATGGGCCGACTGGAACTTCACAAAATTCAACAAGAACAGATGCAAAGTCCTGACCTGGGATTGAATAACTCCTTGCAGTGATACAGGCTGGGGACTGCCAGGCTGGGGAGCCACTCTGATGAAAATGTCCTGGGCGTCCAGCCACACAGCAAGCCGAGCGTGAGCCAGCAGTGCACAGGTACAAAGGCCAACTGTGTCCTGGGCTGTATGAACAGGAACACAGCCAGTCAATTGGTGGAAGAGACTTCTCATCTGTTCAGCCCTCATTAGACCACACAGAGATACTGTGTTCCATTTTGGGTCCCCAGTATGAGAAAGACATAAACAAACTGCAGCAAGTTTGGCAGAGGACCACTGAGATGGTTGGGGCTGGAGCACTTGTCCTGTGAATGGAGGCTAAGGGACCAGGGCTGATTCAGCCTGGAGAAAGGCTGGCTCAGGGGACACCTAACAGCAGCCTTCGGTGCCTGTGAGGGGCTACTGGTGAGATGGAGCTGGGCATTTCTTAGTGGGGCATGGTGGGAGGGTGAGGAACAAGAAAGGTGAAGACTGGTTGTAAGAATGCCCTTCCACTAGAAGGCCAGGCAAGCAGCAGTACAGGCTGCCCAGAGGGATCGTGCAGGCTCCCTCCCTCCTCAGAGGGTTGCATATCCCAGCTGGATGAAGTCCTGAGCAACCTGGTCTGACCACAGCTGTGAGCAGCGCATTGGACCAGGGACCTCTGAAGCTCCCTCCCAGCCTGAATAATTATCCTATTAGCCTCTTATCCCATGGCGCTATGATGATTTTATTCTTATACACATAAATACTCCTAAATAAACAAAATGTCTAAATATATTTTATCATTACATCTCTTTTTTTTTAATATCTCACAAACCTTGTAATAGAATATCCTAATTATAAGTCATATAAGACCTAGTTTTCCTTGTTGATTATGCTTAATATTCCAGTTCACTTATCCTGAGTGATGTATAAAAGTATTTTGGCACTGGCTGTGCAGGCTAAGAAACCCAAGGTTGTGCTCTTGTTTTCTCTCCCCACCTCTCCTCTGAGGCAAAGGTTTTATTAACTGCCCGACCTGCTGCTGTTAGTTAATATGCATCAAAACAGTTTTGATTCCAAGCCCCATGTAAAAGGAAAATCACATTCACTGCAGCTTTTTCTGGTTCAGCAGTCAAATCTGAGCCAAAGGTGCATGTTGCCTTTTCTGGCCCTGCTGTGTTCAGTGACACTGGGCTGCCATTAATCAAAGCGGGCTGTCAGAACAAAATTACAAACTTCAGAGAAAACCAGTCTTGCAGCTGACAAGAGCCTGACCACGTGCCTTACTAGGAAGCTGTTAATGGACTATGGGAAATTGTTAATAAAAAGGTGAAGAATTTGAAGCAGATACTGAGTGGTCATGCAGGCAGTCACACCACCAGTGGCAAACTAAGCTGCCAAGCCTGAAGCTCGCTAGTACAAACCAGTTTTTATTTAATTTTCAATTTTCATGAAAACACGATGTCTGATTTCTGCATGCTGCTCAGGGGAAGAGGAGACTATTGCAACATCTATCTTACAGCAAAAGCAGCGAGCAAAATCAGCTACGCATCTCAGGACTTGAGCTGCAACCCCAGAAAGCTCCCAAAGGAGCAAATAACTCCTTGCAAATAGTGGAAATTTTTTAAATAGCCAAATGAGCATGTGCAAGACCTCTCCCAAACCTCCGCTCTTCACCAGACGGTGCAGGGGGGTCTTCCCTTATCTGAGGGCACAGGCGGGGCGCGAGGCTGCGTGTGGCTGTGCAAAAACCACTGCTGGTGGCGACACGCTTGGTCCGGGCTCAGGCCTCCTGCCGGGAGGCCCAGCTCGCCCGCGCCTGAGACGCGGGATGAGGCCCTGCTCGGCGGGAGGCCAGCAAGCCAGGGCAGTCTTGCGACTCTCACAAAGATGCTCTGACAGATTTCCCAGGCAGCTGACGCCAAAGGCAGCTGAAGTTGCTGTAGCATTCACAGAGACAGACATCTTAGTGCCCAGACATGCCTTCCTCCCCACAGCTCCGTGCTAATCAGCGCCGTGGAACCACACCGCCTGCCATAGCAGTGGGGCCAGCAGGTGAGGCCTGGGGTTATTCACCCCCTCTTGCCGCCTCCCTCACCTCAGCATTGCTCCCGCTTCCTTAGTACTGCAATTTCCACGACAGTTACCAGCTGTGAAAGGCCACATCTGTTTTATTTCATCTGTTCACTGTTTAGTGCATGCAACCTGTTGTGTTCCTACCCAAGGGTGCAGCTTGGCAGCAGAGAAGGCTACGGGCTCGGCTTGTCCTTGCTGGGAAGGACAGGAGGCTCCTGACGGAGTGGGGGGCTGAGCCCTCTGCGGGGGAAGCTTCTGGAAGGCCTTGGCGGGTGGGGGGAGCGGTGTGAGGAAATGACCAAGTGAGGAGTGAGCCCTTGGAGACAGCAAAGCTTGCCAACCCATGGGAAAGAGGAGGAAGCAGGTGCACAGCCAGGTACCTCAGAGGGGAGAGGAGACGGCCGTGGGTGCCTGGCTGCGGCGGCAGCGAATCTAGGCTGCTGGGCTGGAACCAGATGGGAAGAAAGGACGTGACCTGGAAGGCACGGTGAGAAATTCTGTTCACAGTCCTTTTACTTCTGTTCCCTCTCCGTTTGACAGTCTGTGTGCGGGTGGGGGGTGCTCAGCCTACAGGTGAGACGGAGCACTCCAGCATCAGGCGAGGCCCGGCCCTGGCGCCCTCCTCCTCAGTTTGGCCTTGACTGCAAACAAGCTTCATCCCAAGGTATGAAAGGCTACAGGAAAAGCCAATGTCCTCTAACCAACACTACATCCACCATCAATCAGACATAGAGCAGGAGGTGTATCTCCATCAGGTTATGTGTACAGCATGTTTTCATTTAAATAAAGAAGCCCATATTTAGGAACAGTGTGGAGCTGCCATCCCATGACAAACAGTGAAAATTTGCGTGAATACCCGAGACCAAATTTACAAAGTTTCACACCTTTCGTGAGGAGTATGGGTGAGGAGAAGCAGCCTGCTGGTCTCGAACAGCAGCATCCCTAGGCCAAAATCTGTACGGGGATGATACGAATAAAAATTAACAAATACAAAGCCAACCCTAAGCTTAAACTTAAAAAGTAGCATATGGGAATCCTAAAAAGGGAGGCTTAACATGAGGAAAATTATAGTTGTTTGCAGTTGTTTTGTTCAGGAGTGAATCCACAGACGGCAGAGCACCAGAAATGGATCCTTCTGCAGCTGCACAAACCCTCAACCCTGGGGATGAGTAGAGGAATCTCTACTTATACCTCAGCTGACAGCACGTTTCATGAGGTAATCGAGAGCTGCTTTTACAACCCACTAATTCTAGGCAAAAACAATTGCTGCCATATTTAACTTCAAATAGATGCCCAGTGACAGTCTGCGTAGGTGCAAGCAATTAGCATATTCTCTGCATGGCGAGAATTGCTCCTGTCACCAATGGCTATAAAACCGAGCGTGAAAGAGAGCTTACTTGAAAATCAGGTTTTTATGGGATGCCCAATAGAATTCTTGGGGGGAAAAAATCAACTCAAATGTTTAGCAGTTCAAATAAACCTTAATTTTTAATGAAGGTGTATGTGAGGAAAGAAGGTGCCTATTATATTACTTCTTTGTGCAGAAGAGCCTCATTTCTGGTTTGGATTAATGGGAAGTGATTTCAAAGGATTTTAAAAGAAAATAAGTATCCTGAATGCAGTTCTCCATTTTTTGTCTTTCCTTTTAAAAAATGCTTTGCAGAAAATTAAAATATCAATTATATTTTTAGCCTGCCAGCTCTAATAAGACGGAGCTATAAGACCAATTGTCACAAAGAGTATTTGGAAATAGCTACCATTAAAGCAGAATCTTTGAAAGAGTAATATACGCCAGAAACTAGGTATGTTCCAGGATAGCTTAAAAGAACCAGGATCACAAGTTTTACAAACCTTATCTATGGTAGCTGAAGTAAAATAGTTTTGTGCTAAATCCTTTTTGCCTAAGCTACATGTAGTCATTTAAGGACAGTATTGCAAAAACTAAATATTTGCCTTCCTTGAGACTAGCTATGTGATATTTCCTGCAGAACGTTTGCACAAAGAATCTAAAGATCTAGTATTAACTGGAAAATGGTCTGACATTAATCCAACACATGCAGCTTTTTCACTCAGGAAAATTCTTTTAAAATGTTAAAGTAATATTTCATAGCTGCAGATGCAACTATTTACTCAAGTTCCAAGGAAGACTAAATTAAACACCAAAAAAAAAAAACAAACCATGCTTTTAAGCAGGCCTCACAAGCTGGTAAAGATCAGTAGGCCACATGTGAGAGCAGATTAATTTATCCTTAGCTAATTACCCTGTAGGATTCAGCTGAGCTGCCAGCACCACTAACAGTCAAGACATATCACAATGGATTGTTCTGTCTGTTTGATAAACTCATTCACTGAACACGTTGATTTCTGGCTGTGCATGTACAATAAAATCTGGCCAGTCAATATTGCTACTACTCATCTCATTCAGATCATTTTCTGCCTTTTTGTTATGCCTTATTATTTTCAACCTACTTCTTGCATTATTGTTTCTAGTTTGAGGAGAAATCTGGCAGTCAAGACCAGTATGTTCTAGTTCTTGCTCTGCTGCTTATTATTTGTATAGTTTTAGCAGCTCTGACTTCAATTTGCCCATCTGTAAAACTGGAACAGTATTTAAAACTCTCTAGGGATCTTTTAAAGTATAAAGTAGTTCTCACAGTGAAACTTACACACAGTGCAAAGGGACATAAAACTATAACCTTCAAGTTCATTTGATTGTAATGTACTATGGCAAGCATACAGTTTAATTTTGATCTGAAATATGTACAGACATAAAAGTCATCATCCAGCAAGAAGTCAGTACCTTGTTTGTCTTTTCAGTATAAAAAAAGATTAAAAGAACTGAAAATTTCATGGAAAGACTTTGAAGATCATGAAATTTCTTTTTTTTCAATTACCTAATAATGTACATATAAATATGAAAAATATTGAAGTCATTAAAGCTACTGTAACTAGAGTAGGCCTTTTTTGACATATCTATGAATAAATCACACTCTTGCTAAAAATACTGCTTTCTGCAGAATCAGAGCCTGTTTTCATTTATACCAACCAGTCATTACTGCTGGCATTAACAAGAACCAAATCAGGTCCTTTATACTGAAAACTTAACAGTATGCTGAATTTTAGTCGAAATATGGAGACAGCTTGCTTTGAATTAAGGTACACGATTAAGTTTAACTGGGATATTATTTCCTAAGAAAACAGTCCTTAGATTCAGAGTAGCATAAAGCCTTTTCAGTTTAATTTCTGTTTTTCTTAAACAATAAGGTAAAAATGAAAAACAATTTCTTTAAAGCCTGAGACAAAATATTTCTTGCGACCTGCAGAATAAGAATGTATTATTCTTACAGTGTACTGTCTTTTTAGGAGTGTAATAAAACTAGGAAGTAAACATGCTTCTCACTGTGAGCAAACAAAGAAGTACTGTTCATTAGATTACAGCAAAAGGGAAACTTTAAGAACTGGCTTAATCACGACAGTTGGGGAGTCTGCGAAGAGGCATAGGAACATGACTTCCATTAACTAATGTCATGACTAGGACTACACATACAAAAAACACATGCACATGAGAGAGAGTTTGAGAGAGAGAGATGTTTGTTTACTACAGCAACCTTTGGCTGTAGGAAGGTGGGGAGATGGAAAAATTTTCCATATTATTAAAAGCACTTCAGCGGTTACAAAAGAATTTCCTCCACCACTTCCTCCTTTCTTCATTATCTTTCTTTTAACAAAACTTTCTAGTAGATAAAAATGTAGTACGACACGGGGTTGGAAGAGATCTCAAGAGATATTATGTTACTGTCATTAAGTTTCTGGCCTATCGTCACCCCTTGGTTTTCAACAAATGCAAGTTTAACATGTCATGAGGACATGTGATATTAAATCTGACAGTGCAAAGTCTTTCAAACATGCCCTATTGGAAAACTGTAATATCATAGGTTTCATAGATTATATATTTCTCCAAAATTAACATAAAAGAATTGGGAGAATAATTGTGTATTCAACTGACTGCATTCCCTGGAATATGACCTTTAAAGAAAACCGGCTAATTACTGTGAGGTGAAGCTTGCTCAGGCTACATCAGTTTAAGCTTGGAGGAATGCCATGGAAATCAGTCTAATAACTCGAGAGTCATATGGTGTAGAAAAGAGCAGAATTTGGTACATGAAGTCCTTTTTTTGCTTTTCTGCAGGGACACCTATTTATAGGCCAATTTTCATGCAGCAATCCTGGGTATCGTTTTAGACATCCACACCACTTAGTAAACATCTTTCCCCCAAGCAACCCCGCATTGTCTCCAAAGCTGAAAACATGAAGAAATATACAGACAAAATAGCTAGGACTTTCTGTAGTCTTCCTTTCTGACTGCTTTCTGGAGTCTTATTTTCAAATATTCGGAGTTTTATGTATGGGGAGTTGGCAGTTCAGGAAATAAAAAACCCACAAAAACCCCACAAAACCAAACCCTGTCTTCCTTGCCTGTAAGCACAGCAAAATCCGCAGGAAGTAAAGCTGCTTTTCATAACTATGTTGAATTAAAAAAAAAAAAAAAAAAAAAGGCCAAGAAGCAGATACATCATATAGGCCATAGAAGGAACTCCCTCTGCACCAGACAGATCACCTAGAAGTACTGGAAATTTCAGAACAGTGAAGATGATGTACAATAAAATGGTGACAAGAATCATACTGTCTGCTGTTACTCCCTTTACAGTCTGAAAACAAGCTTAACAGCTGCCATCTGAATGTGCAAGCCACTGAACGTTGCAGATATTTCTGAAACTATAGGCTGAAGCTATTTGACTTCCTTACATCATAGCAATTTTACAATCATTTTCATTACTTGCTCTATGAGTGTTTTGCATATGTATTATTGTCTTTGCTTTGTACAGAGCAAATATTACACCCAAAAACTCAGTGACAGGAGGGTTTAGGTTGCCAAGCTAGCAGGGCCAATGCCACCTTTAGAGGATGATCTCCTTAGTTATGTCCAAGCATATTCTCCCAACAAGAAAAAAGTCAGACTTGTGCACTTTCTCCTCCCTGCCAACATTTGTATCATTGTGTCACTCTCTCCAAATACAGTTGTTCTATAGTTTACACAGCCACACGACCTGTGTAATTCAGTGTGATGTTTTTTAACTTCCCCACTAACAATACATACACCAGAAAGAGGCTGGATTTTTAAAACAGTCTTCATACAAATTTACTTTGCTTGAAATATTGCTTATTCCGGAAATTTTAATTGCTCTATAAATGTTCTAATGATAAGAGCATATATATACATCCTATTTTCCTGCTTTGACAGCATTTGCTATATATGTGACTTAAAACTAATGAACTGCCCAAATCTTAATAGATGGATTCTCATTCAGACTTTCTTTGTGCTGTTTTTGATTTACTACACTATCTTTAAACAATCATTAGGTAGTTTTATATGATAGGTTCCAAAGCATTAGTGCTTTTTTCTTTTGTTCCGTATGTTGTAGTAGTTGTTCATATGGGAACTAGAGAAAAAAATCTTAATTGTCATTCATTCCTGTCATATCCTTATTTCCATTTCCTGCAACACTCTTGAATCAGTGATCAAATACCTTCATTAGACAATACTTAACCTGGTCAATTCTTGGTATGGGCAAGTATTCCATCTCTAATATGTAGTAGAATATCTGATTATAGATACACAGTTGTTAAGAATAATGTAGTTTTATGTTTTGACTTTTTAATCTGTATAAATGTGAGAAAGTATGTTCTAAATTAAATTCCTTAGTGTCAGAAAACTGAAATTGTAAAGCAGTGCAATTCTTTAACTGTTTTATCCCCATGCGGTTTGGGAAATAAACACGATGAGTTAGAGAATCTGCGTGCAGTTGCAGGGCTATGATCTTGTTGGGATCATGGAGAAGCAGTGGGATGGCTCCCATGACTGGAGTATTGCAGCGGAGGGATACAGGCTTTTTAGGAAGGACAGGAAGGGAAGAGGAGGGAGATTTGCCCTTTATGTGGGGGTACAGCTGGAGTGTATGGAGCTCTGCCTGGGGATGGAAAAAGAGCTGATGGAGAGTTTATGCATTAGGATTAAAGAGAAGACAGGCAAAAGTGACAACTATAGCCACCCGTCCGGAAAGAACAAGTGGATAAGGCCCTCTACAGACAGATAGTAACAGCCTCACATTCACATGCCCTGGTCCTCATGGGGACTTCAGCCACCCCCATACGTGCTGATGGGACAATACAGGAGGACATAAGCAAACCAGGAGGTTCCTGGAGTGCATTGATGATAATTTCTTCTTCCAAGTGATTGAAGAGCCAACAAGGAGAGATGCTGTGCTGGACATATACTCATCAACAAGGATGGTCTTGTTGGGGATGTGAAGATCAAAAGCAGCCTTGGCTGCAGTGACTATGAGATGGTGGAGTTCAGGACCTGGAGAGGAGGGAGTGAGCAGGGCAAAAAGCAAGATCACAACCCTGGACTTCAGGAGAACAGACTTTGGCCTTTTCAGAGATCTGCTTGGAAGAGTTCTGTGGGAAAAGGCCTTATAGGGAAGAAGAGCCAAAGAAAGCTGGTTAATATTCAAGGATCATTTCTCCAAGCTCAAGAGAACTCCATCCCAACAAATAAGAAGTCAGGCAAAAATGCCAGGAGTCCTGTGTGGATGAACAAGTAACTCCTGGCCAAACTCAAACACAAAAAGGGGAAGTCGTGCTTGACCAACCTGATAAACTTCTATGATGAAGTGACTGGCCTGGTAGATGAGGGGAGAGGACTTCATTAAAGCCTTTAACACTGTCCCCCATAAGATCCCCATAGACAAGCTGTTGATGTACAGGCTTGATGAGCAGTGAGGTGGATGGAAAGCTGGCTGAATGGCCGGGCCTAGGGGGTGGTGATCAGCAGCGCAAAGTCTAGTTGGAGGCCAGTGACTAGCACTCTACCCCAGGGGCCAATAGTGGGTCCGGACCTGTTTAGCATCTTCATTAATGAGCTGGATGATGGGGCAGAGTGTACCCTCAGCAAGTTTGCAGATGACACCAAACTGGGAGGAGTGGCTGATATGCCAGAGGGTCATGCTGCCATCCAGAAGGACCTCGACAGGCTGGAGAAATGAGCCAACAGGAACCTCATGAACTTCAAAGAGAAGTGCAAAGTCCTGCGCCTGGGGAAGAACAACCCCATGCACCAATATATGCTGGGGGAACCTAGCTGGAAAGCAGCTTGGCAGAAAAGGGCCTGGCGTCCTGGTGAACACCAATTTGAACACGATCCAGCAATGTGCCTCTGCTGCAAAGAAGAAGAGGTATCCTTGGCTGCATTAGACAAAGTATTGCCAGCAGTTGAGGGAGGTGATCTTTCCCCTTTATTCAGCTCTGGTGAGGCCACACCTGGAGTGCTGTGTCCAGTTCTGGGCTCCGCAGTACAAGAGAGACGTGGACATATTGGAGAGAGTTCAACAAAGGGTCACAAGGATAATTAAGGGACAGGAGCACCTCACATATGAAGAAAAGCTGAGTAAGCTGGGGCTGTTTAGTCTGGAGAAGAGAAGGCTCGGGGGATTCTTATTAATGTATATAAATACCTGAAGGGAGGGTGCAAAGAGGACAGACCCAGGTCCATTCTAGTGGTGTCCAGTGACAGGATCAGGGACAATGGGCACCAAGTGAAACACAGGAGGTTCTGTATGAACATCCGGAAACACTTTTTTACTGTGAGGGTGACCAAGGACTAGAATAGGTTGCTCAAGGAGGTTGTGGAGACTCCATCCTTAGAGATATTCAATAACCATCTAGACACAGTGCTGGGCGAGCGGCTCTACGTGGCCTTGCTGGAGCAAAGGGACCTTCAGAGGTCCCTTCCAATGTCAACAACTCTGTGATTCTGTGATACTTAACCAATAAAATTCCTTAACTGGTTTTAATGAGCAATTAAAAAAATTCTCTGTATTACAGACTGTACCCTGACTGCTGCTTGATAGCAGAAGAATGACCATCAGAATTAGTATTTTGGTTTGGGGCTGTAGTGTAAAGAGTGGAGCAGTAATAAAGAGAATCCCCTAGTTGTACCCACCTACACTACACATCAGTTTGCCACAGGTATGCACAAACCCCAGATTCTTTTCAGGGGGACCTAAACTGTAAGCTGTGCTCAAGATGCACCCCTAGCCTCTAATTGGGACATACAGATTCAAAGCAACAACTGTGGAACTTTATGCAGCTTTGGGTTGTATTGCAATGTGAATGTTAAGTTCAGAGGGGCAGGGTAAATTTATTATAAAGTAAAACCCCCAATTTCCATCCTGTGTTGACACTGGGGGGCTCAGCAACAACACCTTTGCGTTACTGCTTGACTCCTGTTGCACCAAATTTCTTGCTAACTTAGACATAGCAGAAATATCAATGATTTTGGCTAGTCTCTCTAGTGTTATGCTAATATCACTCTTAAAAAATAATCAGAGTTGTAACTGGAATTAAAAGTCACTGGTTTGGCTTAAATTATGGTGAGAGTCTTTTGTGACATTTCAGAACACATTGTACAAAGTTCTAGCCGTTATGTTGCTGGAGGCTAGCATTGGCTGTTTTGATATTTTCTTAAGAGCAGAATAGCATTGTTTCATGGCATTACAGGACAATAATAGCATTTATTTAGCCTCTGGAACCATTATCCTTTCTGTTGACATTATCTTTTGGCTATCTATAATTGATTTAAAATCAAACAACAGTGTTATATAACGTGCACTTTATAACATTACTGTCTTGTTATTAAAGTTCTCGGCTGACCTTGTATGTGTAAGCAGTTACTTTATAGCTGGTTTAGAGAGAGCTCTCAGATGAAGCTTTCATCAAATTCTCAGGGGCTATGTCTTCATTGCTGCATTAATTCAGCTGGTCTGCCACTAAGCTTGGACATTTGTGGTCTGCCACATTGCAAAGCTGTATGGAAGTCACTGTATCCTCAATGGTATTGTTATCACTTTGTTAGGACAAAAAATGGTTGCACTCTAACATATCACAGGTTCATCTAGCCCAGTGTTCTACGTTCAGTAGTCACAACCAGAGATATTTGGGAAAAGTATAACAGCATATTGTAGCCATACTTCTCCAATATTTCCCAGCTACCAGTAATAGCCAGTTCAGGTGTCATTTGTTCAGGTGCATCATAAAAAGTGGTATCTTTTCATTTAATAGTCCTTGACAGATATTTCCTGTCAATTTGTCTAATCTCTTTTAGACTAATTTTTTGGGTGGCATGCACAACATCCTGTGGCAATGAATTCCACAGCTTAACTCCATACTGTGTAAAAAACCAGCTACTTCTTTTTGACTAAGTACTTCATAATTGCATTTAATGCACATTCACTCTTGTATTAGGAAAGAGTAAATAATCATCCTGTATTTGCTTTTTCTGTTTAATGCATGGCTTTTAATTATATCCCTCCTCAGTCATTTGTTTTCCAAGCTGACATACCTACACAGGAAAACTATTCCATATATTTGGTCATTCTTTTGCCCATTTCTCCATAATCTTTGGTTCTGCTATATCCTTTTAAGATGGGTAACATCTTAAAATCATAAGAAATGCACATAATATTCAAACTGTAGGTATTGTAATACTGCATTATATATGGTAAAACAGTGAGATTTTCTGTTCTGTTCCCTGCTTTGTTTTTCTACTATCAAGGACTGACATAATGTTTTCACAGAACTAGATAAACTCTCGTAAACTGAAAATCCCAATCGTTGTAATTATTCAACTTGCAATCACTCGCTGTATATGTAAATTTAGGATTACTTTTTTCCTGTGCCTCACTACACTTTATCTACACTGCATTTCCTCTGCTATTTTATTGCCCAGTCACCCTTTTCCTTCTCTACTTATAGCTTAGTTTTACTGTCCTGAATAACCATAATTTAAAGAGAAAATTTGTCACTTCAGTATCACTGTTTTTCTCAGATAATTTATTAACATGCTGAACAATATGTCGCATGTCATTAGAACATATTCCTTTTCTTCATAGGAGTATGAACTATCTGAAACTCTTTACCAGTTCATTGTGGGATATTTCTCTGTTGTCACGAGCTCTCAGCAGGGGAATGTATTGGAAATGTTTCAACACTGAGCAATTTACACAGCAAGGTCATTGCGAATTGAGCGGTTACCAAAGATAGTAAAAGTTGCACCTGGTCCCAAACTGACATTTCTTCTTGGTTTAAATATTCCTTGTAATGCCCCTGAATTGTAAAGGAAGATTTACAAGAGCTGCGGCCTTATCTAGCCAACATAATCTGTCATATTATCAGTATAATGACTCTGGGAATCAGCTCTGCCTATAAAAGACTGGCATACTTCAAACAGTCTCAAGCATTAAAGTGTTTGGTACAAAACACACTTTGAAGTTTAATCAAGACCGTAAACACATATTGCTTTCCTTACTATACGTGTGTTCAAAGATTACATATTGTGTATGCAGTGCAATGGCACTATATGAAAGGACTGGGACATTTTTTTCCCCACATTTTTATCTCATCTATTATCCTGCAAAGATTTCCTGCCTTAGTAGGGTATACTGATTTATTTTTGACTGCCATAGCCTTTAAAAGTAGAAACCTACTTTGTCATCTAGAAACCTTAGTGATCCTGGAAATGAAAAGCGTAACGGGAGACTACAGTAGATGGGGAGGACAGGAGAATCAGGTCATTTTAAAATAATTAGTTAAATACTTTAAAAAATTTAAAAACTTTTAAGTAGTCCAAATACATTGCAACCACATAACTAATGAATGTTTAGACCATTGAATAATTATTTTTAAAGTTTTCTTTCAAATTTGCATCGGACTAATGCTGAAAATAATAATTTAAACACAATGAAAGAGCTGCAAAAAACTGTTTTCTCTCATACACCCTGATGTAACCTGTTACAAATTAAGAGTCTTTAAAGATCATGTATACAGTGGAATTACATTTTCAACTTGACCTAAGTATTCAAATTCTTTTTACCATTTATTCAGCTCTGGTGTGGTAAATAACTGGATGATTTCTAAAACATACAAGCAGAAGAAAAATCCAAACTTTATAAGCTTTTAGTAAGCCTAAAGAGCAGAAAATGAATTACCTATTCACAGCACTATATACTTCCTTATCTTTACAAAAAGGAGACCTAGTTCAAGACTCAGAATTTGCAAGGTGGGAAGACAGGATGCTTACAGACCAGTAAACAGTGTTTATATTAACTAGCACATGAGGCTAGAGAGGGGCTGAAGTCACAACATACAGATTTGCCCAGTCATGTTATAACCTTGACAAGGTATGTCTGTACTTCTCTGATCTATGTTTGGCAATCCCTAGGTAGAAAGCTAGAAATACCTCAAACTTAGTCTTCCCTTTTTCAAAAAGATAGGAGAATTGTCCTCCCAAAAATATGGGAGAATTTTCACACTGAATTTTACAGAATCAAAGTTGACTGAGTCCTGAAACATTTTGAAGAGCATACCTTTGGAGCTGGTTTTGATTTTGCTAGTAAAAGATAGAAGCAAACCCACCAAAATCAAATGGCAGTTTCAAATATATGGCACTTAAAATTACAGCATATGTTTCAGTGCCAAACAGTAGATTTTAGTTTCTTCATTCAAGGCACCCAAATATGAAAATCTAGTTCTTACTCTCCCATGTGAACACCTTATATTAGCCTCAGCATTTTGATAATAATTTTGGTTTTGTATTTTTTGCTTTAGACTGTAGAATTATGCATATCTGTAGTTATCATATTATCATACTGGTAATAAAATTCTAGCTATTAATTTTACTTTTTTAATATACAATAAGTTAGAATTGGAAAATTGAATTCTTTTGTGTGTTTGTAATCTACAGTTACAAGGTTTTTTGTTAGCTAAAATTTAATATAAAGACTGAGGGCAAACTGACTATATGACTGTACGCCAGCTCGAAGCAATTAATTTTTGTTTCCATTATATTCCATATTCTGAAGTTTCTCTTTTTGTACAGTTGTACAGAAAACAGTCAACTGTTCTGTAATGTGCATCACTACTTTAATGAAATCATCAAACATTATAGAAATTTTAAATTAAACTTATTGGATGATAAGCCCAAGCTATCAAATACATTGGTGTAATATGGTGGTAGCACATATTTTAAAAATTCTATCATATAGAAACTCCTGAATGAAAAGCATCAAAGTCTGGATTGCAGGGCTTTTTAATACAAACTGTAAAGGTCATCTCTGTTGTCCTTCTGAAAGGCAGGTAGCTACGTCCTTTCATTTCCATGAGGTATTCATCCAGAAGATAAATAAAAGTATGCCATTCTGAGATATAAAGGTAAGATGTTTTTCATAGAATTTCTCACTTCAGAGAGAGAAAGATATTCTGACTGAGAAGAATGACATTTTCATATGCTTGTAGATTGTACCTGCATGGTCTTTTGTCACATCTAAATTTCCTTTGAGGTCCTGAGGGCAAATTCCTTTTCTGTCTTAGAAGGAAATGGACTTCACATTTTTCACTGAATGTTCAATAAAGAGAAGTGTAACAGGATTCCCAGAGTTGTGCAGGTCTGGAGCACAAATGACTGGGTTTACATTGGAATGGTATCAAAACTGTCTTCTGAAAAATCTCCCAAATGGGTTCTCTGTGTGGCTATTGCTGTCACGCTGCACTGCAATGCCTTTTTGGCTTAACTATCATTGTGTTAAAGACACAGGTTAGAAATATTACCCATAAAAGAGAAGAATAAGAAAAAACAGAATTTGAACTACTTTTTGCCAGAAGCACTGTAGAAACACGTGCAGACACAGAACAATGTCAAACTCAAACAAAGCATCTTTATTTCAACAAACTTCCAGATTAGCAAATATGACTTTTATCAGTGTCAAAAAGCCCCAAACTCCACTCCGCTATTGCTGCTGCTCTATCATTTCTACCCTGTCAGGTGGAAAGCTTAGACTTCCAGAATCGACTTCCAGAAACAAGTCCTCTTTGCATCTAGAAGTCTTTCTCACTTTTCTATATGATCTCTAGAGACCTGGACACTGTCTGAATGCTCTATAAATAACAATCTGTTTTGCTTGCATTAAATTTATTAGCAATGCATGTGAAAATTTATAGGCTAATAAAATTCAGATCTCAGGTTCTTAGCAACCTCTTTTTCTCAACCCCTGTTCTATGAAGGTTAAGTTTCTCTGCTTTGCTTCTTTATATTTCTTGTGGATTGGCAGGAAGGAAGGGCACTTTTAACCACTAATTCAAGTAGCAGTATGTGAAATTGTTGCCATTCATTTTAGTTTCAAAAATGAAAAAATGCTTACAAATACGTCCTTTTGTTTCCTTTAGCACATTTACGTACAATAGGTTTTAGATTTATTTTCATACCGTAATGCTTTGTACAAACAGTGTTTATGCCATGCCTTTGCTCTTTTTTAAAGAGTGTGGCTAGTGCAAGGAGCTGCTGATCTTGTAACTTTATAGAGTGGAAAAGGTTTCTAACACGAAATGCTGGAAGCCCTTATGGACAGAATTGCCTGTCTCATTGATATCCAAAGGGGAAGACCCGAGAATGTCAGGAAATGGCCTGAAATTTTGGGCATTAATTTATAAACTGTATTCAGTGGCAGGCAAAGAAAACCTGCCTAGCGGAAAGTAAAAATTGTGCAGTGGACTACTTGGGAAAAAATGGAATGTTTCTTTTAGAACAGAGGGCTGTTGAAACTGGGCCAATTAGAAGGCTGTCTTTTGCATTATTTTGGGTGCCTTAGTAATAGAATGAGTTTGGAGGGTGCTGAATGCAGGTTGTATGTAAAGAATGCAAATACAGGTTTTTCTTAGAGAAAAACTTTGTGTCCACGGATGAAGTCTGCAAATTTTGCTTCTCTAATTTAAGTAGGCAGTAAGTGATTTTGGTTCTGCATTTGTGTAGTACCATATCCACAGTCAAGGTTAAACACTACTATTTCAATGTGCTATGATGGTAATAAGAAGAATAAAGACCAGTGTGGATATACAAACTGGGTTTTCAAACTGCTTTAGTTATCAGCCTGCTCTGATCAGGAAGACTTAGAAGGCAGCAGTCAGAGCTGTTGCTTGATTCTCAAAAGCCATGCTTGAGGGAGAGAAAACTTGATACTCACTTCATGCTTTTGTTACTTCACTTTAAGCAGATTTAGAACAAAAGGAAAGAAAATGAACTACTTCCAAAACACAAATCAGATAAGGTAGGGAATTAATGTATCCTGCAATCGAATTTATATGTGTGGGATTATCCTTCCATCTCACCATTTCCTGTCATGCATTAATCATCTATATTGTTAAGACTAGCAAGAAAAATACAAAGAAAAATACTGGTATATTCTTTTGCAAAAGGTCCAGACAATTATCTTCCTTACTGAAAAGCTCTTCAACCTTTTTTTGTTCAAATTGCTTTGGCCTACAGTGCAGCTCTGTAGTTTTCTTACCTTCTATCATTAGGCCATGCTAGGAGAGACCTAGGAATCCATTTTCTGTTAAATGATCTCTGCAAAGGGGTCTTATGCAGAACTAAAGTGAGTCTTACATTTGCTATTGCTTGATGAAGTTCGTACAGTAGCCTATTGTGCAATTAGTAAATCAGTGTTTATTTCTGGTTCTTTGCTCATTTCTCCAGGCAACTTATTCTTTTTTTTAAATTATTGGAGTCTTCTGATTTAATTAGTAGAGTTCTAATACCACTGTCTTGCCAGAACAACAGTCATGCAGAAGTGCTCAGGAGATTAGTTAATTAAACATGTGGAGTGTTACATATAATTAATATTTTTCTATTGCCACCGATCATTAAGCAAGTATATGAGACAAGGAGACATATATAGTGCACTATGCCACTTTCTGTCTGGACTGACACTATATATGCAAATACTTTCAAGATACATGAATCCTCTCTTGACTCCAAAATATACACGCTCGTAGTGGAAGGGAAGCCTATGTAATTGATCAGCCTGTTTTTAGCAAATTTTCTTATGATGACCTAATTTACATGAATTACTAAAATCCACTAGAATTTTTCTGGAGATAAAGCATTGTCACTTTTACCTTGATGTACCTAGGCAATTTCAACATTATATCCAACACGTGTGCATCAAATGTTGAACTGGCCTACCTATGTTGTGCCAAAAACTACAGCTTATCTCCACAAGCTTTTTACAGAAGATAGCTCATGTAGCAGTCTTCCTGCCATAAGAAGTACCTCTTTGGGAGGAAGAGCAAAGTTTCAGCTTGTAGTAAGCTTATGAGAGAAAAAAGTATAGAATGTAATTTAGTGCTAGGTTTTGGATGTGTACTCCCCTTGTATCTCACACACCCCCTTTTACGCTGGAGTTTGCTTAAGAAATTCTGTTTGTTTTCAGATGTGGAACTGTACTCCATGACTTGTTAAATATAAAGAGCTATGATGCTGTAACAAGGAAATTCCGAAGAGTCTGGGTTGGCTGTCAGGGTGTTGCCAAGCCATTTCTGTGTTGCTTGAAGATAGAGGCATGCTATTGTAAAACACTCATATTACACATACTTTTAGCACTGCTGACATTTGATTTAAAACAACATTTTTTTAGAGTTTGGAGGGGCTGTGTAGCACACAGCTTTCCTCAGCCCTCAGCTCTTCATCATTTGACACAAAAGGTATTGCAAATGCAACTTAATCACTGCAATAAATATGCACCTTTCTACTAGTAGGTGCTTGAGGCACGGGACTATGAATATTTGAATGCTTCAGAGTTACTCCAGGCAGGTACTACTTAGAAAATTTTGCATAACTGTAAATTACACAAAAGCCAAGCCTGAATTATCAGATTATATAATTCCTATATGTCACATATGACGTTGCATGTATGACACTATGATGTCTGCAGCATATGGTATAGATGTCCATTCTTTAGTAAGATGATTCTTTTACAGTTCTTTTGCAAATACTGGTCAGAGAAGGTTTTTGCTTTGTTGGAGAGAGGGAAACTGTGGGAAGGCACTGAAAATCTGTTGATCTGAACAATCTATCCTGCATCTTTACTGTACATTTGGCAGAATTAAAGCAGAGTCTTACCATTGTATTATACAGCCAGTGAGACCAGTTAGCCCACTTTGCAATGCGACTTCACCTGGATATGAGATTTTTATTTGACAGTGGAAAGACAAAAAGGCAGGATCTCTGACAGTATCAATGGAATGAAAAAATTATTCCCATAACCTCTCATTGGACCACAAATTACAATTACTACCTTTCATTAACCAGCACCACAGCTGAGCAAACAGTGAGCAAAATGAATAGTAGGAAATCTTTATCAAGCAATAGCTTTAACCACTGTTTGGCTCTGACAGTGCAAGGAAAGAAGACGGTGGAAGAGAACAGTTGGCCACTTACAGCTGCCACAGATTTTGAAATAAAATTAACCTCTGTGCAGATATAGCCATGCCTGCACTATTAAGCCCATTTCTCTGGGACTGCATATGGGATATATATTGATTTATGTAAATGTGGGAACTTCATCTATGGTGGGGCAAGCCCCACTTTACAATGAAAATAGAACTAAGTGGCATGTGATGGGGACAAGATTGCAGAACAGGATGGTGAAATACTTGTGACCTTTACAGGTTCTTACTTTTGAACAGACCACTTGATCTTTTTTTTTATAACCAAAACCAAAAAAATCAAGCAATCAGGCCAACCACAGTTAATTACTAACTGTAAGGGTAGCTAAAAAATATTTTTATATGTATCACTAAACATGAGGGGATTCTGAGTTTTCAGAGTTAACTTCGTGGGTGCAGGTGATTATTCCAAACTGCAGCAAGAAAAGTCAGAGTTAACATCTCATTTAAGTGAGTTAATATGCATAGTATGTGTGTGGGCAACTGCTTCCTGGTGGTAGCAAGGATGTTTTGCTGGACAATCGTACATCTCAGTCAGGTTCTTACACTGTTACTACAATATCTGACCTTCAGTCTTTCTCCCTGAGTCTGACTCCAGCATTGCTTTTTCTGTGAAGTTTCTCCTTGGCAGGTACTCAGTAGCATTGACAGAATCTCTGGAACAAATTAGCAGCAACAAAATCATAGGAACCAGCCTGAACTGATCAAGTGGTAACAGGACATGTAAAAAACCTGTAAGATTTAGGAAAGAGCTTGGTCCAGTTCCCTTTGAAATCATTAAGACTCTTCTGATTTCACTGGGAGATGATTTGCCACCAGGAAGAGATCATAAGCAATTACTTTTTTAAAAAGCTGCCGAATTATTGAATCATGGACACTAGGACTCTTCTCCCCTTTTCCCTCAATTTTTTCTTGATGGCCTAACCTGGCCTACCAGTTAGGCCAACTTAGTTCTCAAAGTCCTATTGTATAATTATTATATACTGGATTTTTTCTATTGTACTTTTTCAGCATAGAGGACCATAACTTTGGGGATTATTTACTTAAAAGTTCTTATTGTTTATTCCCAACAAACTTTGAACATGACTTTTTATCACAGTTAAAAGTGTATGGCAGCTTGAGTAGGGATTTTTATTAGTGTTATACTAAATACTACTTGGATTGAAACCTTCTATTGCAAGCAAAAATATGTCTATTCAACTTATAAATATCTTTTGGTGTAGTTTAGTCACTGCCATGACTTTTCTATTGTTGACTAAAGTGCGAGGTTAGCATTTTTGCTGTTTGAGACAACCATAACTTTTCCCTTTCTGTCAACATGACAAATAACCAACATCATCTTTACTCCAGCGAAGTGCTTATGCATTTATGTCATCTGAAGAATGCAAGTTCCATCAAATTGAACTATTTACATTCTTAAAGTGGTACACATGCTAAAGTGCTTTACTGGATTGGGCTGTGCTAATTACTTTTGATCTCCTCTAACTTTAAGGGGGAAGGAAAGTCTCTATCTCGCATCCATTCCAGAAAGGTATCCAATAAACTACCAGCACTCTTGCTTTTGAACCTCTTTCTGTTTGCTGCTATTCCTCTGTTAGAAACAAGAAGCTCTTTAGTCTCAAAGAAAGCAGGAATAAATCAGATCAAATCTCTTCTTGTCTTGTGACATTAAACTCTCCCACTGTCACAAATTATTACATGTCCTCATCTGCAGCAGTGCTTACTATATGGAAAAGATTGCATTCAAACTTGTGGGAATAGTCACTATTACAGGAATCTGCAATAAAATTGTGAAGGAAACAGGTACAATGGTAGTTTCTGTACCCTTCTGCTCAATTCACTGTAACACAGCCTGATTAAAGACAGGCTTAAATGCAGAGACAGTAGTGCTTTTATGGAAGGTTTGGGGAAGTTGTTCTATATTTACATGCTTAAGGGCTTTGTTAAATAAGAGTAATAATGCTTTATGTTTTCCTACTAACCCAACACCATTATAATTGGTTCTTTGCCACAGTAGAACATTGCAATCCTCCCACTGCTCTATATCATACTGTATAATAAGACCCATCACATCAAAACAAAGCCAAATGACATGACAGTTTTTAATTAGCCATATTGATAGCAAAGTCTGGGTGTCACAGACAGGCTACCTTAGATGTGACTTCAGCACATTCTGGTGAGGGACTAGACTTAAATTCTTTGAACCTTAACGAATTTTAAAATGTCTTGTAGATGGGAAAGGGTTACAAAGACAGTTGATATATAACCCTTCTGCTCCTAAAAATTTAATCACTGTAAAAGAATTAGGTGAGGCTAGAAGAACTTGTTTGGCTGCAAAGTATCATCAACACTGCCTGACTTGTTACTTTCCATGCTGGACCCAGACAAGCAGAAGTAGATCAAATCTTTCATTAGAACAGGAATGTACGCAGTTATGCAACAACCTTTGTCAGTGACCTGACCTTTTCAGGTTAGTTTCTCTCTTCAGCTGAAAAGGCACTAGATATTTTTAACCTATATATTAATTTAGTTGTGCCATTGTATACTCATAGAGGGTCTTCATGTCCTTTACCCTTTGGCTAATTAATGTTGTGTCCTAGCAATGGCCTGTGAGTATGGGGCAGTTTGAGTGAAAAAGGGAAATAAACAACGCCCTAGGCTGGTCACAGTTTATTATGAACAGACGAGATGAATTTATAGTCATTTCTTTTCCTTCTTACTGCTACAAAAAATATATAAACAAAGTATGAGCTGTAAAAATAATTATAGATTAAACCGTATGTAAATTGGTTCTGGTTTTTTCCCCCTGACTCTGGTCATTCACTGAACTAGTAATATTTTATTCAGCAAAGCAGTTCAATGGTTCTTTGTTGTCTAAACAAAACAGATTCAACCCCTGAGTCCCTAACAGGTTGTAGGTACCTCATGCAGACTTGTCTTTCTGTCCTAACAATTGGAGTTTTTGACATGACAGCCCTCTAACAGGGTTTCAGTTAACTTGTCCTAGATTCATACCCCTCAAGTAGCACAAAGAATGCTACCTAAGCAATTATGAGGCTACCGATGAAGGGCTATGTATTTCTCGGAAAGAAACACTAACCCCCTCATCAGCGTGAGAGGTTTTAGGAGTGAAACTTGCTCATAATGCCACAGTTATAAACTGGAATGACTGACTTACATGTTAGATGCTTTAAAATAACATCCAAAAGATTTTGCTAAGGTGGGAAAAGAGTATTCTTTGCTATTTGTAAGCTCTAACTTTGTTTAAATCATAAAAGAAAGGAAGAGCTAAGTTGAGTGCTAACACTATGTAGGCCTTGATTCTTGTTCACTACCTTTTGGGGCGTATATAATTCTACAACGAATTCAGGAGGAATTTTCCTATTTGTAAAGAGTTGTAGAAGTGGCCCAAACGTTATCATTTTGCAAAGGTGCATTGGGAATTTCCATCTTAGATATTATCTGGTTTTGTACAAATCTTGCTATCAGTTACAGTCCCACCCAGTATTATTCTTTATTCCAACAACTTCTGTTTACGTTGTCATTTAATCAACTATTATCTTTATTGCTGCTTAATGACTATTTTGCTAGTGCTTAACGGTTGCCCAAACAAATTGTGGTTTCTGCAAAAGTGTATAGTTTCTCCATTGTGAAATCTCTAAAGCTGATGCCAGGTTCAATATGCTACATAGTTCAGCCTTTGGTTTGCCTCCTCATTCCTCTCTCCCCCTTTACTCCTGCAAACAAAACAGCTGTCCAGCTGCATTAAATTAACCTGATATCTTCCTGCAAGGACTTCCTGTGGAAACAGCTTTTGGTATTATATCAGTAAAGTGGGAAAATGAGATAAATTTCTGAGAAAACACACACTTGTAAGTGCCACTGGCCAAAGAGACCTTGCAACAGAAATGTGTTGGTCCATATTGTGTTCCAGACTTAAGCAAGATGCCTGCTGAAGGGTCTTCCAGCATTGTTAGGGAAGACCCTTGGTCTGAGTAGGTGGTCTGGCAAAGTACTTAAAGGATCATCCAACCTAGGCTCTGCTGAACTGGCAGTAAGTTCTTGGGAAAGATACTTTGCAGACCAGCCCTTTCCAATTCAAGGTAAAGAAGCAATTAGTTCAAGTTCAAGTAGCTCATTTTGCATAATGAGACAAGGTCATACAGATGTCTTTCAGGTGATCAGAACTAAACCTGTTTTGTTTCATACACCTTGATTCAACCATGTATGCATGTTGTGCTGGTTTTGGCTGGGATAGAGTTAATTTTCTTCACTTAGCTAGTATGGGGCTACGTTTCGGATTTGTGTGCTGATAACCCTGTTGATAATACAGAGATGTTTTTGTTATTGCTGAGCACAGTCAAGGCCTTTTCTGCCTCTCACTCCACCCCACCAGCGAGTAGGCTGGGGGTGCACAAGAAGCTGGGAGGGCACACAGCTGGGACAGCTGACCCCAACTGACCAAAGGGATATTCCATACCATGTGATGTCATGCTTAGCAATAAAACTAGGGGGGAACTTGGCAGGGGCAGCACTGTTTGGGGACTGGCTGGGCATTGGTTGATTGGTGGTGAGCAACTGTTTTCATTTGCATCACTTGTCTTTCTTGGGTTTTATTTTTCCCTCTTTGGTTTCGTTTTTTTTTTCCCCCTCTTTTCCTTACAATTTATTATTGTTATTATTATTATTGTTTCTTGTTTAATTATTAAACTGTTTTTATCTCTAAAAAGAGAGTTTTCTCACTTTTATCCTTCTGATTCTCTCCCCCATCCCACTGGAGGCGGGTAGTGAGTGAGCGGCTGTGTGGTGCTTAGTTGCCAGCTGGGGTTAAACCACGACACATATTTAAGTGTGCTCTGATTCATTTCAGGAGGTTACAAATCTCTCTAAAATCATACGTCTGCTTACCAAGCAAAAGCAATTCAGATTAATAAACTGCCACTCTCACGGGTTGGCCATATGTAAGAATTTAAAGGAACACACACATTTCTATAACTAGTCCCCTTGTGATAGGCTTATGCAGACCTGAACACGTTGACAGATTTCTGGGTTATTTGTCTTCCCAGCAGAAGTGAAGACTCTGCCCCCAAAGAGTGTATCATAGCTGCTGTGTTTTTACCTTATGGAATATAACGTGCTGTTTGGTTTTCATGCGTGGGGGTGTTTTTGCTTCAGAAATACGACATTTTCCTTGTTTTTAATGAAGAGCTGGAAAACTAGCAATATTATAATGGGCTGAAACTGAAGCTGCATACTTGCTGAGGATTCTCTCGCAGACTTTTCCCCAGTACAGAGGGTCTGTCCCAAGGCTAAGTATTGAGTTTCCCATGTGGGTGTGATGATTGAAACAGGTTTCAAAGCACTCAACATGACTTGTCTAAACTAGGTCTTTCCAGCTAACTGTGCGTTCAGTTAATTCCTACTCCACTTAATAGCTACTTGCCCCTGTAATGCTGCTACTCAGTTTTTTGTCCCAGGGTAATAGCCTACTTTTTTGGTAGTTCTGAAGCCTCCAAACTGAGTCTTCAATCCCATTTACTATTTCTGCTGTAGCAAGGCCTGGTAGCTCCTGCCATGCTTCAAATCTCAATAGTGCTGTACACAAAGAGATTTCTAAACAGATAACTCTTTTGCTATAATTACTGTACTGAATGTTACAGCACAGTTCCTCCAACAAGCTTCTGATTTCATATACAAGAAAATAAACTCATAACTTCATACCACTGTTGTGGAAGAGAACATTAACAGACTTTCACTCAGAAAAGGGGGGTGGGGAAAGAATCTTTCAGAGTCTTTGTGTATCATAAAAACTTCAACCGTGACATGTATAGCATTTTACTTTGTGTGGTTCATGTTTAAGCTAAAAAGCGTGTGCCTGTGTGAGAGAAAAAATTGTCCTATTTTAGTGAGAAGAGCTTTTGTAGGGTGCACACAAAATTGCTGCTTTTTGTGTATTTAATGCATTGGGTAGCCAGCGGCCAAGCCAGTGTTCCCGTGTATTTGTTTTCCTTATTGTTTTGTACAGTGTTGTGCCAGCAGTGATTCTGGAGGCTGACTGAGTCAGCAGGTGCCACAAATAAAAAATAATAGTGGAAAAGAGAAGAATGGGCTCAAGAGTTGCCAGGCATGATGCTATCTTTTTTCACTTCTTGGGATAGATTAAAAAGACATGATACCTTTCTTTCCCCTGCTTATCAGAGCGTGTTTTGCTTTTGCTAGATATACCTTCAGAAGCCTCAGAAAAGATTTTTTCTGAAGTGGAACATTGACTTTGAAAGAAGCAAATGGGAATATTCATAAAAAATCTTTGCAATTTGGAGCTATATTTGTGTTTCCTATTGTGCTAAATTCTTAGCTAATAAAATAATTATGAAAATACAATATACTCAAACATACTCTTGAATCAAATAGTGTAAGTAAATATACAGTGCTGCTCTTCATCGTTACTTGCTTGTGTTTACCTTACTTACATTAGAATTTTACCAAACTCATCAGATAACTTACAAGGACAAGACAATTAGAAAGCAGAGTACGTGGTTTAGGTTTTATGTTTTATTTTTACCTGAAAAATTTAATAGCATTACTTTTGAGCTAAAATGATACTAAAATGTTTTTACCTTTGTCATTTTAGATTAACAGAATTTTGAATTCAAGTTTATTTGAATAATTTCTTAATTACTCTAAAAATTAACAATGAAAAAATTAAAACAGAACAGCGTCAAAGCAGGAATTTGAATGGACTAAAAATTTCCCATACAGTTCCCATATGTTCCACTTAAAATGTTTACTTACAGTAAAACACAGATGACATTTCTAGCATATATTGCAATTCTCAGTGAAGAGGTAAACATTTAATACAGACACTTAATGGTTTTTAATGTGACAGTTTTAACACGTATGACTTTTCTGTTTGTGTTATTTCTTTTTCATCTGACACACTTATATAAAGGCTACCTCACCTAAACAACCAACTAATTAATACCCTATGTTAATTAGATGTTAATTGCAATAGTCATTCTGAGTAATCCTTAGAACGCTAACAGCAACGGCTTTTCTTTTTTATTTTTTTACTTTTTTTTCCACAAAAATTCCTGCAAGGTCAATATACAATTCCGGAGTTCTGGAAAACTTTATATTCTACCATCATTTTTCTAGTGCATCAGTAAACAATACTGCTGTCATGGAAGTTACAATGAGTGAAGTCGAAGAGTAAACAAGAGAGAATTGGGAAATTTCTTGAATATGACAGGGACAAGTCCTTCTGAAATAATTGTGAACCATTCCATAGGATTTGCTGATCATAGCAAACCTCTTCGAATGTAAAAAGAACAAAAGAAGCCAAGAAAATTTCTTCCCTGGTAGAAAGACAAAATGACCTTACAGTAATTGTGTAGTTTGAAGAAAGAGCTCTTAGTTCTCCCTTGTATGCACACGCTTTACAAGTAGGCTCTTATCAACTCTGATCTGATTTGATGTTGATTTACCATAGAAACTTCATTTGATGCACCCAGTTTCCAGTAAATTGCATCTTCTTTTGGGTGACAGCTTATATTTGGGTGAAACCTTATACAGCTGAAGAGCATCAACATTTTAAATTAGACTTTAAGACTTTAAAAGGGAGATTTACATATTTTATTCCCATCATTTTTGATACTTGACCAACCTAACTTTAAAATTTGTAGTACTCTAAGACTCCTTTTTAATAAATGAGGGGAAACTTCCTTATCAATTGTTGGTCATCAGGCTAAGAATCTAGGGATTTTTTTTTGGCCTCATTTTCTTGAATTCTATTCTTAAACAGTGCCGGCCCATTGAGAATACTCCACAAAACCATAATTAATTTGTCAGAAACTGGCTTTGAATATTTAAGTATGTGACAATTAGTTTTGAGGGTTTGGTCCACAAAGCAGGTAAGAGAAATAATACTGTTCTTGGCTGAAGCTTCATTTTTTTGGCATGCTTAATAAGATATGACGAGTCTTGATAGCCAAGTGGAAAAAAACTTTATTTAAAAAAAAAAAAAAAGAAAAAAAAACCCTGTGTGTTTCTGTGAATGAAATTTAAGCTGATATGGGAAAAGATTCTACTGTACTTGTGCTGTTTGCTTTGGCTACTATTACAGAAAATATTCCAGTGGTGAAATCAAAGGTTGAATGCAACTGGCAGGAAGTTATAAAGGTGAATTGCGTAAGATGTTGCTGAATAACAGGAGTTTACAACTAGAGCTATTGCTTCTGTTCAGAGTGCTTTGATGTGTTGTACAATAGCAATATGTAAAAGACGAATTTTAGAGTTTAGTGTGATAAGTTTTTCAGACTGAGATGGTACACAGAGGAGTAAGTTTCATTGAGAAGTATAAATGAAGGCATTTCATCAGTTTGAACAATAGGGTATTATACGTTTCTTTTTCGAGACTAGTGTTTCTTTTGAGTTCCTCGTGTTAAAGCAGTTTGGGAAACAACTGAAGGAACTTGTATATGGCTAGTATACCATGTTGCAACTGTAGAATGCAATAGCTAAGCAAATTTGTTGATGTTACTACTTCTCTGTAGTTTATATAGTGAATGTGTAGCAGCACTGCTGCTTCGTAGTCTTCTGTCCAAACCAGTCCAGGGTTTAGTCAACACTAATTTAATTACTGAATTGTTGAAATATGAAAAAATGCAATGAATATATTCTGAATCGTTGCTTTTATTATATAATGGGAGTACAGATAGGAGGCTTTTTTTCCAACATGGGCAACCCATATGCAGAGTATCTACTGAGCTAAGACACTTGATATTTAAGTTAACTTTGTTAAGATTTTTCAAACTAAGTGCACGCAGATAAATTTCTTTTTTTTTCTGACATGAGATATGTCACATTCAGAATTGTGGCCCAATGTATGGGAACAGGAGAGGAACAGGGATGATCAGATCACACGACTTTGGAAAGGGCTAAGGTGCCAAGTTGTAGCATAGCACTGTCATGTCAAGAATGGGCCCTCACTATGTAGCTCACCTTTAACTACAATATAGCGTAGCACTGCTTTGTGACCTGGCTGCTCCATGTAACTCCACTCAGAGTTGGTTGGTGGATCACTGATCAAGCTGCACTGCATGTAGCTCTGTTGAAAGGAGACCATCACTTATTTCTGGAGATGACTGAGATAGCTGATGAGCAGTGGTAAGCTGAAAAGCCACCCCTGTGAGTCTCAGTCGCAGTGTGTGAGATACATTAAGCTTGCATGACAAAGTAATTTTAAAAATATATGACATCCAGAAGTCACACTGTTAAGAGGAATATATTTCTATGCTATTAAATGCAAAATTGCACCTTGTGTGATGTATGACAGTTATTTAAGAGCTTAGAACAGTAAGGGAAGATTTTTCCACTGAAACTGGTAGGAGGAATTCTAATAAGCAAATTCAGCTAATTTACTAGTCTTCTGTAAAAATAAATAAATAAATAAACAAATAATCACTTCATACTAGTCACTATTAATGTTCAGGATGTCATTTTAACTCTCTAATGATTTTTAGCATTTGGTTTAATTCTGACTATCATAGGCAGCTTTTCTCTATTGTATTTAACACCTTTTTAACACTAAGATTCTGCAGATCTTCCAGCAAAAGAGTGAGAGCCTTCTTAGCATAAGAGATCATACTGAGGTAGCATTGAGATTAATTAGATGTAACCATGCAGATATTACATTTCCCATGGCATTTTTCTTTCATAGTCTAGGCCCACTGGGTTTTCTACTTTGCCCAGAGACTAATGTGGACTTTGTGATTATAGCACAGCCATTTTATAATGAGCAAGCCAAGGAAAATTTTAAAAAGTCCATACAGAAGTAATTGTAAATAGCTACAATAAAAACTGTCAAGACATGGTTGTCTCACAAATGTTAATTCAAGTGCATATAATTTTAAATATCTTTGATGCATTCCTTTATAGAAATTTTACATGGGCTGAATGAAACTGAGATTCTTGTCAGTGCCAGTGATGATATTAGCATAGCTACACTGACATTTTCTCCAGCAAGCTGAGATATCAGAGAGGACCTTTCATTTAGAAATGACATACTGGACACAATTTCATTTAAAATACCATATTTGTCTCCTGATAGGATTATTTCCTATTCATTTCTTTTAAAAAACCCAAAAACAACAGTTGTGAATTGTTGTACAGAATTTAAACACATATGTTACCTTATCAAAGCATGACTGACTGGAGACTACTGAAAGAAGGCTTGTAACACCAGGCATTTTGTAATTAAAGAAACATACAACAAAATAATTCTCAAGATTCAGTCATTTGTCCATTTTTTTCCAGCTTACATATTCTAGATGTGCAATTCATTAAGCTAAATATGCTCCACTTTGTTCAGAACTGACTTTGTCAACAGTCACTAACTAGGAGAGTTAGTTAATCAGTATTTACCATAAAGCACTTTGCTTATATAGCAAAGTGTGGCATATGAAAATATAATTTAGCTAGTCAAAAAAACCTGGTATTTATCATGCTGTATGTTTGGTATACAAATCATATCTAAAATGTTTTTATTGTATATTATAATTATAAGGTTTTGGTTTTTATTGTGTTTTATTCCATTATTCAAAAACAGCCGTCTTTTAGTTTTATGTACAATAATAGCCCACGTTTTAAAGGTGAAGCTGTGAAACTACACATTTTCTTTATTTAGGTCCCTAGGCAGGTCAGGGAGGATAGCTTTCACACTGTTCATTAAATAGTGTCTGCTTATTGCTAATTCTAATTTGGACCACAGGCAACACAGAGAATTAGTTTTAGGCAGCACCTAGCAACATAATGTTTAGAACTACTGGCTAAATTCCTCCTATGTTTACAGGAAGAGTCAAAAAAAGAGAACTGCAAATGAATTTTAAGAGTGCAGTATTTGTGTTACTTTCTACTTCAGATTTTTGATGAGCACAAGAGTTTATTTTACTTACTATAAAAGCAGGTCTGATAGGCCTTTAATCAAATAGAGATTCTGCATGGCTGTGTCCCTATTTTTTACTACTTTATGTACTGTTAACCATAAAGAGGTTGTAATCATGTATCTGCATTTCAGGTCATCCATGAATTGGATATTCTGCAATTGAATCTCCTTGAACCCATGTAAAATACCGCCAGCTTTGTTTTTTTTTTTTTTAATTTTCCAGGTTGCTCCAATGCATTACAAGATCTAAACAGAATTTCTTCTTCTGCAGTCCTTCTCAGATCAGGAAACCTCATTTGTACTTACGTACTAACCCTGCTTCTTTGGAGCTAGGCTGTTACAGAGCAGCTCTCTAACAGAGGTTGCCAAACTTGGCAGCATCAGGAAGATTCCTGTAGGAGCCCCACTGTTTCTGGGAATGGAATAGCAGCTCTTTTCCCTAAAAAACAACATCTACCCCATTCATAGGATGATTTGGGGGAAATGTGACAGAATTTGCTTTTTCAGGCATTTATTTCTATAAGATATTTTACCAAAAAGGTGCACAGGATTTGAGCTTGTTTTGGTGACTGACAATAGAAAAGGATGATTCTGAATGATTCTGAATTTCAAAGGCTATAATTTAAACTGGATGATGGTAGCTGCACAGAGACCTTGGTGTTCAATAAAAGAAAGCAGAAATCATAATTTACATAGAGATATTGGCTTGTATAGAATTATTGGTTGTGTTTTGCTTGCCTACTTTCAGTGAGTCTGTTTGCAGTGAAAAAAGGTAAGGAATTGCCAGCCATGTAGGTCTGGGGCCTGAATCATCCCAAGTATAACACAAAACAATTCAAGACAGAGGACCAGCCAGAGGACCCAGGGGCAGGGGAGAAAAAGGCTGTGTAAATACAGGCCCGGGATAGAAGCCCCCAAACGAAATTTTAGGGGAAAATTAATCAGTATACAACGTCTACATGGGACTGAAGAAGACAGAAGCAAAATTAAAAACAGCATTAAAGGAATCTGAAGAAGCAAGACCAGGAATTTGAATTTGATGAGCAAAATGAGACATGTCCAGTCCTTGACTGGAATTCAGCATTCCTCTCCAGGTGTAATGTTCTCTGATATTATTGCCTAAGGCTGTCTTACATGGGATTTATAAAACAGCTAAGAATTCTATCATACTACCATAGTAAATTCAAATTTAACTGACAGCTAAGAATCACCTGCTTGTTATGTTTCTGCCCTTTATTTAAACTTTCCCAGTTTAAATCTCTTTTTTTTAAAATGTTATTTTTATATACTATATCTAATCCTGTTGACAGCTCATATGGTTTTCCACAGTGGAATTCCCCTTCAATTCAGATGAAGAATATAGGATTTCCCATTTTCCACCTACGGATTTCCTGATTACCTGGTGATTCCAGATGTACAAGTAAAAGCAGAAATTGGGAGTGTTTTATTTTGGGCATGAAGCCAGTGTGCTTTTCCAAATTTAGACAGTATCTTTTGGCCTCTGTTCTGTTATGATTATAGCTGGGGCACTAGTGGTAAGAGTCATCAATGTTGCCTAACTATGTGCATTATAACAGTGAAACTTAGATTCAGTGAGAGTTAGAATTCATGAATGTTTTGCAGAACTTGTTTCTGATTTCTCAGAAGTGATGATGGCTTGAAAATTGTTTTTGGCTCATGAATAATAGTTTTGGTGTGTTGTTGTGAATTGATTGTTCATTTGGGCAAATATGAAGTAGAGCACACTAATGAAGAGATTATATATATGTCCAGGTTAAAAACATAGAATTGTATGCAGCTGTATGAAATCCTGTAATTAAAGACTGTCTCAGTACATTTCCAAGCAGTAGGAAACATTCACTTTTACACTTGCTGACCTATAGCGTTTAAATGAAATCTTACCGCTGTAGTGTTAACGTTACGGAGTTTTTCCCAGCAAAACTCATGCTGCTGAGGCACTAAGGCCACCATGTTCTTGTTGAATACATTTGTTGTTGATGCACACTACTAGACAAGGTTCTATATATGCCAAAAGTCCTTTTAGAAAGATTTGTATTGCTAGAATGCAGCATTTTGATAAGGTATCAATTTCATAGCTCAGAAGCCAGTTTTGCATCATTCAAAGCAAACAGTTTGTCTTCAGATATGACAAATGCACATCTTTCTTTGACAAAAGGTGAATTGTCACTGAAAACTGTCCAAGTCCTTATTCCTAAACATTTTGTTAAAGATTCTCAGAAGGAACCAAGTTCTATGGAATAAAAATTAGTGGTGTTAATCTCATGAATATAACAGGATGAATGTGAGCTACAATGAAAAGATTTAAAAGTAGCATTGCTTTTATTATATTTGTAAGACATTGCATCTGGCAGGCCTTGAAAATGTATTGATTTTGTCCAAGGCTTTCTTCATCTCTGAAGATAAGTGTGTATCTCACCTGATGCTTTATGAACATGGGGGTGTGTGCTTTTCTGTCTTGTCACTTTAGTGTTCATTTCATGTCTGTCTTACTTTCTAGAGAAACTGCAATGTGCAAAAAGAGTGAGAATATAGTTCCACTGGCACAACGCAAGCAGGAAACTGACCTCACTATTCTGTAGCTAAAGCTAAAGACTCTATGATGGAAAGCAAACCCCTAGAGGTCAGTATAATCATAGTAACATTAGCACAGAGAAATCTAAGTTTAAGTAACATTAAGAATAAAATAAACCAACTATAGAAAGGAGCTTACACTTAGATTATGATCTGTCCTTAAGTGACCCCTCTAAAGCCATGTTGAAAGTCACTAATAATTCTTGGTACTACAAGGCATCATCGTACATCAGGACATAATGTCAAAAGGTTACCAAAGTAGAACTGGAGCTCTGAGAGTCGGTCGGCTTTGTAGCCAAGACACAGGAATGGGATGAATTGATCAACTTGGAGGTGGAGTGCCTCCAAGGATAGGCTAGCTGGTGCAGTGAGCAATGAGGAGCATGCCAGCCCTTGTAAGGTAAGAAGGATAGTATGGAGGGAGTCAGCAGCTGAGGTGAAAGCAAGCTGGCCATGGACAAAGAAACTAACCAGAAAATAAGCTAAGAAGAAACTGTGCTTGTCACAGTGACTTGGACAAGATGACAAAGTTTGCTAAACATAATGGAGCTGCTATCCATATTAAACGGTTGAAGCCTTTATATTAGTGACAGCTACAGAACAGATGCTGTGTTTTGTCTATGTATTGCAAACACTGTCTCAAAAGAAGCTTTCTCGTACACTAAATGGAAACAGATTACTTGGAAACACTTTCATTCTGAAAGAGCAGGGCAAAATGCACTCCTAATATTCAGAACAAATGCTATAGCAAGGGTAAAGTAAGCATTAGATGATCCATCTAGAACAAAAAACGTATTTCATATTATAAACTGAATTGTTCAGAATATTTCACTTTAATTTATAAACATTCTACATTACATATGGTTGGGAAGCAGTTTATCATATGGCTGTGCTCTAATCTTGCACATGTTGATGGAACCAAAGCCTTAATACCTACATTCAGTAATGGTATTAAAGCCCAGATGAATTCACTACCAACCAATTCACTGTGACATGAAACAGGAGCAACTTTGCAAATGTCACAGGGGCTGTATCTAATTATGCAGCAGATGATTTGGACTTCTGGCTTTTACATGCTTCACTAAGGTTCCACAACATGCTTGTATTTGTCCCCATGGGAATGTGCTATAATTTGCCAGCCAAGAGAACAAAGCATGTGGCATAAGGGTGCTGGGACTTCACTATTCTCATGTTCATGCTTTGCAGACTATGCAAAATTCATATTGAGCAGATTTTCCAAAATATGTTTAAAGCATTTAATAGGTGTGTCCTCTATTGACAAAGAGTAAAGCTAATTTTTTGTGGCAATGACTAAGTGATAGAATACACAGACACTTAGGGCCTCAGCAAAACTCTCTCATGTCATTTTAGACACTGGAGAGTTTGCATAGGCCTGTCAGATACGATACCGCAAGAAAATAAGGAAGACTTACGGCTTTTTGGATTTGCATATGAAAGCCATGTGGGAAATCCTAGGGCATCTCAAATGTCACTAGATGCCTGTGTTTAGGCAATTGAATCAAACTTTCACTGTTCATATATTCCTTTAACACTGATGCTCGCTGGCAGCATATGAAATAACTCATTTTTATCCCTTTTGTTGGTATGGACACAGTATTACCTCATTACAGTAGTTCTTTGTGTTAACTTCATTGAGTTTTCAACACTGCTTTTGAAAACAAGGAAAATTCCAAAACAAATTGTATAAGAGCTTAGATAACAATGGCTTCAAAAGAGAGCATTAATCAAGACCTAGCCCCTGGTGCCTGAATAACTTTCAAAAGGAGACAAACAGTGTTTGTTTTGGTTTTTTTCTCAGCTCAGACTGTCCAAACTGAACTTAAGCCTGGGGCAAAATGATCTTAAAAAAAAAGTTGAAGCTGAGTTTAAAAAAAAAAAAAAAAGAAAGAAGGAAAGAAAATGGAGGTCTGTAATACTCACAGTCAAAAAAGAGTAAGAAGGCCCACACCAGATCTCATCCTAGCTTTACAGTGGTGTAATGACATTGACTTCTAGAGGATTGTGTTGATGCAATTGAGAGCAGAACTGGTCCAGTGCATGGTACTGGAAAAGCCACTGAATTTACTTCAGAGAGATTTTTAAAATAACCCAATGTCCATTGTTGGAAATACATTGTTGGAAATATATTTGAAAGGAAACTTTTGGTATTTAGAAACTTATTGCCCTCTTTCCTATTTTTGTGACTGAAGTAAGTAATCTTCCGTTTATGACATGACAGTTGGTTCGACAGCACCTCTATATGATGTCACTAAGAGATGATCAACATCTGAATTAGGCAATAAAGAGCTAGAAAGGACAGCATAAAAATTTATTAGACTGAAATATTATTTAGTATGGGTAGAGTTATATTTTTGGAGAAAAGATGTTATCAATGAGACTGTAAAAAGGCATTAATGATTCAATTAATTTCTGAATATCTATTTATTTTTTTACTATACAAACAGATGTTTGTTTTGAGTATTATATAAACCCATTTGATTGAAAATGTTATATATTTTCCTTTCCTACACAAAAAGCTATAGGTGTCAGCACGATTTCTGTATATTCTTGTGGCAAAAAATGGTATGCTATAACAGCATGCTATACAGAATAACTTAACAACAGAGTAATTCACCTTTATTGCCAACAGAGGCCACTTTCAAAATACAGACATTTATGCAGGGGAACAATGATTATTATTTTAGATCCTCTATCTGGGTTGCCTGGTAAAATGGAATGAAAGACATTGATTAAAAATTTAAATTCTTCATTCAGTATTTGAGTTATCAAAGAGTCCAGAAAATCTTTGTAAATGTCTGGCAGTAAATTGGTGCTCTATATTATTAGCTAATATACTATAGGGTGCACTCTGAGAATTAATATATACAAAATAAAAATACATATAATATTTTGACAATGTAATACAAACATTTAAAAAGAATGCCAAATTTTTCACTGATACTTATACATCATAGAGAGAACTCTCTCTTTACCAGAAACACAAACTAATTTTTTTGAAAGCTAGCATGATCTTGGTTCTGCCGTCTTTATTTTTCCTAATAATTATTATAGTATATAATAATTTTTACATATATTTAATTATTAATGCCCCATTCTATTAGGAGAGGATTTATAGTTAAGCCTGCAACTACAATGGCAACTGAAAGTGATTTCAATGAACTACAAACTTCAAATAGTACATAGATCTACCTGGCAAATGCAGAAGCCAACCTGCTCTTGATATCGCCACACAAGAAACTGTGCCCCAGGCAGCAGAGTATTTGCCCTATTGTTTAGGTCCTGACTTTTCCCAAGAGGTGATTTGCTCTTTACATGAAGCCCATCTTTTTAGCAGGTCTGTGCTTATAGCAATTTAGGTATGATCTGATTGCACAGGTAGGGAGAAAAAGCAGGCGGACAACTTCTCTGTCACATTTGTTCATGGGTAGCCTGCAAGCTTACAGCTGAGACCCATTTGTAATTGTCCACTTCCCAACTAGCTTCAGAATGCACACTTTTTTTTTTTTTACGCAGTTAAGTGAATACAGTCATTCATATATGTGATTCTTGTACAAATCCCTTTCTCCTGTGTGTGTCTCTCGCATGTTTTGTCTTCATTATTTCGCAAGAGGTTTGCCCTCAAGAGAAGTAAATTGACTAAAAACAGATCAACTGAAAACAGATGTATGAAAACTCCGTTTGCTGCTTGCCCCCATAAAGGTCAGTGACAATCATAGTGCCTGGGAGAGTAGATTCCCAGGCAGGACATTGGGTGACATGTCTTCTGCGCACTTCTTTCCCACAGTTTATAGAGCTGATGCAAAGCTCGTGGAATCATGGGGATTATTGCAGTTATCTCCTCTGTGTCTTAGGTCAAGTCCTCCAAGTCTCAAAAGAAAACCATTTCTGGCTGGTACTTTCATTAGAACACTTGTGTCTTTTATGAACTGGGAGAGTGGTTTTATTGATTCATACAGCATGATCCAGCAAACACGTGACAGTGGCAATGCGCCAGGAGGATTTTCAGAAGCACCTGCTGCTCCTGCCACTTTTCCTGAGCTTGTGACCTCAGCTGTGACAAGGAGACAGCTGAGTGCCTCCTGCTCTATTTATCCCTACCATTTCTTCTGCCTTCATCCCAGCTTGTTCTTTTTTAGATAATATAAAAATTATGAAGTCTTCATCATTTAGAATCTGTGTTTGTTGTGGTTTTCCTGTAATTTTTGCAGTACTGCTCTACCATCAGTAAAGCATTAGCCATATTGGGCAGGCTGTCGTTTTTTTACTATTTGTCTGGATCTACACTGTGGAAGATTGGCAAATCTGACAGGAACAGTATCAGTGATCCACAGGCACTTTTCTCTCCTCTCAGCACTGATGATGCTGCTTAGACAGAAACAAGAGAATTTCAGAAAATCCCTACTAGGGATTTTTCATGTCACTTTACTGTAGCCTCAGATACTGGAGGGAGAAAAAGGAAGAAATCAAGGCAGGAGAATTTTCTGCTTACCCTGAAATACAGATGTGTTTAATGCAAGTGCATGTTCTTTTTGTTAGTTTCCTCCTTCTTTAGAGAGGAAAGATAGAACTCTCCCTTGAGCATAAATGAAAAGACTGGTTTAAATAACATCCATTTAGTCATACAGCTATTGTAGCCATGATGCTGTAAAAATATAAGGCTGGGCAAAATTTCTAGGTATTATCTTTTATTAGACCAGCTAGTTAGTACAGTTAGAAAAAGTAGTCAAACTTGCAGGCACACAAACCTTTCTCCAGATTTGAAACTGCAGTCTTACTTAAGTTCTTTCCTGTGTGCAGTATCCAAGAACTGCCCTTTGGCCACACTGGTGTAGTCCTTGAATTTTAAAATATTTATATTTCCCCTACCTCTGCTGTTTAATTTCCATTTGATGACTGGTTATGAAGGGCTATACAGATTTCCTCTCTGAAAGACAGACTTTATTATGTTATATAGTCAAAATAAAGCCCAGAAGTGGCATTATATCCACCTGAAGATGCTCAGTCCAATTTTTGCTTGCTGAATTTCTTCTTGGGACTTCTACAGAGTTAAATGGTGTTAGAAATGGCTTCTTCTTGGGTGCAGGGTCTTCTTTTAATAGGTTCAGGGAGAAAATTCTCAGCTCTTCATTTTTTAATATATTATGTAGATATCTATCTGGACAGAAAATTCAGGTTTTCAGAGAGGACAGACTATTCAGCTCAGAATGATGGGGTGTTTAGATAGACTAATAATGTAGGCGAGCAGACTGGTTCCCTCAGTCCCTGAACCAGATGGCTGGACGGTGCTGTGATTTTTTTTTTTCCCCTGACAGTTTGCTTTTTGCTGAGGTAATCTGTTTTGTCTTATACCTGTTTTAAGGAAGAAGTTCTCCGCACTGGCTCAAAATCTAAAAAGTAATATGCTGTTACAATGACTGCTATCCACTCAGCTGCAGTTGAACTAGGAGAGAGAGCAGGTGAGGGTGCATGACATACAAGATTCTTGGGCTTGCTATTCCTTAGATTCTCTTAGAGTAGGAGAAATGTTATAGTTCTGCTTTTTTTAAAAGGAAACTTAATTGCTCGTTCTTGTTTTTCCAATTTTTGTAGGAACTCTCCCAGAGGAAAAGCGTGGGTTCTATCAAACTCCATTGCCCCAGCTGTGATAACCGTCTTGCAGACACTCGTGGCACAGAACAAGAGTTAGGGACTAAAGCCTTAGGGAATGCATTTGAAATGCTGCCAGTTTAACCAGTTGCCTCCTACTCCTGAATTAAGCTGCAATCTTAACAATCAAGGAGCTGGATAGTATGGCAGCGCAGTAAAATGTTATCTGGAAAAGAAGCTGATGAATCTACATTAGAGTATTTGTTTTGCACAGGGCAGCAATTGGTTTTGCTTATTTTATAGTGATGCTTTAAACTAGGAACAGAGGGACTAATGACAGCTTTTGAGTCATCTGATCTAGTCCTCCAAAACAGTAATTCTCAAGCCCTGAAGAAAAGTAAAAGCACTGAACTCAAGGTTTGGGTATTGCTTCCCACCAGAGGGTGGATGAGTAGTAGGGAAGAGAGCTGTTCTCTTGAGCTGGAAAGACAGTTCTGAATGTTGAAGACAGAAGACACAAGCCCCCTCCTTTCAACAATTAATTTTCTTTGGGGAAAAAAAAAAACCCAACAAAACAAAACAACAACAACAAAAACCCCTCTTCATATTTACTAGTGAAATAATGTTCAAAACTCCAGGAAGTGTCCAAGTGCCTATTACTCTAGGCTCTGGGGAAGTGGGGATTTAAAATAGTCTTTTTCAAGAACTCCAAAATTATTACGAAAGTCTTTGCTCTCTCTGTTTTCTGTTGCTGAAAAGGAACTATAATATAACTCCTTCACAGAAGTCAGAAGTCCATAATTTGGGTAGGCATTGCAGGGATTTGGAGTCTTAGTTGACACATATTCAAAATTTTGAGACCTGAGTTAGAAACTTGACAAAGATAGAAGCTTGTAAGATTTTCAGGATTTCCTATGTTCAGCTGAAGCAGGAAAGAAATTTTTTCATGTTTATTCCCATTTTTCCAAAAAGAACAGGAAATGAAGTTACTTTTCTCTTCTTTGAGTTTTAAATTAGCTGTATCCTTTGAACTAGTTCTTGTTCAGGTTAGCTTTCATTTCAAAAGATCTGCTATTCCTTTGCAAGTTCAATTCAAATCTAGAAAATATTCTGATCAATGTAAATATATAATCAGAAAAAGGTTCATCTTCACAAGGTAGATTATACCAGCAACTGAAACTGAGTTCTCTTTTAGAGAAGAAAAAGAAAGGAAAATAATAATAATAATGCCTGCTTTTATTTGCTTTATAATAAATTGTAATAAAATAAATTATTGCAAGGTAATGAAGCATTCCATTGGGAAAGAAAGAGGAAAGGAGATAATGTGAGTATAAAATTGGCACAAGAGAATATTGATAGAAATCCTCAGTTCTGTTTATCATCTAAGCAGGGAATCATGAATTTTTCTGCGAGGACATTTTAGATCTAGAAGTGGCATGTGAAAAACTGAACATTTTCACTGATTTCAGTGGAGGAACTGTATGACTTTGGATGTGATTTAGGTGTCTGGGTATCTTCCCACTCACTTTGGTGAAGAAAGAATAGACAGATAGGCGTAGTTCTTTTAAGCTAAGCCAGGTTGTAACGGAAGTAGGTGAAGTTGCACCTGTTTACAACAATGTGGTTCTTGACTTGTGAGAACCATACCAGATAATAAGGGGAAAGATGATAGAGTCGTGTATATTTACCTTTGGTATCTGGTAAAAGCCAAGAACAATTCACAAAAAAAAAACCCTATAAGATTGCTAGAGGTAGTCAGCCAAATGGTTTCTATTCCATGAAAAAATCAAGTTTCTTTTATAAAAGAAATAAGGCGATTATGAGAAAAATTGTGATCTAAATAGACTGAAAGAATGGTATATCCAAGTTTCAATATCTCAGCACTAAAACAGATAATGAAATTAACATGAGAATTGCATGTTTATTTTTCAATAAAACATCTAGCTAAAGAAGCCTCAACATAGGCTCCTATTTCGGTAGGGCAATGGCCTAAAAAGAATTATAGCATGACTGCATAAGTAGTGTGAATTTTAAATTTAATTTGTGGATGGTAATTAAACAATATGAACTTAGAAATCTTAAATCTAAGTCCTTGGGCTCACTATAGGATATAGGACCAACTTAAAGGAAGCTGTGAAGTACAAACACTAAATAAGAAGTGGTCATATTACCCATATTACAAGTTTTCAGTTCATATCTGAAATCCAGTACTTATTTTGAGTTGGCAAAAGCTATCAGTGATTAGCTGAACCAGTCACGAATTTTGAGGTATTGACTGTGATGAGAAAGGGTTAAATGTGTTCTCCTGTCTGACAAAGACTGATGATGCCTCACCCAATCCAAATATAAGGGAGGTATGAGTAAAGAGAAGAAGAAACTTGGTGTGGTTTGAGCAGGCCGGAGACAAGAGCCCTAGGGGCATTTAGGTCTAGCAAATGTTAATTGGTTTTTGAACAAAGACAAGCCCCAGGAAAGGGCAAAGTGTTGACTGTAAGACAGTCACTATGGATGTAACTTATGAAGACATGTACCTATTTCCCATTGATTTTAGTGGTAGTTAAGCAGGTGCTTAAATATTTTCTTTAATAGTGGTAATTTTCTAAAGCAGGGTCTTTGGTTCCTATACTTTAGGAACAGATGGGGAAGAAGGTAGCAAGTACATTTTTGATGGAAAACATTAGCTCATAAGAAAACAAAACCAGACATCCTCCTGACATCGAGTGAAGGGTTTAAATAGCTATTTTATTAATATTTGCTCCAGGAGCCCTGGGTTGCATTTTTCCAAGGTTACCTTGTCCTTGAGACGCAGTAACATTTGCTGGAGTTATGACTGGGTTGTTGACTGACCTCAGAAGCACTGAGGAAACCTGGGTTCTGATGAACTTATTTCTACCCAACAAGCACGATGGCAGTCAATGGAAAAGTCTATAGAGCAAGAGGGAGTCTGGAGTGAGCAGATGGCATGGGGACAGTCTGCTCATATCAAAGAACATAACCAAACCACGGAAACATATCTTTAATCAAGCTTTTGCATTAACAACCAAAAAGACTTTTCTCAAGAAAAATATCTTTCTGTTGAATACTTCTTTTAGTTAGTTGGTTAAAAATCTTAGGGCAAGCCTGATTACTGCTGAATGTGATAAAGATTGGTTGCTGCTGTGAAAGTGAAGAGTTAATAAATTCCTAGAAAATTTCTGTCTCCTGGACCTACTGAGTGAACTTGAAGGTACTGCAGACATATTGTACCTGAGATGTCCAGCTCAAAATTGAACACTGGTAAAATAACCGTCTTATCAGCAAAAATAATTATTCTTAGGGTAAAAGTTCTCAAAACAGCAGAGATTTAACTAATGACTGTTTGTCCAAACACTCCTGGGAACTGCTTTTTATATGTGAATGAAAAAATCAGATGGCAGCAGATGACAGTAAACAAACACAAATGCTCTCAAAACATAGCTGGAAATTATATTTTTCCATATTATGATTGAAAGTGTCCAAACAACACTACTGCTGAAGCTAAAATGATCCCTTTGATAAAGGTGATAAGGTATTATTATCTTTTTAATCAAGCTTCATATTACCAAATCACATTTTTAAATTAGTATGTTTATACACAACTATTCAGGAAAACAACATCCAAAAAAGATCTACACTGGTCAAAACAGCTAAGTTAAAAGTGGGTATTACAGGCAAACTCTCATGTTGGTTACAGACAAAGAGTTCAGGAAGAGCTGGATTACAAAAGAAGATGGTGATTGTAGCCTTTTTTTTTCCTTCTGAGTTGTTGTAGATGGAGGAGTAGGGACCACTGACCTATCATTAAGGTCATTAAATAGCATTTGCTTTCCTTTAGAAGGGAAGAGGAGGATGAAAAAAAGCCAAACATAGGTAGTTAAAATTAAATTTAAAAAATGTAAGGGAAAACTGTTTCTTTATATACATGGAAAAAAAAAAAAATCTGTATTGTGGTAGCTAATAACACATGAATCAGTGATTTCCAAAGCTTTGACATATGAACAAAAAGATGATCCTATTTTGAAAAGTCAGATCCTGAAGTCTTTACTCAGTTTTCCCTAGAGATAAATATGCATTGATGCCTTGGCATGCCAAAGGGGTAAAAACTGAGGGAGAGGGAGAGGGAGAAGGAGAGGGAGAGGGAGAGGGAGAGGGAGAGGGAGAGGGAGAGGGAGAGGGAGAGGGAGAGGGGAGGGGAGGAGGGGAGGGGAGGGGAGGGGAGGGGAGAGGAGTGGAGAGGAGAGGAGAGGAGAGGAGAGGAGAGGAGAGGAGAGGAGAGGAGAGGAGAGGAGAGGAGAGGAGAGGAGAGGAGAGGGATCAAGATTTGGGATGAAATTTCATAGGTCTGTGGCTGACCGGTTGCAGAATAGCAAATCTCATTCACTTTGGGTGGCCCGTAAAGTTATCAAGTACAGTGAAGAACAATTAAGTGAAACTACTTGTTAAGTGCTTTTAAAGAACATACAGAAGTCATTAGTCTTTGCTTTACTTCAGCGTGATTTCCCAAATTGGCACAAGAGCCTATGTGAGTGGAAGAACAATTGGTAATTTCTAAAGAATACTAACTTTCCCTAAAAAAAGTAAAAGAGAGAGTAAGATAGGGAGGAAGTTTTAATCTCCAGTGATTTACAGAAAACATAATAGAGGGAAACTCAAAAGCCAACGTCCTTGGATCTGGATCTTGATAAGTATGATATGAAGATTTAAAAAAAAAACCCACAACAAATTATTTTCCACTTCCTTAAACAGTGTTTATGAAGTCCTCTTTCATCTGTTTACATAGACACACCCTGTTAGACTCCAACCTCCAACAATTCACTCCCTGAATTTATGAAATTTTATAATCTCAAAACACTCATCATATTCAACCATGAGAGCTGCAAATGTTGTACCAGGAGCATGACACATGGTTAAGCTATCACACTTCATAGCATAACTTTTGTATATATGAAAACCCTTTATCTTAGAAAGGAAAAGGTGATAAGATTAAATGTCCTTCGCAGAGGTCTAGGAAAGTTGTTTTTTCTGAGCTTATGCAGTATTCCAGACTTGGCCCTTATGGCCTTAGGTATTCAGACAGTAATCCTTTCTCTTTAGTTTAACTGTTTAACATAAAAGTTCTAGACAATAATTGAACAAAAGTATTTTGTTCTTTTATTCTTTAGCAGTTATGCAATGAACCATCAATTTCAGAGTTCACAGAAAAGGTCTAAGGATATTATCACTAACACAGATCATTGACTGATCAATGACATGGTAGATACTGATGTGACTCGTAGCACACAATACTGGTTCACTAAATTACAGCAGCGCATGGGGTATGTTGATACAAAGTTTTAGTGAATTTACCTCAAGATGTATTGTTTCAAAAAGTACTGACTTTAAAAGGAAAAGAGTATCTTCTTTCAGAGTAAAACAGTGTTATTGTTCTGAGTGTTTTTCCAGATGCCTGAAGCATACTCTTGCTACAGGGCTGGGTTGTCTATTCTGTGGACTACAGGCCTCTAGATTTTCATCTTAAAAGCAATGGAAACTATGCCTAAAATTTTACATTAGGAATGATTGTTCACATCGGTCAAACAGTTTCATTACCAGGTACACTGTGTGACTGTGATTGCAAAAGATACTCTTAAGGGCTTATTCTTATTTCTAATTTGCTAACCACTATACCATTACATATATGGATTATACATATGTTTTATATAAACATATAGGTATATATATACCTAAATATACAGATATATACATGTAAAGAATGCACTCACACAAGAATATAATTAATATATTGTATGTTGTATTTATATTAGATATAATATTTATATTTTAAAATTACACACACACACATATTTATGTAATACTTTCAAATGGAAGGACCTAATCCAGTTGTCTTTATTTAAATAAAATTTGTTTTATTCTAAGTACAAAAGGATTTTTTCCCTGAGTGAAGACTGAAGAATTTCTGAGTTGCATAGATAATAAATATTTATTAAATGTGAGTGTTAAAAGCAAGATACAATGCTTAGAGCATCCATCGTTCTAATATTCAGGGTGTTGTTGAATCTTTAAATGCAGCAAATACAGGACCACCAATACAACCTGGCAGACTGGATTTTTGGAGGGTGTTTATTTCAGAAATTCTTATATAGTAAAAAGGTTTATGAATAGAATGGAAAGACTTTCTGGAATAGATTGTGCAAAGTTGTGAAAATTAAAGTTTCTTTGTCATTACTTCAACTTTACCCCTAGTTATACCTCCATTTCCCCTTTTTGCAGATCCTTGACTAAGACTGACATGGGTGAAGATGCAGTCTGCATGACAATGCAGTCACAGTGCCACCTGAGAAACTTCCACAAAAATTTTAAGTGCTTTCCCCTCCTTGTATCTCAGCAGCCTTTTAGGAATTGAACCCATTCGTAAGCACAACCTCTCTCCATCTCAAGAAACTGTTGTCCTTTGTTCATTGTGGAGAATGATGCAACGGATTGAAAATTTTCCTATTCCAGGCTGACTACCTTATTCACTTTGTTCTTTAAAAATAATGCATTATTCATAATGATGCTTTCAAATCTGCTTTAATCTGCATTTATGTGATGAAGTATACGCAGCTGTGAACAATCTTTCATTTAGCTTCAAAATAATCTGGCATTAGGCAATAGTTTACAAGGGTTTATTAACACAAGTTACAGATTATTTTGATCAGGATAATCTCTGTTAACAGGTAGTCTGTTTATTACATAGTATTTTTTCCTCTTATAGTATGTTGTTTTCTTCTTTCTTTGCACCAGGTGCAGTGAAATGAATAGAGAGTATTTGCATGTGCTATAAATACAAGAAAAACCCCCGCTTGCCTTTCTTTATTATTGTCTTCTTTCCTAGCCAGTGTAGCCTTATTTAAACACATGTATGATCCAGTTACAATCTTCCACTGTGAGCTTTGCAGCATGGATTGTCTATATTGCTTCTTCATGTTATGTTAGTGCAATGTGAGACTCATTCATGACTGAACATTCTTGGTATAACTATATGCTAGAATTCAAGTGGGTTTTTTTGTTTCATTTTTGAACAATAGTAGGAAGACTAAGCCAACATCCCATTAATTTAAAATACTCCATGGTTCTGAAGAAAGGAGAAAACATCTGAGCTCCAGGGAGAATGCTATTAAATTTTTATTTTAAAAATACATGAATATATGCAGAAGACTCCTAGTAATCAATATATTATGGTACAATCAAAGGTTTTCATCTGAAAGAGGGGAAATCCTTTAAAGGCTAAAGTGACTTAATAAGATGATGCTCCACCCTATAGAACATTATATTATGTGATAACTGTCTAATTATAATATTCTTTCCCCAAATCTGGATGCATATTAGAAATTATGGATTTTATGGCTTTATCCATGCATGAATGCATGGACATGCATGAAAAACGTTTGAACCATTCATGATGTTCAGAAGACAGAGCATGCATGTTGAGGAATATCTTAGCTTCCCCTCTCTCCTCCTAACCCCTTGCTGAGACTGAACTTTTTGTGCTATGTTTCCTGTGAAAATAATGCTATAAGATTTTCCTTGCCAAAAACCTGGAATAACACCCTTGCTTCAGCATTTTAACTTCATCTCTATTGCTACTTTGAAAAGTGAACATTCTCATTTAATTGGACTGATACTCACATGTATTGTATGCTTACTTTTTACCAGTAATGTTCTTTTTATTATGACTGGATGAAAATGTTCTATGAATTTTCCACGGTTTCTCAGTGGAAAATGTTTTGGGATTTGTTTTTGAAAGTTTCTGCTGCCTATGAAAACATCCCAGTATCAAAGTGGAAAAGTTCATGTAAGGAAATGCTTGGCTAGTGCCTGAGTTGTAGCTTAGGTAACAATGCTGACTCTTCAATGAGTTGGGCTTCCCAACCTGACTTCAGGGTTCATGATACTTGGTGGCCTTGAGACCACCAGAGTCTTTTCCCCAAGAAGGAAGACTGCTGTGAAGATTCGTAGATGAAACCCAAGCTCTCTTTAGGAAAAAAGTGGGAATGTTCAGCCTCTGAACTACAAATGCTATGTAGAACACTGTAAGGCTTCCAAATTGAAAAATATTGCTTTGGAGTTTTCCACCAAAACCTGAGATTTTCACTGAGGAGAAACAGGGGACGAGAGAGCACACCCTGCCCCACTCCTGCCAAATCAGCTCAGAAATAATATTATCACATTTTATTTCCAGCAGCACTGCTAAACCAGGGCAGTTTTGGGAGAATGAGTGAAAGTCTCTTAATTTTGGTCCATCACCTCCAGAATATTCTGATAATTCCTATTAGTTGCACTCTGCAACCATCACTGTAAATGTTAGTCCCACATCTTTGAGAGAACATACCAATCCTTGTTCCACTGCTTAGCTTATTTGAGAAGAGAGACATTTACGTATCCTCTCAAGGTTCAGAGTAAAGCATGAGCAGATGAAGGGTACTGGAGAGACAACTAACAACCTTTTGATTCATAAACCAAGCCTGTGTGAAATAGGTTAAAGAGAAATAATACAGACAGAAATCCCAAGCCCATTTTTTCCGAGACTTTTCAAAGCAGAACTCAGTAGTGAATGCTAACAAGTCATATTCTATGTTTCTGTGACTAGGACTTAATCATGACATCAAAGTTATTGTAGATGTCTAATCTGTGTACACAGATGTGCCTGGTTTGAACGCTCATGTATGGTTTCTGCCCTTCTCATATCTCATAAATGCATATAAGGAAGAGCCAGGAACTCTGCCTTGCGTTCCTTGAATTTTCTGCTTCAGGGATCTTCAAAAGGGCTAGGGCTCATTTCAGTTCTGAGCTGGAGACAAATGGTTGTTCAGCTGTTTTATCGCTGAGCAAAGGAAAACTATGGTACCATGTTTCCTTTCCGCCAACATATGTTGGTAGAACCATTCAGTTAGCTGTAGGTGGACTGGCCACATGGCACTCAGGCATGATGCAGCCTGCATTATGCTGTAAGCACGCAAATGAAAGAGCAGTTCTTGCCTGTGAGATCTAGTTGCTCCAGATTGCTCATTCTTGATTAGTTTTGCTTTGCTTTGCTTTCACCATCAGCTGGATTTGTAATTCACATCGGCTGACTCAAGCAAACGTTATAGTTATATTCCCCACACACACACATCTGAGAAGTTGGAGGGAAAAAAGTGGGGGTAGCTCAGTTACTAGCACAGATCCAGATTACATCTAGGCATTCATGTTTAGAACGTTATTGCCTTCTTCAGCATTTTAGAAAGATTCATCACTGTTGCTTTCTGATGGACCTGATATAATCAATTTCCAGTGTACAGAGTAGTGATTCCATTGGGAAGTACTACTGCATGACAAATAATTACAGTAAGGCTTATATTTTTCAGGTGCCTGGTTTTGTTCAACTGAGTGCATTTGTCATTCATTATTTTCTTTGTATTTTTAACTGGAAAGGTTTGTCCCATGAAATGGGAGACAGAAGTTCCTGGTAAAGTACTACCTCTGGTTCTGTGTGCAACAATTTTATCTGATCGTCTATCCTATGCTTCATGAGCAATAGTGACTAAAGTATCACATTTCTTTACAGCTTTGTCTGGACCACAGTGATAATGATCTCTTCTCGTGAAGATATCTCTTGCAAGGCAGCTGCTCTCCTTCACTGTGAAATCTGCCATACACTCCTCTCCAGCTACATTCACTGTATGATTAATAATATTTAGTGCCTGGCCATAGATCCTACGTTTTGGACATATACCTTCTTACCATCTTCCTTTGCTTTAACATACCTTGGATAGTACTAGTTAAAATCTTAGTTTCTTTTTTTACAATCTCTTGTGCTATTTACCTCAGAATCTGCTTATAATATACCACTTCCTTTTCCTTACTTTTTTAGAAAAAATTGTCCATGTGCTTCTTTTCTCTGTTTCCTTCTTTATACCACCTGACTGCTGGACTTGAGGGCAGGAAGAAAATACACTTGATTTGGTTTTGGATCTTGCTTCCATTTCTAGTCAGTTCTTTATGTACCTTAAACCATTTTTTTTTTTTTAATCATTATATATCCCTGTCTCATACCACTCTTGATGGCTGTTAACCCAGCCAGTTTTCCTTTTCAGTGACTTTTCTATCAACAAAATGAATATACAGTGGAAGTCCGGTACAGTCATTATCATACAGCAGCAGACAGTTGCTACTGAGGGGTTAAAACCTGCCTGTTATCACTTTACATTCAGTGTTTTCACTAAAGTCCCCATTCTCTGGGATTAAATGCCAAATGAAAATGTAAACTTTCATCTGATATATGTTCACAGTTAAGAAAGAGAAATTTGAAACATGACATGTTATTGTAGAAGCAGGGAAGTCAGAAAAGAAGATTTCAATTTTTTGTAATATCTTTATTTTTGGAGAACTCAGGATTTCTGAAGGTAACTGACAATACTGTGTCCTTGACAGAGGTTTCTGGAGGTCAGTTAGCAACCCAGCACAGCAAATGACTGTCTGTGACCGTTCCTGACACTGGCGCCTGTGGACTTCAAAGAATAAAATATCAAGGTATGTAAATAAATCATAGGAGCCAAAGGTCTAGATTTAAAAAAAAAAAACCAAACACACAACTAAAGACTTTCTCTTATGAGTGACAGGGCCCTTTCACACTTCATCCTCCTGAATGCTTGGTTAAAAGAGCAGCTGGGCCTCAGAAACATATAATGTACTTTCCTTCCCTTCCCTTGTTCTCTATTAATGAAAATATTTGGATAAAAAGGGATCCTTGTTTCCCAACAGATCATCCGCCTCTCCTGTTTATTCTCTACCTGGTGTCATAGTCCTCTGAATTTTGGCAGTGTAGTAATTTCCATAGCAGTCTTGCTGTGATGTCAAACAGAGGATTAGGATTTCAGATTTTTAATAAGTAGAAAACAGAAAGATGAATTCTTAAACAAAGAACTCTGTCTTCAAGTAAATATCCTTAGTAATGTACAATAAGGAAAGAAAAATAGGGGAAATCTCTAATACCTAGGCAGAACTATATAAGAACAGTATAGCTTTTTTAAACTTTTCCACATACTCCCAGATGGACTTCAGGAATACCATTGCCTTTTGTCTTTATCCTCTGTTAGAAAGCTGGTTCTGTATTTTTTGGGCAGAAGAAAGCCCTTGGCAAAGTTTCAGACTTGAATGAATTAGATTTTAATGACCTTTTTGTAATGCTAAACGGCAGGATCCCACCTTAAATATAGGGATGGATTCCCAAAATAAATAGTGCAGAAAAAATTCCTCTCAGATGGAGGCAGAGCAAGGTGGCTATGAGGTGGACTGGGGAGAGCCAGACAGTGCTGCTGCTCAGCATGTTTAGGGCTTGGGGCTGTGAAAAAACATCAGATGTGGTTCTAAGGAGGCCATCAATTACAGCAGTCTTTAAGGTTATTCTAACCTGCATTGTGGATCACGCATTTCTCTAAAACACATAGGTGGGTTAGACAAATTGGGTGGGTTAGCACATAAATAATTGAGCTTGTAAGATTTTAATTAAAAGTACTGTGAAGTCTATGAAGCAATTAGAGTTTGAAAACATGAATACAAATCTTCAGGTGTAGCTTATGTACCTCCGATGCAAGTTAAAAAAATCACTAGGGGCCAGATTGTGCCATCAGTATTCCCACGGGGTGGTTGTTTATTCTCCAAGTAATCCCTTTGAAACTGAGCATGTTTAGAACAGCAAAATCTGTTCCAAATAGCTACCAGCAACTGACCAGGTGGCAAATATGAACCCTCTGAAAAATTATGCTTCCATTTTTTTCTCATAACTATGTTACAACTAAAATAGGCTTTAAGGAAGGTGTATTTTTACTATTGCTAGAATAATATTCCAGTGTTAGCTATCCAAGTCATAGCATTTCACACGACTTCATAGATAGGATGGTACAACTACAGCCCTTAGGAAATCTGCACTTGTTCCTGACTGAAGTTGTAACTTGCCTGAGACAAAAACATACTGAAATAAGAAGCTAAACATTTTAAGACCTGCAAAAAATAATGTGCTGTTTTCCATGGAATGTGAACAATAACATGTTCCACTGCACTTCTACAGATACAGTAGGAACAGAATTTTTAAGCTTTGGTTAAAAGAAGCAGTACACAATTTAAAAAACTGGTATTTTACATAGTATATTTGATTTTCCAACAGTGATAATCTCTTATATGAAATGCTTCTCACCAAAGCACTGAATGGTTTATTCCAGATGTACACTTGAGATGTTCTGAGTCTGATTATTTTCTTACTTACATTGGAGTAAAAGAAATCTACCAAGAATCTTCTCTAAAGGAAAATCAGGTCCTTGGTACTTAGTACCTTGCTGTGTGTATGCAGTCTCTTATACAAGTTCAGTAGTCAGAGCAAGGTATAAGGCCAATATACTCTGCTGCTATGACTACCCTCCACAGTTCTAGTTAGCCTTGTATCAGAAACAAACTAGAAGCGAGCTGTGTTGCAGTATGTTGCTGGATGCAAGAACTTCCAGGAATCCTTCTTGTATCCTTCTGCATCACGGGGGCCAAAGTTGTCTGCCTATTTGTATGGCTTCTTTCTTATTTCCCTTTTAGAATACAAAATGTACACACCAAATAACTTATCTGCTGTTAAGGAAATGAGCCCTAATTTTCTGAAAATAAAGCACAAAAATAAAAGGTAGCCCTTGAGTGGACTGGATAAACAGTCTGCTACCATCTAGTTCAAGCAGGTTTTCAGGACTGCATTTGCATTTCATGTATATATTACATGGACAAATTAGTAATACTCTGATGTGTTTACTTATGCACGCCTGTAGCAAGTTATTGTCTAATTTGCCCATACAGTGGTTTCATCTGCATATACAATCATTACAATTATATTTGCAAATTAAGTATGTATTCATGTACACATGTGGGATAATTGTATACACAATTTTTTTACTATTTGGACTATAATTTTTTTTCAAGTGAACATTTATCTTATTCATTTATCCATCCAATTTGCATAAGTCTTCCTTCTGGGTGAGAGCAAATTACTTTGTTCTTATCTACACCAGAAAATATGTTTGCTGGCATTTGTACAGCTCTATCTATACACCAAGTTTTATAATCTGGTAATGTCAAAACACTCACATCTTCTTTTCATTACACTTTCTATTGCTGATGGTTAGAGTGCAAAGCCTTCCACAGTTGGGATATTCTCTAGTTTAGCTATGGCAGCATAGTCTAATCAACCAAACATTTCCATAGCTTTTGGGATAGTTTTCTGGTTGACATTGAATTCTGTCTTACTGCAGGTGAATTTACAATGGTTAACATTACTAGTCCAAAGCTAGCCCATTTTTCCCTACTCTATGCTAATCATGATCCTGTAGACATACGCAAAGACAGCCAGGGAAGAAAAAAAAAGTGAGAATTTAATGCCACTGGGAGCATTTGGGGACTTGGAGGGTTTTTTGGGTGGAGTGTTGTTTGTTTTTTTTTCTTTTCTTCTTTTATGAGAAATTTATTTCTTGGTATAAGATGCTGTGTCAAAGGCAAGGAGAGAAGGGTAAAAATGGTAGCTGAGGTGAATGTTGAAGTAATATTTAATTGTTTTCTTTGCTGTGTCAGAGGGGAAGAATCTGTAATGGATCTTGTAGATCCATGACATAGTGGCAAGTGGTGACAGGTTGCAACTGCAGGTAGGTGGCCTTAAGCCATGGAGTAAACCCCTCTGGGGTTACTCTGCTGTTGCCGAGTTGTGTGCCACCATAGCTCCCGTTTCCCTTACCAGCTCCTCTTAGTGTCTGTTCCATATACATAAGTAGTCTCACGACTTACCACTTTCTACTCAGGGAGCAGGAGCAGACCAAGACAGGATGAAGTGGAGAGCACAAGCTCAGCAGAAAGAGAAAAGTTATTGAAGTATTTGTGTAGCAAGTAGACAACTGGGGGTTATGAGACACATCCCAGATTAGGTGAAGCTAGAAAGGGACAAGAGGTTGGGAGTGTAAGAGGAGAATGATGATGAGTGGGCATGGTATTGGAGTGGGGAGACTGAGGTTGCGTGAAAAATGGATACGAGAAAAGAAAATTACTGTGTATGCCTTTCTGTGCAGTTGTGTTAACTAGTCTGCTTGCAAGGACTGCAGGTGTATGACCACCACTCAAAGCATATAATCAAAGTATGCTGTGGAAGCCCTGGTATAATACTCCTTGAGGTTCTTCAACTGAAAGAAATTTAGTAAAGGACGTGGGAATTATTTGTTCACGGTAACCAAATTATCAGACAGTAGTAAATACTTCAAAGTCCCCAGCCTTTCAGAATCAGACTTGGGAAACAAGATATGGGATTTAGTGTGCTGAGTAGGGAAAAACACATTTATTTAGACAACATGAAAAATAACAGGAAAGTAAATTTCTCATAGTGCCGAGAATCCCTAAGGATTTAAAACAGGGATCGTCTTTCCGCAATAACATGTCTGCAGGTGCAGGTGGAAGGGTCTCTGAGTAGGAGTCACAGAGTAGATTTTTCTTAACTATGGACAATGCAAGAATATATGTTGTAAAAATCAGAGGGGCTCCCATATGATTTTAGGGCAGTCCTGGTTTGGATTATGTTGGATAGCCTGCTATCGTCAATTCCTATTTTAGCAGGATCCATTTAACTGTTTATTCCTGAAAGGTTAGATTTCCAAACTACTGCTTATGTCTGATGTGGCGCTGAGGGGCTAGGTGGAACACAAAATCAGCTTAGCTTACCTTTGTAGATGTGTATTGATATGTTGCAGATCGGCATGCTAATGCTATTTGAGCAGGGAAAGCGGCTGCTGCAAGCTGCACTTCAAGCCTGAAGCTACACAGGGCAATTATGGGAATCAGTGCTCCCCAGAGAGGAGATGCATACAGTTTCATCACCTTCCCTTTTGCTGTGGAAAGAGGGGGTGCCATAGAAACTGCTCTGTCATTTCTGCTGTTTTCTGTTGGTTCTTTATCTGAGCTTCAGTACAATATTGTTCAAAGAAAAAAGTAGGGTTAAGCCCGATGTAATTCCAAAAATATACTATGTATAGTGCCTCCCAAAACTCTTGAATATTGAGGATCTCCCTGCTCAGACTGGACCTCACAGATTTCAGAGAACTTTTCTGAAGAGGGAGATTTCCTTTTGAACCCTTGCCATAATATTACCTCGTATGCATTACTGCTGCTGATTCCCAAAGTAGCTGCGTTACGGTGATTCTGTTTGCAAAATTTTAAAACTCTTCTGGGATAAAATAGCTACAACAATATTAAAATACATCTATTAAAAAAAAATCTGGCAATCCTACAGCTTTGTAATGGTAATTACCCATTAAACTGGACTTTGCCTGCAGCTTTCACTGAGGAAGTAAACTGAGAAGTATGGAGGCAGGGCAATGCAGAGAGCAGAGTCTTTTCTGGAAGGCAGAATGGAGTTGTTACCTTTGGCAAGGTTGGAGATTCTTTATTTTCTGACTGAAGAGTTACTCCTTGGATGACCAGAGGAGCTGGATTTAGGTGATGCATTCCTATAACAGCCTATCTGACAGCTTGTTCTGGAACATCGTCTTATCTTTTTTTAATTAACAAGGATTACTGAGAAAAAAAACAAAGTAACAGTATCTGAGAACTCAGACATTAAAGGATCTGAAAGAAGAGAATTTATCTGGTGAGGAGATAGTGATGCTGTGAGTTTCTGACATTGTTGTATTTTTTCATCAGGTAGCTCCTCCTTCTCTCTCACCTTCATGAAGTCACATATTGTGACTGTTTTGGAAATACAGTCCCTGTTCTGTAATGGTTGAGTTGCTTTCATGTCTTCCTTCTCTTTCATTATTTTTCTCTTTCATGAATCACTATTACTGTAACTTTGTTCTGAGCATAGTTGTGTGGAGGAAAAAAGTATCTGGGTCTAAAAATCAGAAGAACGTGCAGCTTTATGGTGCCTTTATTTTAAGAATCATGGAATCATAGAATAGTTTGGGTTGGAAGGGACCTTTAAAGGTCATGTAGTCCAAACCTCTGCCATGGGTAGAGACATCTTCAACTAGATCAGGCTGCTCAGAGCCCCGTCCAACCTGACCTTGAATGTTTCCAGGGATGGGGCATCTACCGCCTCTCTGGGCAACCTGTTCCAGTGTCTCACCACCCTCATTGTAAAAAATTTCTTCCTTACATCTAGTCTAAATCTACCCTCTTTCAGTTTAAAATCATTCCCCCTTGTCCTGTCACAACAGGCCCTGCTAAAAATTTTGCCGCCATCTTTCTTATAAGCCCCCTTTAAGTACTGATAGGCCGCAATAAGGTCTCCCCAAAGCCTTCTCTTCTCCAGGCTGAACAGCCCCAACTCTCTCAGTCTTTCTTCATAGGAGAGGTGTTCCACTCCCCTGATCATTTTCAGGGCCCTCCTCTGGACCCACTCCAACAGGTCCATGTCTTTCTTGCACTGGGGACTCCAGAGCTGGACGCAGTACTCCAGGTGGGGTCTCACCAGAGCAGAGTAGAGGGGCAGAATCACCTCCCTTGACCTGCTGGCCACGCTTTTTTTGATGCAGCCCAGGATTCAGTTGGCCTTCTGGACTGCGAGCGCACATTGCTGGCTCATGTCCAGCTTTTTGTCCACCAGTACCCCCAAGAAGATAATTTTATTTGAAATTAGATGAATGAGAGGAAATCAGGGATCTTACATTTTTAGCACTTGCTGAGGTCCTTTCATGGACAGCAAGTTAGTTTCTAGGAGATGCAACTATTATTTTATTTTTGAGTTGTTATCAAGTGTATTGCAACTAATCATCCAATTTATTGTGTTTACCATAAGAAATAAATAGACCTTCATTTACAGCTTCAAGCTTTCCTGAAAAAGTATTGTTTGGATGAAATATAGATCAATACAGAACCACTGTGAGCTGTTTGATGAAATATTTTCATTGGTTTCAGTGGAAGTTTAAGTGAGGCACTGAGGAAAGTTCCTGAGGAGTTCTTAGCACAAGTTCATAGAATTCATAGAATCATTAAGTTTGGAAAAGACTTCTAAGATCCTTGAGTCCAACGGTCAACCCAACACCACCATGCCCACTAAACCATGTCCCTAAGCGCCACATCTACACGTCTTTTAAATACCTCCAGGGATGGTGACTCAACCACTTCCCTGGGCAGCCTGTTCCAATGTTTAACCACTCTTTCAGTAAAGAAATTTCTCCTAATGTCCAATCTAAACCTCCCTTGGCGCAACTTGAGGCCATTTCCTCGCGTCCTATCGCATGTTACTTGGCAGAAGAGACCAACACCCACCTCACTACAACCTCCTTTCAGGTAGTTGTAGAGCGCGATGAGGTCTCCCCTCAGCCTCCTCTTCTCCAGGCTAAACAGTCCCAGTTCCCTCAGCCGCTCCTCATAAGACTTGTGCTCCTGGCCCTTCACCAGCTTCGTTGCCCTCCTCTGGACACGCTCCAGCACCTCAACGTCCTTCTTGTACTGAGGGGCCCAAAACTGAACACAGGATTCGAGGTGCGGCCTCACCAGTGCCGAGTACAGGGGTGCGATCACCTCCCTGCTCCTGCTGGCCACACTATTTCTGATACAGGCCAGGATGCTGTTGGCCTTCGTCTGATTTTCTTTCGATTGCAGAGTGCTTGCTGAATGTTCAGAACCTAAACTGATTTGGACTGTAAGTTGTGGTCCTTGTCATAAGAAGAGTAAAATATATTCTTGCCTCTCAGTTTGCCACATTAAATTTTGAGGCATTGTTATAAAAGTGATATAGCTATCTATGTCTTTGTATTTGTAGTCTGGTATGGCAGAGGAAAGTCTTGAAGCCAGTGTGAAGCCTCTTTAAGCCTCCCGTAGCATCAAATTTTGAAAGACCAAGAGCTAGCAAAGAAACATGTATTTCTAAACATATATTAACTTCAATGAGGCCAAGATATTTAAGGTATCTTAACAGATCTAATATATCCAGTATGGCAATATTATAAACACATTAAATGCTGTCCTCGCTGTGGAAATAGTAGTGATTATAAATGTTTTTTCTTTAGTTTTTCATTTTAAAAATTTGCTTTCACAAATTAGCACTCTACATCTTTTTTTTTTTTTTCTTTGTGAGAGAACTGCATGAATCAGGAAGTTGTATTTTATCTTTCTAGCAGTTTCTATTCATTTCTTATGGTAAACACTTTATCTTTGCTATAGAAGTACTGCTATCAGAACTTTGTCTCTGAAAGTTCAGTTGCATATTTTAATTCTCCTGTAACCCATATATGATTTTTTTTTTAAATAACATCAGGTAAAATTGTACTCACTTTAGTACATTTTCTATTAAAATCAAAGATAAATAGGAATATGTGAGCTCAATACTTTTATGAAAATATTTTCTGGTATTTGTTTTAGAGCAGACAATATAATTTTTCAGCATTGTGCTGAAGAATGAAAACAAGAAAACGAAATTGTCAGTTTTCATTCATCAAGATGAAAGGAATATCAAATCACATAAATAAGAACAGTAGTTTTGTCGAACAAAAACATCAAACTATAGAAATAACTGTTCAATTTGTCATATATGTTTTCTTTTTAATTATTAATTGTGGAAGACATTATAGCTTTTTAGGGCTTATGAAAAAGGTATTATTCTGCAGTCTTCTGAGTACACTTGCTAAAATTAAAGGATTAATTCATTGCTAAAATTGGTAAATCTTTTACTGAGTAACTTTAGAAGCTTCACTTACACTTTCAACTAATTTGATTATTTTGACTATTATTTAATTAACTAACCAATCCAAACAACGTCAAGTGTTGTGCAGTCACAGTGCTAAACATGATTCCAGTCCTTTAGAACTTGCAGTTTTACAAAGACATAAATTCAACAGTTAAATATGATGCATTCGGATCCAAATCTCACTTGGTGAGCTCAGGGGTAATATTTGTTTAGTAAGAATAAAGTCTGTTAGTACTGAGAAGAGAGAGATTGCATTCTTCACAGAGAGCACAAGGCAGTTTAGAGCCTTGCAGAGGTTGTTGAAAGTCATTCTGCTATGCTCAGGCATTGCAGCTGATCTGAAATTTCTGTCAGTGGATTTCTGGCTAGTGGAGTAACATACATAAGATATAGTGCTATAGTGTCAGATGCTGTGTGTGGCATATTGAAAATACTAGAAAACTTGGAGCTCGGAATTTTCTTGGTTTTTTTTTAATTTGTGTTGTTGATAGGGCTGCTATTTTAATGTACTGTAATTCTTTAATTATTCTTCTGCATTACTATGCATTTATGTAACCACAACAAAATTCAATTATGAAATGTGTAACATGTAAAAAATTATTCAAATATGTGCACTGATTCATAACACACAACTGTCTCTTACACATAGAAGATAAAAAATATTAAAAACAGCCAAAAATCCTCATGCATGTTCTATTATTTCTCTTTCCTGTAGGAAGTTTTATATGGATCTGTTCAGACTGAGGCATTCTAAGGAATTGGATTGTTTTGCTTTTATAGGTAAGCAAAATGAAATGTATTAAGAATTACATTTACGATTAGAACGTTAGTGCACTTTGGTGAGTTACCCACATATCCAAATAGCATACAGTTAAGGGATTCACAACGTGATCAGCAGAAAAAGCATAATGCCTTCAGCAACCAGAAGTTTTGCATTATGGAAATGAGTCATTTTATCAAAAGGAACCAGCAGGAATACCAGACCTCTAAGGCTAGTCTTATTTTTAAGACGTGGAGTGTGTATGTCAGTAATTTACCTCAGAGTTGCCTACAGTAATGAAATTTTGAAAATGTTTATTATAAATTTGCTGTGGAGAGACTGCAGAGGTTAGGCATGAATTAATCTAGAAGAAATGCAAATGACCTTTGTGTGCACCCTAAGTTGCCTTATTGAGCAAGCTGTGATGGGGGACTGAACACTTGCTCAACACTTTCGGCAACGTAAATGAAACATCACATATTGCTTTATCATCAACAGCAGACATGCAAGGGTTTTTCACATGCTGCTATATTTCTCTAGTACAATATGCTGTTGGAAGTTACCTACTTTCAAATCCAGTACATGCAGTATTACCTGCAGAAAAACACTGATGTGGCTCCACTGCAAAGGGAAAAAGGCTAAAGCAGTGGAAGCAAGACTGCTTAAGCTTTGAGTAGTATGGATGTTAGTTTTTCAAGTTTCTTTGCAATGTACAAGGCAAGCAACTGAGAAATACAGAGCCCAGCAGCAGTGACTACATGGTCTCATGAACGAGGACTTGTTTTAAACATTGGATGGAAATATTTTTCATAGTGCTCAATCTGCATCTTTCACTGCTTGATGTGTCACAAGGAAGGATTCCTACCTTATATTATTGCCATCTTCCTCTGAAGAATATCCAGACTGATAGTATTAGAGAACAAATAATGTTTCTATAATGTCCATGAAGAACAAGATACAAAATCCACCACAGCATCAGGAATAGAATTCCTTGTATAGCCCTTTAATTTGGACTCTAAACTCTTTTTGCTCGTGTTTGCACAGTAATATCCTCATTGAAAAATTATTTCACATCTTGGAACCCAGATGCTCTAATAATGCAAGTAACAATATTATGAAAGAATATCCACAGCAATAATTCTCTAATTTACCTTAAAAAAGGCGAAAGGGCTCAGAGGCTATTAAACAGTTTTAGCAGACAAAACCACTTTTCTGTATGTGACTGCAAGATTTTCTCTCTTTTTCATGCTAAATAGTACTTGTTTATTAGTGATTAGATATTCAGATTTCTCTTAATAGGGAGTGTTATTCATATTAGAGAACAATATGGGATGTCAAAGACACTCAAGATGTAGGAAGACTTGAGGGTACGGATAGATGAAAAATGGACACGCGCTGGCAATGTGCACTTGCAGCCCAGAAGGCCAACCGTATCCTGGGCTGCATCAAGAGAAGCGTGGCCAGCAGGTCGAGGGAGGTGATTCTGCCCCTCTACTTTGCTCTGGTGAGACCCCACCTGGAGTACTGCGTCCAGCTCTGGAGTCCCCAGTGCAAGAAAGACATGGACCTGTTGGAGCAGGTCCAGAGGAGGGCCACGGAAATGGTCAGAGGGATGGAATGCCTCTTCTATGAAGAAAGGATGAGAGAGTTCAGCTGGAGAAGAGAAGCCTCCAGGGAGACCTTGTTGTAGCCTTTCTATATGTAAAGTGGACTTATAAGAAAGATGGAAAAAGACTTTTTACCAAGGCCTGTGACAGGACAAGGGGCAATGGTTTTAAACTGAAAGAGGGTAAATTTAGACTGGATATAGGAAGACATTTTTTACAATGAGAGTGTAAGACACTGGAACAGGTTGCCCAGAGAAGTTGTAGATGCCCCATCATTGGATGTTTTCAATGTTAGGTTGGAGGGACCTTTGATCTAGTGAAAGATACCACTGCCCATGGCGGGGGGGTTGGACTAGATGATCTCTAAAGATCCCTTCTAACCCAAGCCATTCAATAGTTCTATGATAGTTGTCTGCTTCTCCATTCACAAGATTACAACCTGCTTCAGTTGTTATTTCCTGTTTGTTCCCCCATAACTTTGGCCTGCAAAATTGATTTGACCTGAAGTGTCAGATGAGTTACTGCTGCTGAGTAACAAGATGACTTGCCAGACTATGCTGCATAAAGGTGCATTCTTTAGTTAATTCATTGATTGTCTGAATAATGAGAAGGCTGAAACAATCAAGTCTTTAACAAGGAGCATTGAACAATATGAACATTGAGTACATGTTTTCAATGCAAAATATCACCTGAATATTCCTTGCCTTTTAACAAAACTGACCACAAATCTCAAAACAAAAGAAAATGCTTATTGATCTTTTTTTCTTGACCTCAGAGAATGTTGAATTGCACAGTTGAAATAAAACAAGGATTTGACTTTGGGCTTTGTGTTTGAGATTGTACTGAAACATGATACTACTCCAACCTCCTGTTTTTGCACTTGCCTCTTAGATGAGAAATGGGAGGCAAAGAAGAAAATTTCTAGAAGAGTTTATTACTACATATGTAAACAGGAAATGTTTGCCACATAGGGGCACTGGTATGTTTAACATAAAGGTTCAGTGCATATGGTGGGAAAGACACAGACTTGCCACATGGAGAAAGCCAGCTCTTTCTGGCAGGACCTGGAGCTGCCAGAAGGTGGAGAGTTTATATCATTGACATTTATTTATGGAAAGCTTGTTGTCTCGTATACTGTGTGGTGAAATGTTCAGCATTTCTTATATGAAGTCCTGCTTCAAATACTATGTTAGAAAGAATACTTTATGTAAACAGATAAATTGCACAAGCAATGTGGATTTTATTAAGCTTGAGTTTCCCGCTGAAGTTGATTTCAAGTGAAACTGTAGAGTTTTTTTCAGTTGGTATTAACAAAGAAAAAGCATTACTGAACAATCTTGTTAAATGATAAACTGAAGCTTGCCATAATTGAATTGTAGAGGTAATTGCATTTAGAAATATAAGAGGAAAATACCTGGTACACTGAGGGAAACTGTATTTCTGTAGAATATCCTTGAAGATGTTGCCCCTTATTTCCATGTGACTATCCTAGTAGCCTGTGAATTCAACAAGGAGTAGTAATCTGCATTATGTTTTCTTCTTGTTGGGATTTCCTGGTTTTAGCCTCCCTGAGCATTTGCATTTCTGCTATAGCTGAGTAAAAGCTGTGACTAGACCAAATGTATTAACAGTGGATTGTCCAGTCCTGTTCTGGCTAACATAAACTGTAATTTCGCATTTATTTGGGGGGTTCATAGGACATGTAAATGTAGCACTAACTAGTTCCACCAGCTTTACAGCATTCTTGTGCCCAGATACCAGCACAAGGCTGCTCTGAAAAGCCACAGAATCAGAATTGGTTTCTTCACTTTTCTTCAGGTAAGGAATAAAATAAAGGTGTTTTAAAATAAGCAAGGAAGTACAAACTTTAGAAATCCAAGCCACAACCAATAAAAAACTCACAAAACTTGCTATGATAACCTAAGGGGCCATTTTTCAAGGTGATTCAGATGTTTCAGGGCAGGGGGGCAGACAAAAAATTGTGTTAGTCCCATTGGTTTAGGTGTATAAATCCCTTTAAAAGTCTGGCCTTCAGTCATGTGTACTGTACTTAGCTATCAGAACACTTGCAGCCATTATTTTTCAATCTACATCTTTTTCTGAAGTTCTTTAGGATATATAGTTGCTGTGAATCCTGTACTTACCACATTTCATATGCTTTCCTGCCTGCTGTCTTCCCCTTTTTATTCTACATCATTTTCAGGAACTGGGGAAAAAGGTGATTTTCAACAGTATGGAAAAAAAGTTGCATACTGGATTTGAAGATGTTAGCATTTGTCATTGTTTAAGAAGCTAATAAATCATCAGATATTCAAACTCATTCTACGGTAAGCCCTAGAGATTCTTTGAGCTCTATTTCAAGTTCCTCTCTGTCAGTGTCATCATAGTTGTTAGCTGTTTGCAGTAGCAATAGCTATCTGTCTTCACATACTTGGTATGAAAATATTCAATGGTAAAAAATTCAGATAAAAGGGGATTAAAACTCTTTAGATACAGCTGGTGTAAGTTTAACTTCAGAAGTTTTCCAACAGGAACCTACAGTTGTCAGCACTGGTTGCAACTCTTTAATCTGGTTTTTACTTTTTTAAGAATACAAGTAAAGTGACTAGAGGAAAAGGAAATTTTTTAGTTATGCCAAGTGAAATTAAAATTGAACAGACCTTTTTTTAAAGTTTATTTTAAAGGAAAGCATGACAGAAGAGCTTCTTTCTGTAGAGATCTCAGCCCAGTGGGGGAGAGAGACGCTAGGCTTTGTTTGATTCTGGTGTCATCTACTCAAGTTTCACTGTAGCATGAGAAGATAAAGCAACTGGAATAAACTTCAGAGTAAAGTGAAAGGAAGATGCAGCAGCTGGTAGCAGAATTTAAGTCCAAGGCTATTTTGGTTGCTAAAATCTCTAATAAGTATTTATCAAAAGTACCAAATGGCAATAATGTCAAGCTAAATCTCATGGAAACTTCTGAGAACTGGAACTTTCTTAATTGAAATTACTGACTTTACAATGTGATGTCAAAACAGCTAATGTCCACAGAGTTCCCAGAAGCAAAAGGTACAATAGTATTTTTCCCAGCAATAAATAGAACTTCTTCCTGTTTCATTATATCATTTAGAAATAGAAAACCAACAAATTTCAAAGCCAAATCAGAAAATGGAGCCTTAATGATAAGTTTAATCATATAATTAACAAGCCATGAATAACCTTGGATAAGGGAGACACAGTATCGGTTAAACTGGAAAGACTGCGGCAGTCACACTCATTAGGGAAAGAGCTGAAAAATAAACAGAAATACTAGAGTTCAAAGTTACTAAGTAACTGCATTTAAAGGAAGACCTCTCAAACTATGTCTTTCTCTTTGGGAGTCCTAGTTATTGAACTGACTGCAAAATTATTGCTAAGCCATAAATTAGCCTGGGAAGATTCTTTTGATATTCTCTCAATTTTGTTGCCATTGCTTTTTATTTTTGTCTGGAACACATTTCATTAACACTTAGTAAATGTTTGTGACTCTAAAAAAGACAATCTAGGCAAACTGTGGTGGGATAATTCGAGTCAAGTGGGCAAATTCCCTAAGGATGCTAAGATTACAAAACTACAGGAGAAAGCACAAGATCCACACTTTCTCTCATGTCTGTAGTTGACTAAAAAAGGAAATGGAAATGCCAATTAATGTTCTACCTTGCTCAGACAGCATCATGGGAGTAATCCTTGGGGAGAGAAGATTTTTTAAAAGGGAAAGAGAAATTTCAATAAATCTAGAACCACACTGTGTCTGACCCCTGTACAGAATGCCGATGAGCTGACCAACAGCCTTGCGAATGTTATGGGTCGGTCAGAGTTGCATTCTAAGCACTTTCCTTCTTCTTCCTCAGATGATTAAATCCCACAGGCTGGGCAGAGGTATGGTCCTGACCACAGTTCATCAGCAGCTCAAGGCGGAGGAAAGGGCAGGCATGTTACTCCTTGCAAATCAAGGTCTTTTTTCATATGCCAGTGGGCTCAGGGAAGACTTTTGATTCTTATACGATCTATTGTTTCGTAGCACATAGGTTTAGCATAAAACGTACCAGAATGTGAAATCATATTCATACTCTGCAATCGGTAAGGTTAGCTTGTATCTTCACAGACAGAAATCCTTTTTCACAACAGTTTAAATGTAGTCTTTCTGCTATAAAGATTCCACATGACGTAGAATCTCTCCTACAGACTCTATAGTCTCTCCTACAGTCTCTCCAGTTTCTCCTACAGTCTCTCCTAGAGACTGATGTATAGTCTCTCCTATCTGCCACTCATGATTATATTTAAGTCTTTTTTCCAGGTCTATAGCTTCTTTAAGAACCGTAATGTATTTCATTTAATGAACCATTTAGTCACAATATGATGAAGACTGTTTAGGTAGACCTTGTGTCATTTTAGGGCATAGAAAGTGAGCTGTATGAAGAAGGACATTAAGAGATATCATACCACTGAATGGATCCCATTCACGTGACAGTTTGATTTTGTCACATGCCATGAGATGATATATCCATAATGCCCATTGACCCTTCTGGACTTTGAGGCTGCTGATACTGTATAGAATCAAACTCAGGGCTGGTAGAAAAAATATGTAATCGATTTTCCACTAGAGAAATCTGCTGTGACTACTTTGTTAAAAAAATCATAGCAGTTTTGATCTAATGTTTTTTGTAAAAATAAAAATTAAAATTGGAAAATGTTTAAAAAATATCCAAAGGCCCATTTTCATATTTTAAATACAAGTTTTATTGATAACTTCAAAATAATTACTTGCTTTTGAATTTTCTTACAGTGTTTCAAAGGAATTTGAAGTCCAAATGAAATATTCCACATTTATTAAAGTAAAATATTTATGTTGATCCAGTTCGGTCTTTCCAGACATGTGAAATTATTTATGAGCTTGAAAACCAACTTTCTGACAAGCCATAAGTAAGCCTGTGATAGAAAATACAAATTCATAAACTATAGTAATTAGCAAGATTTATAATCCTGCATAAAACCGTGAGTAACTTCAGTTAGTCACAGAACAAACACCCTATAGTCATGTAATAAATTAGTAAATTTAGTAAATTCACAGGAAGGTAAAAGGTATTACAGAGTCAGCAAGTCTCCTTCTGGAGTGATAAAGCATTATTTTCAAAGCCACTCTCATCAAGTTATATGCACATACTTATACTAATGAAAGGCTTTAACCTGCAACTTCATTTGATAGATCTTGTATTGATTTCCTTGGGAGTCTTGAATAACTGTGACTCAAAGTAAGTGAAATGTACAGAGCAAACAGATCTTTACATTTCTGTGTACTTTACAAAGACAAGCAAGCATTAAGGTTCTTATTTGGCAGATACAAAAGATTATGACTTGAGTAAGGTTACGCGGGCAGACAGACAGTTATGAAGCTGGGGAAAGAGCCCTGTTCTGACATGCTCTTAAAGCCCTGTCTTCCATGTTTCCCATCAGAAATTATCCAACTGTAGGAGAGTTGAGGAACTGTTCAGAACAGCCTCTGTCTGCTTTTTGTACAGCATATCTATAAAAATCCCAAAGTGCAATATTTTAAATTTTTAGAATGACTGGATTATTGCTAGTTATCACCTAGGTCCTGATGAAGCAAAGAGCTTAAGCATCATTGTTAAACCCTTTGACTTCAATGAGCTTTGAGTCAGTTGCTTTTTTGTATGCATACCCTTTATTGTAAGTGTTTTCTGATGCAAAACAGAGTCTAAGCTGGTTGCATTGCTTACTTGCATACAAATTCTGTAGTTGTTTTTCCTTTATGGTTAGTTACCAAATCCAGAAGCACGGGACTTGTTCAAAGTATCCAAAGCAGCATCATATCGCACTGCTTATTAGCTAGCATCTTATGTACGTAATATATGTGACGATGTGATCCTAAGAGGAATTTGTACCCTTAAACATCACTCCTTCTTCGGACCTAAAGACATTGAAATCTGTTTGGAGCAGTTATACAAAAGAAACATCCTACTTAAAGAAATGGAAAAATGTTTGTTCTGTTAAAGTTCTTCCTGTGATTTAGAAACAAAATGTATGAGTTTGTGACTCTAATTTCTTCTGTAATAGTCTAGTATAATATTTGCTTTATTTAAGAAAATTTCAGCAGGGTAAACTAAAAGTTTAGGTTAACATATACAGTTAAAAAAAAACCCCACAAAATAAACCACTCCATTTGTACAGTTCCTACTGAAAACACAAACTTCAACCAAGAAGGACATTTAGAAAATATCTTTAAAAAGTATTCACAAGGAACTCAGTTTAAAAGTTAAGCTGAGCACTTCTGCAGGTCTACCACTATTTTATTTCACAGGCATAAATAGCTGAACACGGGATATGAGGTTCTCTCTGTTTAGGATAAGCAATCGTTTTGACTGCACTCTACTCTTAAACATTCAGTTCCTTTTTTACATCTCTTTGCCTCAGAAATGTTTAGTGTGAGGTGAGATCATCCCATACATACAGACATGCTAATGACTAGTTTCAACACTTGAAGAAAGAAAATCTCAAATGAAAACATTGCACAAATAGAAAAGGCTTTGGCAGTAGGTCTTAACTACAGCAATGTAGCTATGAATATATTTTTTGGGGAAAAAACGCTTTTCATCAATACTTGGCTAATGATTGGAATGTTTTTCACATTAGTTTCATTCCAAGTTGTTTACAAGGGAGTGAGAGCGAGAGCGAGAGTGAGAACAAGCATGTTTTATCAGTGACCTGGGAAATAAATTAGAGTACTCATGACAACTATTTCTCTTGAATTAAACATAATAAAAAAGCACCAGTTCCCAAAGATGTCACCAAATAAATGGCATTCAGAGGGGATATGTGGGAAAAGCAGTGGAGACACACAAGCAAGTAAAAGAAATAGGCATGGTCTATGACTCCCCAAAACTTAGAAGCTGTTGTCTGAGTTGAAAAATGAGCATTGTCATTAATATTAAAGTCTTAAAACAGGTTGTCATGTATGTGGGAGGACTATGGAGAAAGTAAATGATTAAGCTTTTCCTAAGCCCTGAATACAAAAATTGTTTGTTTTTAAAGAATAAGTCACTGAAAGGATATGTTTGTACAAGGATGCAAACAACTTCGCATTTTACTATGTTTTGGTTCCTCCTAAAGAAAAGTATAATGAGTATATATCACTTGTTATAAAACAGAACAAAAACAACATAGGAAGGAAGAGAAGACCTAATAATTGCTTTGACGTGTAAAATGAACTGTTTGTATACAAAACACCAGATTCATGTTGGTGGATTTCTGCTCACCACTGATGGTATGGATTATTTTACTACATTATTTATTAATATTTATGTATTTATATTAAGGGAAATGGGGCCTGATCCTAGGACTTTTGAAAACTGTTGCAAAGTTTTCCTTTTTTATTTTGCATTCACTGGATCCATCTCATGGAGAATAGAAGAGCAAATACTTGTATACATGGGATATGGTAACAATTATTGGGAGGGAAGTTTATGTGTCTTTTTTTGGTGGTGGTGGTAGTGAGGTTCAGCTGCACAGAGGACATGGGACTTTAGAAGGAGTTCTCATAAACCTGCCTAGATCAGGGAAGGGCCTTGAAGCCTGAATTGCCCTGACCAGCCTCACCAGGCATCCAGCCTCCAAACTCTGCATCCATTGGCCCAGGAGCTCCGTTTAAGCTCAGGCCCAAGTACCCTGCTCCTTACCTGACCTGGGCTCAGGTCTTTCCTGGACTTGCAGAATGGAACTACCAGGTTGATGTTGCCTTGCGGTTGTCTGATGATTGCTAGATTCTTGGTGGTCCCTGTTGTTGTCTTAGCTCACCTTGCTCACCTCGCTCAGGTATGGTCAGACTGCAGCTTTTTTTGGGTGGGCACCTGTGGCTCCCCTCTCACTGTCTGTTGTGGAGCAGCCCTACTCTTGCTGTTCCCTGACAGGAAAGTCAGTCTGTAAATCTAGGGTGCCGGAGAGTTGACTATAAATCTTTACAGCATACCTTACAGAGAAAGGGTAGTTGTGAACATAGTAGCAGTATCATCTGTTTGGTAGTTGTTGTTACATAACTTACAATGCTTTATCCATGTGCCTTTAGAAGGCTATGACAGTGAAAAGGAGACTGCAGTCAGAAGTTGTCTTCACCAGAAGAAGTGGGATGAAAGGTCAGGAGTCAGTCTTTGTGTCCACGTATGCCCACTCAGAAGAAACAAGGCAGCAAAGTCTCAAGGGAGATGATGACCTAGCTTGGAAATGGCTTGGAAAAAGGGACATATTTTTAAGGTGCCTTAATCTTCTTTGGTTAAGGGGGGTGGCTCTTAAATATTTAGCTTTCCTTTGAAATTATGGGTTCATAAGTTCTGAGAGGACTACAGAAGGAGGTAGTAGACATCTTAGATAACATAAACAAGATAGACTTCATCTTAAAGGAGGGAAACTTCAGCTTAGTCTAAGAAAAAGATACAGAAACTGAGGTGCTAAACAGAGAAGGAACTGCAAAACAGCATTTTTAAAGGAGCATATTGTTTTCTTCAAATCTTGCCTATCATTAAAGTTCAGTGAGATGTCTGACACAGGAGCTAGCATCTCATTTTCACAGGCATGCTGGAAATGAGAAACAGCAATACTGGGACCTCTAATTCAAACTGCCTCAGTGTATCTGAAATATAGAAAAGCAGACCTTTATACAAATGGTAGGGACTTGTTATCCAGCTGGAGAGAAAAAGGGCCTTGAATACAGGCTCTCCTCTAGACCATTTCCAACTTGTTTTAGGGGCTTGCATGCTCTTTTGGATGCAAGTGTTCACAATAATTTTCTGTAAGTGTAGTCTCCTCACTGTTGTTTGTACAAAACTAGGCAACTCTTGTGGAACTGCCGATGGAATAGCCAATGCAGGAGCTTAAACCACCCATACTTTAGCCAGCTTTATTGCTGTTTTTCCTTCAAGGCAATTATCACTTAAGGATGTTACAGTTTTGTTTTTAAGTCACTGAAATAACTCAAGATATGGATAGAAGCCTCAGTGGGACTTTCAAAAGCTGACATTTATCTTTAAATGAATTAGATGTGCAGAGTTTTTTGCACATTCTGCATACGCATCTTTAGATACCCTAATACCTTTAAATACCAGCACTTTGATAAATATCAATACAGGCTTTCAGGGACATCCTTCCAGTAAGTAATAAGCCTCCTTTGTAGAACAAAACTAATTTCTTTCTGCTGTTCTTTTATTGCATCTTCTTTATGCTTGCTAATTTAAATAACAAATGGGTCATTTCAAGCTATAGAGTGGGGAAAACAAAGACATTGTTGTGAGTGCTACAACTTCTGGCAGATTATGTGGAAAATAAAAAGTGTGTGTTTCAGAGGTCGTTTAACATCTAAGTACATAAGCATTGCTATCAAATACAAATGATTGAAATGTGTACACTATCATTTCTTCAACTTAAAACAATGTGGCAATATATGGAGAATATACAGAATGATACTTAAGTTTTATTTTTTAACTCTTGCAAGAAGAAAAACTCAGACTGACATTTTTGCCCAATATTTTTTATAACTGTAGGATGCAATGCTAACTAAATAAACAGCTCCCATGAAGTGAGAACTTTATTCCCACTTGTCGTCTTTGTGGGTGTGCAATAATCTTGCTGTTCACAGGACATGTTATCTCTCTGGAGACTTGTCCCCACATGAAGTTCAAAAAGTTATGGTTTTGCTATATTTTGTGTTTTAAACCTGCAAGTACTAACGGAATATTAACAGCACTTGGAATGAATGATCATTTCCCAGTTTACCCCTAATACACTTGAAAGTATTTTCACTTCAGTCACGAGTGTCACGCAGTTCAGTTGCACGCAGCAGTCAGTAAAGACACTCCTCTCTTGGCTACATGTCTTACAAGGCAATAGGTCCCTCTTCCTTCATTTCCTTCTTTGCCCAAAACATGGGAATTTCCATGCAGATTCCATTCTCAAGAGACCACCCAACCCCAAGTGCTGACAACAGTTACTACATACTAGCTGTGCATTTCCCAATAAGGAATGAAGCCAAATTGTTTGACCTTTCATTTAGCTTTCACAGTAGTTTTGTTTCACTGACAATGCATAGTCCTGCCTAGCTACGTTCTGCAAGACTGGCTGTAAAACACATTTTAAGGGCGAACGTTTACAAGTGGCATAGCTTATTCACACATTAACCTCTCAAACAGTCAGAATCCAGGAATCAAGTATCGTAGCTATGAGTTTAAAAATAAACAATTGGGATTATTAGCCTGCTCCCCCCACCCCCCTCCCCTCCGCCCCCTGCTTTCACAGAAAGCGTCGTGGTGCCATGGTGTGAAGCCAGCGGCTGCCACACACTGAATTCCCCAGGGGCAGAAACACAGCCCTCCCATTAGCCATGGACTGTTCAAGACTACGCTGAGAGCAATGGGCGGTGGGACATTCAAGCATTGGGATATACACTCAGCAAAAGCCACCTGGTTAGCCAACACTAGGGGTCTGCCAATCCAGCTGGCCTTACCCAATCAAAACTTTTACGTACTGTAGAAGGGGATAAACTCTCTGCAGTGCACATTAAAAATATGCTGGGGAAGACAGTCTGGGTTATTCATGCCTCAAGCAAAGACAAACCCATCCATGGGATTGCTTTTGCTCAAGGACCTGGGTGCACTTGGTGGGTGACACGGGAGAATGGAGAAGTCTGACATGTACCTCAAGGGGATTTGATTTTGGGTGAGAATAGCCAATGAATTAAATTGTATGATGTTAATTGCTATATAATACTGCATATCATCACTTCTATGGTTACTATATGCCATATCAACGGTATTACAGTAAGAATCACCCAGATTAATGAAGAATGAACTTTGATGAAACCAAGCAAAGTGCAGCAATGATAGAACCAGATAAGCGCAGAGATAATGGAACTGGCTTCAGCACACAACAATCCAACACCACACACCATCTCTCCTGCCCTGAAAGACTGTTACGACAGATGGAGCCCAAAGTCATGGACTAAATGAACTCAATGGACGTTTTAGAGGGATGGCCCATAGACTAAGGGAATGATATCTGTGTGTGTATATAACAAAAGACAGGAAAAATGGTGGTGATTAATTGGAATGTATTGGAAAGCGTGGGACCTAGTATAAAATAAGGGGTAGATATCATCCTCGTTTTGGCTGGGATAGAGTTAATTTTCTTCCTAGTAGCTGGTATAGTGCTGTGTTTTGGATTTAGTATGAGAATAATGTTGATAACACACTGAGGTTTTAGTTGTTGTTCAGTAGTATTTACACTAGTCAAGTTTTCAGCTTCTCATGCCCTACCAGCGAGAAGCTGGGAGGGAGCATAGCCAGGACAGCTAATCCAAACTGCTCAAAGGGGTATTCCATACCATATGATGTCATGCTCAGTATATAAACTGTGGGGCGTTGGTTGGGGGGGGACCGCTGCTCGGGAACTGGCTGGGCATCCATTGGTGGGTGATGAGTAATTGCATTGTGCATCACTTGATTTGTATATTCTTCTATTTTTTTTTTTCCCCCCTTCCTTTTCTGTCCTATTCAACCGTCTTTATCTCAACCCATGAATTTTACTTTTTTTTTTTCCCCGATTCTCTCCCCCATCCCACTGGAACGGGGGAGTGAGTGAACGGTTGTGTGGTGTTTAGCTGCCTGCCGGGTTAAAAAACAATGACGTAGCTCTGAGTGCTCTGTACTGAAAAGCAGCAGGACAAGAAAAGACTCACATTATCCAAGCAAAGCAGATGATCCACGAGTAGGGAGGCGGGACCACATACACTGGAGCTCCTCACTTTGGAAAAGGCTGGAAAGAACCCAGACAATGGTCCATAAAAATCACTAGAGACAGGGAAAAGGCAAGTAGGCAATGACTGTTGATTACCTCTTCAAATACTAGAATTAGGAAACATCTAACAAAACTACGGTCTGGCAGGTTCAGCTAAAACAAAAGGGAGGTAGGTTAGGTAACTTCTTGCCACAGGAAGTGGGGAAAGATGAAAATTTTCACGTATTCAAAAAGTGACCATACAAACTTAATGGAAGAAAAATTCAGCAAGGGCTATTAAATATACTGGAGGAGTGGCAGTTACGGGAGGTTGTGACTTTTCTGGGAAAGTATTATTACTAAGTGATGTTAGTGTCCTCTGTTCTTATTTCAGGCATCCGATGTTGGGCAGCCATTTCCTGCACACTCTTCATTACTCCAGTTGTTTTTGTGCTTCTCTGCAGATTTTGAAAAGACAACACTGACATCGCTTGTTGCTGTCATTTTTGTTTTAATTTCTGCAAGTATCACTGCATCTGTCATGGTGATTGCAGCGCTCTGTCACTGAAGGTAGACTAAATATCAAACTCCTTTCCAGATAGGAGGGATTCTCAGCAGTGCAGGTTTGATTCACTCTAGCCTTTTGGCAATAGCCATCTTTGTCCCTCAGAATAATTGCGAAGTCCCCATTCTCTCCTCCATTTTGCTGCACTGCAGTGATACTCGAAATTTGTCTGCTTTATGCTTATCTAGCAAAATCAGTGAGGCAAGCCTCGCAGACAAGACCTGACAGTTACATAACAGCTTCCCTTCACAATAAATCAGGTTGAATTTGCTTAGCATGTTTATTCTTACGCATTTTAGGGATTATTTAAAAGATTCCATCAAGTAGCCATTTCTTTGTACATACTACATTGTGAGTTTTCTCCCATTTGCTGGTAGAGTGCAGCCAGAACTTGGCTCCTTGCTTCTTGCTGGCAGCTTCCCCTCCTCATGGGCTGGAGGACAACAGCTTGAGAGGCTACCATGGAATTCAGTACAATTAAACTTGGTATTTATTGTGACCCTAGTAATTTATTCTGCCAAGAAGGTTAAGTGAGCAGCTTTATGATGAGCTAGGAGGAGGGCTGTGTGACAGAGGAACTCTAAGTAGAAAATTCTGCCTATTTGGCACTGACTTCAGCTGAGTGCTTACATGGAGCCCTGGATCCAATGGAAAGAGGAAGGCCCCAAGAGCTGGATTAAATGGGGCGGTAGCTGCCAAAGAAGCAAGTCAGGTAGCTTACACAGTGGAGCCTTGAGCACTTCCCATACACACGCATCAAAAACTAGCGAGTGTAAAGCCACAGATCCTTCTGAGCTTCCCTGCAAAAGGGTAAGGGGAGGTTTTCTGAAACTGTGTGCGAGGTGACTGGGGAGGGTCTAGGTATTTCAAGCACAACACATGCATGCCAGCATCTGTGCTAAGCTGTGGTATACGCAGTATTATAGCCTAACTATATATTGACCAGAAAAATTTCTTGCCTGAAGATGAGCACTTTGATGTTTTGGAACAGAGGTGAATCCTACATTTAACATTATGTAACCTCTGTGCAACTCCCCAGTCACTATTTTCCCATTTTTCAAATTTTCTTTGCCATCTGTGAACACAGTAATCAAGCTGATCACATCATATTTGTGCTTTTTTCATCTCCTGAGGATATGAGGAAAAAATGCACCAGCTAACTGACTTAAAAGAGGGAGCCATTCACTTTACCTGCCAGGGGGAAGTCAGAAAAGCCTCCTCAAACTTTTTTGGTTTTGAAAGGAATTAATTATTTTTTCCACATTCCTCTAAGTAGAGAGTAGTAGCACTCCTGTTATACATTTAATGAAAGGGGCACAAAGAAATCTCCAAAAGTCAGACTGAGAACAAGCTCCAGAGTTTTGACTCTGACTTGACAACCCTGCTCAGACTAACAGGAAACAATGAAAAACCTTCTCACAAACAGATTTTTCTGTTCCTTTGATAAATATAGATATAAATAGAAATATAAATAAATATAGTAAAACTTCACCACCATTTATAGGTGCAGTTTTATGATTCCAAAAGTAGCTGCAAGCAGAGCCTCTAGAGCAGGCATATTCCCTACAGGACTGAAGCAAAATTCCTATGGTGTGATCACAAATTATCTTGTGCCTGAGAGTAACCTCCTTTACTGCGGAACTCTTTTTTTCAGCCTTGCTCCGTTGTTGAAACAGCCAGTCATGGGAAACAGCGATTAAAACCCTCCTCCTAACACGTTGTGGGAAGAGTCCTTTCAGTTGCTACCATGGCTATGAGATATAAGCCAAGGTCATTGTTTGTTATGATTGTAGCTGTGCTGAGCCTGTTTTTTTTTTAAATTGACAGCTGTTGCATATCAGTGAAATTAAATCATGTTTGAGGCAGATATAAAGTGTAGGATTTTTCTAATTCAGGTGAGTCATGCTGATATTTTTATCTTCTCTGTGGTCCAATTTCTGACCCTCATTATCGCCATACTTGAAATACAGAGTAACACCTCTACTTGTCCTGCACCATTAAAAAGGGTATCAGAATGTGTAACTTCATATGGATAATTTGAAATAAACTGCTAGTTACAGAAATGAGTTAAGTCTCCAAACTTTGCCATGTTTTAGAGATGCATTTTCTAAAACTAATGACATTGCTGGCAATCTGTACTTGTGCTTCATTTAAGTCGTATTATCCTCTGAATTAATCAGATTTATGAGATTTATTCTGGGTAGATTTGGCATCAGTCATTCACAAGCATTTTCCAAAATAAGATCAACAAAGAGATGTGTAAAAAATAAGGACCCATCTCTTTTTAACTGTAAGGTTGATTTGGCTATTTTTGTTGATATTTCTAATTTAAAGAAGTTACTTTTAAGTATCTAGACTGTCAGAAAATCTGTTGTGTATTTTAATTGAGGCCTCTATACTACGGACCACTTCCATATATCTGTTAAACCATAGTGTAGGATGCAAGGAGCTGGTCCAAATGCCACCTTCTTGTTTTTCAGCCCCATTCGAGCAACAACAGAGGTAAAGCCAATTCCTAGGGTAAATTAAAGCAGATCCAGCATTGCTTTATTGCATATGAACCGGGATTATTTCCTCAAGTAGCTCTCAAGTGACTTAATGCTTATATTGGTTAATATTGCTGCAGCAGTCTAGCAAGGGTTTTGATACAGAGCAGAAGCCAAGGCAGTAAACGTGATATGGTGTGATACTGGATAAGACACTAACTTCCTTGGGGTAGTTTTTCTTAAACGTAACACAGAGAACTAAAATATAAGAAGCACAATCAGGTAATATTTCGCATTTTATTCACTTTCTATTTCTAAAAGCTGCTTTTCATGTGTAACTTTCCAAAATACATGATGATAGTTCTGACAGGTATTTATCACGAAAAAGAAATATTGCCAACTTGTGTATTCCTCTGCAGAGAATTTTCCATACTTCTGCATTCTCCTTTAAAAATGGTGTAAAACAACATACTTGGCATCTCTAGATCAAATATGATTAGTCTCTAAACATCCACTTCCTTAAAAAAAAATTATATATATATACACATATAATCAAAACTGTGCTTATCTTCCATTTCATGTGGACAGTCATAATACATGTTCTTAAATGCATCCATGACCTTAGTTAAACCTTACAGTGCAGGCTCTTATTTTCCATCATTTCCTTTCTGACAGTGTTGACAGTAAGCCAAGTGAGCAGAGACAATCCCTATCTTGATACATACTGAAAGGTTCATTAACTGCATCACTTTTCCAGGACTGAATTATTCTATTTCAGAAAAGCATATGGAATAGAATACTTCAGAAAGAATCTCTAAATATTAATTAACTCTTTACTCTCAAGCCTTCGCGTATTGCAGTATTTCTGAATGCAAACGGACTGAAGATTTGTTAGTAGGCAGAACACTGGATGACAAATTCTTGGGTAAAATTATTTACAGGAAGATAGGAAATGAGTCAGGAATCTCAGGAAAAAATAACTATCTTACAGGCATCTGAAAAAATGTCCAAAACGTCTTTTTTTTTTCAGATGGAGAAAGGAAGGGGAAATGTATCAATAGAAGTTACAAATCATAAATTCCTAACTTCCTTCTTAGCTGCATACCAGCTTTGTCTTAAACTTTTAGTGCTAGGCACCAATGGGTAAAACAGGCAAAGGAGAGAAATTGTTTGGCTTTATTCTGTATATTAAAGGGTCCTTGATGCAGACACTGAATAGAACTTGAATAAGTAATTTGCTCTGCTTCTGAAATTCCTTGGAAATATCAACAGCACTGCACAGAAAAGGTTTCTGTAAGCTGTTTCAGGAGCTTTTCATATGCTATGCAGAATGCATTTTCATATGCTAAGCAGAATAACAGAATAGTTAGTATGCGGTGACTACAGTTTTACATGCTAGGAGGAATCCAAAAGATTCATGAAAAGAATATTTACTTATTTCTAGGTTTTATCTTGGTAAATAAAATGCAGAAAATAAGGAGAGTTAAAAGTATAGGAGCAAGTTTGAAAACTAGAAAAAAGACAACTTTATACTCTTCCATTTGCTCTAAGGAAGGTATCAGGGGATACAAAGTAACATTGTTTAAACTTAGATATTTCAAAGAAATGTCTTCCTAGTTGAGGGAAAGAAGATTTCAATAGCATCATCTGGTACATTCTTTAGGGATAACTTGCCATTCATATATGGCAGTACATGAGATGGATGTCTTCCTGCGTTCTCAACGCTCTCCGTCTCCTTGGTATCCAAGAGACTCTTGCTAAGATCAAGTGGGAAAAGTTGCTTTCTAGTCAGAAATTTCAGGTGGATGAAGGAAGGGGAATACTGAGGATACCTTTGATGATGCATTTTTGTTTTGCTAAACAAATGAGAGGAACTCTCACTTATAAGACGTAAGTTTGCAGACGACGCCAAGTGAGTGTTGATCTGCTGGAGGGTAGGAAGGCTCTGCAGAGGGACCTGGACAGGCTGGATCAATGGGCTGAGGCCAACTGCATGGGGTTCAACAAGGCCAAGCGCCGGGTCCTGCACTTTGGCCACAACAACCCCATGCAACGCTACAGGCTTGGGGAAGAGTGGCTGGAAAGCTGCCCAGAGGAAAAGGACCTGGGGGTGCTGGTTGACAGCCGGCTGAACATGAGCCGGCAGTGTGCCCAGGTGGCCAAGAAGGCCAACGGCATCCTGGCCTGTATCAGAACTAGTGTGGCCAGCAGGAGTAGGGAGGTGATTGTCCCCCTATACTCGGCTTTGGTGAGGCCACACCTCGAATACTGTGTTCAGTTTTGGGCCCCTGTTGCGAATGAGTGGTTTAGAGGCCACTTAAAGAATCACTGTCAAAGGTATTAGCAGAAAGCTATTTTAATAGAGATTTAGAAAAGCGCGATTTAACAGAGTTCGATGGCAAGATTCACTCTATCACTTACTACATGGATGAAGTATACAAAGGAAAATCATGTTATAATTGGGCTAAAATGATTTGTACAGAGACCAAGGACGAAAAGGGTAAGGGAGACCCTCCCGTTGAGTCACGAGGTTCAGAGAAGACCCGGCTGGATCCAATCTTCATCTCAGACTTGGACAACGGTTTATGTCTAATACCAAAAGGGTAAGGAGATCCTCCCACTGAGTCATGAGGTTCAGAGGAGACTCCCTTGCTTTCCAAACTCCTTCTCAGAGAGGAGTCTAGGTGTGGCTGAATCTACCTTAGTCTCAGACTTGGACAATGGTTTATGTCTAGGGATTATATGTGTTTAGCAGCAGTCTAAGGTTCATTCACAGTTTCCAGGTGGATCACAATGTTTTGGCAGCACTTAATTATTAACTAATTTAACATTTACAAAGTAAGTTAGTAGTGTCTACTACAATCACGACTTAATTACAAATTGTGCTTACTATTAGTTCACACACAAAGAGACAGAAATATATATAAATGTACAGAAGGTACCCGTTAAAAATTTCCCTTGAGTTTTGTGAAAGAATATTCATGTAAAATGTCTTGGCATTTCTCTCAACGGGCAAGGGTTGAGCTTCAAGGAGTGAAGTGGGTTCAGCCCAGGTCCCATTGTCAGCTTTTGGCGATGGTCTTCCAAATATTGCAGACCCGAGAGGTCGCGAGCTCTGAGAGGCGTCCCACTCAGAGGGAGATACTGCGGTCCAGGAGAGCTCAAAGGGTCTCACTTAGGACCACCATTTATAGGTTTGCAAGATGATTGGCTTTAGTCATCTGTAAATTTCCAGCCTGGCCACAGTCCGAGGTGTTAGTTACTAAAATTCTGAAGGTTTCAGTGTTGTTACAATTGAGTTACGACTCAGATAAGATGACGCCTGGGCCAGGCAGTGGGAGTAAGTTCCCAGCCCCAGCTGTGCAGAGTTTCTGATACAGTCAAGGAGCGCTCAACTGCCAGACTCTGTACACCAAGGCTGAGGTTTCATGGGAATTTCTGAGATTGACAAGCAGCCCAGGAGAAGCAGGGGGGGATGCGCCACCACAGCCCCTCACTACAAGAAAGACCTTGAGGTGCTGGAGCACGTCCAAAGAAGAGCAAAGAAGCTGGCGAAGGGTCTAGAAACAAGACTTATGAGGAGCGGCTGAGGGAACTGGGGTTGCTTAGCCTGGAGAAGAGGAGGCTGAGGGCTTATCGCTCTCTACAACTACCTGAAAGGAGGTTGTAGTGAGGTGGGTGTTGGTCTCTTTTCCCAAGTAGCAAGTGATAGGATGAGAGGAAACAGCCTCAAGTTGCACCAGGGGAGGTTTAGATTGGACATTAGGAAAAATTTCTTCATCAAAAGGGTTGTCAAGCATTGGAACAGGCTGCCCAGGGAAGTGGTTGAGTCACCATCCCCGGAAGTATTTAAAAGATGTGTAGATGTGCCGCTTAGGGACATGGTTTAGTGGTGGACTTGGCAGTGTTAGGTTTACGGTTAGACTCGATGATCTTAAGGGTCTTTTCCAATTGAAATGATTCTATGATTCTATGATTCTATGAACATGAACACAGAGAGAAAGGGCTTGTTTTTCCAGATAGCATAATTAAGTTAAAAAAACCCCCACATTTGTTCATACAGGCAAGTTTTACTGGCATAGTGACAGTAGAGTCGTTACTGCCCTATAGAAAATTTGGTCAGTTCCTCCATGTAGAGGAGCTTCCATGTTGTAGAGAGCAGCTGCTTTTTAAGGCCTTTTGCCAGATTTGGAAGATAGAAGGGGTGTGGATCTTTTTCAATTAAACTATTGCAATTCGCTTTAAAAATCAGCCCTTTAACAGTAATCAGATCCAGTCTGACATCTTTATTTCCATTTTAGCAGGTCAGCTTGTAGCTCCACAGCCCACAAATCCATTCAATTAAATCAATTGGGGAACATCTTTCTCTTAGCCCCAAGACAGCACCTACATTCACAGCTCTAAACCATTATTCTCAACAAAGCAAGCTCTTTGAAAACATGATTCTGTGATCACTCCATTATCAAAAGAAATGGAGGAAGACAGCCTGACTGTAAATTAATTCACACAGATTAAGAATGGATTATTTGGAAAAAGAAGCCCATGTCAATCAAATCTCACTTACAGAGGTCTTTTTTCCCCAGAGTAACTATAACTTATTTTTATTGTAATTCTCAGGTACACGTATGTCAACAGTAAAAAAGCCAGCCCAAATGGCAGTCCAGGCTTTAAAGAACAATACATGCCTATATACTAAGAAAAAGCTACACAGATGAGTAATGAAGTTTGGGATTTTTTTTAACACAGGCCTGCTTAAGTTAAATTACTAAGATTATATTTGCTCCCCAGAAGCAGCATCAATAATTGAGTTACATGCATATTTAAATCCAGAGCTGCTCTTGCCTAAAAATATCGCCAACTTTGGCTGTGACAGAATAACTATCTTCCATTGTGTGATGGTCCCAGACTGTGATTTGGCAAAACAAGCAGAAAATTACCTAATTGATTCTCTGTACTCTGCTTAGTTTATTTCAGTCTTTCCAAAACTGCAGAAAAGTATTTTAGATATGTAACTGATACTTTAGACAGTCTGTGTTCCTTTAGAAATATTATTCATTGAAAATAAGTACTTAGAGAATTTTCATATCAGAACAGCTCAATCCCTTCTTTTATAGTTCCCAGAATGGGTGATGATCACAAAATGAATAGGCAGCCAGTATGGCTATACTATCATCTGGTGTGAGACCTTGTGCATTATTTACTGCCCATCATTGAAATTATATTGTACATACAGAAAAATTAATTTCCACCTAGAATTTCCTCTAGTAGTCTCATGATTTTAGGACTTCTTTTAACATGATTTAATCACATTCCAAGGTCCTGTGTCTATTTGATCTTGCAAGTTTTTTATATAACTATTTCATCTTTGGGTACTTACTACTGTTAATGACCTGCCTCTTGGTTTTTTATAAATGTTGCTTAATAACATCCTGTGAAGTTAGTTGGTAGTTTTCCTAATTGGGGAGGGGGAGGAGGGTAGGAAAACATTAAACTTAAAATTAATTCAGAATTGACAGATTTATAATACTTAACAGGTAATTTTTTTCAGAATATTTAGCATGTAATAGATCATTGAAAAGTCAAACTCTTGACTTCAACTGCAACAGTCATTGCTCAAGTCTACTGCAGATCAGACCCTATGTGTTTTAAGTTTAGCTCCCAGAATGCAAGAAATGCATAGCATCTGGGAAAATGTGAGTTGGCCAGCATTGCATACCATCTTATTATCCAAGGTGACATTCAAGTACCATGAATATGAAACTGGGTTTTTTTTTCCCAGAATTTTTCTTGCTTGATTTGTTACCCACCTTCGATTACATGCAGCAAGTTATACGGCAAGACTCTAGATTTCTTTTAGCTTGAAAGACAAACACAAGTATATGATACTAGCAATGTAATGTATGCATTATGTATTCTGGTACAGATTTATTATTTGTTGAACAAACATTTCAGATGTTGGACTTCTTAGCTTTGGATAAAATTTATAAATCAGTTCTGATAGTAGGCTAGTTATTCATTGCTGGAATGCATTTGAAAACTTTGACAATCCAATGACTGCCTATGGTTTACTAGTAATGCATATTATTTTGATAATTGAGTTTGAACACCCTTACTTAAGCTTGCACCTCTAATTCTGTGATTCCTAAATACTGAAAATGATTTAATGTGTATTTGTATGTACATCTGGACATAAATGCAATTGTACAGAGCCAAAGTCCTGGACTCTGAAATATCTGTTTAAGCCAAGTATTCTCCTTGTAAAATTAATGTCATGGATTATGCTGTTCTTTCCGCCATGTAGCTGAAACAACAGTAGGTCTCATTAATTAATTAATGAGAAGAAAAAGAAAGAAAAGAATCAGCTTAGCAACAAATACATTCAAGAGTTTAGTCACAATAAGGTGCTCTTACCGCCACGTGAACTTTCAGGATACAGGATTGAGCAAAACAGGTACAGCTTTCATTTTAAAGGTCACTTACTGTTGAAATTTCTCTTCCACAGAGACGAGAATTCATTTTACTCTTTGAATTCTCACCAGGCTAAAACTTGTCTGCCAAATCCAGTTCAAATCTCTGATTTTCAGGTCTTGTTGGTCCAATATGTATGCCTTTTTAGCTGTTGGTTGGTGAAAACCTACAACATTCTAGAATAATTTCTCTAAAGCTCCTTTGAAATTGGGTAATTTCCATGTATAATCATATCTCAGTCTTAATTGCTATAGGTGCCAGGCTTCTCTTTCCACCTTTGAATCAGAAGTGAGTTCTGTTTTACCAGTTTAATTTAAATGCCAGAAAGCTGTTTAAGACAGCTGGTCATCCCAACAACTGTATACAGCTTAACGATGGTGGTGAGGAGGGAGGGGGGAAAGAGAGCTATATTGTCGTTTCAACAATATAAATAAGCACTAGTACAGTTTCTTGATTCATCTTTCCTTATAGTGGTGGCTTTTTTAATATTATAGCAGTATTCGAGGACTTCAAGCAGGACTGAGTTCTTATTCTGTTACACATTGTGCAAACATAGTAGGAAACTGTCCACTGAAAAACCTCTGGTCTAACTTGAGACAACAGTAGAATCATGAAAAGAAAATAAAAAGTCATAGCAAAAATGTGATATCTAACTTTTAGATAGCCAGCTGTTGATTATCTTAATGTGTTTATATACTTCTGATTAGGTTAATTTTTATTTATTGCACCTTTCTATCGATATATAATAATCATGTCTGTGCAGACTTTGCCAATATGATAACAAACACAGAAGCCCAGCTTGCATCATCTATATTGCAGAGCTGTTATAAACCTTCTCTTGTCAGCAATGACTGTCAAAGAAACTAAGCTGTTCTATAGATAACTAATTAAAAGATGCTTATCCATGCTTGTTACAAAAAAGCTTATCTTAATAAAAGTAGTACTATATGTGTTCTGCAACATGCATTAGCAGTTAACTCTCACATTACTGCAGCAGGTTGACTGGAGCATGACAGTTTCATTCCTCACACAAGGTAAACCAGGCAAATCTGTGCAGCTGGTAAAAATTATAAAAAATAGAAGAAGTGAAAATCCCTTAGGTTCTTTTTGGCCTTCTGGCCATTTAAGGAGAAAGTAAAGCTGGCAAGATGAATTTTCCACAAAATTAAGACAGCAGAATAAAGAGAATCCATGATTCACAAAAGATGTAACTTCATGATTTATTACTTTCATTTTCTCTCAGGAATACAAGGTATTGTGCTTCTGGAATTAAGATACTCTCGACTCAAAAAAGAAAATGCGATATTCTTCTTGACCCCCTGCACAGGAAGTTATTAGAATGGTATTTGTTTTCAGCGACTAAGTGCTGAGTTAACCATGCCCCAGACTAGCAGAGCAAATCATCTGTTCTGGTTGAAAGTGTCTGGCTTTAGCCTGTAAATAACCAAGCACATTTTCAACACACAAGAATCTTGAATTGCATTAATTAATTCATGAGACATCACAGTTGAAGAAAATGTGTCCTGTTGATTAAGTTCTTGGATGGGAATCAATGGCTTCATTGCTTGGACGTATTAACTTTCTAAATATCATCACTGTGTGTTTCATTACAGAGAACACAACAGATTGCACATGGCTGAGTGAGATATACCCAGGAAGCCAGTCACTTAGAATTAATATACAGTCCTCCATGAATCAAGCTGTCCTGCTGGTGTTCTGCAGAAAGGGAGAGGGCATACTCGAAGGCCCTGATTCACAGCTGACATTCAGTGTGACCTCTCTTTCATGTCGCATGAAATGAATATGACAGGCTGGGTGTTTGTTTGGTTTTAGAATATGTGCTACTGTGATAAGCTGACAGGCAAGATGATCAAACTCAGGAGAGGAAATAAGGAGGTGTGGTTTTGGTAGTCTTAGGGAAATCAGATGGTTTGAGAAAAAAATTTTCACTGGCAAACGGAAGATTTTTGAAACTTAACCAGAAATGAGTTGCCAGATATATTTTCCTTCTCTCTTTTCTTCCTTCTGTCTCATCTCATTATTCTTTTTCTCCCGCTGAAGACAGTGTAATGTAGTATTTAGGGCTTATTTTTTCCCTGTTTCCATTTGAATCTTTTTCAAAGTGAGGAAAGTTTGGTGAAAGAAAAACAGATTACTTGTATTTTTTCCTCCAATTTTCATATTTTTATAGCTTGGGAGTTACCTATTCTGCCACAGTCAGTTGCAAAAGAGAAAGAAAAAAGGAGAAAACTTAATTTGCATTAAAATAATCATAGTGTTCTGGAATGAAAATCAGAAAATGTTTTCACAAAAAAACCCTTCTCTTTTTTTTTTAACCACTCCAGTTACAAGAGGTGTGGAGCTTCTAGAATATAATGTAAGTATGAACTCTGCAAAATCTTGAGACACTGGACTCAAACTAAATGTTGCCCTCATTTACAAAGAGGAGGGCTCTTTGGTGATGTCCCTAAACATGGTGATAACACTGATAGGGGCACCTGTCATGTGGGCTGTTATTGTGGAATTGCAGTGTGTCTGGGATGCTCCAAAGCTACAGTGTATTAGCATATCACACTATCTTTTTTTTGTTTTAATGAGTTCCTTGGTTTTGCTTTTCTTTTCCTACCTCTTCTGTATCAAAACCTTAATTGCCTCATGTTTTTATCCCTGTTTTCAGTGCTTTTCTTCTAAACTTTTGTTCTGTAAGGAGAAAAAAAAAATCTTTCTGAAATAAAAATGAAATTGGTCGATAGTTACCATTCAGGAATTATGCCTGACTCGCTGTACAAATCACCTACGTAGCAGCTACCGCTGTCCTATTTGGTATAAACTCAGCAACAGGAATGCTATGTAGTTTATTCTGGCAACGGCTTCAGATAACCATGCAGGGGCCTGCAGGCCCCTGTACTGGTCTCCAGAATGTCCTCTCTTGGTGCACCGGTGGGTTAAAGTACAGGCTCCCTTGGAGCTGAGCAACAGCCTGCCTCCGTCAGATCTTCCTTCACCCCGTGGTGGGTACAGTAAGCAGCGGACCCCAAGCACTAGCACCACATTAAAAATGTAAGCATTGCAGGCAAATTCTTTCCTCTGCAAGTCTAGTGTACCTTTTTTTACTGGATTTGTGTCAAGAGAAAAAATTAGAAGAGCAAAGATAACATTATATGTTTCCTAAAGTATTTAAAATTCTTCTCCAAAGACTGCCATTTCTATAGCATCCTACACAGCTTTCCATTTCCAGAGTTAGAAACAGTTCTTTTACTTGACGTTATTTGGTAGCTTGAACAGACACACGGTTAAAAATATTTTTTCTCTAACTAACAGGGAGCTGGATTCCTGATGTTCAGAATATGCACGGTGTTGAAAAGATAAATAGCCCTGTTCTATTAACATCTTAATGAACTTACTGAAAAGCCCATCTGATGTCTTAAATTCACATTTCACATGTGCTGAACAGTTTTATGTTTCTTTCACATTCCTTTGAAGTCCTTACATGCAAAAGATCACCACAGAATTTTTTTTTTTAATCTCAAATATTAAGAGCAGTTGCATGTCTGACTCAAGCAAGGCATGTTACTGACTGCTGATATATGGCATACCAGAGAGAAAACAAAGTACCAGGCCTTTATCATAAAGGCCACCTGTTTCAGAAACTGTCAGTCGCCAGCCTTTTGAACTTCTCATTTCGTTACAGACGTGACACTGAGAAGGAGGAAAAGGAGCTGGGGAAGGAGAGAAAGATTTCAAGGCAAAAGCTCCAAAAACAAACTGCAGTTTCCTTCCAGCCCAGGGAGTACACCAGAAATGTCCCTGCCTGAAACAAAGCAGAGGGAGGAAGGGTGAGGCTGAATTTTGTGTTTTAAAGTCTATCTCAATTCCACATGAGCATTTGTTATAGATCAGGCCTGAAACAGTTATTTCTGCATCAGCACGGATGAGACCAACTCGTTTCAACATTTGCTTCATAAAACAGTTTCGCAGTTTCATAGGTACACCCTTAGATGGCTATCATTTCCATGGTCCATTTAATCTGTGAGACTTATGACACTTATGAAGGAACCCAATTCTCAATCTAAGCCCCTTTGACAGGGGCCTTTAATACCTTAAAATACTGAGTGGGAATTGAGTATTTAACTCAAATTTTTGAAAATTCTGTCCTTACATGGTGATTTCAGGAACTGAATTCCAAACTCCAGAACTCCATCAGACTCACTGTTTGATAAAGTGAGATGAAGGCATTTAATTTTTCATGGTTATTGTTCAGATGGGGTAATTATCTGTAAGATGATGTTAAAAAAATAGCTCCTCCATGATGTCAGTGTTTGTATCATGGTGTAGAAGGCTAATAACATTTCATGGAAATTTTATTTCATAACACCAAGTTATGGATCCTGGAAATATTAATACTGTGGATTGACATTTTTGTTCACAGAACTTCCCATGGGTCAAGCTTGAGAGCCATGAGCAATATTATTACTTACTCTTGATTTTTTCTGGAGCAGCTTAAGTGGTGTACGTAGGTTGGAATACCTCTCAGATGTTTTTTTGCCCTCTCATTCTGGTTATACGGATGGACAGGCATTTACTGAAAAGTTTTTTTTAAAAAAGGTCCTTATGAGCGAAGAGCAATCTATGCACCTTCAGAAAGCTCAATGAAATGGGGTGCAAGGATTCTGGGACCAAAAATAGGATTGATTTAATTGCTTGCATTGCTGTTGTCAATGTGCAAAGAAGCTTCAGTCTTACTGAAGACTGCCACATCAGTAAGCTGTTTAAAAAAATAAGAAATAGTACCTTAAGGACACTTGTGCTGCTTAAGGGAAAGTAAGTGTTGTAAGGCACACTGGAGACCTTAAAAAGCAGCTTTGGCTTGTTATGATTGTAGTTCATATTTACGTCACTTCGGTTGTCACAGACTCAGAAAAGCCAGACAAACTGAGTCATCCTGGATAATATCCAAAACCTCCCACATACAACCTGGAAAAAACTGTCCTTTATAAAAATATATCTATATCTGTATCTTAAATATCCTACCCATTTTCTGGAGTTACTGTTTGATATCCTGTTGTCTTCATGTTGCAAGAGCCTAATTATACAGGGCAAATAATATACCATTTTCTACTGTTTTTCTAGTGAGAGCTTAAAATCCTTAAAACAGGTAGGAGGCAATTTCCTCATAACATATATATTACTGAGAAAATTAAGAAATTCAAAATTCATAGTAAATCACTGCTATTCTGGTACATGGTGCCATTATTCACATGTTTTTGTAGACTGGAATTCAACTTCTGATATAAGCCCTAAGTGCATATGAATGAAATATTCTCAAAGTACTTAACACATCCCAGAACTGCCACCGAGCTACAACTGGACCTGCTTGGCAATTTCCCATCAGTAACTCCCTGTGAAAAGTGGGGACAGTTACACAGAATCCAGCCGAACTCTCAGAACCCTACAGACATTCAGTATAAATGACTTAAAGCTGTAGCAGATGTTGAATCATACTTAAAAAGCATCATCTACTTTCTTGGATCAAAGCTGGAGAACCCTATGCTCTGCTACATCTTTACTGTTCTTGGGAAAGTTGCTTTAGTTGACTTTTGTAGAATCAGGAATAGATGCTTTATTTGTATGTTTCCCCTGTGGATACCACGGATGATAAACCCTTCACTTGAAATCATCTGATAGTTAGCTGATCTGTATAGTACCTAAGCAGGCAAGCTTTGTAACTATACCACTGATTGCTCCCTCATTGGGTACTACCGACTGCCAGTCTAGCTTGTCACTAAAGGAATTTGAGTTGTTTAAATGTCATGACGTTAGGGTTTGTTTTGTTGATAATCAGAGGGCATTGTGTGTCCAAATGAAATATTAGGACCTCGGTAAAATTGTCACATCTAACCTTATCACCACTGTACCAATTTTCACATGTGGTTTCTGGTTCTGAACTCTGAACAAAATGTGTTTTTATGGTATCTAACAGACAGTGGAGCCTCACAGCAGCTTGTGAACTGCTTGATTCTTTTAAAAATTATGCTGGCAAATATTTGAGTGTGGAAAGTGCCCTTTTCAGAAACTTGTTTGCCCGCCTACTAGATTCTCATAATCTCTCTTTTAATTGCTGTATATTTATTGGATTCTGACAGAAAGTTGCAAAACATGCCTCTGATGATTACATACATTCAAACACATTTAGATAGCACTTGCCTTAAGCAACCAGTGCTGTGAAAGCAATCCTTATGTAAAAGAGGCGAAAAAACCCTGTAAACTAAAAAAGAGACAATGTTCTGTCACCTTCAGAAACATACAGTCAGTCAAACACTAATGCCAAGCATGCTAAAACAGTGGAAAAACCCCAAGTGTTATACGTCAGCATTCCAGTATGTGTCACAAATGGTTCTTGCAGCTTTGGACGCGTGCGACAAGAAGACACAAGACATCAATCTTCTCCCTAACTATAACAATGAAATCATATGCCATTTGGGACATGTAATTTATTTTCTCTGTTTTGTATGCAGGATAGATGTTTCCTCATGCATTAAAATGCTCTGGAATATATGTGGAGCAGTGCTGTGTCAGTGAAAAACATTATTGGAATAGTATCATAATCACACTGGTCTAAAGATAAGTGAGAGAAGTAAGGTATGTAAGGGTAGGTTTCCCTCTTATATTTTATTTAGCCAGTGGGAAAAAGCTTTGCACAGAATGTTCTATCATTTAAACAGTTGACTTGATTGGCTTAACAGGTCATCATTTCCTTCCTTCTACAAGAAGATCATCAGGATTCACGTATCACCTTGCTGTAGTAATTGGTATTGGTTCCCTCTTACTCTAACAGTAGAAGGCATGAAAGAGGTGCCAGTTATGCCAAGAGGAAAAGATAGAGGGGAAGGAGTATAACACAAATCACAACTTTAGGGAAAAGTGGGCGGAAGTCACTCATGATTAAAACAAAGTATTCCTTGACAAAAGAAAGTTCGGTGACATATTTCCATCATAAGTATTAATTATGACACTGCTGTGTCTCAAACAGAGCACTTCCAGTGCACAGCAGATTCTGCTTGCAAAATCCATTAAATAACAGTATGAGAAAGTCTGTGTCTGGCTACCCAGTAATTTGAACATGTGTGCCTTCTCTCCACGTGCTGGCACTGACTCTCGCTCGAATTTAGCAATGCAGACGATTAAAGCTGTCAGCTACATATAAGGGTTAAGAACTCCAAAAGGATTTATGATCTCTGTGCAGTCTCCAGGGAGAATAAGCAGACTGTTCCCTGCCAAAACACTCCTAAGCTGCCCTGCAGTGAGGAGCGTTACAGGAAAAGTACCCGAGTCAGACAGGGGGAGGGGGAATAGCAAAGGAATAGGGAAATGCAGCTGTCAGCATCTTACCTGCTGTGTCTATTCTCCAATCTCACTTCAGCATACTTTCTCTTTTCTTTTCAGAAACGTATGGTAAAATTGAATTAAATTTAATGTAAAGTTGACTCAATTCAAGTTAGAAAGTATCAGTATACCTTCTGCTGCATAAACAAACTTCCTTAGAATAATGAACTTAAAGGACTTAGAAATAATGAACTACGGAGAATAGTAAACTACTAATGAAGATTGCTGCTCTCTCAATTTGCGTGTTCATTGCCAGGAATCTAGCCTGAGCTAATATTCATAGTTTACAAGTCCACTGATGGCTGAGACAATTTTTGTTGCTCTAGTGCTGTCCTGGAGAATAGCGCTTATCAGACTGTAATTAAAGATTACAGTCTTTCAGTGTCTGAAAATCTGGGACTACAATTTGGATTCAGGTCCTATCATTTAGGTATTAACTAAAGGAAAAGCTTCTGGAATTATCACAGTGCAGTCTCTTGTCAAAACATAATCATATCCTCTGCACCCCCCCTCCACCCCAGTAACTTTTGCACAAATTTACCAGTCAGCAGAGGTCTTTCAATCAGTAATTTCTCAAAGGCTTTGCGAATGGGTTGTTGAGAGGACAGAAACCCCAACTGAGGAAAAAAACCTGTGATTTGACTACAGATCTGCAGTTGAGACAAAATGCTTATGTGCCCCAGCTCTGTGAAGCCTCCAGCTGGAAGAATACGTATCTTTTTAAACATCAAAATCAAGCATCAACCATAGTTCACTCATCCCATTGCTTGCTGAGCAGTTCGCTTTTTAACAGCTGCATTCAGATTGTGGCAAAGGTGAGGATGATGATGAAGGTTTACAAGAGCTTAAGCTAACCCATATGCTTATTCGTCCAATCCACGTCATTTGGGTTAGCTTTTTAAAAACTATCCAGTCGGCATCAAATCTGCTGCATAAGAGTTCGTTCCGTAGGGGTCAACCCAACCTTGAACGTGAAGGGGGTGTTGTTTTTCATTGCACAGCTCTTCCCCATGAGTGATGAAGAAGCAGTGTTTTGTCAGTCCCAGAAAGAGAGGAAAACAAGCCAAAGGGAGGGTTTCACTATCTGGTGCAGGGAAGGGCCGTGACGACTTCACCTGAATAGCCTTTTCAAGCATAATGTTGCGTGTCCTCACTTGCGTAGCAATTTATATCTTGTTTGCATAAGGTGTGTGAATGAGATGCAACTTTCCTGTGAAACGGGAGCATTTCTGAACAGTTATGTAATAAAGGTATTAGTGTGCCTGTCTGCATGCATAAAGCCAAAGGAAAAGGAGAATAGTGCCTGAAACTGGAGGAAACATGAAAAAGCTTAAAACTCCCCTATCACTCCAGATCAAATTTCTGTGCATCTTTGGTCAATACTGTTCTACATTATAAAACATTGGCAATCGGAAATGTAGTCTGGTGCAAGTTATGTACAAACAACCCGACTGTGACTTTGAATACGCTATGCAGCCCTGAGTACTGCTAAAACTGGGTAAGCAGGGAAAGAATTCGATACCTCTGTGTATTAGATTGGCTCCAAAACACACCTTAGTATACCTCTGAAGTAATTTTCTTATCATTTCATTGGGTGTTTTAAGCAAATGAGCATCCATGTGTAACAATCCATAAACAGGGAAAAAAAAACGACCACGACTTACTTAGAGATTCAGTTCTACCTGAAGTCTGTAATTTGGAACAGTTTGGGTTAAAGCGGCTGTCCAAATGACTTATTGAGCCAGGATCATTACCTTGGAAAAGAACTGTTCTGGAAGGAAATTAATGAGTTGAAGGTACAATCTAGCAAGACCCAGGATGCCAGTATTGGTTCCAAGCAAATAGGCGGTTTCTTTATGGAACACATGTATTTTTGGATAGCACTAAGACAGTGCCATAAGGAACTGTAGGAGGATAGCAGATTACAAGCCAGGATCTCAGAGAAAGTCAGAGGCAGGAAACAAGCAGAAGAAGTCATGGGGAGTCTGTCTAGATCCAAAAGCCTCTTTGGAATGCCTCCGAAGTTAAGAACTGAGAAGATACAGAAGAACAGAGACAAGCTAATATATTTTCAAATTATATGATGCTCTTGTTGTTATCCCCATCCCTTCTGTGCCAGAGGTAATAGCTTCATAAATTTTATGACTGTTTTTGTCAGGAAATGAAATGAAGCAGTATTGCAGCATCCCCTTTTGCTTTTAGTTCCAGTGCTGAGCCCCGCTGCCAGTCCTGTCACCCTTCGACACCTGACTTGGCTCCTCTTCCAGGCAATGCAGGATTTTTTAGTCTTGTCTGAATCCCTTTCCAGCATGGTTCCTCCTCCATGTGGTCCAGAAGTCCAAGGCAGATGGCTGACAGCAGTTGACTGCATTGTGTCTCTAGTCACTGACTGAATGTGCATAAGGTTCAAACTAAGAAATACAGTAAAGCAATCACAAAATTATGATGAATACAGTTCCTTCCAGCACTTCACTGTTAGACACTGAAATCAGGGTATTTATTAAAGAAAGCTGGAAAATAATCTTAATATTTCTTCTTTCCTCTTCTTTCCTCAGGATTTGTTTTTTAATTTATTGCTTTAGTTTTGTAGTCTCATAATCAGGTGACAGTAATTTCCCTGTATTCACTGCCAAATTCTTCTATGGATTTCCTGTTCTGGAGTATGTCATTTTGGGGGATTTCTTTCAACTTATTTTACCGGTTTGAAAGTTAGATGTCGTGTATAAATTCATCATCTAGGTGACTGCTCTAATGGAAGGACAGGCACTTCCCATCTATCTTAGATTTCTATCTTAAAGTAGTATGAATCATCCACTGGAGGTGCTTATCCCTCTCCATTAGTGTAAGAATAGACAAGTAATTTAAACTTGATGTTTAAATTTAGATGGCTAAAGTCAGGGGCGATAAATCCCACCCTTAGAGACTTTAACAACAGCTTAGTTTACACTTCTCTCTCTCTCTTATTTCCAAATGAGAACAGTTTAGGATTATTTCTAATTGCTGGTGCCATACACTTCTTGCAGGTGATCCCAACACAATCAGATGTGAAACTAGTTTATAAATATTTGTTGAGAATAGAAAAAGCAAACCAATTTTTTTTGTTTCCTGGAAGGTTTTAGTTGCATTCATGGACAGAAGGGAAATTTGTTACTGATTTGGGGCAATTGCTTGTAACAGAGGAAGACACTTTCATCTTTGTTGGCATTGTTGGCATTTAGCACACCTGATTGCTGTGTTACAGAAGAAGCCATGTTTTCAAGCTGCAGATACTAAATCTACAGTAGTTCAGTGTTGAAGAAGTATGTTGTTAGAGCTTTGGTCAGAACTCAGTTTTGCTGAACCTAATTTATAAACTTATTATAATATTGTATTATTAGCAATTCAAATAAATCGGTCTGTAAGTCAATAGCTTTTGTGACCTCTCAAAAAAACATTGTGGCCAAACACTGCCTCTTAAAAGTATTTATCATTAATTACATTAATGTCCAGAAGATGTTCAGAATACAATTTTTCTTCTGGTCAGTATTAGGACCATTCTGCCTATGTTGGCAAGAGTTAGAAAGGGGAATATAATGATTTTTTAATCAAAGCTCTGTTTAATTGTAGTGCTCAGTTTGAGATGCATGCCATTTAATTTTCCTATTGAGTTCTGATACTCCTACTGAAGTGCACAGAAGCCTTGATTATCAGAGGAAAATCAGTTCCTAGATATCTTTAATTGACTTTGGAGGATCAGGGGATGCTTTTGAAAGCTGTGATATGAACGATTATTTGAGGTTACCCTCAAATCTAGGAACAAAGCCTACTTATTCTCAATCTGCTGTTTCAAATACTTTTTTCTGGTTTCTAGGATTAGCTTTCTACCACAAAATTGGAGCAATTATAATTACAAAATACCAACATCTTGTGCCTTAAATGCAGGGTGTATATAAGGGAGTCCTGGATGCATAGGTGAAATTCCCAGAGACATCCACAAACCAGTGCAATAGTTGGTTTTGTTTACCTCCATAATTCACACGTTTTCTTTTTTTGGAAATCATTAACTGAAAGAATTACTTTCTTACCAATAATGAAAAAAAGCAAACATTATTTGATCATGACTTTGACTCATGACCTTGCTCAGGCAACAAAGCAAAAGGTGAGGGCTACATAACTAAAACATGTACATAGACTCAAAGAAAAGGCGGCTTCACAGAGCTATCATGTCTCTTTAGAAAGTGGCTGGCAGATAAAATGAATAAGGAAGAGCTTCAGCAGTGAGTTCTGCAGTATGGCCCTTCAGTTCATCAAAAAGCATGTGCTTGACACAGGTTTCCCCACTTTTTATAAGGCAAGAGCAGGAGAAAGGCTGATTCCTTGAGCTTAGCTGATCCAGAGAGTGCAGCAATGTTTTTCTTCCTGCAATTGGGATAATGCTACCATCACTGGATCCCTAAAAGTGCACTTAGTGAGAAGCACTATAACAGTTAGGAAATGTCTTTCTTTACGAGTTTTGATTGTTTGTATTATTTTGGAGCTATCTGCCATCTTGCTAAGAAGTGACTTCATCCGAGAAACTTGCAACAAGTGACAGCCAAGTGTCAAAGAATGCAAACAAAGACTGAGAGTGTAGAAGTTTAATATTTACTTAGTGTTTTAAAAGAGAACATCTATTCCAACACACGGAGGGTTTAGATGCCACGAAAAAGGCAGAGCACTCGTCTGAGAATCAGCGTACTATGCAGTTATTATTACCCTGTAGCTCTCCCCGTTCTGCTTTTCAGCTTTAATAAGATTTCACAAGAAATTGTGTTTTCAGGTTAATTTACACATTGCTTTATACTTGCCAGAGTTTTTTGTCTGGAATGTTATTGAGAGGAGAGAATAACTGGAGGATGTGTGTAACATCAAACACTTGCAGATTTGTGTAAAGTTAAATAGTTTCTTGATTATGATTCCCACGACTTGCAGAATTTGGAAATGGGCCCAAATCAATGCAGTTAAGTATATGCATTGTGTAAATATGGCCACATTCCAAAGAGAAGCATTCAGTGGGAGGGCATGGGACACTAGATAGGTTTTTGCTGATGTTTTGTACATCAGTACATCCTGTAAAAAGGAAAGATAATTACATGTGTGGGCAATTTTATGGCCTGTTTTCCAGAAATTAGAATACTAGCAGCTAGTAGGTTTCTAGTTAATCTCCTTGAATGCAGGTTTAGACCTTTGCTTTAGTCTTTTCTTATTCAAAATCTTGGCCACAGATACTCAGATGCTGTTTTCTAAATCCATGCTTTTATGTACCAGGCAGTTCAGAATAAGGATAGCCCAAGCCTGCACCACAAACTCCAGGCCGTCCTGTAGGCACTGGCGTTTCAGCATTTCTCTGGGAGCTGAGGTTCCTACACTCTACTTGGGAGAGCCCGTTCTCAAAGGAATGGCCTTTCAGAAGATAAAGTGAGCACAAGCTTGAAAGAAAAGCTTAGGAGGGGAGCTTATGACTAATCTGATGGAGCCAGCTGATAGGCATGTCTCCCAAGATAATCAGCCTTCAATCCTTTTCTGGTGGTAGTAATCATTCAAGAAGCTTAGTTTGGACCTGCTAAACCCCCGTACCTATCATTTGCTCACACTGGCTTCCTCCCATGTATTCGTTAAGCTCCAAGTGTTTTCTGCATGAGTCCTCTGCTGTCTCTCACCCATTAGGGACCTGTCTTCTCTCATGATACTGTTAAGTAATAGTTATAAGGCATGTTGTAAGAGTGCCAGTGATAAAGAAAGGCTGCCTGGGGCTCATGTTGTGAATAGTTCAACTGTGGCACCCATAACAGTCTATATCACATGGCCATATATGCTAGACTGAAAGCTCCTGAGTAGTCCTAATCCTCAGCTGTGCCAGGAACTAGGTTATCGTGACACCCAGCTGCAGTCAGCCACATCCAGCCCAGCCAACATCCAAGCTAAATCCATTGGAAGCTCCTGCCATCTGCCTTCAAACTCCCAGAGCTCTTTCCTTTTGGCCCCTCCATGAGTTTTCTGGGGTCCAAACTTTGGAAACATTTTGACAGATGGTTCATAACATCAGGAAGATTGGCTTAAGGAATTGTACATTTTCAGCCTAACTAAATAATCCACTACAGGGGCCTTGGGACTTTTTGAAGTTGGGTTCTGCATAACGTGTTAGCCCTGGGGAGGCACACAGTGGTTTCTAAATATGAAAAGGTAGAAAAACAAATGGTAGCAGACAGTCATCTGAGTAATTCTGAGGTTTTGTGCTTGATCAAGATGGGAACAAAACCTGGAATTTCTATCGTAACTTGCATGTCAGCCTCTCTTCATCTCTTTATTAATTCTGTTTGTTCCAGTAATGACTAAAGAGTAAACATGAACAGGGCTTCACTTATCATTGTACAAAGTTAAATATGTTGAAATATATATTGTTGCTTTTTTAGTGCTTTATATCTAAAGTACATTTGGAGGTTCTCTGAGGTACATGTTGTCCTACTTGCAGCCAGCCAGTCAGTAAGATGAACAAGCATTCTGTGCTAGCAAGACGGCTGTTCTGGTAACATTGCACCTCCTAAACATTAGGCTGAAAGCAATTTACCAGTGTACAAACCTGTATATCCTCAAATAAGAAAGATCTTGTTAATGCGGAAGTAAAATGGTATGAAGATTGGGACAAACTCTAAATGACTAGAATCGTTCTATTCAACACAGGTCAGCATAATCCAAGTAAACTTAAAAGTTTAAAAATGCTCGGCAACACCTTGTGTGATGTGATTCTCCAGATCCACCTTGTTCATATTAACACTCGATTGATCCTCCTGGGAAGAGTCCCTGCAACAGGAATCAAAAAACTGCTCACTTCTGCTCAGGCAAATTTTCAGAATATTTGCTTCTACTTCTGCTTCACCTATTAGTTTGTAGGGCTGCTGTAGCATTTGGGTGGCCCTGTCCATGTGCACATAGTGAGACTGGACTCACGGTGCTTCAAAAGCAAAGACATTTGCACAGGTACAGAAACGTTGAAACTGGCAAGCGGCTGCAGGTGCAAGGCTGTAAGACCACTTTGTTGTCAATATCACTATCAAAATATGAGTGTTGTTTCTGACTCCCCCACTATTGGACGTCTTCTGAATAGTTTAGTACCCTCAATATTACTACACATACAACTTCAAAAGATCTCAGGCTAAGGTACATTCTTTTGTCTCCCTCTGTAAATGTTTAATTACCGGCTTACAGCATAACGTCCAGTTGACACAAGCGTGCACACATCCTGCTGTCTACATTTCCATTGCCTTATAGTCACACAATATTTTATGAATGCTGGTTAGAAGACATTTAAACATTTTGTATCATCACAGGAAAATCACTGTGCAGCGTACTGGGTATTTTCACAAAGATATGCAAAAATCCACACAATTATAACAATCTTTTAGTGTCTGATAATTAAAATGCAATTTAATAATACTATGAATATACTGATATGCATAAGAAAAAATATAAAAAATTAAACTCTCAGAATTCAGTGATCCACTTTACAGAAATTGGACATGCAGAAAAGATATTCCTGCATTATAAAATATAACAATGCATGGAAACATTTATACTGCATTTACCTTAGACAATGTAACTCTAAGCTCTGCTGAAGTATATAAGTTTTTATCAAGATATGTCAAGTAAATTGTTCATACTTGGATCACAGCAATACAGCAAATCTAACCCAATATTCAAAACAGAGCAGAATGCATATAAAATCTTAACAGTTCTGCCTGACAGATATTTGTAAGTGGTTTGTTCAGATGTGTGATAGCTTGTTCCATTTTTAACATTTTTAATAGAAAACAAGTAAACTCAGGGCTCCAGAGGTGAAAAGAAATGTGAAAGTGCTTATCAGTTCATGAATGTGTGGGAGAGATGGCACTGCCTCTGGCTTTGTTACTATTAAAATCAGAAAGTTTCTGTAGAAAGCCACTTAGCCTCCTGTACAACAAAGTGCTTTAGCATATGCCAACATTTTAGCACCAACTAATTCTATTCCTGATCACCAAAACATCTAGGCAGTTTTAACAGAATTTAAATATGTATAAAAATTACAAGTTTAAATGTTTTGCTCAAAGCACTCTTCTTCTCACACAGAATTTTACGTCACCTGAATGGAAATGCCACAAATTAAACAGAAGCGGACTACTTCTTTCACTCTCGGGATCTTTTTGATAGATCACTTTTAAATTAACTTAACTTTACTCATACAGCACTTACTTTGATGTTGCTCTACTGAAATTAATCAGTTTTGCTATCAATTACTCATGAGGGCTAAATTCACATTTTAAATTAAAAAAAAATCCTATTTCAGTCCACTTCACAGTGAGTGCTACACTAAAAAAACAGGTTTTGTCTGATGCAGATTTCTAACTTTTAACAATGTAGATGATAATGTTTTAATCCACCAAAAATCCACCAAAACTTAATAAGCAGCACATTTCAAACTCCAAGGAAAATCTTGTATTCCCCAAAGTGCAAGTTATAGCCCTAACAACAGCCTTCTGGCATTAACAATCTAAAATGCAAATGACATCTGCTGGCTATCTGTTAATTATGTTTTTGAATTGTTTATGGCTACACTAGAGGATATATTCCAGGCTATGATTTCTATTAATAGATGTCTGTTCTGGAAAGCATAAAAAACCCTCCGTCCTATCCAGCCTCTTTATACCTAAGACAGCAAGTCGCCTTGTTTTAGATCATCTACTCTCAATAAAATACAACAAAGTGCTGCTTTCCTGTAACATATATGCAATATCCATGTGAATGCACAACGTGTAGTCCTCTAAGTTTTGTGAAACCATTCATGAGCACTCAAGAAATGTGGAAGACTAATTAAGTTGAGACAGCAGTTGTATTTAATGCTTCCATAGACTTCAGTGTTCTGTAATCCTTCAGGTATAGGTTAGGTTTAGTTCAAAGGGATGTTTATCGTAGCTATCTAAATGTCTTGAGATTAGACTAGACTGTAAATAACATAAAGTGAGCTTTCTTACTAGGCATCTATTAATTTCTCTTTTGATCACTCGGAAACAATTCAAGTGCAATCAGAGTCCGAGCCAAAACCTGGAACTGTGAAGCTCTAACGTTTACACAATGTTTTGATAACGACAGAAACTTCGGACAGAAGCTCAGGTCTGCTTTTGTTTCATCTCTTCAGCTTTACTGAACTGACAGAATCAAAAGAAGGGCCATAGGCATGTAAGTTTTCTCCCCAGTTTTAGGACCACTAGGAATGTAACAGCTAGTCCATATTACAGGAGCTCAAATATTCTGTCCCACCATCACTGTTAGGTCCCCATCTCTTTCTACCCCCAGGAGAAGGAAGAGAGACAATGAAATACCTGCTTGCCCATGAATGTTTCTAATAGAAAATTAAGATATATTTTGAAAAGTAAGAAGATGTAAATGAGAGCAACAGTGATTTAATCCTGAAAATGCTGTGATTCCTCAGGAGATGGAATATTGCTACGATAAACCCAGGTATTTTAAAAATTACAGTACTTATTCATAAACTATTATAATTATGGTGTAAGTAATACTATTAAATTAATTGCTCTTTTTGCGTAACCAGGAGATAGCCTCTTAAGAATTCTTATCCTGTTTTTCCAAAAATGTCCTTGAAAAGTATATACTCACTGCAGACACAAACATTTACATGTTGCAACTCGTGGTACAGATAAAAAAAATTCCATAAAAACATATTACGTACGTATTGACAAGTTGGATAAGAATGTAAAGACCGATCCAGGAACATGTATCTGCTACTTTTGGCACGGAATAAGCCCAACATTACACCTGCCCTGGCTAGGTGAAAGATTGTCTAGATATGAAAAGGCAGAACAAACACTAACAATGAAGCTTTCATGTGAGGAGTTGGAGAACTATGTGCTGTGAGGGTAGGGCAGATAGCAACGTCTGCTCACATGAGCTCTTCAAGGGCATAGCATCACAGCTAGTTAAACACCAGAAGAGACAGAGCTGGTGGGAAGTCTACCATTGCAGGTTTTATTAGCAGGTTAGACAAACATATATCATGAATGTCATTGGTACAGTTGATTTGTCTTACTCCAAAGCAACAATTACACACCTTCTCAAAATCTGTTTTCCTTCCTCCCCACCCTGCCCGTTATTCTTCTCATGATGTTCACCCACTGTATTTTTTTCTTGGTCAAATTTGCCTCTCTAGGTCATCTTCAGCCATTGGAACTCAGGGCTGTAATAACGCTACTGCTTCCTTTTAAGAGAGAAAAATAATCAAGAAGAAACCTGGACGCACTGAATCCAGAGGCAAAGGTTTTATTCTCCAGTGGTAGAATCCTGTGTAAAACAGCTCTCTTCTCAAAAAACGTGTGACAAAAACCTGCCCTCTCCTATCCTTGCCTGACTGTCTCTGCAACCCTGAGTGTTGATGCAAGCACCAACATACCCCTTGGGTTTCTGTGCCAGCTATCTAATTTTACAAACTTTAAGAACTTAGCTGACCTATCTGCTTTCCGTAGCTGGTAGAAGGAGTTAGGACCCTCAGGGGGTGATTAGACCTTGGTGAGGCCAATTGCCTTCTAGAAGTGCTCTCCCCACCAATTTCAGGGTGACGCTGGGAAGACAAGGCACCTCAGCTGAATGGATTCATTCACTTCATGTGAATTGAGGCTTCTGTGCAGTAAAATAAATTAATTTCCTCAGAGAACAGGGTTGCAAAACTAAAGGGCTCTTGGAGTTAACCTTTAACTTGAATGGCTAATCCAGTGTTTTGTATATCGAGGATAGGCAAGTTTCTAATGTTCCCATAAGAAGAGGAGGAGAAGGTGCTTTGGTACAGTCAGGATGTAGGATGTTGGCACTGGGAGGCGGTTCAGATGGGAGCTCTGGAAGGGGCTGTTCTGTTGCTCTCTTTGGGCAATTCCCGCTCCAACTAGTCCTGCAATGCAGACTACCCACAAGGAGAAATGAGGAATAAAAGCAGTAACTTTATACACAGAGAATGGTTTTCTGCCTGCTAAAAGCTATGTTTATGCTGGTGGCTTTGTAACCTGGTGGTGGGGAGCAAAAGAAAGACCTGGCTCTTACTGAGTGTGGGGAGGGAGAGAGAGGAAGCAAAGGAAGAAAAAGAACAGCCTTATCCCAGCAGGAAAAGAGTGGGGAGAGGGACAGGAAAGAGTTTTCCCTGCATCTTTTCCCAAGTCAGAACACCACTGAGGAAGCGGTGACAACTAAATCAAACTGAAGGTCATTTGCACCCTGGAATCTTTGGCAACAATTTGACTCACAAGGAAGTTACACCTGTATTTACACAAAAAACCAAAGTACAGCATTGCTTTTGTGAAATTAAGAAGATAACAAATGACTGAGACCCAATTAGCCACACGGCTTATAACATTTTGGGCAAATATATATGTGTACATATGTAATTTTCTAATACTGTACTGGCTAAAGCAGAGTAACTGTCATAATTAATTCATATTTAACTAAAGAATCCCTACTTTCCTGCATAATAAGTAAATAATCATTTTTTTCAGTTTGCATTTCCAGCAAAGTTTTAATGCAAAAGTGCTGACATTTTATCTTCCTCATTTATCCGTAGTGTCTATGAATTACTGGCATACATTTCAGTTAGTGTATTGTTATGATGAACTTCTATAGCTATTTCTGAAAAATCACTACTTTGAAGAAATGCTAGTTCATATTTAGAAAATAAATCTTAGGAAAATAAAGCTGGCATAAAGATATCAACTTACATACCCAGTAACCAGATTCAGAACAAGGCAAAAGGGTATCTATTACCAAACCAGTCTCCAAATCTGACAAGAATTTGAATAGAGGTTATAATACTTCACAGAGAGGGCAGGACTAAAACAGATTGATAATAAGTTTTGACCTTGGGTTTCATTTTTTTTTTTTAAATAAATCAGCCAAGGATTTCAGCGTTATTCAATTTTTATCAATTAGACTAAAAAAAGCAGCACAACATAAATGTAAATTAGAACTGAAACAATCTCACTACAGAATAATGGAAAAATTAGACAGCAGAATCTATGTTTTATCTCAGTACTGTCTTTTTCCCAATATCTGCAGAATGACCCAAAAATAGTTCTGAAATTTGACCCACGTCCAAGTTAGAAGGCAGGTGAAGAAATCAAGGGTGCCTTCAATTGTGTGTGTGAAATGTTTAATGTTCAATATGATATTAGCCAGATTAAAAACATGAATTTTGGTACATCTGGATAGTACAGAAAGAGGGACAGCAACAGCTGCAAAAATTTAAAATGTATTATGTACCGTAACGTTTTGTCCTGGATTTCTAAACTTTCTGCCTTTGGCCCTGACCTTTCCTTCCTGTGCATATTGGATAAACAAAAAACAAAATTTGCACTGCAGACCTCTCAGTGAATCATATTTGTATTTATAAGTCAGTTATCTTAAAGGAATCTTCATTCATCCACCAATCAAAAGAGTAATATTTTTCCAGAAATGTAAGGATTACATTACGCAAAGTATTCACGGCTAACACAACAGTTTTAATGTAAAGTTGTTTTTTTAAATTCATTGTCCTCAGTGGTAAAATCATTACATTATATAATGTTTCAAAGTCACCCTGGTTTCTTTGAGAAAAGTCCCTTTTCTTTGGGAACAAATCGCTATATTGGGGTTTTTTAATGAAATATCAGAAATCTGGTTGAAGAGAATATATGTAAAATGATTAGATTATGAAATCAAAGTTGCAGTTTTCACAGAGCACTGCTAAGTATAAGTTTTTAGGTAATCTTGTTAGGGAAGGCCTTCCTAGCGTCTTCTATATATTTAATAACGCCTACACTTTAGTACAAAGATACCATGGTAATCTTTCATAAATTGACAAGACTATTTATTTGTATATAGTTGCCAAATGCCTGAGAGTCTACACTTCATCAACCTATTGACAGGGAATCAAGGAATGAGTGGAGTGACAAGCACTGCCTTCCAAAATGCCGTAATGAGCATTTACCTATTTGATTTGGTAAGACAAGAAAACACCTGCTCTCCTGTTGGAACATGAAAATTGGTACATTAATATTCTACCTAAATAGAAATAATTGTCAAATTAGCAAAGTAATGATGGCATCCACATTCTAACGGAAGTAGGAATTTTGAAAAAAAAAAATTTCTTGTCTAATGTTATATTTCTGAAGTGTATATTCCCCTTCACACAAAATATGCTGTGTGTTATTTCCTGCAATAGCTGTAATTAGAATTTAAAATTTACCAAGAGTTTCCCCCAAATAATGTGCAGAATATTTCCTTATATTTAATACAAGAACAAGCTACAATGCCTATGGATGGACAGTTCTGTTGCACATGACCGTATATGTTCATCTGAGGGGTAGGAGTTGTAGGGTCAAATAAAAAACCCCTGTATGAATCTTAAATGAATCTTTTATGGAGTTCACTGTCTGTGGCTCACAACTAGGCTCAGATGCTAGAAAAATAAATCCAGGGAAATTCAATGTAAGTGTCATTACTCAATTCTATTTCCAGTTTCTATTAAATACATTTCCGTACAAAAAAGAGCAACTAAATAAATAACCTCAGTGAAAACATTTAAACATGTCCGGTGAGACGTGAAATATTTCAATCCGGAACTCTAATCCTCCTCGTTAGCTTTTTTTCCGTGTACCAAACTGCAAAATAATGTTTAATGAAGGATTTCTTTTAGCAATCTACCTCTGTTTGGCATGGCTCTTAAACAAACTGCTTGACCTTAGTGGACCTGGACAAGTTTAAGGCTAAATACACTCTTCAGTGCCTTGCTGAATAGCAGAGGAGGTAAACACATGCTAACATAACTTGCTAACTTGGGTGTCTAGCTATGTATATAATATAGCTATGCAACTGTATTATACATCCACTTGTTTCAATACATTACAGGTCATTAAGCAGTTTTTAAAATTCAGTGGCCTAGAGGAGTACTGAAAACTATAATGTGGGACCCGAATCCTTTCAGCCTGCTAAGATCCAAGCTGTACTACTGGGCAAAGGCCAAGAGGAAAGACAGAAGCAAAACAAGGTAAGAAATATAAAACAGAACACTAGCAATAGCTTCAGGAGAAACAGTCAGATAGGGATTCAAAATTTCACTTGTAAATGAGACAAGAGAGTGACAGAATTGAGACAAATTCTCTCCTAAGGTGTGTCTTTGCTATGGGAGGTAGCTGGTCACACAAAGGACAGCCTTGTGAGATTTGTCATTACGGGGCCAACCAGCAGGACAAAAGTAATGAAGAATCAGTTATCATTTCCATTACAAAACAAAACGAAAATACTCTTTTAAGAGATCATACCATACATGGATTGGAGGAAAAACTACTGCTTAGTGACAGAGTAAAGAGATAACAAGAAATATTGAGCAATGCAAAAAGACAAATTTAGATATTTTTGCATTTTTATGTTCTAGTCGAGAAAGATAACCAGATTTCACAATTAGAGGATGTGCAGAGACAGCTGCAGGAAAGTATTTCTACTGCATTTCCTTCCAGCCCATTCTGAAAGATTAAGGAGTGCCTATGATATTAATTCCCTTTGACATAAATGGGTGATGACAATAGACTGCAATGCGTGGGGGGGGATGCTTGCCATATGTTTTTTGACACAGTTGAAGTAGCTATTTTTGAAACTGGTTAAAACAAATTTTACAATATGACATGTGGGATAGAAATGAGCTATAGTTACAGCAGAAGTTCTCCCTCTTGGTCTAAATGAACTATTTATGGGATGTTTTGAAAATATGAACCAGTTAACCGATCAAAGCAGGAGCAAGTTCGTATCTGTTTTGCTGGAGTTTTATGTGCCTTTCATCAAGGGGGAAGAAAATCGAAAGAGTAGATTCTCTTTTGAACATTCCTACCAGAATTTGCATCAGATTTTGCGCTGCCAGTTTAGTTTTCCGGAATTTATAAAGGTACCTGATGACCACTTTTGCCACTAGCTGCCTCTGAATAGGGGTGTTTTCCTAGGAGCAAAAGCACTATATAAAGTGAGATAATGCAAACATCATCCAGAAACCTAGTCT